>NC_062284.1:81179416-81779416 GCF_902655055.1 Lutra lutra
CAAGCTCCTCTCCTCCCCGCGGGGCAGCCTTACTCGAGCACGGAAGTGCGTCGCAGGAGGAAAAGCACCACCGTGGGGTCTTAGGAGCAAGCCGCCCGCAGTTCACCAGAAGGAAAACCTTTCACCACAGGCCTGGGAAGTAAATATTTTCCAGCAGTATCTCCATTGCAATGATAAGAGAACTGAGGCTCCAAAAAAAAAGCGTAAATTCAGGCCCAGTGACAGTCCCGGTAAGCAGCACCGCTAAGAGTGTGCTTTTGACTCTTTTTCCTGTGGGTTGTGGTCTCGAGTACATCCGTAGTTATTCCCGTCAAACGTTTTGTGTTTCACACCCTTTAAAAATAAAATGAGCCTGCTTATAAGACCTATTTGGAGATTTTTTGGATGTAGTTCATTGGAAATGTGAATATAGCTTTTTTTTTTTTAAGATTTTATTTATTTATTTGACAGAGGTCACAAGTAGGCAGAGAGGCAGGCAGAAAGAGAGGGGGAAACAGGCTCCCTGCCAAGCAGAGAGCCGGATGCGGGGCTCAATCTCAACACCCTGGGACCAGGACCTGAGCCGAAGGCAAAGGCTTTAAACCACTGAGCCATCCAGGCGCCCCAATATAGCTTTTTTTAAATAAAGAAACGAATCCCTTGGTTTCTGAGATAAGTAAACCCATACCTCAGTCACTCTCACTGTACTCTCCCCTTTTCATCTTTCATGACAAAAATGAATATTACATAATAGTATTTGAGTTGTGTTCCTTTAAGCAATCTTCACATGCTGGAAGAACCAGTATTCTGGAAATTACAGATTTGCACTTCAAATACATATAGACACAGATCCCACTGTCACAGGTCATGGTCCCTAGGTCTCCCATTAAGAGTTCAAATCAAGGGCGCCTGGGTGGCTCAGTGGGTTAAGCCGCTGCCTTCGGCTCAGGTCATGATCTCAGGGTCTTGGGATCGAGGCCCGCATCGGGGTCTCTGCTCAGCAGGGAGCCTGCTTCCCTCTCTCTCTCTCTCTGCCTGCCTCTCCGTCTGCTTGTGATCTCTCTCTGTCAAATAAATAAATAAAATCTTAAAAAAAAAAAAAGAGTTCAAATCAAGAGAAAAGGGTAGAGGATCCTACTATCTTGTCACAACTACAACACATGACAGTAATTGTTTGGGAGCTATAACTATGACGTGGAGCTGCCAATAAAATCTTCAAGGAGGAAGATCTTTCTGGACTTTGAAGAATTGGTGGAATATGGACAGTGCAAGGGAGGGGGAAGAATACAAGCAAAGTCTGGTATTGTCTGACAAAGGAAAGAGGAACTGTGCCCCAAAGTTTCTGCATTAAGCAATGAAGTGGGGAGAAGGTGGGAACTGGAGCAAGCAGGGCCTTGAATGCCAACTGCAGAATTTAGGCTTAGATAAGTAACAAGTTTTGGATTAGAACACGGTGACGAGAATAATTAGAGTCTTAGAAAGATTGATGGAATGGCTAAAAGGAGCTACCAAGACAAAACAGTTAGCTGGGAGGTTGCTGAAATCCTCCAATGGTGGAGGAAGGAAGGGCCAATAAATGTAACAATTATTTTTAAAAAGATATATCAGAATTTAAATATTAACTTCAATTCTTTTTTATTCTTTATTTTTTTTAAGATTTTTTTTTTAATTGAAGATAGAGCGAGAGTGAATGAGAGAGCATAAGCAGGGGGAACAGCAGGCAGAGGGAGAAACCGGCAGAGGGAAAAACAGGCAGAGGGAGAAGCAGACTCTCCACTGAGCAGAGAGCCCTGAGCCCCAAGGATTAGTCACCTTAAGCTAAACTTACCGTCTTGTTTTTTAACTTTTAATTTTGAAATAAGCTTAGACATTAAAAAAAAAGTTGCAAATAAAATTAAGAGTTCCTATATATATATCCCTCATGCAACTTCTCCAAATGTTATAATTGGGATGCCATAGTTGAAGTAAGTGAATTTCAAGAAGGCGTTTGACAAGATTTCCTTTAAAATCTTAGGTACAAGGTGCTCAGTTGGTTATGCGTCTGCCTTCACCTCAGGTTATGATCTGGGTCCTGGCATCCAGCCCTGTGTTGAACAACACAACGGGCTCCAGGTGGGGTTCCCTGCTCTGCAGGGAGTCTGCTTCTCCCTCTCCCTCTGCCCCTGCTCCTTCCGAACTTCATGTGTCCACTTTTGCACACTTTTGTGCTCTCTCTCAAAGAAATAAATAAAAATCTTTCTATTTATTTATTTATTTATTTATTTGACAGAGAGAGAGAGAGAGAGAGATCACAAGTAGGCAAAGAGGCAGGCAGAGAGAAAGAGGAGGAAGCAGGCTCCCTGCTGAACGGAGAGCCCAATGTGGGGCTCGATTCCAGGACCCTGAGATCATGACCTGAGCCGAAGGCAGAGGCTTAACCCACTGAGCCACCCCAGCACCCCAATAAAAAATCTTTTTAAAAATTTTTAAAAAATATCTTAGATATAAATATGTGCATTCTCTACTACAAAATTCACTTTTGATTTTCATTTTTTTAATATTGCCTTTTTTTTTTTAAAGATTTTTATGCATTTACTTGACAGAAAGAGAGCCGAGCATGGGGATCTGCAGGCAGAGGAAGAAGGAGAAGCAGGCTCCCCACTGAGCAAAGAGCCTAATGCAGGGCTCAATCCCAGGACCCTGGATCATGACCCGAGCTGAAGGCAGACTCTTAACCAAGTGAGCCACCCAGGTGCTCCATATTGCCACTCTTTAAATGAAAAATATTAAAATTCTTATTGCCAAGAAAGAGGTGGGTCAGATGATAGTGTTGTTAGATAAAGTTGTAAGGTGAAGTCCTGGTTACCTGAACAACTATACCCAGAGAATGTTACTTAATGGACAAATAACTCCTTGGTGAAAAGTTTGTAAGATGCCAGAGCCTTTGTGTTGGCCATGTACTGTTGGACAACTTTATCTAACTAACTTCTTTTTTTTAAGATTTTATTTATTTATTTGTCAGAGAGCACAAGCCAGGGGAGCAGGCAAAGGGAGAAGCAGGTTCCCTGCTGAGCAAGAAGCCCGATGCAGGACTTGATCCCGGATTCTGGAATCATGACCTGAGCCAAAGGTAGACACTTAACCAACTGAGCCAGCCAGGCATCCATATCTAACTGACTTTGAACAAAAAATTTGAGGGTATGGATGATATGTTGTAGTATCTGATGAAGATTCAAAGATATTGCCACAGAATGCAGCACTGAGACAAAATGAACAAAATTATTTTAGTAAGTCTAAATATTAAGGACAAATATCATATTAAAAGATTGAAGGAAAGCTGCCTTCGAAGTTTAGGGAACAAGCCATTAGCACTTCAGTTTACTGCATACTCTGCGTGAGCCAAAATGGAGGCTTAGGATGTGGTTACCACCCTCCTAACTCAAGGCAAAAAAGACTACACTCCTCTGTTCTGCTCTGACCTCATTTGAAGCACTGTTTTAGGCTTAGGAATCAGTTAATTAACATGGAGAAGCTGCAACATGCCCAAGGAGGGTAAAACAGTTGAATGGACTGGACTTGTTTTGCCTGGGGAAGTGAGGACGTGGGAACATGACTATTACCTTCAATTGTTTCATGACCCTCCTATGGAAGAGGGAGCCAACCTAGCATGCCCACACAAAACAGCAGAACTAATAATAAATAATATTAATAGCTGACATTTTTGAATATTTAATATATGATACACATTTTACATGCATTATCTTGTTTACTATAATTAGTCAATGAGGGCTTTAGTTTCTATTATTATCCTTGTCTTACAGAATAGTAAAACAAAGCTCAGAAGACCAAGGTCGCACAGGTAATATGTCAAAGTAGTTAATACCCTTAGTGAAGTAATACTTGTAATACATTTAGAAGAGTGTTAGGACTGATAAATGTCTAATAAAGTCTAGCTGCAATAATAACAAATAGTACTATAATTATACTTAAATATTATTATTACTATTGTATTGACAGGCTGATGACTCTCAGCCTTGGCTACACATTGAAGTCTCTTAGAGCACTTTAAAAAATACTGATGGTTGGATCTTACCTTTAGAGATTCTGACTGAAGTAGTCTGAGATATGGCCTGATCATCTGACATTTTAAAGATTTATTCATTTATCCGAGAGAGAGAGAGAGAGAGAGATTGAGCGTGCATGCACAAACAGGAGGGGCAGAGGGACAGGAGAAAAAATTCCCAAGCATACTCCTTGCTCAGTGTAGAGCCCGAATCAGGGCTCAGTCCTATGGGAGCCTGAGACCATGACCTGAGTGGAAAACCAAGAGTCAGTCACCCAACCAACCGCACTACCCAGGCTCCCTGGCATCTGACATATTTATTCCTTCCTTCCTTCCTCCCTTCCTCCCCTGCTCCCTTTCTGATTTTATTTATTTATTTGAGAGAGAAAGCCCGAGCACGGGGTTGAGGGGGCGGCCAGAATCTCCACTGAGCAGGAAGCCTCAGAATCTTCCTGAGCAGGAAGGCTGGATTCCAGGATCCTGGGATCATGACCTGAGCAAAGGCAGCCACTTAACAACTGGGCCACCCATGCACCACGTTGGCATCTGACATTTTAAAAGCTCCCCAGGTGAAGAAAAATTTACAAAAATACATCTGATAAAAACTACTATGAAAATGAAAATAAAGCATTCTTCAAGCTGGGTGGAGCCTACTTAAAAAAAAAAAAAAAAAAAGGACTCTTGGGGCGCCTGGGTGGCTCAGTGGGCTAAAGCCTCTGCCTTCGGCTTTAGCCGAATAGAGCAGTCCCCCCAAGCCATACAGTGTGGGAGAGAAGTTCTACGTGCCGCTGGAAAGACTCCTCGCTTACCCGAAGGTGAACCGCTTGGTGGCAGGCAGCACGGAGAAGCTGCGCACGGTGCTCGCAGAGGGACTGCGGCTGAAACGCTCAGACCTCCGTGCAGGTGGAGTTGGTTGACTACCGCACACAGCGCCTTTTCGATGAGCATTTAGTCAGCCCTGCGCTGGAGTCCTAAGTGAGGCAGCCTCGTTTGCAATTTTCTCTAATCGTGTGTTTTTTCATAGGGTTTTTGTAGGGCGGTGGAGGGCCCATAATGTGCTTGTTCATGTTGTTAGACCCATGTTGAATGTGACTTTTAAAAAAAATTTTTTTTAAGCAAATTGGATTATCAAATAAAACCTTTCCCCAGGGAATAAGTAGTTTTAAATTAAAAAAAAAATTTTTTTTATTTTATTATTATTATTTTTTTAAATTTAAGCCAGGATCCTGGGATGGAGCCCCACATCAGGCTCTCTGCTCAGCGGGGAGCCTGCTTCCCCCTCTCTCTCTGCCTGCCTCTCTGCCTACTTGTGATCTCTCTCTGTCAAATAAATGAGTAAAATCTTTAAAAAAAAAAAAAACTCTCAAAATTCAGCAATAAATAATGAATAATTCAATTTAAAAATGGCAACAGATCCAGACACCTCACCAAAGACATGACAAATAATTATATGAAGAGATGTCCAATATTACATATCATTAGGTAACTGCAAATTAAAACAGTATGATACCAGGGCGCCTGGGTGGCTTAGTGGGTTAAAGCCTCTGCCCTCCGCTCAGGTAGTGATCCAGGGTCCGGGGATCAAGCCTGGCATCGGGCTCTCTGCTCAGCAGGGAGCCTGCTTCCTCCTCTCTCTCTCTGCTGCTTCTCTGCCTACTTGTAATTTCTGTCTGTCAAATAATAAATAAATAAAATCTTTAAAAACAAAAACACAGTATGATACCACTCTACACCTATTAGAATGGGCAAAATTCAAACAATGGTAAGACCAAATGCTGATGAGAATGTGGAGCAAAGGTAACTCTCATTCATTGCTTATGGGAATGCAAAATGGTATAGCTACTTTGGAAGACAGTTTGGCACTTATAAAACTAAATATATTCAGGGTACCTGGGTGGCTCAGTTGTTTGTGGCTTCTGACTTCATCTCAGGTCATGATCTTGGGTCCTAGGATCAGCCCTAAGTTGGGCTCCAGCGGGGAGTCTGCTTGTCTCTCACCCTCTCCCTCTCCCACGGGTCTCTCCTTCTTCCATTCCCTACTCTCCGCTCTCTCTTTCTCTCAAATAAATAAATCAAATCTTAAAAAAAAAAAAACAACTAAACATATACTTACCATATGATCCAAAAATTGTGCTCCTTGGTATTTATCCAAATGAGTTGAAATCTTATGTCCACATAAAAACCTGCACATGAAAAAAGAAAAAAATACACATGGATGTTTATGGTAACTTTATTCCTATTGCCCAAATTTGGAAGCATCCAAGATGTTCTTTAGGAGGTGGATGGATTAATAATAATAACCTGTGGTACATCCAGACAACAGACTATTATTCAGTCCTAAAAGAAATGAACTACTGGGGTGCCAGGGTGGCTCAGTGGATTAAAGTCTCTGCCTTAGGCTCAAGTCATGATCCCAGGGTCCTGGGATCGAGCCCTGCATCATTATATATGCTCAACGGGGAGCCTGCTTCCTCTGATCTCTCTGCCTGCCTCTCTGCCTACCTGTGATCTCTCTCTGTCAAATAAATAAGTAAAATCTTTAAAAAAAAAAAAAAGAAATGAACTATTAAACCATGAAAAGACACAGAAGAACCTTAAATGCATATTACTAAGTGAAAGAAGCGAATCGAAAAAGGCTACATACTAAATGATTCCGACTATATAACATTCTGGAAAAGGCAAAACTATGAACACAATAAATAAGATTTGTGGTTACCAGGACTACACGGGAGGGAGAGCTGAATAGATAGAATACAGGTGATTTCTTAAGGCAGCGAAACTATTCTGTATGATACTACAATGATGAAAATGTGTCATGATACATTTCATTTGCCAAACCTATAGAATGTACACCAAGGGTGAATCCTAATGTAAACCATGGGCTTTAAGTGATAGTGATATGTCAATGCAGATTCATTAATTGCAATAGATATACCAGTCTGGTGGGGATTTTTTTTTAAGATTTTATTTATTTATGAAGATTTTATTTATTTACTTGACACAGAAAGAGAGCACAAGCAGGGGCAGTAGAAGAGGAAGAAGCAGGCTCTCTACTGAGTAGGAGGCTGATGTGGGGCTGATCCCAGAACCTAGGACCATGACCCGAGCCGAAGGTAGATACTTAATGAAATGAGCCACCCAGGCGCCCCTGGTCAGGAATATTGAAAGTGAGGAAGGTTGTGCATGTAAAGGGCAGGAGGTATAAGGAAACTGTACTTTCTGCTCAATTTTGGTGTACCTAAAACGGCTCTAAAATATAGTCTAGTCTGTTAAAAAAATAAGTTCCCCAACTGAATCTAATGTGCTGCTAAGGTTGAGAACTACTGGCCTAGGTTTTTGTATGCATAATCTCCAACAATTCTTCTAATATCCATCTGATAAGGTATCTGTGGTTATCCTACTTTACATATAAAGAAACTGAGGTCTGGAAGAATTAAATAGTTTGCCAAGTTCACCAAGCTAGTAAAATGGGAACTGATTTTCACACATTTGCTCAGCCAACTCTCATATGTATAGCCTTTTTACCATACCACCTTTTAATAACTGAAGCTGGTAGAGCAAAGAAAAATGCATTGCCTCATGAAGTAATAACTCCCCAACACTGGAAATATTACAGAAGAATCTGGATAACAGGGGCACCTGGGTGGCTAAGTTGTTGGGTGGCTGCCTTTGGCTCTGGTCATGATCCTAGAGTCCTGGGATCAAGTCCAGCTTCGGGCTCCCTGCTCAGCAGGGAGTCTGTTTCTCCCTCTGACTCTTCCCCTCTCACGTTCTCCTCACATTCTCTCACATTCTCTCTCTTTCAAATAAATAAATTGTTTAAAAATGAAAGAATGAATGAATGAATAAATAGAGTCTAGATAATAAGAGGGATGGCACAGATGACTACACTGTTTTGTTTTTGTTTTGTTTTGTTTTCAGCATGAAGGAAGGTAGAATAGGTTATCTCTCTCTCTCTCTCTCTTTCTTTTTTTTTAAGTTTATTTATTTATTTAAGTAATCTCTACACCCAATGTGGGGCTTGAACTCACAACCCAGAGATCAAGAGTTGCATACTTTCCTTCCTGAGCTAGTCAGGCACCCTAGGTTATCTTGAATATTCCTTCAGACTCTAAGAGCCAAAGAGTTGAAGGACTTGGTTTGAGAATTAGACCTGTCCTTTACATAGCTGTGAGAGCAAAAAGTCACCTAACTTGTCTGTGCATTTTCTCTTGCGTAAAATAAAAAATAATGCTTATGCTAACATAGATCATTTTTCATATATATTAAATAATATTAGAGAATTAAATTTTTTGTTAAAATCTTTTGCTAACTGTAAAGCTTTATAGAAATCAATTTTATAGCTTTTTAAATTTTTAAAGTAAGCTCTATGTCCAACGTAGGTCTTGAACTCACAGCCCTAATAACAAAAGTCACATGCTCTACTGACTGAGCCAGCCAGGCACCGTTACAGAAATCACTTTTAACTTGAGATGGCTAATGATCCTAAAGCCTCCCTCATATCACAGTGCTCCTTTGTTTACAATGTCCAAAGGCTCCCCATTGCCCAAAAAACAAACTTCAGAGTCCTTAGCATGGTGTTTAAGACCATTAGCAAACTAATTCCAATTAACCTCAATGTTCTCTTCAGCCACTAACTCTACCTAGGTTCCAGCCAAATTTCATTTCCTACTGTTTCAAAATGGCCACACTCTTTCATAGTTACAGCTTCTCAGAAATTGAGAGAAGCCAGGGATACTCCCATTTCCAATTAAAAGTTGAAGAAATGCCCGAACAGACATTTTTTGTAGCATATTTGAAATGTTTACATCTAATGATGCTTTTGATACATAAAAAACATAACATCATATAACTGTGTTATTCATAAGGTAAAATTTATTTTTAAAAATTAATTCATTAATAATGTCAGTCAGTGGGATAAGAGTTTAAATTTGAATGATACCTCCATTTCTGAACCTGTGAATCAATCTCAGTTAACTGTATATATTGAAGGTACTTCGTAAAAGTGGGGCCTTTCCCTGTTTCCCAAAAAGGGAACAGTGATCTCTTCCCTGTTTCCCAAAAGGAACCCTCTTCACACTTCTGTGCTTCTCCACATGGTCTTCCTAATGTCTGGCCAGCTCCAACGGAACATTTGAGATTTAGCTCACATATCATTTTTGAAGCCTTCTGACCTACCATTCATAACCTCCTTGATGTTCTCAGTGTAGTTGACAATATTATGTGGTAAGTATTATCATGGAGGAAGACAAGGGAAATGTGTTCACATCTACCTTCTTCTAGACTTTTACGTAGTTCGTGGAAGATTGAAGTCTGTGACTCACTGTACCTTTTACTGTGTCTGGTACATAGCAATTCCCAATGGCCATTCTTCTCCTCTTCCACCCCCCTCCTCCTCCCCCTCCTCCCCCTCCTCCTCCTCCTCCTCTTCCTCCTCCTCCCCCTCCTCTCCCTCCTCGTCTTTCTTCTCCTCCTTCTTTTTTCAAGATTTATTTATTTGAGAGAGAGTGAGTGAGCATGAACTGGGGGAGGGACAAAGGGAGAAGGAGCAAGAGAATTCCCAAGCAAACTCCCTGCCTATCACTATCCCCTATGCGAGGCTTGATCCCAGGACCCCGAAATCACCTGTGCTAAGTCAGGCATTTAACCAACTGAGCAACCCAGGCACCCCCCTCAATGGCCATTATTCTTGTATTTTGACATGAAGGTGAAATATTAACAGGTAAACATATCCTTTCTTGGGACATATATTCAGGTATGGTCAATTGCCTTCACAAGATCTTCTGTTTTCATCAGGGCTTTATTCTTTTACTTGAATGCTCTTGTGATAGGATTTCATATTTTAATTTAAAATAATATAATAAAATCACAATAAAAGTCAGCAGTTTTGGAATAAGGTTTCTTTAAAGGACACTATAGGGGCGCCTGGGTGGCTCAGTGGGTTAAAGCCTCTGCCTTCGGCTCAGGTCATGATCCCAGGGTCCTGGAATCGAGCCCCACATAGGGCTCTCTGCTCTGCGGGGAGCCTGCTTCCTCCTCTCTCTCTCTGCCTGCCTCTCTGCCTACCTGTGATCTCTGTCTGTTAAATAAATAAATAAAATATTTAAAAAAATAAAATAAAATAAATGAATAAATAAAATAATATAATAAAATCACAATAAAAGTCAGCAGTTTTGGAATAAGGTTTCTTTAAAGCACACTATAGGGGCACCTGGGTGACTCAGTCAGTTAAGCATCTGTCTTCAGCTCAGGTCATGATCCCAGGATCCTGGGGTCGAGCCCCTGAACCAGCTCCCTGCTCAGTGGGGAGCCTGGTTCTCCTCTTCCTCTGCTGCTCCCCCTGCTTATGCTTGCTCTCTCTCTTGCTGTCTCTGTGAAATAAATAAATAATAAATAAAATCTTTAAAAAAAGATGACAAATTCTAGTAATAATGTCATCTAAGACTCACTCTTCCAAAGGTTTCAAAAATAATGTATTTAAAAATAATTCTAGAATTTTGACAGTTTATTACAAGATTCACTGTATCTAATATATCTCTCTTGGAAGTGAAATCAAAAACCAAATTACAGTTGTAAAAGTTGTGTGCTTTATGTCCCTAGATATTCTTGCTCTAAGACTGAAAAACCCTTCTATAATTTGCTGCTCGTAAATATCCTATAGTTTTCATCTTAAGGAAAATTATTCTTGAAGACAGATTATTATTCTTCTTTAGCATACTTGGGTACATAATAGTTGCTTTGTAGGCTTAGAGGAAAAGTATCATCTGCTTTACAAAAATTCATTCAATAAAAAACTTTCAAGGAGGGGTGCTTGGGTGGCTCAGTGGGTTAAGCCTCTGCTTTTGGCTCAGGTCATGATCTCAGGGTCCTGGGATCAAGGCCCATATCGGGCTCTCTGCTCAGCAGGGAGCCTGTTTCCCCCCCACACACCTCTCTCTACCTGCCTCTCTGCCTACTTGTGATCTCTGTCTGTCAAATAAATTTTTAAAAAAATCTTTAAAAAAGAAAAAATAATCGCCAACCACCTTGAGATTATTATCATTAACGTTTTGATAACATTCGTATGGCCTTTTTTGTTGGCATAAGTATAAACATATATAAAATCATATGTATTATTAATTATGATCACATTTTTTTTAATGGGCTCAAGGGCAACTGGGTGGCTTAGTTAGTTGGGCAACTGCCTTCAGCTTGGGTCATGATCCTGGGGTCCCGGGATCGAGTTCCACGTGGAGCTCCCAGCTCCATGGGGAGTCTGCTTCTCCCTCTGGCCTTCTTCCCTCTCATGCTCTCTCTCACTGTGTCGCTCTCAAATAAATAAATAAAATCTTAAAGAATAAATAAAGGGGGCTCAACACCCAATATGAAGCCCAACATGAGGCTTGAACTCACACCCCTCAGACTGAGACCTGTGCTGAGATCATGAGTTGGCCACAAATTGTGATCATATTATTAAACACTATAAAGTTAATATGACATTTAACAAGTCTTAAACCTTTTTCTTGGACTTCTTACGTTACCAAAGTCCAAAATTCACCTACCCATCACTATCCAAACTCCTGGATGATTAAAAGAGGTTTTTTTTGTGTTTTTTGTTTTTTGTTTTTAATCCCTTTTATTAGCTAACTAAAGAAGTCTAAGGACTAGACTTTGGTTACCCACGCCAGGAAAAATAGCTACTTTTCTTCAGCTATGAGGATTAAAACTCTACTCCCAGAGATCAGTTTTTTTGTGATAGCAGAATTGAACAGGTGGGCAGTTATTCAAGTAAAGCTGCTTAGGAGAAAAAGTCTATCTAGGTCATTCAAAACCAGAATTATCTTTGACTTCCTCAGAGGTCATTTGCCATAGATTATCTGAATCCTTGTCTAGAAGACCTAAGATGATAACTCAGAATTTAATATAAACTTGGAGCCCATGGAATATTGTTTGACTTACTAGGCAAATGCCAATGGCTTAAGGATACCTGCAGACTACCTATATATATTATTAATATGGGAATGTGGTTATGCTAAGATAGCTAGAGATTAAGGCAGGGAGTTTCTTGGCTAAGGAAATTAACCACCAAGTTTTCAAGGAAATGTTATCTATACTAGTTTTTCTTAGACAATCATCATGACTATATGATTTCAATGTTTTTTGTTATTCAGTTTCTTTAGGTTCATATTCAATTTCCTGATGTGTATATCATATAAAATACATAATATATTATATAACCACTATCTAATTCTGGAACATTTTCATCACCTTAAAAAGGAAACCCCAGGGGCACCTGGGTGGCTCAGTGGGTTAAAGCCTCTGCCTTCGGCTCAGGTCATGATCCCAGACTCCTGGGATAGAGCCCCGAATCGGGCTCTCTGCTCAGCGGGGAGCCTGCTTCCTCCTCTCTCTCTCTGCCTGCCTCTCTGCCTACTTGTGATCTCTGTCTGTCAAATAAATAAAATCTTAAAAAAAAAAAAAAAAGGAAACCCCATACCCGTTAGCAGTTATTACTATTACATTCTCTCCAAGACCTAGTACCTGGAAACTATTAATCTACTTTGTATCTCTACACATTTGCCTACTCTGGATATTTAGTATAAATAGTATTATACAATACATGGCCTTTAATATCTGGCTCTTTCCATTCAGCATTTTGTATTTAGGGTTCATCCATATAGCATGTATCAGAACTTCCATTCTTTTTTATGGCTGAGTAATATTCCATAGCAGGAGTAGACCACATTTTCTTTTTCTACCCATCAGTTCATGGACATTTGGCTATTTTCAGTTTTTGGCTATTATAAATAATGCTGCTATGAACATTCATGTACAATCTTTGGGTAGATACATGTTTTAATTCTCTTGGGTATATACCTAGGAATGGAACTATTAAACTATATTGTTTAATTTTGGGAAGAACTTCCAACTGATTTCCAAAACAGCAGTACATTTTACATTCCATCAACCATGTATGAGGGTTCTACACCGTGCATCTGTGTTTTTTATTACAGCCATCTTAGTGGGTGTGAAGTAGTATCACATTTCCCTATTGACTAATGATGTTTGATGTAGTTGTTTTTTGTTGGTGGTGGTTTTTTGTTTTTGTTTTTGTTTTTGTTTTTATGTTGTCGTGTTGGTGGGGTCCAGAGCCAATGGCCAAGAAAGAGTTCTTGAGACATCTTCAGTGGAAAATGGTGATTTTATTAAGCATGGGGACAGAACCCATGGCAGAAAGAACTGCTCTCTCTGCTGCCGGCTGCTCTCTGCTGCCTCTGGATCATGAGCAATGGCTTATTGTATATCTTGGGATTGGGATAAGTAAAGATAAGGGAAGTTCTAAAAAGACTCTCATATGTTAAAGAAGACTCAGGATCCTGGAGGAATGTTATAATCTGCCTATCTCAAGTATTTGTTAATGGACTGCAGGTTATAGGGAGATTTAATTTTTTTTTAAGATTTTATTTATTTGTGGGGCACCTGGGTGGCTCAGTGGGTTAAGCTTCTGCCTTCAGCTCAGGTCATGATCTCAGGGTCCTGGGATTGAACCCCACATCGGGCTCTCTGCTCAACCAGGAGCCTGCTTCCCCCTCTCTCTGCCTACTTGTGATCTCTCTCTGTCAAATAAATAAATAAAAATCTTAAAAAAAAAAGAAAGAAAGAAAAGATTTTATTTATTTGTGAGAGAGAGAGAGCATAAGCTTGGGGAGCAGCAGGTAGAGGGAGGAGCAGGCTCCTCACCAAGCTAGGAGCCCAATTTGGGACTTGATCCCAAGGTCCTGGATAGTGACCTGAGCCAAAAGAAGACACTTAACTGACTGAGCCACCCAGGCATCCCTAGGGACACTTAATATTATCTACATTTCCTTCTGCCTCAGTTTCCCACATCAATGTTGAGCACCTTTGTGTGCTTATCAGCTGTTCATATATCTTCTTTGGAGAAATGTCTATCAAAATTCTTTACCCAGAGGCTCCTGGGTGGCTCAGTCATTAAGCATTTGCCTTCAGTTTAAGTCATAATCCCAGGGTACTGGGATTAAGCCCTACCTCCAGTTCCTGCTTAGCAGGAAGCCTGCTTCTACCTCTCCTGCACCCCCTGCTTGTGCTCCCTCTCTTGCTGTCTCTCTCTCTCTCAAATAAATAAGATCTTTAAAGAAAAATCTTTTACCCATTTTAAAATTGGGTTATTTGTCTTTTCATTGTTGAGCTGTAAGGGTTCTTCGTATATTCTGGATGAAAGTTCCTTGCCAGATAAATAACTTGCAAATATTTTCTTATATTCCATGGGATGCCTTAAAACTTCTTTTTTTTTTTTTAATCATTTAGCTTCCTTCAGAGTCTCTGGTCCATTCAGTATGTTTTTGTTTGTTTGTTTGTTTTTAAAGATTTTATTTATTTATTTGACAGACAGAGATCACAAGTAGGCAGAGAGGCAGGCAGAGAGAGAGAGGGAAGCAGGCTCCCACTGAGCAGAGAGCCCGAAGTGGGGCTCGATCCTAGGACCCTGAGATCATGACCTGAGCCAAAGCAGAGGCTTAACCCACTGAGCCACCCAGGCGCCCCAGCCTTAAAACTTCTTATTGGTGGGGGCTCCTGGGTGGCTCAGTGGGTTAAGCCTCTACCTTTGGCTCAGGTCCTGATCTCAGCGTCCTAGGATCGAGCCCCACTTCGGGCTCTCTGATCAGTGGGAGCCTGCTTCCCTCTCTCTCTCTGCCTGCCTCTCTGCCTACTTGTGATCTCTCTGTCAAATAAATAAATAAAATCTTTAAAAAAAAACTTATTAACGGTGTCCTTTGAAGCACAAAATTTTAAAATTTTTATGAAGTACAATTTATTTTTTATTTTTTATTTCAGTACCTAAGAAACCATTGCCTAATCCAAGATCATGGAGATTTACATTTATGCTTTCTTCTAAGAGTTTTATAGTTTAAGCTCTTACATTAAGGTTTATGATCCATTCTGAGCTAATTTTTGTATATGTTGTGAGCTACAAATCCAACTTTTTTTTTTTTTTTTAACATGGCTATCCAGTTGTCTTAGCACCATTTTTAGAAAGACTGTTCTTTTCCCATGAATTTCTCGGCATCATTGTTGGAAATCAACTGACCATAAATATAAAGGCTTATCTGGACTTTCAGTTATGTTTCATTGGCCTCAGTTTCTTTCCTTATTCCAATAGCACCCTGGCTTGATTATTGTAGCTTTGTAGTATGTTTTGAAATCAGCAGGTGTGAATCCTCCAACTTTATTCTTTTTCAAGATTATTTTGGCTATTCTAGGTTCCTTGCATTTCCATACGAATTTAAGATCAGGTCATCAATTGCAAAAATAAATGCAAAACAACAACCACAAAACCAGCTCTGATTTTGATAGGGATTGCACTGAGTATTTACATCAATTTGGCCAGTATTGCCATTTTAGAATTAAGTCTCTCAATTTATAAACACGGGATGTATTTCCATTTATTTACTTCTTTTTTTTTAATTTTATTTTTTATAAACATATAATATATTTTTATCCCCAGGGGTACAGGTCTGTGAATTGCCAGGTTTACACACTTCACAGCACTCACCATAGCACATACCCTCCCCAATGTCCATAATCCCACCCCCCCTCTCCCAACCCCCCTCCCCCCATCAACCCTCAGTTTGTTTTGTGAGATTAAGAGTCACTTACGGTTTGTCTCCCTCCCAATCCCATCTTGTTTCATTTACTCTTCTCCTACCCCCTTAACCCCCCATGTTGCATCTCCTCTCCCTCATATTAGGGAGATCAAATGATAGTTGTCTTTCCCCGATTACCATTTATTTACTTCTTTAACCAATCAATGATATTTTGTAGCTTTCAGTATACAAGATTTGTGCTTTTTTTGTTAAATCATGGAGACTTTCCATGTGTATGTGAGAAGAATGTGCATTCTGCTTTTGGGTGAATGTCTGGTAGGTCTACTTAGTTTATAATAGTGTTCAAGTCTTCTGTTTCCTTGCAGATCATCTGTCTGGTTGTTCTAACTATCCTGTATTCTTGAAAATAGAATAACAAATTTTTATTGTGGTTCAATTGCCTATTTCTCCATGATTCCTTTTTAAAAAAAATTTTTTTTTTTTTTTTAAGATTTTGTTTATCTATGTTTGACAGAGAAAGACACAGCAAGAGAGGGAACACAAGACAGGGAATGGGAGAGGAAGAAGCAGGCTTTCCGCCAAGTAGGGAGCCCAACGCAGGGCCCAATCCCAGGACCCCAGGATCATGACCCAAGCCGAAGGCAGATGCCCAATGACTAAGCTACCCAGGTACCCCTCCGTTATTACTTTTTACTTCATGTATTTCAAGGCTCTGTTTTTAGGTGCATATGTATTTATAGTTATGTCTTCATGACAGATTAACCCTTTTATCATTATAATGTATATATTTTTGGCTCTAATAATGATTTTTGTCCTAAAATCTATTTTCTCTGACATTAGTAAAACCATTCTAGCTCTCTTTGGGGTACTGTTTTTATTGATAGGGAAAAACTGTACACTAAGATGGCTGACCAAACCAGCAAGGGAATTCCAGTCCCTGTCTCAAAGCCCTCCCGGGTGTTCCTTTCCTACCATGTTTCCCACAAAGGCCGAATGTACCAAGTATGTGGAAGTAGAAGGGTATACATTACCATCTAGCTCGGGGCTCAGACCTTTGGAGAACAACCTCCTCTGAGCCCACAGTGTTAAATAAACCTCCGATCCACCAAAGTCTTCGAGTGCCACTTGGTTCTTCCGTCAGGATCCAGTTCAGGTTCCATATATTTTTCCATTCTTTTCCTCTCAGGTTATTTGTGGCTTTGAATTCACAGGGATCAAGCCCTGCATCAAGTCCTGCGTCAGGCTCTCTGCTTGGTGGGGATTCTGCTTCTCCCTCTAACTGTCCCTCTGTGCTCTCTTTCTCTCTCTCTCTCAAATAAATACATAAAATCTTTAAAAATATATATTTAAAAAATGGGACACCTATTTGGCTCAGTCAGTTAAGGGTCTGCCTTTGGCTCAGGTCATAATCCCAGAGTCCTGGGATGGAGCCCATTGGGCTTCCTGCTCAGCTGGAAGCCTTCTTCTCCCTCTCCCTCCATCCCTACCCCCCACTCACACTCTCTCTCTCAAATAAAGAAAATCTTTTATCTTTTAAATAAAATCTTTTAGGGGCGCCTGGGTGGCTCAGTGGGTTAAAGCCTCTGCCTTTGGCTCAGGTCATGATCCCAGGATCCTGGGATGGAGCCCCGCATCTGGCTCTCTGCTCAGTGGGGAGCCTGCTTCCTCCTTTCTCTCTCTCTGCCTGCCTTTCTGCCTACTTGTGATCTCTGTCTGTCAAATAAATAAATTAAAAATAAATAAATAGGGGTGCCTGGGTGGCTCAGTGGGTTGAAGCCTCTGCCATCGGCTCAGGTCATGATCCCAGGGTCCTGGGATCGAGCCCCGCATCGGGCTCTCTGCTCTGCGGGGAGCCTGCTTCCTCCTCTCTCTCTCTGCCTACTTGTGATCTCTGTCTGTCAAATAAATAAATAAAAATCTTTAAAAATAAATAAATAAATAAAATCTATAAAAAAAAATCTTCAAGGACACCTGGGTGGCTCAGCCAGTTAAGCATCTGGATCTTTTTTTTTTTTTTGGCTCAGGTCATGATCTCATGAGTTGTGGGACTGAGACCCCTGTAGATTCTCTCCCTCTGCCCTTGCCCCCACTTGTGCTGGCTCTTTCTTCCTAAAATAAATACATAAATCTTTAAAAAATAAATAAATAAATAAACTGTTCAACTTGCAAAGTGCTTTCTAGTTGCATTTCTATGAAGAAAATATAACTAAAAAAGAATGATCTCGTGAGTACTCTCCACAATATCATAAATACCCGTTCCTCAGGTAAACTTATTTTAAAAATCTAGTCATAGCTCATAATCATTCAAAACCTGCGGGACACAGCAAAAGCTGTTCTTAGAGGGAACTTTAGCAATACAGGTTTACCTCAAGGAGCAAAAGAATCTTAAGTAAACAACCTAACCCTACATCTAAAGGAACTAGAAAAAGAACAAACAAAACGTAAAATCAGCAGAAGGAAGGAAATAATAAAGATTAGAGCAGAAATAAATGATATAAACTAAAGAAACAATAGAACAGATCGATAAAAATCTAGTCAGAGCCCAGCATAGGGATCAGGAGTAACTGAATCAGTAGCTATTTGAAATGAATCTGAAAAAAAGAAAAAAAAGAGAAAGAAATGTTGTCTTCATCTCCTCTTCTCCTAAGTGTGAGGTCTATTCTTCCCATCATTTTTTGTTTGGTTTTGTTTTTAGGAAGAAAATAATCATATTCACCTTGGAAGTGATTTTCTTTTTTTTTTTTAAGATGTTATTTATCAGAGACACAGAGCACACACACAAGCAGTGGGAGCAGCAAGCAGAGGGAGAAGCAGGCTCCCGGCTGAGCAAGGAGCCCAATACAGACTCCATCCCAGGACCCTGGAACCATGACCTGAGCCAAAGGCAGAGGGAGAACAACCCAGGAGTCCCTGGAAGTGATTTTGAATAGGCCAGATATTACTTTTAAAAGGCAAGAATTACCATCATTTATAGTATGCAATCCAATGACCCATAAAATCTATTTTGGCCATTTTCCATAGACCCATTAAAAAAATAATGACTGTGGTAAAATGGGGTTGAAAATAATTCATGTTACCAAGGGGCCAAAGGTGAGATTCTTCATTGTAAACATTTAATTTAAGGATTGAATTTTAGCAGAGAGAGATTAAGAAAAGTAAGATAATTGTTGGTGATTCATTAAACAGAAGGTGAGTTTCGACCTTTTGTTCCCGTTGGAAACAAGTCCTTCTGAAGTTGGAAATAACCTTCCATATTCAGGTGCTGTTGGTTGATGAGGTTCTGACCATGGTAATTCCTAAATATTAATGAAAGAGCAGATTAAAGTAGATGATCTGCTAATTTTTTACTGGTATGATTCAGACTTATTATACAAAGATACTCTTAAGGAACTTACTTTGCCCTTCTCAATCTTGAAGAAATGTCGTTAGATTGGAGTGTAATCTTGCTAACCATTGCATGACTTTCCATATGATCCTACTTTATCATAGCCTTTGCCTTACTTTCTTACGCCACTTAAAAACACACCCTTTGGGGCACCTGGGTGGTTCAGTGGGTTGAAGCCTCTGCCTTCAGCTCAGGTTATGATCTCAGGGTCCTGGGATCGAGCCCTGCATCAGGCTCTCTACTAAGCGGGGAACCAGCTTCCTCCTCTCTCTGCCTGCCTTTCTGCCTAATTGTGATCTCTGTCAAATTAATAAATAAAATATTGTTTTAAAAACCACACTCTTTGTAACCAAGAGAATACACACACACACACACACACACACACACACACACACACATATTGCTCTTCTTTCACAATCAAAAGAAACTGTAGGTGGATATTCTTGTTTTCTTTAGCTAAAGAATCCTTTGTCCATTCATGAGTGGTCCGGAATCTTATTAGCAAACAAAATTTGCCCATGGCTTTTATATTAGCGTTACTGTCACACTGTGTACACAGGGGAGATGGAAGACTCTAAAAATAACTAATCTAGCTTCAGAAAATGGACTGAACTATATATGCTACATATTCCACAGATTTAACAATCTGGGCAAGAGAATATTCTAGGAACAAATCACAACTAAAATCCGTATTCTCCTCTCGTTGAGGGTTTTCCCCCCTCCTCTTTTCCCTTACCCTGGGCAGGCTCCAGGGTTTTGTAAGACGCAACTTGCAGTCTCAATAAACAGAACATAGAACCTTCTTTTCATAGTGGTTTCTGCAGTCAGACACATTCTGTATTGTAATATTGATGAAATTATAACAGTATTTTTTAAATAATAATAGGACAATTGCACCGTAAACAATGAATTCTGGAACACTGAAAAGAAATAAAATAATTAAAAAAATAGGACAATTGCTTTTCCCCACTGACCTATTTCAGTCACTGAAACAATGTTCTTGTCCAGATATGTGCTTATTTCTTATTGAGAGATTAATACAAGCATATTTCGAGGACGTTGATTTGTTTGCTGGTTCTAGTTTTTAAATTTTAAGTGTTAATAAGTTTATTTGTAGCTATAATGTGTAAGTGGGCAGCTTTTCCTTTCTTTCAGAAATAAAGCAGAAAGTGACTAATATCTTCATCTGCTTCTGAATTCTTACTCATAGGCTCCCTGCCCCCCTTCTGTCATGTTACACAACATGAAGGAGCCTGGAACATAATGTCAGCCTCTTTCTAAAGGCACTGGATGATGTTTACACACTTCAACTTCTGGCACTGACAAGGCGACTGGAGTCAAATGTAAATCATGGTGTTTATCATTCCCAGTCAAATATGTTGTGCAATGGGTAGCAATGGGCACTGTGTGAAAGGTTGCCTAAGAAGCAGCCCCAGCTTTAAAATTAGTCAGCTTCTTTCTGTGAGGTGTGTGTGACCAAGATACTAGAGGTCGTTGGTGACGGAAAGACAGGCTGGCCAATGACAAGAACCAAAAGGAGGGGAAACCCAATTCTTGGCAGACAACTGAATCTTAGCAAAAGGCATTTGTTCTCTGAGGTGCAGAGGCGGAGAGGCTCCTGAGAAACATGTGAGGGGAAGGATTTTGTTTTCTTACTTTTTACTATTTTACATGAAAACTTTCTCCTGTAAAAACCTTAGAAGTCAGTGTGATTTCGGGTCATGTTAATTTACAATAGAACTAAACAATGCTTTCTAGAGAAATCTTTTTTCTTTTTGTAATAAAAAGTTTAATTATTAATAAGAACATGACCACACTAAAAAACATTAGAGAAACAAAGCAAGAGGAACACATTCATAATCCCTTACAGTATCACAGTAGTGTACTTTCTCATCGTTGAATTGTTTTACTTGGTTGTAATCATCCAGTTACAGGATTTTGTCACATAATTTCTTGGCAACTTATCAAAAGCTTTTTTTTAAACTTTTTTATTTTAAAGATTTCATTTATTTGACAAAGAGAGAGAGATAGTGAGAGAAAGAGAAGGAGAGAGAGAGAGAGCACAAGCAGAGGGAGCTGCAGAGAGGGGGAGAAGCAGGCTCCCTGATGAGCAAGGAGCCCAATGCAGCTTGATCCCAGGACCCTGAGATCATGACTCACACTGAAGGCAGACTCTTAACCAACTGAGCTACCCAGATGCCCCTACCATAAGCTTTTTCCCCCATAGTGCTACAAAATCATATTTTAAATAATTGAATAATATTCCATTGGTTATGGTTCAGCATACGGTTGGACCAATGTTCACTTTTTTTTTTTTTTTGATTCCTCCTCCCCTCATCAGTGTTCACTTTAACCATTTGAATAGGCTGCTTCCATTTTATGCTGTTGTTGTTATAAATAACACTGCAGTGTTAAAATACAGCTTTATAGTTTAAAAATGTTTAAAAATTAAAGGTGTTAAGGGGCATCTTGCTGGCTCAGTCAGTAGAGCATGTAACTCTTGATCTTGGGTTTGTGAGTTCAAGCCCCACACTGAATGTAGAGATTACTTAAAAAAAAAAAAAAATCCTTTATTGGACTCTACATCTGAAGCTCATTATGTACTATATATTGGCTAATGGAATTTAAATTTTAAAAATATTTAAAAAATAAAAATAAATAAAAATAAATCTAAGGTGACTTATATCAAATACAAAACTTGTATAAAGCATATATGACCAACTTAAAGATTAATAAAATGAACAGCTTAGTATCCACTTCCACCTTAGGAAATGAAACACTGCCTGTAACTTGGAAGCCTGGCTGTGTGCTTCTCTCTGGTTGCATCCTGCTCTCTTCTCCCCTAAAGAAATAACCACAAGTCTCGATGTTTTGTTTATTAATTTTTAATATTTTTCATTTTCCCTCAGGGTAGATTCTTTCCAGGAGAATTTAATAATTAAGGTAAGTGGGTTGTATTTATTCTTATTAGGGCTAGTCTCTGATGTTGGTGGAAAGCATTGGCTTACATTTTTCCTTCAGAAATTATCAGGCTTGACACACCCGAGTAGGCAGGGCGGGCCCACACACCAGAGAAAAATTTGCCTCATAAGGAGTGCAGTCTCTGCCAGCTTTCTGCTATACAGGACTGAGAACCTGTATAGCACGGAGATGATTCTGGATTACTTAGATGAGGGTTATCCTCCCTCCTCTTAGGTTTTTCTCCATTCTCTAGTTATTTTGGTTTTGGCTTCTTATTGTTATTTTAATTACTCATTCATTTAAAAAAGGCAGTTCTTTTTGTTCAGGCTATTGGTGTCTGTCTTCTGGGATAAACGCAACATAATGGTGTTCAACTTCACCTAGCCCCAAGGAATCAGATGGGTCAGGTCTCACTGTCAGTTTTGAAAATGGAGAAACTATATTTAAAAATAATTGGCCAACAATAGTACTAATCAGGGTGGTTAGCTTTCAAGACTATAGTAAAAGCTGTAGTCGAAGGTTTCTGATCACTTGCATCAGAATCAGTTTAAGATACTTGATAAATAAAGATTCCTGCCCTTGTGGCCTTCCAAATCATAATCTCTGGATTTGGGGTCCAGGAAGCTACAGTTTAATAAGCACTCCAGATGACCTTCAGTACCCTAAACTTGAGAAGCAACTCCTTTGCTCAGGGGCAGCAACCTAAGAAAAGTGATATAGTAAATATTCCCATTATTTTCTAGCACGTTTGTCTTTGTTAAGCACTGACATGTAGGGTCGAGTAGCCATTTAGTGAACCTTTCTGTGGGACCCAATTGTGACAGCTTTTGCTAGACAAGCATGGAAAAACCATATCCAGAGCCACACCAGACTGTGCCTGACTGTAGAAGCTAAGCAGGGCTGGGTCTGGTTAGTGCTTGGATGGGGCAATTGAAAAGCCCAGTTATTCACTTTGATTTTGAAATATTAATACGAGGGGTGCCTGGGTGGCTCAGTGCGTTGAGCCTCTGCCTCCAGCTCAGATCATGATCTCAAGGTCCTGAGATCAAGCCCCACGTCGGGCTCTCTGCTCCTTGGGGAGCCTGCTTCCCTCTCTCTCTGCCTGCCTCTCTGCCTACTTGTGATCTCTCTCAGTCAAATAAATAAATAAAATCTTAAAAAAAAAAAAGAAATATTAATACCATAGGGAGAATTTACCCTTCAAGTGAGGTCTAGGAACCACCTTAATTATTTGTATCAAATTAGCAGTAAATTTTCATTGACTCTGACCAAGAGCAAGAATGAGATACCAGATGAATGCAGGTGAAAGCATTTGCCTGAAGCAAAGCCCAGGGTTCAGTGACAGTTTGTGCCAAGCACACTCTGTTTTCTTTCCAGTTTGGAGTAGTGCCCTTTGTCTGTGACCTTGATACTCAGAATTGTTTTGTGCAACCATTAGCCTGCATAGCACTGGTTCTGCTTTCTAATTGTCTTTAAAGCAGGAATCCTTATGACCGCACCAAATCTGGAGGGACTTACAAGGGACAGAACTGCAGAGAAATTAGTTGTTGAAAAGCTAAAAGACAATACTTGGAAAAACAGTATAAACATAGAAGTAGAAAGTCAGGTGGAGTCTGGAAAGAAACATTAGAAGTAACCTGAGAGACACAGACATTCTTCACATTCATTCTCAATTAATATAGCTTGGGAGGTTGCTAAGCAAAACCCTTCTGAGAATTGAACCTGAGATCCTATTTAATACACATTTGCTGTCTGGAATAGTGAAGGAACCCTCTAGCTGAAAATCAATTGCTCTGTGAAAATCGTCATTACTGAAATAGTTATTACTGAAACTACATGATATTTACAGAGTTTCTCTCCCTTTTTTATTTCATTTTTCTATGTTATCAGAAATTTGCCATACTTAAGGACCCAGCAATGATAATTAGGAATATTACACATTCAAAAAAAAGGGAATATTACATATTTCAATATTAATATGTTTAGACTTTCTTGAAATTTGAACATAATATTTAACCCAGAAAAAAATAAAGATGAACCAGTTGGTGAATGTCAAGTAGGCCATAAATATTCTAAGAATGTTCAATTTTAGTAACAAGAATAACAGTAACAACCTCAATGGGGGGGGGAATCAAATAATAAACTATATGTATATTTTACGTTTTTATGGAGGTTATTAAAATAGCATATCCAAGGAATCTTATTATTACTATTTTTTAAGATTTAAAAAAAAAAGATTTATTCATCCATTTTAGAGAGAGAGCACAAGCAGTACAGGAAGAGGGAGAGGGAGAGAAAATCCCAAGCAGACTCTGAACTGAGTATGGAGCCCAACTTGGGGCTTGATCTCACCACTGTGAGATCACAACCCAAGCTAAAACAATAGTTGAATACTTCATAGACTGTGCCACCCAGGCACCCCCGATAGTGTATGTGTGTGTGCGTGCATGTGTGTGCATATATATATATACATATATATACATATGTATATATATTTTTAAAGATTTGATTTATTTATTTGACAGAGAGAGAGAGAGCACACACCAAGCAGGGGGAGCAGCAGAGGGAGAGGGAGAAGCAGGCTCCCCACTGAGCAGGGACCTGGATGTGGGGCTCGATGCCAGGATGCTGGAATCATGACCTGAGCCAAAGGCAAACACTTAACCAAATGAGCCACCCTGGTGCCCCCCAAGGTATCTTTTTAATGTTTATTTGGTGATCTGCATTTTAGGTTAAGTTCTATCTCTACAATACAAAATAATGTCAAATTGATCTCAACAGTATATATGAAGAGAAACTATGAATAATAAGATAGTAATAATTCAGCAGTTAAGGAATTTCCGACCAATTACCAATATCATACTGATTGATGAAACACTAAAGTTGGGATAAAGCAGATTGCCCACTTAATTTAACCTTATGAGGGAAATTCTTTTTTTTTTTTTTTTTAATTTTAAGGTTCTATTTATATATTTGACAGAGAGAGAGAGATCACAAATAGGCAGAGGCAGGCAGGGGGTGGGGGAGCAGGCTCCCCGCTGAGCAGAGAGATGGATGCGGGGCTCCATCCCAGGACCCTGGGATCATGACCTGAGCCGAAGGCAGAGGCTTCACCCACTGAGCAACCCAGGTGGCCCAAATTCTTCTCTTTTCTTTTTCTAAGATTTTTTATTTATTCATTTGAGAAAGAGAGGGAGCAAGAACAGGAATGAGGGAAGGGTCAATGGGAGAGGGAGGAACACATTCGCTGCTGAGCACAGAAGCCTGACTCAGAGCTCAATCCCAGGACCCTGATCATGACCTGAGCCAAAGGCAGCTGCTTAACCAACTGAGCAACCCAGGTGCCCCAAATTCTAGACACTATTCAACAACAGAAGTCATATGTATAAGTGGAAGAAATTATAGATGAATAGGAATTTGATGCCAGGTAGGAGTTTTCCTAAGCAAAAAAAAAAAAGGACAAAAAACAATAAAGGCAAAAAAATAAATGAATGAAAATCATAGCTTTGATTACATAAAAATGTAAAACTTATTTATACAAAAACATAACCAATGTTAAAAGTAAATAACAGGGGCTTTTGGGTGGCTCAGTGGGTTAAGCCTCTGCCTTTGGCTCAGGTCATGATCTCAGGGTCCTGAGATCTAGCCCTGCATCGGGCTCTCTGCTCAGCAGGGAGCCTGCTTCCCCCCATCTCTCTGCCTGCCTCTGCCTACTTGTGACCTCTGTCTGTCAAATAAACAAATAAAATCTTTAAATTTAAAAAAAAGTAAATAACAAATAAATTGAAGTGAACTTCAAACATGAAGAAATATTTAAATTCACTATTAATAAAAGAAATGCAAGTGAAAACAATGAGATACTATTGTTATGCCCTCAAATTACTGAAGATTTAGAATAATGAAAATACTCAGCACTGACTACATGCAATGAAATGGGAAGGTTTTTTAAAATAAATAAGCTTATTTATTTTACTAATTATTTTAGTAATATCTATCCCTGAGATCAAGAGTCCCATATCTTTTTTTTTTTTTTTTTTTTTTTAGATTTTATATATTTATTTGTCAGAGAGTGAGAGAGAGAGAGCAAGCAGCTGGAGCAGGAGGCAGGGAGAAGCAGGCTCCCTCCTAAGCAAGCAACCCAGTGCAGGACTCCATTCCAGGACCTGGGATCATGACCTGAGCCAAAGGCAGATGCTTAACTGACTGAGCCACCCAGGCATCTCAAGTCCCATGATCTACTGACTGAGCCACCCAGGTGCCCAGAAATGGGAACATTTTAATACTATTTGTGCGATTACCCTTTTTGGTGAGTAATTTCTATTAAATTTGTTTAAATATACATCCTTCTGATTCATCATTCTTACAGTGGCATTTATACTAGAATGGGAAAGAAATAGGGGTACAAATAAAGATGAATAGGCATGTTCAGAATAGCTTTTTATATAATATTGAAAAATTGAAACAATAAAAATAAAGAGAATCATGTAAGTCTCTTCATCGGATACACTAATACTAAATTATGGTGAAAACTCATTATTTTTCTCACAAAATGTTATAAGTGAAAAAAGCACTAAAAATAGTAAAGTCTGATCCCACTTTTTAAAAGCATATACATATTTGTAGAAAAAGAATGGAGAAATATCCACTAAAATATTTATGGTTGTTTCTTCCAGATGATGGGATTCTGAATTATTTTTACCTTATTTTATGCTTTTTAAATTTTTTAATAATAAACACATATAATTTAAAAAATCATTTAAAAAGCAAACATTTTAAGTTAAACAACAGTGTTAACAAGTTAAAGAGTATGACATTCAAATTATTTCCTAAATCTTTGTCTCTGACTCACAAGGAAATTTTGCTTCTAAGCAGATTCTGATCTGTATTAAAATAGAGGCTGGTTTAGATTTTTTGTTTCCTGAGAGAGGAAGCAGAAGATAATGCAGAAAGTGGCTGTTTTACCTGACAAAAACTTTATTCCATGCCAGACTACACACACACACACACACACACACACACACGCATGCACACACACACAATTCCTATGCCTGGTCTCTTTTGAAAAAATAATAGCAAACTGTAGATAGCATTTGAATCACAGAGAATGATAGAGGTCATGGAATACACAAGCCCTAAATTTCCTTAAGGATGTCCCACTAATTCTAATTCTGAAGCTGGCACCACCTCTTGTTAATGCTTGGATGTTGTTGCCATGTTTTAGACAAAAATGCCCTTATCTGTTCACTGATGATCAACTCATGGCATTATTATTAAAGATCTATCCAGGATACATTAACACCTAGGAATAAAGAAACAGAAGGTGTAGGGGAAGAAAAGCTTTCCAGCAATACTCTTAGGGTCCCCGGCTGGGCCTGAATATTAAACTGACAGAGAGATTAACAGGAGAAAAGTATCAAATTTATTTATTTTTAATATTTTAATTTTTAAAGATTTATTTATTTGACAGACAGAAAGACAGAATAAGTAGGGGGAGTAGCAGGCAGTGGGAGAGGAAGTAGCAGGCTACCCGCTGGGCAGAGTGCCTGACGTGGGGCTCAGTCCCAAGACCCTGGGATCATGAGCTCAGCCAAAGGTAGATGCTTAACTGACTGAGCCACCCAGGTGCCCCAAATTTACTTAATAGAAGTTTTACATGACATGGGAGCCTTCGTAAGGAAATGAAAACCTGAACAAGCACAGTTAAGCCTGAGACTTTTTTTTTTAAGATTTTATTTATTTATTTGACAGAGAGAGACAGAGATCACAAGTAGGCAGAGAAGCAGGCAGAGAGAGAGAGAGAGGAGGAAGCAGGCTCCCTGCCGAGCAGAGAGCCCAACACAGGGCTCGATCCCAGGACCCTGGGATCATGACCTGAGCCAAAAGCAGAGGCCTTAACCCACTGAGCCACCAGGGCACCCCTAAGCCTGAGAGTTTTTATACTAGGTCTGATGAAGAGTAGAAAGTCATAGAAAACTGTGATACAACAAAAGGGTCTGAGCTAAGGGTAGTAAACTGGGGAGAACTTAGCAAGGGCTGTGTGGACTCCTCACAGCATCACTCCATCTTCAGAGATTTCCTCTGAGTGTAGGGAGTGCACTTCCCCTGAGAGGGTCTTATGACCTGCTTCAGAGGAGCAGAAGAGTTCGTAAGTCCTTCCTGCACCTGCTGTTTCTCAAAGTCTTTCAGCTTAAAATATTGAATATGCCCAAGAACCATATTTTGAGGTAGCCTGTTCTGAAACCTATGAGAGGGATAGAGGAGGGCCTCTGGTGTCTTGATTGTCACCAGTGCCAAGTCCATAACAAAGTTTTCTCTGGTCTGTAGTGAAAATGTCAGAGTAAGTTTCACAACTGTCATTTTGGGAGGAAATCTGTGCTCAGATTATATCTAACGTACTTTTTTTGTTGTTGTTTAAACCGTATGAAATTATTATGATATTGTAAGTGATATGTTCGTTTTTTAAAATTTCATATTTGTGAAAATAAAAAATTGGCAATTCTGTGCCTGTTGTCTCCTACCACCTTCAATTTTCTTTGGAAATCTGAAACTAAAAAGTCTGAACACTGTTGATCTCATCAAACTTCCTTATCTCTATGAATGAAAAAAACCGATGTTCAGAAGGGAATGGAGATTTGCCCAAGGTTTTACAGTGACAATGGAGATAATTTCTTTCACCTCGTGATCACACAGTAAAGAGTCTTCAAAGGCTCATCCTTCTGAATTGGAAAACATTCGGGAAATTCTTTGTAAGCCTCTTTAGGGCAACTGACCATAGGAAAACTTTTCAACTGACCGTCGGGGAAAACCAGAAATCACCATCATTTTGAACATCTTGTTAAAGGAAATCAGAGGGGCTCCTGGGTGGCTCAGTCAGTTAAGCATCTGCCTTTGGCTCGGGGCATGGTCCCAGAGTCCAGGGATTGAGTCCCATAGTGGGCTCCCTGCTCAATGGGGAGCCTGCTTCTCCCTCTGCTTCTGCTTCTCCCTCTGCCTCTGCTGCTCCCCCCTGCTTGCTTTCTTTTTCTCTCTCAAATAAATAAAATCTTTGAAAGGGAAGGAAAAAAAAAAAAAAAGGAAATCAGAGCCAGGCAGTAGTTAGGTCAGTATGAACAGATTTTATTCAGGAATTATTATAATAGGGGAAAAGAGACCTCTGTGTAGAACTGGGCACAGTTCCCAATACAGCATAATCAACTGGAGATTTATAGGTAGAGGGCTGTGTGGGGGTCAGTGGATGGAAAATTACTAAAAGGAAACATCATGGGTAAGGAAGGATTCTGGCTAGGCCAGCTTAATACAATTATTGTTAAAGGCAGACCTGGGTTATCAGTGGCAGGAGATTCTCTCTAACCTGACTTAGCAGAATCCTTGCTAAAATTGGGTGTTGCAGAGACAGACACAGAAGCCAAAGGCTAGGCCTACTTGAGAAGAGGTTTCAGAAGAACCTAATTAATGTTTGGTCAAGGAGAGAGTCTCTGTAGGTCTTTCATTCAGAAGAACAAAGATGCTACAAAGGAATGAAGGCCTGGTAATAAGTTACTTCAGTCAGTGGGAACCCCCCCCCCAAAAAAAAGTTATTTCAGAATAATATCTGCCTTCTTTACCCTTCCCCCATACAAAAGTAATTTTTTTTTTTTTTTTTTAGATTTTATATATTTATCTGAGAGAGAAAGAGAAAGAGAGAGCATGAATGGGTTGGGGAGGAGAGGGAGAAGCAGACTCTCTGATGAGTAGGAAGCCTGAAGATGTGGGCTTGATCCCAGGACCCTGGGATCATGACCTCAGCCTAAGGTAGACATTTAACTGACTGAGCTATCGAGGTGCCCCAAAAGTAAATTAATTTTAAATATCAAAATATACTCAACACAAAGTTCAAAATACCTTCGGATTAGCATAAAATAGCTAACTTCTTATAATAAATATTATGTAAAAAATATATATGTAATGTATATATTTATCATTATTTCTAATTTGTCTATGTAGATCTCTAGCCCTGGGTTCAAGTCTGCTTGATGAATAGATCCCTCTGAGCCTGTTTCCTCATTTATAAAAAAGGTATAATTCGATTGGTGTTGTGTATCTCACAGCATAGTTGTGAATGTAGGGTGAGAAAGTATAGACGGAGTGGTGCCTGGGTGGCTCAGTCGGTTAAGCATCTGACTCTTGGTTTCATCTCAGGTCATGATCTTAGGGTCATGAGATCCAGCTCTGCGTTGGGCTCCGCACTCTGTGTGGAGTCTGCTTGTCCCTCTTTCTCTGCTCCTCCCCCTGCACTCTCTCTCATAAATAAATAAAATAAAAAATTTTAAAAAAGAAAGTATAGATAGAAACTCTTTGTAAATTGTAAAAGGCAATACAAATGTTATAATTAAAAACGTAGACAAAAAATATTCTTTTCATCATAGCAAACATCTGTTATAATCATAATATTTATTCAAATGCAAATGAAGGCTTAAACCATTTCTCTTTTTGAGTTTAGTGATAAAATTAGATAATAGGCTTCTGGGAACAATGGCCTTTCCAACAGATTTGGAAAGCAATGTGACCGTGTTCATAAAAATCCTCTTTTAAGTATTCTGCATTGCAGAGCATGGTTCAAGCAAACCCTAGGAAATTGCCCATTTTTGTGGGTCAATCTCACAGAAAATCAGCAATTCCTTTTGAATCAACTTATTCTAATGCATCAATCTATATAGGCAAAATCCAAAAAGGATTAAAGGCCTACTAAAAGTCTCAGGGGCTTCTCATAAGAATCTCCAGTGTCTCCTATGGCTGCTCAGTGCTTCTAGGAGCTGAGTAAATTTTGGCATTCTTATCTTACAAATGAAAAAATGAAGATACAGATTTGCATGTCTATCACATAATCAGGTCAGCACAAGACTCATTTTGATGACTTCTAGTCATGTTCAGTCCTCCTTGGTTTAGGACAGTGGGGCAGTAGAAGTTAGTTGATAGACTTAACTATTCTTCTCAGAGTTTCAGAACAACAGGTTCTATTGCAAGCTATTGTGAAGGTTCTGCTGGTTCTAAGCTCATTATCATGTATCTAACCAGTTCCTTCTCAAGCCAGGCTATAAACTTAAAATTCAGCTCTGTCTTCTTTTCCACCCTGTACCTCAAATTACCAGTTTGTTGTTGTTGTTGTTTTAAGTAAACTCTATCCCCAAAGGGGTATTACTCATGGCCCTGAGATTAAGAGTCACACATACTCTACCAACTGAGCCAGCCAGGAATCTCAGTCAAGTTTAATCCATTCTACTAGTTCAATGTCTCTTCTAATCATTGCGTCTCTCATTCCCTAGTTCAAGTCCTTTGCAAGTTTACTTGAACAATTACTGTCTTCAAACTGGTCTTTCCATCTCCAGGCTCGATTTCTTACTTTCTGCTTAAAAGATCATCCTTTATTCACTTTATATCTCCTGTAGCACCTAGGACTGTCTTTTAACAAATGTTTATTTTTTTAATTTATTTTTTAAAGAATTTATTTACTTATTTGACAGGCAGAGATCACAAGTAGGCAGAGACGCAGACAGAGAGAGAGGAGGAAGCAGACTCCCCGTGGAGCAGAGAGCCCGATGCGGGACTCAATCCCAGGACCTTGAGATCATGACCCCGGCCCAAGGCAGAGGCCTAACCCACTGAGCCACCCAGGCACCCCTTAACCAATGTTTATTGACTGTGTTGAGAAGGAAGTTTTTTTCCTATACTGTGGTAGGTAGTTTGGTTGGTAAATTGATAAAGAATAATAGGAAAAAAACTAATTATACATATAGAGGAACCCCATTTGAATATGACAACCACAAGTAGTCAAGACAGTTAAGGTTTATACACCATCCTATGCTAGGGAGGAGATAGGGTCTGAGACTTTAAAGAGAAGGAAGATAGGGGCGCCTGGGTGGCTCAGTGGGTTAGGCCGCTGCCTTCGGCTCAGGTCATGATCTCAGAGTCCTGGGATTGAGTCCCGCATCGGGCTCTCTGCTCAGCGGGAAACCTGCTTCCTCCTGTCTCTCTGCCTGCCTCTCTGCCTGCTTGTGATCTCTCTCTGTCAAATAAATAAATAAAATCTTTAAAAAAAAAAAAAAGAGAAGGAAGATAATGTTTAGGAAGATGGGAAGAATAAATGTTTCGTACACAAATGTCTGGCTTGCCATACAGAGACAATGGGACCCCCAAAAGGAGTTAGATCCCTACATTTTGACTTCCCCCCTTTTTACCATATCTAGCCCATATTCTTTGTAGGTCTCTCGGTGGTAGTTTTCCTCTCAGACCAGGTGCCCTATCTGAAATCTTTTAGCCATTTAAGAGGGAGATAAAGGTCTTCCTGAGTCTTTTGGGCCCTGATTGACTTCAATTCAAAGTAATCCACATGCCAAAGTGGCACATTTCAGGGAGGCTCATTCTGAACCTGTTCAAATGAATGCCTGGATTAAGCATCAGGCCATGAGGAAAGGGAGATACTTGTGCAGAAGTTCTTGCACATGTCCAGTCCTATACTTCAGGTCATTTAATCTTTACAACTCCTGGAGACTGAGGCAGACAAGATTTATTGCTATGAGTGTTCTTTCCTCCTTGCTCTCTAGAGAGAATTTGTCCTTCAGTTTCTTCTCAGCTTTTTTTTTCTTTTCTTTTTTTTTTAAAGTAGGCTCCATACCCATCACAGCCCAGTGCAGGGCTGGATCTCATGACTAAGACCTGAGCTGAAATCAGGGGTTGAACACTTAACTGACTAAGCAACCCAGGCTCCCCAGTTTCTTCTCAATTTAGAAGAATTTTCTCCCTTCCATGTTGGTTCTTAGTGTTTTGTGACCGTGGATTAAGAGAGGGGTGGGAGTCCTCATCAGTCCAGACTGCAGGGGAAGCAAGGTAGTAAACTGGTTTCTAGGGTCTCCTTTGTTATGGAGAATGCAAAGCTAAGGGAAATTGGGGAGAACAAGAATTTTAAATAATATACATAATAAAGAACTAAAAGGGGTGAAAGAGGGAGAAATAAGGTAGAAACAAACTACTCAGCAGGCAGGCTGGGTTTGAGGAGGGGATTTGCACAGGTTTGAAGAATGTTCTCTGGAACCGGCTTTGGCAGAATAAGATAGAAAAAGGAGGATTTTAAGTATTGCTGTGGGTTACAATTTGATCTCCTTTATGTTCTTTAAAACAAACAAACAAACAAACAAACAAACAAAAAAAGCGAGGATGGTAATTCCTCTTGAAAGAATTTGGTTACTGGACCTTGTTTCTTTCAGTGTGAAATTGAGCCATGTGGAGTCCACACTAAACAGAAAGCTAGGACTTGGAGAGCCAACCTTTTGCTAACATCACACAAACAGTAAAAGGCTAAGCCAGAAGTCGAACCCACACCTCTCCAGATTCAGTCTGTCAGTTTTCATCCCTATATGCTACCGGTGGGTCAAAGGAGATCTACAGAGTTGCACCTCTAAAAATTCCATCAAAGGGGCTCCTGAAAAAAAATTAATTAAATAAATAAATAAATAAATAAAGGGGGCTCCTGCCTGGCTCATGTGGAAGAGCATGCAACTCTTGATCTTGGGGTTGTGAGTTTGAGCCCCACATTCAGTGTACAGAATGCTAAGTGTTGTGCCCGAGTTTTCACGTCGGAGAGACCACCAAGGAGCCAATCACACGAGGGTTTATTTGACAAGCTTAAGCTTGGGCCCAAGTATACCGGACACAGCGGAGTAGGGACTTGGACCCCGAGCTTAGTTAAGGCAGGGGTATTTATGGGTTCCTGTTACTAAAGCAGGGTGAGGGTTTCTGGAACTAAAGTAGGGTGGGGCTTCCTAAAGTAGGGTGGGGGTCCTTAGAACTAAAGTAGGGTGGGGCTTCCTGAAACTGAAGTAAAGTAGGGGAAAGTTCAGCCCGTGGGCCCAGGGGTCTGAGATGGCTGTACTTATGCTAAGGCTAAACCTGAGGTGGGATGGCCTTGATTTTTCTCGGCCTCCACACTAAGAAAATGAAATTTTTAAAAAATCCATTGGGGGTTGCCTGGGTGGCTCAGTCAGTTTGTGGAGGCCAAGAATTGTTGACGTATAACCACCATAGGAAACATAGACAAGATGGAATAACAGTAGTGACGAAGGTGAAGATGATGTTGATAATACCAGCCGTTGCTGTGTTCTAGTTTGAGCAGGGACTATGCAAAGAGCTTTACACATATGCGGCAAAATATTTTGGGATATTAAATTCTCTCTTTTCCTGTCTCTTCTCCTATTCTAATCAGGCTGTTCTTTGCCTCACAGAAGTAAGTATCAGGACAGTTAATAAAAGTGCCCCAAAAGTTTCTCTGCCCTTTGCTTACCTTACCTTAAGGTGAGGGATGTGGTGCCTGGGTGGCTCAGTCATTAAGCGTCTGCCTTTGGCTCCGGACACGATCCCAGCCTGGCATCAGGCTCCCTGCTCAGTGGGAAGTCGGCTTCCTCCTCTCCCACGCCCACTGCTTGTCTCTTGCTGTGTCTCTCTCTGTCAAATAAATAAATAAAATCTTAAAAAAAAAAAAAAAGAGAGGGAGAGAGAGAAACTTGGAGAGTTTATGAAGCAAAGGGGTTTGGGACAGGCCACCCTCCACTCCCCAAATGTGGCGCTTTGGCATGTAGAATATTTTGAGCTAAAGGCATATGAGACAAAAGAGAAACTTTTGCCCCTCCGTTAACTACATAGAAGAATCTAAATTGGAGGGTTTTTCCAGAATAAGTGTTATTAAACAAATAAAATTTACCACCCATCTGTATGGTGGGGCAAACTTCTAATTACCAAACATCTGCTCTTCTTTTTTTTTTTTTAAAGATTTTATTTATCTATTTGACAGACAGAGACCACAAGTAGGCAGAGAGCGGAAAGGAAGAAGGCTCCCTGCCGAGCAGAGAGCCCAATAAGGGGCTCCATCCCAGGACCCTGGGATCATGACCTGAGCCAAAGGCGCCCCAAACATTAACCCACTGAGCCACCCAGGCACCCTCAAACATCTGCTCTTCTTATCGTCCTGTGAAATGCATTCCTTTCCTCTGAAGTCCCAGAGTCCTTAGTTTATAATGACATATATACTTCGTTTTGCCTGACTGTCTTTGTAATGTTCACGTCTATGTGGATTCCCCACATCTATGCTATTAAATTTAAGTTTCTCCTGTCATGTCAATTTGATTCTTAGTCCAGCAAGAAGGACCCTTAAAGGGGACAGGAATTCTTGCTCCCTGACAGAAGGTAAAAGAGGTAGATTTCTAAGAATAGCTAGAGTAGTGATTCTCAAACTTTTTGGTCTCAGGATCTCTTATATTTTTAGATATTATTTAGAACCAAACTGTGCTTTTTTTTTTTTTTTAAAGATTTTATTTATTTATTTGACAGAGAGAGATCACAAGCAGGCAGGGAGGCAGGCAGAGAGAGAGGAGGAAGCAGGCTCTCTGCTGAGCAGAGAGCTCTATCCCAGGACTCTGAGATCATGATCTGAGCTGAAAGCAGCGGCCCAACCCTCTGAGCCACCCAGGCACCCCCAAACTGTGCTTTTATTTATACAAGTTATATCTATCAATATTTACCAATGTAGAAATAAAACTAAGACAAAATTTTATTTTATTTTATTATTTTTTAAGGTTATTTATTTGAGAGAGATAGAGTGAGAGACCACAAGTTGGAGGGGCAGAGGGAGAGGTAGAGAGAATTTCAAGCAGGATCCATGCTGAGCAAGAAGCTGGATACCGGGCTTGCTGGATACTGGGCTTGATCTCAAGACCCTGAGATCACGACCTGAGCCGAAACCAAGAGTCAGACACTTAATCAGCTGTGCCACCCAGGCACCCCAAGACAAAATTTTAAATATACATTAAGGGCGCCTGGGTGGCTCAGTGGGTTAAGCCGCTGCCTTCGGCTCAGGTCATGATCTCAGGCTCCTGGGATCGAGTCCCGCATCGGGCTCTCTGCTCGGCAGGGAGCCTGCTTCCCTCTCTCTCTCTCTGCCTGCCTCTCTGTCTACTTGTGATCTCTCTCTGTCAAATAAATAAATAAAATCTTAAAATAATAATAATAATAATTAAATATACATTAAAAATAATAAAATAACAGACGCTTGGGTGGCTCAGTCAGTTAAGCATCTGCCTTCAGTTGGCATCACAATCCCAAGGTCCTGGAATCAAGTCCTGGATGAGACTCCCTGCTAAACAGGGAGTCTGCTTCTCCCTCTGCCCCTTTCCCTGCTTGTGTTCACTCTCTCTCTCTCAATCTCACAAAAAGAAATGAAATCTTTAAAAAATAATAATAATAAAATAACATGAGTAACATATTTTTGTGAAAAATAAAGTTTCCAAAACAAAAGAATTAGTGAAAAGAGTGGATTGTTTTATATTTTTGTAAATTTTTTTCATGTTTGTTTTAATAACAAACAATTTGATTCTCATCTTCTGTATTCAGTATCTTATGACTTGTTTTGGTTGGTGTATATTAACAAAATCCAGTCTTACACAGATATATAATTGGAAAAAGGAGTATTTTAATAGACTTTACAGATAATTTGTGGATAATCTTTCTGGTACAGCACTAAAACTCAACAAGATTTAATTTCTTGGGCACCTGGGTGGCTTAGTGGGTTAAGCCTCTGCCTTCAGCTCAGGTCATGATCTCAGGGTCCTGGGATCGAGTCCCACATCGGGCTCTCTGCTCAGCAGGGAGCCTGCTTCCTCCTCTTTCTCTCTCTGCTTGCCTCTCTGCCTACTTGTGATCTCTGTCAAATAAATAAGTAAAATCTTTAAAAAAAAAGATTTAATTTCTTTATTGTTTAGTTGCAGTGTGGAATCTGAAATAAGATAAATGAACTTTTTTTTAAAATTTTATTTATTTATTTCACAGACAGAGATCACAAGTAGGCAGAGAGGCAGGCAGAGAGAGAGAGAGAAGCAGGCTCCCTACCGAGCAGAGAGCCCGATGCAGGACTCGATCCCAGGACCCTGAGATCATGACCTGAGCCGAAGGCAGCGGCTTAACCCACTGAGCTACCCAGGCGCCCGATAAATGAACTTTTTATATACCATTACATTAAAATCTGTTGATCTGTGTTGCACTTTGAATAGATCTTCTACCCCTTTATGATTTTGTAACATCATCTACTGACCATTCAGAAAATGTTGGCTCACTGAGTTGTGCGGATTTTCCAAATGTTAACATCTTTGCACTATGTAATATTCCAAAGATCACATTTGTTATTATCACCACTGATGTCATGAGAAATGTTGTTAATGTGTCGGGAAGCTGTTAACCTCAAGATCATGGTACAAATTTTTCAAAATCCGTTTTTTAAAATTATTTATTTATTTGTTTGTTTGTTTAGAGCACATGAGCATGGAGAGGGGCAGAGGGAGAGGGGAAGAATCCCAAGCAGACTTCACACGGAGCACAGAGCCCAATGGGGGGCTTGAACTCATGTCCCTGAGATCATGACTGAGCCCAAATCAAGTCGGACATTCAACAGACTTAGCCACCCAGCACCCCAAGTTTTTCAAAATTCTAAATTTTATCCTTGGTGACAAATTTTGTCATTTTATTTATTTACTCATTCATTTAAATTCATGTATTTACTCATAATTAAAAATTAGAGAATGTCAGCCTAATGCCCAAGTCTGAACAAAATGTTTGTCGGTTGTTCTTTTAATGACAGTGGTGTTTTCATCAACTGTGAGCTAGTTTAACTAGTTGAGCTCACAATTCAACTGCTGCAGTGTGTTGTATTACTATATTAGAAGCACATTGTATGTATTTTCTATTTTAGCACAGAGTATGAAAGGGTCAAGATTTAATAAAAGTAATACTTTTTACTGCTTCATCAAGGAAATTGTTAAGTGAAACTGGTTTGTTTTTTTTACTGCAAGTGTGTGGTAGTGGGGAATGCAGTAACTGCTGGTATAGTTTAACGCTGTCTGAGAGAAAAAAACTTTGCCTATACCCTGTTAGATTAGTTCTTGGTATCCTGTGAATTAAACTGACAGAAGACAGGTTAGCAAAAGACAGAGTTTTATTTTTATTCAAGTAGGGACACAGTAGAATTCACAAAAAGTATGACTCAAAGATGTGGTTAGAATTTCAGGGGGTCCTAGGTGGCTCCGTCGGTTAATCATCTGCCTTCAGCTCAGGTCATGTTCCTGGCAACCTGGGATGGAGCTCCAAGTTGGGCTCCCTGCTCAGCAAGGAGTCTGCTTCTCACTCTGCCCCTCCCCCTATTCATGCTCTCTTTCTCTCGCTCTCTGTTAAATGAATAAATAAAATCTTAAGAAATTAAAAAAAATTAACTTTGGGCTTATATTCTACCTTATTAGGGGAAGAAGAGAGGAAAAAGAGCACTTACAGAAAACAACTGATTGTAGGGGGCACCTGGCTGGTTCAGTTAGTGGATTGTGTGACTCTTGATCTCAGGGTTGCGAGTTTAAGCCCCACGTTGGGTGTAGTGATTACTTAAAATCTCTTATTACAAAAAAAAAAAAAAAGAAAGAAAGAAAGAAAGAAAGAAAAGAAAACAGTGGACTTCCTAATAAGGGGAAGCTGGAGAAAGGGCACTTAATGGGAAAACAAATGATCTTTTGGACAGGTAAGTGGGCCGTAGGCACCTGTCTGCTTAGGTGTGGTATGGGTACCTCGTCTCTGTTGATAAAAGTCAATCTTCCTGGTTGCTCCAAGGAAGGGAGTTAATGACAACTGAGTTCTTTTGGGAGGCTCTACTTTAAGGCACATAAGGGATTTAAGGAATTCAAATGCTTTCTGTTCAAAAGAACTGTGCTATTCTGGACCCCTTCAGTGCCTGTGTGCTGATTAGCACCAGAATACAAACAGTTTCACACACCATTGTTTTTGTATTGTTGGTGCAAATGCCAACATGGTAAAAAGGACACATAACATTTTACTATAATTATGAAAATAGTTATGATTACTCCAACCCCCTTAGAAAGTTTTGGGGGCCCCCTGGGGTTATGGACCCTACTTTGAGAACCACTAAGTGGGGGTGTCTTAGAGAATCAGAGGAGGGAAACAAGGCCTGAAAAACAGATTCCTCCAGGTAAGTGGTTAGGAGGAGGGACCAGGGAGGCCTGCAAATCCTAGAGAAGTGCAGAAAAGCACATACATTCTCTGGCACCAGCATGGGGAGGCAGCAAGACTCTGGAAAGGAAGAGCTGTATTGGGTACACCTTCATCTTGGCAAGCCATAGGATACCTTGGCAAAAGATTCCCTTGCTTCCAGAATGGTGTAGTCACTTCAGAGTGCTGAGGATGAGAATAGCAGATGCCCTGTTACCTGTGTGGACTGGTTGCTGGTGATCAAAAGGAAACACATACGCACACACAAAAAGGAAACACATACACAAAGCACACCCTAAGGCCTGAGCACTTCACAAGATTCTTGGTATAACCCTATGGATGGGCAAAGGAAAGCTCCCAGAATGATCATCTTGGCAGAATGGGGCCAGATCAGATATCAAGTAGAATTAAAAGTATTTTTAAAATGGTACCTTTTTTTTTTTTTTTTTTTTTTTTTAAAGTAGGCCCTTCACCCAGGGCAGAGCCCTACACAGGGTTTGAACTCATGACACTGGGGTCAAGACTGAGCTGAGATCAAGAGTCAGACACTTAATGGACTGAGCTACCCAACCACCCTTAAGATACTACTTTTTATAACTGAGTTTGTAGGGCTAAGTTTACTGACACTGTATGTACCATCTTGTTTAATACTTGACAACCAATGATGATATTATCATCATTCCCATTTTATAGAAGGAGAAGCTGAGAGCATATGTGACTTAATTTATGCACAGCTTATAAATGGCAGAACCAGGATTAGAACTATCTTTAAAACTCTGTGCCTTTCGTCAGCACACACTCTGTTGATTTAGTATAGATAATTTCCTTATTTTCTCTCTCTCCATTTATCTATTACCATCCCTGGTCATGGCATCAGAAAGAGAGAAGATAAGAGGTGCCTAGGTGGCTCAGTGGGTTGGGCCTCTGCCTTCGGCTCAGGTCATGATCTCAGGGTCCTGGGATCGAGCCCCGAATCAGGCTCTCTGCTCTGCAAGGAGCCTACTTCCCCCTCTCTCTCTGCCTGCTTGTGATTTCTCTCCCTCTCTCTGTCAAATAAGTAAATAAGATCTTTTAAAAAAGAGAGAGAGAGAAGATAAGACGTTTGGTTGGTTTGTATAATTGCCCTGTTGTTTGCCCTTTTTGCAGTTGTTTGTCGGGTGTGATAACCCTGGCGAGAAATGACCTACTAGGCCTTGGATGACTTAGTCTAAAACGATCCCTAGAAGGAAGGGATGGTACATGAAGATGGTAAGTCCTGATACATTTGTTGGCAGTCTGCCCAGGAAGCCCACACAACTGTAGGTGGTGTAAGGCGCACTTCCCTACTCTCTGAGCCTCACACCTGAAAGGAAGGCTGGTGACTGGGATATGCAGGCTTGGAGAGCTCTAAGGAAGGGCTGATCAGACCCTGCGAACATAGTGTCAAGGAAGCAGCCCCATCAAAATGAAGCCAGTGTGCCTCCTATCTGGCATTCTAGAATCCTCTTTATTTACTTTTATTTTGAGAGAGAGAGCACATGCATGAGCACCAGCGCACGTGCTAGTGCAGGGGGTGGGGGAGAGGCAGAGGCAGAGAAAGAATCTTTTTTTTTTTTTTTTAAGATTTTATTTATTCATTTGACAGAGAGAGATCACAAGTAGGCAGAGAGGCAGGCAGAGAGAGAGGAAGAAGCTGGATTCTGAGCAGAGAGCCCGATGCGGGGCTCGATCCCAGGACCCCGAGATCATGACCTGAGCCGAAGGCAGCGGCTTAACCCGCTGAGCCACCCAGGCGCCCCCAGAGAAAGAATCTTAAGCAGTCTCTATGCCCAGTGCAGAGCCCAGTGTGGGGCTTGATCTCAGGACACTGAGATCATGAGCTGAGCTGAAATCAAGAGTCAGAGAGAAGGATCTTCTCACTTGGTTACCCATGCCGTGTGAATACCTAAATATCTACACTAACGAGTGTGAGTACTGGGGTATGTGTACTGTAATTTCTAAAGCACCGTGGAAACATTCTCATTTCCAACTATGAGGATTACACTGAATTTAGTGAAATACAGTAGGTTGGGACTTAATGCACTAATGTTTCCTCTCGGAGGTTCGGGAGCCTGAATGACTAACAGGGACTCAGAAGCTGCCATCAAAAGGTAGAACTTTAATAAAGACAGATTCAACTCTGAGGTTCTTGATTTTCAACTTTAGGAAGCCCAATTATGTTTTCAAAAACTTTCTTTTGTTCATTAGTATTTTATTATTATTAAATATTTATTTATTTATTTGAGAGAGAAAGAGCAAGACAGAGCATGAGCAGGGAAGAGAGGCAGATGGAGAGGGAGGCGCAGACTTCCTCACTGAGCAGGGAGCCCAATGCTCAATCCCAGGACCCTGGGATCATGACCCGAGCCAAAGGCAGAGGCTTAATGACTGAGCCACCCAGGTGCCCCTATTACTCTTCTTTAACCAGAACCTTAGCAATGGACTTTTATGTTGCTCATAGTTCTTTATTTTTGTTTATTTAAATAGGTGTCACTTAATTGGCCTCTAATATGTTGCATCAGTTAATACTCCTACCAACGGCATATATGTGTGCCTGTTTCAAACCCCTATTGTCACTGAGGATTATTACAAGTTTTCTAAATAGATTTGGGAATTTATCTAAGTCACTCCTTTTGGTAGAAATGCATATTGGGGGAAATTCATGAAGTTTGCACATTTACCTAAGTACATACTATATATTCTAGGTTAGTGTAAGAGTCAAGTATAGAGGAGTCACTGATCTGCGATTCTCTGCTTTATTTTCCTAAGATTTGAGACTTAGAAAGCCTTTTCTCATTACAGTTCTCAAAGCGTTGACCTGGTTACAGGCTAGACAGTGATGTTGCTCCATAGACGATGCTAGGCCTTGGTTTCCTGCTTCTAGGATACTTGTAGTTAATATCCCACACATCTGTGGGATGTAGTTTGTGCTGGTAGTTTGAGACTCTAATCAATGTTTAACCGTGTTTTTGTATTTTGAAAATACATTCAGACACCCAGTTTGGGAAGCCAGAAACACATTTCCTCTCTACTGGAGTGATATGGGGCATACTCACTAGTTATATGGGACATACCCACCATACCTTCCCCAGATACTTGGATCTTGGCAAGGGGTCACTCCACCTTACATACCACCCTTGACAGAATGAGAGACCAGCTGAGAAGCACAACTACTAAATGGAAGAAGGGGAACTTCGACTGGGCAGGATGGGGAGTGGGAGGAGATTATGGTAGATAAAAATCCCCCTTGGCTATGGAGGAAAGGCAGAGGTTTCGGTTCCCTTGTGGGAAGCAGAGATGGCGTGGAGCACCAGAAACAGATTCGAGATCATGATCCTGGCAGGGCATACCAGACTTCTGAGATTGATTATAAAAGCTTCCAGCTTATAAAGTCTCCAACGTCTTTTTTCAGCCAGCAACTGGAATGCCAAAGGCAAGGCATTTTTCCAGTAACTTGATATACTTCCTATCAGCTAGCAGTTCCTTCAGACTTCTTGAGTGAGGAAGCAAAGAGTTCTCTCCTGTGTGGAGGGAAAGAAACCTGTTTCTTGGAAATAGCTCTGTCATATTTCACCAGAAATACCAGCAGAGCCTCACCGATTATATTTCACAGGGCTCTGATGATGTCCCATGTTCTCAGAAGGAAAAGACAAACACAAATCTGCTTCAGCTTCTAGATGCCTGGGTGCACGAAGCGCAGTGTGTTTACTCTCATCTCCATACACAACACAGTATTTGTTTCTGGCACTGAGAAACAGCATTCAATGAACCCAGAAACGCTTGGATTTTATACGACAGTTACTGTTGTGTGTGTGTTTGTGTGTGTGTGTGTGTGTTTAAATAAATCCTTACTTTAAAATGTCGATCATGGAGCACCCGGGTGGCTCCATTGGCTACACATCTGCCTTCAGCTCAGGTCATGATCCCAGGGGCCTGGGATTGAGTCCCACATAGGGCTCCCTGTCCAGTGGGGAGCCTGCTTCTTCTTCTCCCTCTGCGGCTCCCCCTTGCTTGTGCTTTCTCTCTCTTTCTCTGTCAAATAAATAAAATCTTTAAGAAAAATCAAAATAAAATGTCTGACTATGAAAACTACCAGTTTTCAAAGTTTAAAATCACAACTTTTTGTTGCAGGTTTTTAAAAAAAATAAAGACAGGTACTAAAAAAATTCAGATGATTATCAAATATTTGCCCTCCAAAAAAATGCCAGACATAGCTAATTTTACTACCGAGTTCTTCAAGGCATACTTGGCATCTATTATGCAAATTGGGTTGGTATGTCCTAAACTCCTACAGTCATATTTGGAGTGGCATTATTCTGCTACCCCTCATGCTATGAGGAAGAAAAAAGTTACAGTAGTTTATTTTAGCAGGTTCCACACATAATAAAATTTCCTTGAAGATGATTTATAAAGTGCTAAAAACGTGAAAAAGGAAAAAAAAATGTTGTAGACTTCTGTCATTGTTTTTGGTTATCCAATTTGCAACCCTTCTTCCTTTGTGGGTGAAATCGTTTATCGTATACCATGTAGGTGAGACGCAATGCTCTGCTTTCCACAATGGAAGCTTAGGTGGAGACACATCCCTCTTCTTGAACTGTAGCATTTCAGCAGCCAGAGCGAGGTATATGATCTTGGCTTGGCAAAGAGATGCTCATGCTGAGACGCGACTCTAGACAGATGGCCCCTGATGTTTCCATTGCGCTAGCTGTGGTAGAGTTCAATGGCGGAGGGTCCTGTGGCTTCTTACCTTTTTTTTTTTTTTTAAAGTAATCTCACATCCAATGTGGTGCTCAAACTTACAACCCCAAGGTTAAGAGTTGCATGCTTTAGGGGCGCCTGGGTGGCTCAGTGGGTTAAGCCACTGCCTTTGGCTCAGGTCATGATCTCAGAGTCCTGGGATCGAGCCCCGCATCGGGCTCTCTGCTCAGCGGGGAGCCTGCTTCCTCCTCTCTCTGCCTGCTTGTGATCTCTCTGTCAAATAAATAAATAAAATCTTAAAAAAAAAAAAAAGAGTTGCATGCTTTACTGACTGAGCCAGCCATGTTTCCTACAACTTCCTACTTCTTGGTCTTCCAGAGCTGCCTGGATTCCTGCATGTTTTCTCAGTTTGATGTTCTGTTCCCATTGACTTGTTGAACTCATAAGAACTTCCAATAAATTTTCATTTTTCTTTTCATTTAAAAAAATGTAAGATACACCTTGCTTTCTACCACCTACTAATATCATATTCTATTTCTTTCCAGATTTTTGCTTTGCATTTTTTATATAATAAAGATCAACCTCTATACATTTTTATATTTGTTTATCTATCTCAACATGCACAAATACATCATTTTAAATACTATGTGAATAAATTTTAAAGTTTATTTTTCTATAGTATTTATACTATCATTTCCTTACCCATGATCCTATTGGATATTTAAGTTTATTCCAAAATGTTCAGGCTATTATAAATACTTCTTCAAATAAATCATTGTGTATGTTTTCTTATTGTTTTTAATAAGTCCTTATGACAGATTCCTAAAAGTAGAATTATTGTACCTAACAGTGAGGGTTCTAATATTAAGCTTGTATCCAATAAATACAAAAATGCAGGACAAGTACAGAGAATGGAGAAAAGGCACTGGCTATTATAATCACCAAAAAATGTATTGAGTGCCAACTAGATATACGGCCTCACTGGTCACTAAGCCAGGACCCCTGTCCTGACAAGCAAGTCAAACATTTCTCACCATCGGAGCACCTGGGTGGCTCAGTGGGTTAAAGCCTCTGCCTTTGGCTCAGGTCATGATCCCAGGGTCTTGGGATCAAGCCCCACGTTGGGCTCTCCGCTCAGCGGGGAGCCTGCTTCCCCTCTTTCTCTCTGCCTGCCTCTCTGCCTACTTGTGATCTCTGTCTGTCTAGTACATAAATAATATCTTTTTTTTTTTAATTTTATTTATTTGTCAGAGAGATAGAGTACAGGCAGGCAGAGTGGCAGGCAGAGACAGAGGGAGAAGCAGGCTCCCCGAAGAGCAAGGAGCCCAATATGGGACTTGATCCCAGGACGCTGGGATCATGACCTGAGCTGAAGGCAGCCGCTTAACTGACTGGGCCACCCAGGCATCCCAATAAATAAAATCTTTAAAAAAAATTTTCTCACCATCTAACGTGCAAATGAGATCTGCCAATAAATAATCTACAAAAACAAAGAGAGTTTAAAGGTTTGAACAAATAGATAAATGAACCTAAGTACTTTAGGTCAAGATAAACTTTCAAAAAAATTTTTTTCTGGCTATAGATATATTCAACATAACCAATCCTCTTCAACCTAAGCTGGTTTGTTCAAGCTCATAACCATATTGCCTCTAAAGGGGAATTTAGTTGCTGAATCAGCAATTTGACCCAGCAATTTGTCTATAGCTGTCTCTATAGCTTCCTGCGGTTGAATCGTGCAAGCCACTTGCCCTCCAGACCTTTCAGCAGGCCCACCAGTCTCAGGACACCAGGTGGCAGGCTTGATCCCAGGGGCAGATGGTGGTAATCCTGGAAATACTAGCTACTTTTGTTGGTAATGTATCAGTAGAAATGACTCCAGGCAAACTGTTCCTTCAGTAGCCTCATGACCTGAGAAACTACATGACCCTCATGACATGCAGGTTGGGATGTTCTTGTCTGACAGCTTGGGGTGCCTTGGCATGTTGATATCCTTCTTGGCCACCATCACTCCCTCCTTCAGGAGGAGTTTACAAATCAAAACGATATGGTATTGGCACAAAAACAGACACATAGACCAACAGAACAGAACAGAGAGCCCAGAAATAAACACACACTTATATGGTCAATTAATCTATGATAAAGGAGGCAAGACTCTGCGATGGTGAAAAGACAGTCTCTTCAGCAAATGGTGTTGGGAAAACTGGCCAGTGGCACGCAAAAGAATGAAACTGGACCATTTTCTTACACCATATACAAAAGTAAATTCGAATGCATTAAAGACCCAAATGTGAGACCTGAACCATAAAAATCTTAGAAGAAAACATTGGAAGTAATTTTTTGACAGCAACCATGGAAACATTTTTGTAGGTAGGTCTCCTGAGAGCACGGTAACAAAAGCAAAATTAAACTACTGGCACTATACCAAAATAAAAAGCTTCTGCACAGCAAAGGAAATGATCAACAAAACAACATGGCAACCTACTGAATGGGAGAAGATATTTGCAAGTGACATATTTAGTACAAGGTTAATATCCAACATAGATAAAGATTTATACAACCCAGCACCAAAAACCAAATAATCCAATTAAAAATGGGCAGGGGAGCCTGTATGGCTCAGTCAGTTAAGCAACAGACTTTTGATTTCAGCTCAGATCATGAGCTCAGGGTCATAAAATAGAGCTCCATGTGTCAGGCTCTGCGCCCAGTGTGGGAGACTGCTTGAGATTCTCTATCTTCCTCTCCCTCCACCCTTTCCCTGGTTCACTGGCATGCATGCTCTCTCTCTCTCAAATTAAAAAATGGGTAGAGAATATGAATAGACATTTTTCCAAAGATGGCTAAGAGACCCATGAAAAGATGCTCAACATCACTTATCATGAGGGAAACGCAAATCAGAACCACAGTGAGATAGCACCTCACACCTGTCTGAATGGTTAAAATAAATACAAGAAATAAGTGTTGGTGAGGTATGGAAAAAAAGGAACACCTGTGTGCTGTTGATGGGAATGTAAATTGATGCAGACACTGTGGAAAACAGTATGGAGTTTCCTCAAATATTTAAAATAGAAGTACCGTATGATACAGTAATTCTACTATTGGGTATTTACTCAAAACAAATATACTAATTCAAAAAGATATATGCACCCCTTTGCTTATCGCAGGATTATTTATAATTACCAAGATATGGAAGCAACCCAAGTATCCACTGACAGATAAATGGATAAAGAAGTGGTACACACACACACACACACACACAATTATTCATAAAAAAGAATGAGATCTTGCCATTTGTGGTAATATGGATGGAGCTAGAGAGTCTAATGCTAAGCAAAATAAAGTTAGAGAAAGCAACACCATATGATTTCCTTCATATGTGGGATTTAAGAAACAAGACAAACAAAAAAACAAAACAAACAAAAAAACAAAAAAAAAAAACCAGACTTTTAAATATAGGGAACAAATATTGTTTGTGGTGGTTACCAGAGGAGAGGAGGGGTAGGAGGGTGGGTAAGGTGATTGAAAGTATGCTTGTCTTTTTTTTTTTTTTTTTTTAAAGTTTACTTATTTAAGTAATCTCTATACTCACTGTGGGGCTCAAACTCAAGACTCCAGGTTGAAGCACCACAGGCTCCTCTGAAAGACCCAGTCAGGTGCCCTTTTAAGATTTTTTTGTTTTGTTTTTTTAAAGTAGGCTTCACACCCAGCGTGAACTCTTGGCCCTGAGATCAAGACTTGACCTGAGATCTAGAGCTGGATTCTTAATCATCTGAGCCACCCAGGTGCCCCAAGATTCTATTTTTAAGTAATCTCTACACCCATCATGGGGCTTGAATTTAGAACCCTAAGTCCAAGAGTCGCATGCTTCACTGACTGAGCCAGCCGAACGCCCAAGAGTACATTTCTCTTGATGACACTGAGAAATATATAGAATTGTTGAATCATTAATTATACACCTGAAACTAATATCACAGCGTATGTTAATTACACTTAAATTTAAAATGCAAAAAATTTTTTCAAAAGAGACAGAGGGAAGACTGGGTCGTTCAGTTGGTTAAGGGTCTGCCTTCAGCTCAAGTCATGATCCCAGAGTCCTGGGATCGAGTTCCTGTGACAGGGTCTTTGCTCACTGGGAAGCTTGCTTCTCCCTCTCCCTCTGCGGCTTCTCTCTCTGTCACAAAAAAAAAAAAAAAAAAAAAAAAAAAAGACAAGAAAACCAGTTTCACGAGAAGGATATTTGTTCTCCAGGTCCTTATCTTTTACAATATCTGCAAGCCTTTTGAAACAAAGGAGTTTTGGTGATTGGTTAAAGAAAAAATAAGAAAAAGTTTATAAATGGCAATCCAGTTCTTTGTGGGCATCAACATTACTAGGGTCTGGGGCTGGAAAGCCAAGATAAACTACTAAACTTATTTCTTTATAATAAAAATTCACAGTCTGCATCTTAGGACCAGAAGGAACTGCTGGAGGAGACCCAGTCTTCTCTCATTCTCCTTATAGGGCTCTTTTCAGGGAATACTTAAAGAGCTCAGTTACTCAAGAAGGAAAAATCCTTTCTTAGTCATAGTACTTACTAAAGAAAAAAAAAATCTTTTAAAAGTCTTATTTCATTTATGCTTGTCCTTAGAAATGGCAAGGATGCAAGGATGCAATGATCTGTAGAATTCTCTAAATAATTATTTCTGCTTAACTGCTAAACTTCCCCTTTCTATGGACCTATTGCTGCAGCTTCCAAGGGCAACCAGAGATATAGTCGCCAGAGCAAACAGGATTTTACAGCAAGAGTTTCAGACCAAACAGGCTAAATCACTGACCTGAAAAAAAGACACAAAACTCCCAACTTTTCCTGGAAAATTTGGGAATGCATTGAAGAATGTGTCCCCATTTGGGAGGCAAAATGGAGATCCACTCCACTGCATTTTATATTCTTTGGTACCAGAGCTGGAGCTCGGTGGTTTTTGGTTGCATCGTGAATGCCACTTGCTGTGGCCTAGAACATCTGGGCTCAGAACACTTAGTGCAAATGCCATTTTTCTGGTCAGGATAGACCTCCACCCCCTACCCCCCACCCCCATCATCCTTTCATGTCCACATTAGACTAGTTCTGCCCAAAATGCAAGGTGGTATTACATTCTGGGCAGGAGAACTTAATGTGGCCACAAATCTATTCTTTTCTCCTCCTTGCTGAATGGTGTCTTAATTTTGCATTAGATTTGTGGGGAGATGAAAGCAGTGAGTACAATTACCCTCAGGATGAAAGACTTCAGGAAACCAAAACTCCTGCTTTCAGAGGAGGAAGGTGCAAACAGAACCCTTACAAGTAACTTCCTTCCTTCCTTCCTTCCTTCCTTTCTTTTTCTTTCATCTTTCTCTCACTTTCTTTCTTCCTTGGAAACTTTACACAGGAGGCGGGGCTTGAATGAGTGGTATGATCTATTCACTGAGTTGGCCAGGCAGCCCCTCAAACAGAACCCCTGATGACCAAGTTTCAGAGATCAGTTTAAAATACATAACTTTAGGGCGCCTGGGTGGCTCAGTGGGTTAAGCCTCTGCCTTCTGCTCAGGTCATGATCTCAGGGTCCTGGGATTGAGGCCCGAATCGGGCTCTCTGCTCAGCACGGAGCCTGCTTCACCCCTCTCTCTGCCTGACTCTCTGCCTGCTTGTGATCTCTCTGTCAAATAAGTAAATAAATAAATCTTTTAAAAAATAAATAAATAAAATAAAATACGTAACTTTAATGACGCCTGGGTGGCTCAGTTGATTAAGCAGCTGCCTTCTCCTCAGGCCATGATCCCAGGGTTCTAGGATTGAGTCCCACATCAGGATTCTTGCTCAGCAGGGAACCTGCTTCTTCCTCTGCCTGCCACTCCCCCTGCCTTTGCTCACGCTCTCTCTCTCTCTGACAAATAAACAAATAAAAATCTTTAAAAATAAAGCAAACCAACACATATCTTTTAATTTCTTCATAGTTGATTGGGTAACATATAATACTTTTCAAATGAAAGAATTTAAAGTCACATGCCTAGGGTCTTCTCATTTGGCCAGTCTCACTCCTGTTGACCATTTATCACCAAAAATAGCTTCTGAAAATATTCATGTTACTAGATCCCTTTACTACTATCTTGGTTACATGTAAACAGGAACCTTCGTTTGAGTCATAATTAATCCCCAGATAATTAACTCTTGTTAACGAACTTGTGACTAAAAGTTTCCTTTGTTAATAGCCTCAGATTCTACTAAAGTAGAGCTCACAGAAAGGGAGGAGGAGGGGGAAATATTACCATTTGGCACATACTTAGACCAGTTTAATCTGATTTTACTGTATATTTGAACCAATTTAACTTGATTTTTACTCTGCTTTTTGATTGGTTAAGGGTAAGTAAAGAGACTTTACATGACTACTGTCTTTTTTTTTTTTAAGATTTTATTTATTTATTTGACAGAGAGAGAGAGATCACAAGCAGGCAGAGAGGCAGGCAGAGAGAGGGGAGGAAGCAGGCTCCCCGCAGAGAGCCCGATGCAGGGCTCGATCCCAGGACCCTGAGATCATGACCTGAGCCGAAGGCAGCGGCTTAACCACTGAGCCACCCAGGCGCCCCTACATGACTACTGTCTTAATTTGCTGGGCTGGAGAAGTTCCTTGATTTGTTACATGGTTCCTTAAATAGTTTGTGTGAATTTAGCTCTTTTGACTTTCTCCATGAACATTCTCTCACCACTCAATAGTTAGTGGTGGCTGTTTTGGATCCAGCTAGTTTAAGAGGGAACAACTGAGAAGGAAGTTGGGCCAAATTTATTCTATGAGGTGAGATCAAAATAGGAGTTGATCATAAGCAAAAAGCCAAAACTAAATCAGGCACAAAGAAAATGTACAAGGTGGTTATGAAGTTTGCTTTAAATTAAATATGAATGGGGGCGCCTGGGTGGCTCAGTGGGTTAAAGCCTCTGCCTTCAGCTCAGGTCACGATCCCAGGGTCCTGGAGATCGAGCCCCGCATCGGGCTCTCTCCTCGGCGGAGAGCCTGCTTCCCCCTCTCTCTCTTGCCTGCCTCTCTGCCTACTTGTGATCTGTCAAATAAATAAAATCTTTAAAAAAAAATAAAAATAAAAAATAAATTAAATATGAATGTGCAGCAGGCTGTATCTCTTTCCAGAGTCAGCTCTGGGCCAGCTGGCAGCCTCTGTGGTCCCTCACAGGGTGGCACATCCACGGAAGACCAAGTCTAGCTGTCTCCCCTCTTGATTCAAGTCATCCAAGGATCCTTTTCTTGAAAGTAATGAAACTAACACAACGGACTGTCAGTGTCAGCAGCAGCAGGCACTTGCTCGGTTTTGTTTTAAATTTTAAAAAGCTTTTATTATGCTGGAACAAATGCATATCTGAGGTTGCTGAAAGACTCCCTGACAAGCCAGTTTTGCATACAGTCTAAACTGGGAAAGGAGCCTTCGTTGGGATGATGGCCAAGGAGCTGGTCAGTTGTGGATGTAGCTTAAAAGGTCATTGGCTTACTCGCAAGAATGCTGGCAGCCTCAACATTTGCTACAAATTCCTCTCATTAGTCAATTGTTTTTGAATTTCTTTCCCACTGTTAAACCCAAGAATGTCTTTTGCCTGAGTGTACTATTCTCAGCTGATCTCTTTTCCCTGAGATGTTAGGAATGAGGCCTTGCAGCATCCTCTGTGAGTCACAGGTCAGGAGGCAGGAAGTCTTTCAAGTTCTTTGCATACAGCCTCTATCCTCCCTGTCTCAAAAGGGCATTGATAGCATTTCTGAGCCTTAGACCCAGAAGTATCAGAATTAGAAAGGATCTCAGAAAGCCTTCTGAGAAAGTAATGAACCATGCTGGTTTACCTGGTACTGAAAAGCTTGCTAGGACATAGAACTTTCAGTGCTGAAACGGGGACTCCTAAGCAAACTGGGATACTTGGTCACACTACACTGGTTTTTTGTTGTTGTCGTTTGTTTACACTTAACTGTTCTGCAGAGAAGAAACTGCAGCCCAGGAGGCTGACTTGCCCAAGCTAACAAAATTAGTCAGTGGCAGATCTCGAATTAGAATCCAGATCCATGGTGCTAGAATTCAGTTCCTTTTCTTTGCTGGTACTTCCTTATATTCAGTCACACAGTGCATCGCACACAATAGGTGCTTATGTTTTTGTTGTGGTTGTTTTCTGAGTTCAAGGGAAGTGATTTTTGCAGATACAGTAATTCTTAATTAGCAATGATCTCACTCAAGGCCGTCATGAATCAATTGTGAAACCAGGTCTCTGGTTTCTAGACTCTGAACAGAACAGAGTGAACAAAGGGAAGGAAAGCTCAGTGAGGAATAGAAGTGGTTCAGAAAACACAAGGCTTGTGCAAAAGAGGCCCATGTGTGCAGGTGTGCTGAGCAATACTGCAGCGGGGAACATAAAGGACATATAGAAATCAATCCGCAACAGTGTGGAGTATAAACACTGAAGAGAAGGATGTATGCTTTCCTTGTCCTCAGAGAAGAGAGTATGGTAGAAAGAAAATCGTCATCATTCTCCTGATAAGGGAAGAAATGTAGCCATGGCCATACACACACAGAGACCCATGTGGTAAAGACCAGGTAATGAAAAAACTCCGTGACCTGATATTGATGGTTATATGTTTTCCAAGGACAAAAGAACTAAGTCCCAGCAGTGTTCTTTGTGCTACTAGGTCTGAGATCTGCTCTGTTCTTCTTGCCAGGTTTCTCCTCCTGGATACTGAGTTTTTAATAAAGTAGCATAAATACTAGGGATCATTAGCTGTTATACCTAGAACTTTATGATTGCTTACCTAAGCTCTACAGTATCCCATTCAATGCAATGGTCTTTTGGCCTGCAAGAGGCACTGTTGTTATCTGGGTGAAGGAATGAGAGAAAGCATTTGGGATGTGATGAGTTGAGGATAAAGACTAAAGAAATGACTACTGGAAACAAAGCTCTGTCTTCACCAACTCATATTGTGGGGTAGAGCTTGGCACTTAATTTCTTTCATCTGGGATGGAGCCCAAGGAAGTGGGACATGGAAAAGGAGCAGCATGAATAAAATGGAAGTGACTAAGGTGTTTTGACACTCATTAAGATGGGTGTTACTCTCAAAATGGAAGCCAGGTGCCTACTTTTCTATTCCACCACACCTTTTCCTGCTGGTGACCAGGGACAGAATTACCTGGCTCTTCTGACTAATACCTAAAACCACAGGTGAACAGAGACAGAACTGACCTACTTTGGAAATACGTGTCACGGTGTTAATCAGCAAACTTACTGCAGGCCGTGGTCATGTGGCCTCACAGCTATTCTGCTTTAGGCTGAAGGCCAGACTGGGAGCCGACCTTAAATAGGGTGGCACTTCCAAGAAACAAGTGCTAGGGGCGCCTGGGTGGCTCAGTGGGTTAAAGCCTCTGCCTTCGGCTCAGGTCATGATCTCAGGGTCCTGGGATCGAGCCCCGCATCACAATCTCTGCTCGGCAGGGAGCCTGCTTCCTCCTCTCTCTCTCTGCCTGCCTCTCTGCCTACTTGTGATCTGTCAAAGAAATAAATAAAATCTTTAAAAAAAAAAGAAACAAGTGCTAGTTAAAAGTGCAAATTAGGGACACCTGGGTGGCTCAGTTGGTTAAGCAGCTGCCTTCGGCTCAGGTCATGATTCCAGCGTCCTGGGATCAAGTCCCGCATCGGGCTCCTTGCTCAGCAGGAGCCTGCTTCTCCCTCTGCCTCTGCCTGCCATTCTGTCTGCCTGTGCTTGCTCTCTCTCCCTCTCTGACAAATAAATAAAATCTTTAAAAAAATAAAAAATAAAAATAAAAGTGCAAATTATTGGGAACTTACCACTGACACTCTGAATCAGATTTTTTTTTTAAATAAACTTTTAAATTTAGAATAGATTTACAGAAAAGTTGTTAAGATAGGATAGAGTTGGGGTACCTGGGTGGCTCAGTGGGTTAAGCCTCTGCCTTCAGCTCAGGTCATGATCTCAGGGTCCTGGGATCGAGCCCCAAATCAGGCTTTCTGCTCAGCGGGGAGCCTGCTTCTCCCTCTCTCTGCCTGCCACCCTGCCTACTTGTGATCTCTCTATCAAATAAATAAATAAATAAATAATCTTAAAAAAAAAAAGATAGAATAGAGTTGAAATATGCCACACATTTACTTTTTAACTACTAACACAGTACATTAGTATGGTACATTTGTCACAAGTGGTGAGTCAATATACTTTATTAACTAAAGTTCGTACTTAATTTGAATTTCCTTAGTTTTTACCTAATACCCTTCTGAGATCCCATCCAGAATGTCACAATACATTTAGTCGTGTCTTCTTAGGTTCTTCTTGGTTGCTAGTTTTTCAGACTTTCCTTGCTTTTGATGACCTTGACAGTTTGGTGTTTTAAATAATGTCTGTCAATTTGGGTTTGTCTGATGTTTTTCTCATCATTAGACTGGTGTTACAGGTTTTTGGGAAGAAGACCACAGAGGTGAAGTGCTATTCTCATCACGTATCAAGGGCACACACTATCAGCATAACTTATTGATGTTAATCTTGATCACCTGGCATAAGTTGCATTTTAAGGGTTTTCCAGTAGAAAGTTCTTTCTTCCTCCCCTTTTCTTTTTTTTTTTTTTTTAAAGATTTTATTTATTTATTTGACAGAGAGAGATCACAAGCAGGCAGAGAGGCAGGTAGAGAGAGAGGAGGAAGCAGGCTGCCTGCTGAGCAGAGAGCCCGATGCGGGGCTCGATCCCAGGACCCCGAGATCATGACCTGAGCCGAAGGCAGTGGCTTAACCCACTGAGCCACCCAGGCGCCCCCTTCCTCCCCTTTTCTTTGACAGGAAGTCACTACGTGCCACCTACACTAAGGGGTGGGCAGTTAAGTTGCACCTCCCTGAGGCTGGAATAGTTACATAAATTATTTGGAATTCTTCAACATAGAGGATTTTCTACTTTCCATCATTTATTCAGTTATTTACATCAGTATAGACAAATGGACATTTATACTTTGATATATCCCCATTGGCTTTTTTGTTTTTAGTGGTTCATTACTTCCTGGCATTTATTTTTTGGGTAGGCACCTCTTTTTTTCAACAAGCTTTCCTGATGTTTCCAAGCATACTATACGTAAGTAGGGTTTTTTTTTTTTTTTAAGATTTTATTTATTTATTTTACACAGAGAGAGAGATCACAAGTAGGCAGAGAGGCAGGCAGAGAGAGGGGGAAGCAGGCTCCCTGCCGAGCAGAGAGCCTGATGCAGGACTTGATCCCAGAACCCTGGGATCATGACCTGAGCTGAAGGCAGAGGCTTAACCCACTGAGCCACCCAGGCGCCCCCGTAAGTAGGTTTTGACAGAGAAGAACTTCCCATGTTTGTGAGATCCACGTGAGTCACACGGGCTGCAGTTAAAAATTAGTCTCAGGCCCCTCCTCTGATGATTCTGATGTAGTAGTCCTAGGGTGAGTCTCAAGATCTGGATTTTATAACTATTTTCCGATGATTCTTATAATCAGACATGTAAACATGGCCTTGATATAATTTTAATGAAGACTTTGGGGTAAGGCTTAAATTAGATAGATAACTACAATCCATGGTATTGGAAGAATAATGATTTACCCTTGGGGTTCCAAGTGTGTTCACATGCACTCCGATTTGATTCTCATTATCAAAGTAAAAAGGAGGAAGAACATTTTGTAGATGAGAAGAGTGAAAACTCAGTAAGGTATCTTTCCTAAAAATCACACAGTTGGGTATACCACCATACCATGGCGAATAGGCAGAAAAGCAACAGAGAATCTGATGTGTTTGGGGAATTGAAATAGTACTATTAAGTAAGATAACTAAAAAGACAGTTATTAGTCTGCTGGTTTTTAAGCAATTAAGAATTATACTCTATCATAATAAAACTGATCTACACAAAGCACTGTTCCCAGTACCCTTTCATCCCTACAAAATAAACCAAATTCTCTTTATATATTGAGCAACTACTATATGCCAAGTGTAGCCTAGTCTCTTAAATTCTTTTTAAGACTCCATTTTCCTTTTTTCTTCAAATTTTAACTAAAATTCTAGTTAACATATATGTAATACTGGTTTCAGAATTTAATGATTCATCACTTATATATAACACCCACTGCTTAACACAACAGGTGCCCTACTTAATACCCATCACTCACTTAGCCAAACCCCTACCTCCCTCCCCTCCAGCAACCCTGTTTATTCTCTCTAGTTAAGAGTCTCTGTTTTATTTCCATCTCCCTATGTTCATCTGTTTTATTTCTTAAATCCCACATGAGTGAAGTCATGATATTTGTCTCTTATTTTGTTTAGCATAATACACTCTAGCTCCATCCACCTGACTCCGTTTTTAAACTTGAGGAATAGGGGGCCTAGGTGGCTCAGTGGGTTAAGCCTCTGTCTTCAGCTCAGGTCATGATCTCAGGGTCCTGGGATCGAGTCCCCCATCAGGCTCTCTGTTCAGTGGGGAGCTTGCTTTCCTCTCTCCCTCTCTGCCTGCCTCTCTGCCTACTTGTAAACTCTGTCAAATAAATAAAATCTTAAAAAAAAATTTCAGAAATAAATCTGTATGAGTTTTCTAGTGCTACTGTAACAAAATATCACTACAATAGTTCCCCCTTACCTGTGGGAGATAAGGTCTAAGACTCCTAGTCAATGCCTAAGACCGTGGATACTACAGATACTATCCTTTTTCCTATATACATATATTATATGTGTATTATATTTCCTATATACATATATTTATGATAAAGTTAACTTATAAAGTAGGCACAGCAAGAGATTAACAATAGTAAAATAGAACAATCGTAATAAAATTATGCAAATGTGGTCTCTTTCAAAATATCTAATTGTAGGGGTGCCTGGGTGGCTCAGTGGGTTGAGCCGCTGCCTTCGGCTCAGGTCATGATCTTAGAGTCCTGGGATCGAGCCCCGCGTTGGGCTCTCTGCTCAGCAGGGAGCCTGCTTCCTCCTCTCTCTCTACCTGCTTCTCTGCCTGCTTGTGATCTCTCTCTGTCAAATAAATAAATAAAATCTTTAAAAAAAAAATATCTAATTGTACTGAACTTCATCTTCTTGTGATGACATGAGATGATAAAACGCCTATTTGATGGGATGAAGTGACATGGTCAATAACACGGATGTTACGACACATCGTCAGGCTCCTGTTGATCTTATGCTTAGGAAGATCATCTGCTGCTGGACCCTTGTTGACCTGCATAACTGAAACACTGGAAAGTGACACTATGGATAATAAGGAAAACAACAGAAACTTACTCTTCCACAGTTCTGAAGGCTAGAACCCAAAATTAAGGTGTTGGCAGGGCCATGCTTCCTCCAAAGCCTCTAGGGGAGGATCCTTCCTTGCTTCTTCAAGCTTCTAGTAAGGCCAGACATTCCTTGGCCTCTATAACTCGTAATGCCTGTCTCTGCCTCCATCTTCACAGGTCCATCTTTCCTCTGTGTCTTCACACAGCATTCTCCTCTCCTACAATGACACTAATCAAATTGGATTAAGGGCCTCCCTAACTTAATATGATAATTATTAACTATCTTAACCACTTACATTTGCCATGAGCCTATTTCCAAATAAGGTCCCATTCTGAGGTACTAGGGGTTAGGACTTCAACATCTTTTTGGGAGATATGATTCAACCCATAACAGACTTGTGCCACACAATACACCCTTTCAAAGTGTACTATTCTGTGGGTTTTAATATATTCACAAGATTGTGGAGCCAGTATCACTAGTTCAGGACCATTTTCTTCATTCCAAAAGGATAACCCCATACCCATTAGCACTCCCCAACCTCAACCCTCCCCAACCCCTGGCAACCACTAATCTACTTTCTGTCTGTACAGATTTGCCTCTTCAGGGCACCTGGGTGGCTCAGTTGGTTAAGCATCTGCCTTGGGCTCAGGTCATGATCCCCAGGACTTGGGATTAAGTCTCACATCAGGCTCCTTGCTTAGTGGGAAGCCTGCTTCTTCCTCTGCCTGCAGCTGCCCCTGCTTGTGCTGACAAATAAATAAAATCTTGAAAAAGAAAATTGACTATTCATAGGCATTTCGTGTAAATGGACATTTCATGTAAATGGAATCAGATAATAATAAGATTCAGCTACATTATAACATGTATCAGCACTTCATTCCTGTTTATGGCTGAATAATATTCAATTGTATGACAATATATATAATTTTATTTATACATTCATCAGTTGATGGACACTTGTTCCCACTTTTGGGTATTATCAAAAATTATGCTATAAATATTCATGTACATTTTTAATGTAACTTTAATTTTTTTTTTAAAGATTTTATTTATTTATTTGACAGACAGAGATCACAAGTAGGTAGAGAGGCAGGCAGAGAAGGAGGGAGGAAGCAGGTTCCCTGCTGAGCAGAGAGCCTGATGCAGGACTCGATCCTAGGACCCTGAGATCATGACCTGAGCTGAAGACAGAGGCTTTAACCCACTGAGCCACCCAGGCACCCCTAAAAAAATTTTTTTAAGTTTAGCTCCATACCCATTGTAGGGCTTGAACTCACAACTCAAGAGATTAAGAGCTGCACACTCTACAGACTGAGCCAGCCAGGTGCCCCTGTGTGACTGTTTTTAATTTTTTCAGACCTAGGACTGGAATTGCTAGATCATATCATAATTATAGTGAACTTTTTGAGAAATGGCCAAACTGTTGTCCAAAACAGATGTACTAATTCTCACTAGTAATGTACAAAGGTTCTGATTTCTGCACATCCTCTACAGCACTTATTATTGTCTTTTTTTTTTTAAGTAGGCTCAACGTCCTACTTAACTCAACGCCTTCTTTAAGTTTGGAGCTCAATTTGGGGCTCGAACTCACGACCCTGAGATCAAGACCTGAGCTGAGATCATGAGTTGGACACTTAACCAACTGATCCACTCAGGTGCCCCTGTTGTTATCTTTTTGATCATAGCCATCCCAGTGGATATAAGCGGTCTCTCACTGTGGCTTTGCATTTCCCTAATGACCAAAGATGTTGAGTATCTTTTCATGTGTATATCAGCCATTTATATATCTTCTTTGGAGAAAGGCACATTTAAATCCTTTGCCCGGGGTGCCTGGGTGGCTCAGTAGGTTAAAGCCTCTGCCTTCAGCTTGGGTCATGATCCCAGGGTCCTGGGATTGAGCCCCACATCAGGGCTCTCTGCTCAGCAGGGAGCCTGCTTCCCTTCCTCTCTCTCTGCCTACCTGTGATCTCTGTCAGATAAATAAATAAAAAATCTCAAAAAAAAAATATCCTTTGCCCAATTTTAAATTTTCTTTTCATTGTTGAGTTCAAAGAGTTCTTTATATATTCTGGATACTAGGATCCAGAGGATTTGCAAAACTTTCCCTCCCATTCTGTGGATTATCTTTTCACTTTCTTGGTGGTTGTCTCTGAAGCATCAAATTTTTAGTTTTGATCAAGTCCAACTTAGCTACATTTTATCTAGTGCTTAAGGTGTCATAGTGGAGAAACCACTGAAAAATAAGCTCTTTAAAATGATTACAGAAGATGATTATGAAACTAACATAATGAGATATGCTAGACAGGTTTTCAAGGAAGAACTTGGAAACTCCCAGCCTTTTAAAATAGTTCCAAATTGCTGTAAATGATTTAGGTGTGTGTGTGTTCAGAGACAGGTTCTAAGGTGATTTCTGGAAGTCCCAGTACATGTTAAGAGTATTAATCAAACAACTAAGGAAACATCTTCATATTGTAGACAATTCTACAACATTTTTGATACAACACTGAGAAATCAGAATGGTCACATTACTAGTGAAAAGAAAAAAACATTTGCAATGAAAAATGTAGCAAATGGCAGAGTACCCTGAGTGGAGAACGCACAGGACTGAAGAATAGGAAGTACATTGTCTAACCACTTTTTATTCGATATTGACTTACAGTAGGTCTGTTGACTGCTGAAACAAAAGCATATCCATACCTTAGAAAATCTACCTTTAAGACATTTTTGTGTTCAAACAATTGCCTAGAAGATGTGTTTCTAATAACTGCCTGATACAAGGGAGAAAAGGTATGGGAAGACCAATCAGTGGAGAGCATTCCTCCAGCATTTGATTATAAAATATGAGGCCCAAAGCCTTGTTAAGATCAGAAACTGAGAGAAATACTGGGGTTTATAGGCCTCGTTGTTTAGTAGTGGGCCTCTGTTTTGGCTGTGTATGCATTTCTTTTTTCTGAGGCCACTTCACTACCTCCAGTAGGGAAGGCCACTCCACTACCTCCACTTCACTACATTACCTCCAGTAATGGTACTAACAAAACTGTTCTTGCGGTGTCACTGGCGTACTTTGAATTGCTTTAAAAAATATCACTTTTGTTCCTTCTTAGAATATTTTATTTTACAAAGCAATCCATTACTTCTGATACGGGCGGGAATGTACATATTTGCTAATCAAGTTATTTGTGCCTCTAGATATTTTTTCCAGAAAAAAGTGATTAAATTCTGATCCCATTAAGCAAAACATTGTCAGTATTAGTTTTTAACTGGCAGCAATGGCCTAATTTCTTTTTTTTTTTTTTTAAGATTTTATTTATTTATTTGAGAGAGAGACAGTGAGAGAGAGCGTGAGCGAGGAGAAGGTCAGAGGGAGAAGCAGACTCCCCGTGGAGCTGGGAGCCCAATGCGGGACTCGATCCCGGGACTCCAGGATCATGACCTGAGCCGAAGGCAGTCGTCCAATCAACTGAGCCACCCAGGCGTCCCTGGCCTAATTTCTTAAAAAAATAGTTAGAATTTTTCAAAAAATAAGGTTTTTTTTGGATATATTACCTATTTAAGGAATGATATGTGAATATATATGAAGAATGGCTATCAAGTAATAAGAATTTTCCCCAAATAGCCTGTGGAATCATCATTTAAAAAAAAAAGATTTATTTATTTGACACAGAGTAAGAAAGATTACAAGTAGGCAGAGAAGCAGGCAGAGGGGAAGGGGAAAGCAGCCTCCCTGCCGAGCAGAGAGCCGGATGCGGGGCTCCATCCCAGGACCCTGGGATCATGACCCAAGCCAAAGGCAGAGGCTTAACCCATTGAGCCACTCAGGTGCCCCAGGAATCATCATTTTATAGTGCCTTAAAGAGAAAAGTCAGCAGGAATCCTACCCAAACAGAAATGCAATGAAAGAAAGCTAGTTTCTTTAAATATACAGAACTTGGGATTGTATTTGTGTTCTGTACTGGATATCATCAAAACAACATAAAATTTCCCATTTCCTCAAAGTTAAAAGCACAGGAAGGCATTAGTTGAAAAGACTAGTAAACAAAAAAGTCGGGCACATGGGTGGCTCAGTTGATTGGCCGGTTGCCTTTGGCTTAGGTAGTGATTCTGAAGTCCCGGGATTGAGTCCTGCATCAGGTTCCCTGCTTGGCGGGGAGTCTGCTTTCTCCTCTGACCCTCCCCCTCTAAAATAAATAAACAAAATCTTAAAAAAAAAAAAAAGAAAGAAAAAAGAAAAAAGAAGTCAACACAGACACAATTAATTAATTGGTGGGTGATTAGTGTCAGACAGCAAGGAGTTAGAGAACTGTATTTCTAGCAAACATAGAGGTAAAATTCTCCTGATAAACTGAGGTATTCCCAAGGTTAACAAGTTATTTGTAAAGAGGAAAGCATATTCAGCTGATGGAGAAAATGCAAGATATGTAATTACCTTGGTAATAAAGTTATAATAAAAAGACAAAGGGATTTGTATTTCCCTGATGCCGAGTGATATGGAGCACTTTTTTCATGTGTCTGTTGGCCATCTGGATGTCTTCTTTGCAGAAATGTCTGTTCATGTCCTCTGCCCATTTGTTGATTGGATTATTTGTTCTTTGGGTGTTGAGTTTGCTAAGTTCTTTATAGATTTTGGACACTAGCCCTTTATCTGATATGTCATTTGCAAATATCTTCTCCCATTCTGTCAGTTGTCTTTTGGTTTTGCTGTGCAAAAGCTTTTGATCTTGATAAAATCCCAATAGTTCATTTTTGCCCTTGCTTCCCTTGCCTTTGGTGATGTTCCTAGGAAGATGTTGCTGCGGCTGAGGTCGAAGAGGTTGCTGCCTGTGTTCTCCTCAAGGATTTTGATGGATTCCTTTCTCACATTGAGATCCTTCATCCATTTTGAGTCTATTTTCGTGTGTGGTGTAAGGAAATGATCCAATTTCATTTTTCTGCATGTAGCTGTCCAATTTTCCCAACACCATTTATTGAAGAGGCTGTCTTTTTTCCATTGGACATTCTTTCCTGCTTTGTCGAAGATGAGTTGACCATAGAGTTGAGGGTCCATTTCTGGGCTCTCTATTCTGTTCCATTGATCTATGTGTCTGTTTTTGTGCCAGTACCATGCTGTCTTGATGATGACAATGAGATATCACCTCACACCAGTCAGAATGGCTAAAATTAACAAGTCAGGAAATGACAGATGCTGGTGAGGATGCGGAGAAAGGGGAACCCTCCTACACTGTTGGTGGGAATGCAAGCTGGTGCAACCACTCTGGAAAACAGCATGGAGGTTCCTCAAAATGTTGAAAATAGAACTACCCTATGACCCAGCAATTGCACTGCTGGGTATTTACCCTAAAGATACAAACGTAGTGATCCGAAGGGGCACGTGCACCCGAATGTTTATAGCAGCAATGTCTACAATAGCCAAACTATGGAAAGAACCTAGATGTCCATCAACAGACGAATGGATAAAGAAGATGTGGTATATATACACAATGGAATACTATGCAGCCATCAAAAGAAATGAAATCTTGCCATTTGCGACGACGTGGATGGAACTAGAGGGTATCATGCTTAGCGAAATAAGTCAATCGGAGAAAGACAACTATCATATGATCTCCCTGAAATGAGGGAGAGGAGATGCAACATGGGGGGTTAAGGGGGTAGGAGAAGAGTAAATGAAACAAGATGGGATTGGGAGGGAGACAAACCATAAGTGACTCTTAATCTCACAAAACAAACTGAGGGTTGATGGGGGGAGGGGGGTGGGGAGAGGGGGGGTGAGGTTATGGATATTGGGGAGGGTATGTGCTATGGTGAGTGCTGTGAAGTGTGTAAACCTGTTGATTCGCAGACCTGTACCCCTGGGGATAAAAATATATGTTTATAAAAAAAAAAAAAAAAAGACAAAGGGAATTCTTTAGGATACAGCATAGAGGAAATTCTTTTCAAAATTATTGTTATGAAGAACCATTCAGGTTTTGCATTCTCTCAAGTAAGTACTATTTTCTAAGCCTGTATTTTATGATATTCCATGGATTAATTAAGTTCATCTTGGAAGCCTTGGTTGTCTTCTTTGGGCTCCCACAGCATTATGCTTATACCTTTTTTTTTAAAGTTTATTTATTTAAGTCTCTACACCCAGTGTAGGCCTCAAACTTAAGAACCCTGAGATCAAGAGTTGCATGCTCTTCCAACTGAGCCAGTCAGGTGCTCCTATACTTAAAAACTCTTTACAGGACTTACTGTATTTATTTACATGCCTTGATGTTCCCTTTAAGGTTAATTTTGAAGTCTGTTTTATAGAAGTAATATTTTGCTACAATACTCTATTAATAGAAATCTGTTATATCCAATGTTATTTTTTAGGTCTTTCTTAAATAAGCTTTTAGGCATTAGATTAAAAAGAATGGGACTCAAATAGTAAATATGTCTGTATTTCTTCCCTTAGAAATATAAAAGCTCAAGACATTACCACTTTGTTTCAGCCAAGTTACTAACCAAGCTGGTTAAAGTGCATCAGCTTTATCACAACTGGAAACTCTTTAAAATAAAAGCAGATTTAAATTTTGATGTATTTTTCAGATTATTAACCTTTAAAACAAATAAAAACTTTTTTTTTTTTTTAAAGATTTTATTTATTTATTTGACAGAGAGAGATCACAAGTAGACAGAGAGGCAGGCAGAGAGAGAGAGAGAGAGAGGGAAGCAGGCTCCCTGCTGAGCAGAGAGCCCGATGCGGGACTCAATCCCAGGACCCTGAGATCATGACCTGAGCCGAAGGCAGCGGCTTAACCCACTGAGCCACCCAGGCGCCCACAAATCAAAACTTTAATCATCAATGCCTAATCATATAGTCTATTCCCATGCAAACTGTGGAGGACACAATTTAAAACAAAAACAGTAATAAAAACAAAACATTTTGCTTATTGATCAGAAAGCTTCTTGTGGCAATTTGGAGAAATACAACTGCAAACATCTTAGGTAAGCAGTGAGGAAGGCTCCCGAGGGAATTGGAACACTGGAAAAAGAGAAAAGCTATCCCTTGATGTAATCAGGACTGCCAGAGTACTTGTTTTGTTTCCAGCAGGGTCCATGCTGGTTTGAATAAGATAGGTTTGAATACCAGCTATTAAGCCTTAATTTCCTTATCATTAAGAATATATTTACTAATTCAGTGTTGTTTTAAACAAGGTGATACTCTAAAAAAAAAAAAAAAAAAAGGCTATAAGATAGTGCGTAACTCAAAGTTCCTAATTCCATGACACTGGACATATTATTTCCTAACTACTGACATTCATGTAATACCTCTAACCCAAACAATTCAGGAAACTATATCACTAAATGATGAGAAGACATCTTAATGTTCAAGTACAAACTAAATGAAACAGACCAAAGAACTCAAAAATCAAATTAATAATTTCTACCCTGAGAATAACCCATTTGCCTTGACAAAGGAGATTTCTGAGCTCAAATCCATCCTTTATCAGTGCAGTTCAACAGTGATTAAGTATTTAGTTGATGCCACAAAGGCAGTTACAAGACAAAATTCCCCCTTTGAGAAGGTGGACTAACGGGGGGATATCAAAATGCAATGTGAGGTTCCATGCATAGAAGAATGTGTAAAGTACTCCAGGGACATAGGTGAGGAAGCAGCTAAATTTGATTGGTGTAAGAGGAGGGTAAGAAGTGTTAAGGAGAGTTAACAAGGGGAACTGACATTTAAACCAGCTTACAAGAAATGGGAGTTTGCCAGATACAATAGAGAGAAGGCATTCAGATGAAGGAAACAGCAAGAAGTGTATACTCAAGGGGCGCCTGGGTGGCTCAGTGGGTTAAGCCACTGCCTTCGGCTCGGGTCATGATCTCAGGGTCCTGGGATCGAGCCCCGCATCGTGCTCTCTGCTCAGCAGGGAGCCTGCTTCCTCCTCTCTCTCTACCTGCCTCTCTGACTGCTTGTGATCTCTGTCAAATAAATAAATAAAATCTTAAAAAAAAAAAAAAAAAAGAAGTGTATACTCAAATTTGCAGAGACAATTAGGAAGATACAGTGTCCAAACCATTGCAAAGAATGCTCCAAAGAAAGGGCTCATCTGAGAAAAATGCCAAGTTACAAAGAAGGTATGTTATTTGCTCCACAGAATTGATTTTCTAGAATCTGTGAGACTAACCAGCCATCTTTTGTGGGCAAAATAATCTCAAATACAAGAATGATAAAGAAAATTAGCTTTATTTATGTAAATTAAAAAAATTGATTGTAGTGTTAGATTTGTCAAGTGTTTTCATTTTGAACAATTTACAAGAGTATTTATATACAAACATAATAAAATAGAGTATATCACATTGTTCCTGCTTGACTCAAAGTGTTTTCTCAATTTGGAACATGCCTCTATCACTCCAGTTTTTAATTTTTTAACAGGGAAATGCTATGTTGTGACATAGTGCTTGATTAATACATATAACACTGAAGTGGAAGGAGAGTCAGTGATTACCAACAGTTAAAAAATATTTTTTCAACCAATATGACTCTATCATTAGATTTTTTCTGTATTAAAATATGTTTCACAATAAAAAAACATACTTGCATTTGGTGATGATCTAAATTTGTTGTTTTCTATAAATCCATAGTTGACCTGAATATAAATACGAATTAAACTCATTAGTATGAATGTCTGTCATAAATGAAAACAAAATTACCAGAAGTAGAGGTAACAGAAAATCCACGTGAGAAACTGAAGTGGAAATGTCCTGTTCTATTTAAAATAAGTAAAATTTCCATTTCGTGAACCCAATACAAACCAAACCAAAAGGTGGTGAAAAGCCATGATATTTAAAGACACCAGATCTTAAGTCACACTGTAGAGCTGTAATTAACTTGTACTACTATTTATTGGATAATTCTAAACCAACTTCCTAAATATCTTTCCAATCATTATGTTGTTTGAAAAATACAAGAAAGTTTAATATAATTACTGAATAAGGCAGAATTTTAAATTAGCAATTAGGATACAATATAAATGAAGATAATTTAGAATCAATCTCTATCTACCAAAGTATTAAGTACATCATGTGTGTATGGACTGTCAGAAGAAAGCCATTTCATTTCTAAAGCAGACTGGATTTTAAGTAAGCTCCTGGATTGTTAAGTAACTTCAATTTTTTAGCACTTTCTTGAAATTCCTGGCAAGAGCTCTGTGATTTTATTAAATTGAAAAAAAAAAACCACCCATAAAAAATGTTAAGTTTGATATTACTTTGAAAAGTCACAGCTGTTTAAGACAATCAACCAGACTTCCAAGTGCACTTGTGTCTAAAATGTCACTTTTGTCCCCAAAGAGAAGGAAATAATCAAGTATTTTATTAAGGTGCTTACTATTAAAACAGAGGAATCAGAGGAAATTGGTCTTTAATTGGATGCTTGCATTCTTTCCAGGGTTCTTAGTATGTTTAGATGTCGGTATCTTGACTTTGACATTTTCCCGATTGCCCTTGATAGCAGCCTCCAGGCGGGCTTTCAGGGCTGGAGAAGAAGCCATTACATTTTTAAAAACTGATGAATACTGAGGCCCAATCTGCATGAGATTTTGCAAAGCAAAGTCATGTAAATTTTTCATTACAGCAGTTGCTGATCCCAGAGCATTATCATCCAAAAGGAAGGAAATGAGGATGGGCAGAAGACAGGCCACCAGCTGAGAACCTGTTAAGTAAATAAATGATTTTTAAGTCCTGGATTGAAGGTTGTAAGTGTTTAATATATACAGCTGTAAACTCACTTATCTGTATAGATTTTTTCCCACCGAAGGGGAAAAAGGATCCTTCTAATCTCTCAAATTAACACTCAATAATATCAATACTTGCAATTAATAACACTTGCCTTTCAATGAATGTGGAAATACAATGTTAAGTGACTAACTGAAAATTTTACATTTAAAATAACATTAAATTTCCGATTTGGGACGGATTCTTATTTAGTATGAATTTAGTGCTGACACTTACGGTGCTGTTCTTCAGCAATGGCTACCAGTGCTTCCAAGACCTTTATGCCTTCTTGAAAGATCTGAAGCTCAGTAGTGTCTTCAGGCTTTCTCTGGTCTATTTCCTGCAGTTTTTCCACAATAGAGGATACTAAAGAGTAAATGTATGGGTAGGAAACAGCTGGATTTGGATATTGAAAAACGGAAAGTAGGAGTTGATAGGTCTTGATTTGTACCTAATTAGGTAAGAGACAAAAACAGTATAAACTATAAATACAAATTTATATTAACATGCAGACTGTAATGTAAATTTTAAAAAAGGAAATAAAAATTGTGAATTAGAACCTTTTTAAAAAGAAGTCTCTAAAAAAGGCATTTAATTTCTAATTTATTTTTAATTGTGGAAATCCAAGTGCTAACAGTTGTTAAAAGAGGGACAAGAGGGCGCCTGGGTGGCTCAGTGGGTTAAGTCGCTGCCTTTGGCTCAGGTCATGATCTCAGGGGTCATGGGATCGAGCTCTCTGCTCGGCAGGGGGCCTGCTTCCCCCTCTCTCTCTGTCTGCCTCTCCGCCTGCTTGTGATCTCTCTCTGTCAAATAAATAAATAAATAAATAAAATCTTAAAAAAAAAAAAAAGAGGGACAAGAGCCCAAAATGGAGTCACCGGGCAAAGCCCAGGTTACCAAACCAGAACTCAATACCCAACTTGATTACAGTTTCAATCTCTCCCAGGACTAGAATCTTAAACCAGTCAATCTGCAATTACCTGGTCAGCACTAGTGAGGTGTTCTGCTAGACAGACCCCTGCTATCCCCCTAAGGAAGGTAGCTTTGCCTCAAACAATCCACTCTTTGCTAGTAATTTCCTTGCCCTTCCTCTTTCTGTCTATAAATCTTTGATTTTGTACAGCTCTTCAGAGCTCCTCTCTATTTGGTATATGGGATGCTGCCCAATTCATGAATAAAGCCAATAAGAGCTTTAAAATTTACTCAGTTGAATTTTGTTCCTTGACAGATTTGGTGGCAGTGATGGGATCCAAAGGAAACTTCTGAAGGCTTCAGGAGTTAAGGAGAAACACAGATGTGGACTGGTGGTTCCATCAGTCGTTCTCCATTTGTGTGGAATCCCAGTCTCCAGTCCCTATTTGTTGGGGTCTGTTGGGTTCAGTTCTTTCCCTAGCCCCCACATCTACACTGGGACTTGCTGGTGTTGCACATAAGGCCTTCTACTGGCCAGACTGCAATAACATCTATTTGGTCACTCCTGGTATGTTGATGTGCACATGAAGTAAAGGCTACAGCAGGTGGAAATCGAGGAAGCCAAAAAGCTGCAAAATTGGTGGGCACTGGTAGAGTAAGTACATAAAAACTGTCAGAGTGCTTGCTACCTGACCCTAAGACTCCTATCTAGGATAAGCTGGTCACAGAATGGGTTAGACTGACACAGATTACCCACCACCAACCTCAAGAAAATGTCCATGCAACAAAGCACACCATAAAACACCATGCAATCCCCAACCCAGTAGCACAACCCTCTTAGGTATTAGTTTGGCTCTGAGAGACCCAAAGAGTTAAAGAAATGGGATTCTTAAATACCAAAAAGTTGAGCACTCCACCTTTTGGCATACCTGCTTATTTTATGTCTGAGAACTATAGTCTCTGTAGCTATTAAGACCTAATAGAATGGCAAAATCTTACTAAAGGCAACTTAGAATTACAATGGCCATTATGGAGAAAGTGCCAATTACACAAGGTCATTTATTTAAGAAGTATGCTTAAAAGCAAGGATTCCCAAATCAAAGAGAATGGGATACCTATTTTAGTTGTTATGGAGAAACTTCCAGAAGGCTTTAAGGTACCAAAATAGTTTCATTGAAAGTTTCATTGCAAAAAGGGAATAAAAAATTAGACACAAAAGTTATCTAAAACAATACCTCTTGCACTGCAGCCCTCTGGGGGTGCATCATCAGAACACTGGCCCAGAAACTGGTATCTTATTTCTAATTAACTGGTATACTGGAAAAAAGATTGTTCTCAAAGGTTTTGCAAAAATCCTCCAACACCAATTCGAATGCCTCCATATCTACCTTGGAAGGAAGGTCCCATATAGGCCTCTCCCAGAGCAGAAAAGAGTCTGAGGGAATTTCTGGTACACGGCTATTATTCTTTTTTTTTTTTTAAAGATTTTACTTATTTATTTGCCAGAGAGAGATCACAAGTAGACGGAGAGGAAGGCAGAGAGAGAGAGAGAGAGAGAGGGAAGCAGGCTTCTTGCTGAGCAGAGAGCCCGATGTGGGACTCGATCCCAGGACCCTGAGATCATGACCTGAGCCGAAGGCAGCGGCTTAACCCACTGAGCCACCTAGGCGCCCCCATGGCTATTATTCTTTAAATCGACAAGGGAAACTAAAATTAAAATTAATGGAAAACCTCACACCAAATTCTGGTAGACACTAGAGCTACATTTTCTATGTAAATCCTATTCAGGACTGCACATGTGATCCTGGGGAAACTGGAAGAAGCCAGCTAAGGATGATAATCCTTATCAGAGTCCACTCTCCCAGATCTCTGTCTGTAGTAACCAGCAAATTGAGAAAAATAAAACATCTTTTGCAACCTCTTTGAGGATGACACTTGAATTCAAGGGAACTCAAGTAACTATATTCCCAAAGTGAGTCTATGGTCAAAATTTGGTCGAACTGGAAGCTGATTTTCAGAGCTTGATAGCAATTTTTTTTTTTTTTAAGATTCCTTCCTTAAGCTAAAATGAAACTCTGTACCCACTAAAATATTCCAAGACATACAACTCTAAATCAAAAACAGTAATCTTTTGATATCTTAGTTGACAATGTCTCAGATATAAAGAAAAAATTGGAGATAATGTAGTTATACAGGTAGGTCAACCTATGAAGTCTTTTTTTTTTTTAAAGATTTTATTTATTTACTTGACAGAGAGAGAGCACAGGCAGAGGGAGCGGCAGGCAGAGGGAGAAGGAGAAACAGCCTCCCACCTGAGCAAGGAGATGGACTCAGGACTTGATCCCAGGGCTAGGATCATGACCTGAGCTGAAAGCAGATACTCAATCAACTGAGCCACCCAGGGGCCCAACCTACGAGTCTTTTAAACTGCAAACCAGGGGTGCCTGGGTGGCTCAGTGGGTTAAAGCCTCTGCCTTCAGCTCAGGTCATGATCCCAGGGTCTTGGGATTGAGCCCCCTCCCCCACCAAAATCAGGCTCTCTGCTGAGCAGGGAGCCTGCTTCCTCCTCTCTCTGCCTGCTTGTGATATCTGTCAAATAAATAAATAAAATCTTAAAAAAAAAAAAAAAAACACTGCAAACCAATTCTTGAGGAATTAAAGGCAAAAACAGAAATGAAGCTCCAGAAACAATTCGAAATCCACCAGTCCTTTTTAGCAATCCTAAAACCTTCACTTTTTATCTCAAAAGGCTTATAAGTATTGTTAAAAATTCAGGCCAATGGGAACAAAAGTCCTTGCTGGAGGAACTTGCATTCTGTCCTTTGCCTTTGAGATGTAAATATTTTACCAGGTTTTCTCTAGGAACTCTTATCCCTAATTCCAGTTTTGTGTTTTTTTTTAAAGGGGGGGGTGGGGGCACCTGGGTGGCTCAGTTGGCTAAGCATCTGCCTTCAGCTCAGGTCATGATCCCAGGGTCCTGGGATTGAGTCCTGCATTGCGGGGGGGGGGGGGGGGTCCTTGCTCAGCAGGAGTCTGCTTCTCCCTCTGCTGCCACTCCCCCTGCTTGGTGCTAATAAATAAATAAATAAAAATAAGAATTAAAAAAAGGGAGAGGTGCTTGGGTGGCTCAGCTGGTTAAGCATCTGACTTGATCTCAGCTCAGGTCTTGATCTCAAGAATTGTGGGTTCAAGCCCTGCATTGGGCTCCATGCTGGGTGTGGAGCTTACTTTAAGAAAAAAAATGAATTACTATACAGTGGAATATTATTAAGCCATAAAAAGGAATGAACTCTTGCCATTTGCCATGACATGGGTAGAGCTACAGAGTATTATGCTGAGTGAAATATAAGAAACAAAACAAACAAGCAAAGGGAAAAAAAAAAAGAGGGAGGCAAACCAAGAAACAGACTCTTAACTATAAAGAACAAAAGGACTAACTAAACTAGAACTAACTAAAAAGAACTTAACTAAAAAGAACTTAACTAAAAACTTAACTAAAAAGAACAGAGGGGAGGTGGATGGGAGGTTGAGTGAAATAGATGAAGGGAATTAAATAATACACTTGTCATGATGAGCACTGACTAATGTATAGAATTGATGAGTCACTATATTGCACACCTGAAGCTAATATAACACTGTGTGTTAACTGGAATTTAAATAAATACTTTAGAAACACAATCTGGATCCAACTGCTCTTTAATCAACTAGTGAGTTTTATATCATTATACCTATCTCATGGCTCAAACTTTAAAATGAAAGCTCTTTGCTTGCAAACTTCTAAGGAGTGACCAGGCAGTGCCTTCACAAATGTCATGAATGTTCTCTAAGAGCACTGATTCCAAAATTTTGATGCCAAGATCCCTGACTTGAGGGTCTAAGTAACTTAGGAAGACAGCTGAGCACTCAATCCTTGTTTGACCAGTTCCTGGATGTGTGAGACACATACAACAGACCACCATTTTCAGTAAAACTCCTGATCCCCTACAAAAATGAGACTCATGCTCCTTTTCCTTTCTCTCTCTCTCTTCTTTTTTTTTGAAGATTTATGTATTTCAGACAGAGAGAGAGAGAGAATGCGTGAACAAAAGAGCATGAGTTGGGGGAAGGGGCACACGGAGAAGCAGGCTCCCTGCTGAGGAGGGAGCCTGATTCAAGGCTTGATCCCAGGACCCTGGGATCATGACCTGAGCCAAAGGCAGATGCCCAATCAACACCCAGAGGCCCTTCCTTTTACTTTCTGAGTCTCCCAGATGCTCTGTTTGTATCTGCTCTATGTCTTCAATAAATTCTGTTTGCTTTTCCTTTTTGCTTGTTTGACTTCTATACTGTGAAAAGCCGAGGATGCTTCTGAGGAGTCCTCAGACCTGGCCTGTATGCATCTGTATGTTTACTTAAAAATAGTTTCCATGGGGCGACTGGGTGGCTCAGTTGTTAGTCACCAGCCTTTGGGTCGGGTCATGATCCCAGGGTCCTGGGATTGAGCCCCGTATCAGGCTCCCTGCTTGGTGGGAAGCCTGCTTCTCCCTCTCCCAAACCCTCTGCTGTGTTCCATCTCTCACTGTGTTTCTCTCTGTCAAATAAATAAAATCTTATTTAAAAAAATAGTTTCCAAAAATCTTTTTGGTAACCTAAAACTTTAAAATTATACTGAGGTAAGTTGAAAGATGGGTATTCATTAATATCTGGATCATTTCCAATTAAAATAAAAACCTGAAACATTAATTACTAAACATAGGTTTATCTATTTTTGGTTTATTACCAAGAAACTTAAGATAGTTGGGTCTATTAGTAAACATGTTTGGTTCACCAGTGAAAAATATACTGAGGAAGGATATATTTTTAGAAATTACGAAATGTATTCATAAATTTGTCAATCTCAAGAATGTTGGTATAACAGTTCACAGTTGTTTACTTAGTTTTCCATTAGAAATTAAGGTTTCTGGGGCACCTGGGTGGCACAGTGGGTTGAGGGTCTGACTCTTGGTTTCAGCTCAGTTCATGATCTCAGGGTTATGGGACTGAGTCCTGGGTGAGGCTCCGCGCTTGATGCATAGTCTGCTTGAGACTCTTTTTCCCTCTGCCCTATCCCCCGCAAAGCACACACATGTTCTCTCTCCCTTTCTCAAATAAATAAATAAGGGGCTCCTGGGTGGTTCAGTTGGTTAAGTGTCTGCCTTTGGCTTGGGCTGTGATCCCAGGGCTCTGGGACTGAGCCCTGTGTGGGGCTCCCTACTCAGTCCTCCCTTGCCTTCTGCCCCCACCCCCTGCTCATGCTCTCTCTTTCAAATAAATAAACAAAACCTTAAGTAAACACATCTTAAAAAAAAGAAATTAAGGTTTCTAAGGGTTAAAAATGTTCATGTATGTAACTAAACTACTAGAAATAATTGTCAGCAAGTCCTCTAGCTCAAGCATACGCCCCAAAGTTAAGACCAGAAATAGACAAGATTGCTTAATTCATGCCATAACTGAAACCCATTGTTCTTATTTCTTATCATACTTTCTTGAGACACTGATGGAAGACGTTTTGCAATGACCTGAACATTCCAACTACCAGGCCAGAAAAGCCCTGATATCAAAGAAATGCCTAGAAGACCACATCCCATACCCTTCCCTGTCCATGATCACTTGCAGAATACATATAGACTCTTTCCTATGATCAGTGCTGCCTGCTCTTGGCATGAATTCTCCGAACCTCTCCCTATAAAACTCTAGGTGTCCATTTGTTGGCAGAGAGGTCAGTTGTCAAGGCTTGAGCCACCTCCCCTGGCTGCTGGCCCCCAAAATAAAGCTCTCCAATTCTCTTTTTCAAACCCTTGTCTCTTGAGTGATTGGCTTCTCTTGCGATTAGTTTATCTGAGTTTGTTTGGTAACAGTGTTGGTAAACCCAGCCAGGAGCTATGCATTTCATTTGTTCAGCCCCCTTGGGATTCCTAGGAATGGTGCAGTTGGCCTTGGCAGCGTGCCAGGGCTCAACCACTTGTTTCCTGAGTTAGTGGCTGTGATCCATCGATGGGTAACAGAATCATCTTTGTATCCTGGCAAAGCAGGATGTGTGTTTCAGTAAGAGAAAGAATGAAAGAACGAGGGATGTAGATGCACTTTTGTTAAGGGAAAAGAAAATAATTTTGTCCTAAAGTGAGGTTGGTTATTTCATAATGGGAAAGGGGAAAAATAGACAACAAAATCCGGAAGTACAAAAAGTAAAGTTGTAGGTTTGTGGAAAGGGATTTTGGGAAAGGAATTTTATTCATGGTCAAGTTACCTAAGATGAGAATAAATTTATGTAACTAAAAAAAAGAAAATGAGCTTTAATATCATAAACACACTGATACAAAATTAGAATTTGGTTTTCTTTCTGTTAAACAGACAAATTTTTCTTGGATTATTGGTCTCCTCTTGATAAAAGATTATAAAAGGTTTTTCTTTGCCTTATTAAAATAATATGCCTAGAAGACAAAGATTCTGAATATTATCAAAATAATTTCTCACGTTTCATATTGCCTTTATCAAGTCTTTGATTGCTTAGGAAAACTGAATGTTCTCTATTAAAAGAACTAAGTTTTATTTGTTCTTTAAACTACATAACTTTCTGTATTGCCCATGAAATCTTTAACTATCCTTCTGGCTAAATGGTAACTATGCATTTTTCACACTGACCTATATCGTTCTACCAGTATTTGATGAAATGTTTTATTTTTTTTATTTTTTAAAGATTTTATTTATTTATTTGACAGAGAGAGAGAGATCACAAGTAGGCAGAGAGGCAGACAGATAGAGGGGGGAAGGAGGCTCCCTGCTGAGCAGAGAGCCTGATGCGGGACTCGATCCCAGGACCCTGGGATCATGACCCGAGCTGAAGGCAGAGGCTTAACCCACTGAACCACCCAGGCACCCCTGATGAAATGTTTTAAAATCTTTTGATATTATTGGCCAATTTCCCCCAAATCTAATTGTAAATGAAGTCTTTCTGACCTGGAACCAATTCATTCTGCAGTGCATAAAGGAATAGGAAGTTAATTTAGCAAGTGAAGGGGTCTTAAAGGAATGAGATTAACTTGAGTGCACTGTTTTTGGGATGGGTACCATTATTTCATATCATATTCTTGAAGGCAGGCGAAGTCTTTCTTTTTTAGGAAATCCACTATAATAAGCTACAACGTATCTTACTAAGGGGCACCTGGGTGGCTTAGTCAGTTGAATGCCCAACTCTTGATTTTGGCTCAGATCATGATCTCAGGGTGATAAAACTGAGTCCCGTATCAGGCTCCACGCTCAATGAGGAGTCTGCTTCTCCCTCTCCCTCCACTCCTTGCAAGCAGGCTCTCTCTCTAAAATAAATAAATGAATAAAATCCTTAAAAAAATGAAAATGAAAACAAGTTATCTTACTAAATGTCCCTCGTAAGTTCCAGAGATACATCAATTTTAAGATGCCCTATTTCAAATTAAGGTTTTGTTTTGTTTTGTTTTAAATGTCCTTTATCTTTCTCCAACTATGTTCTATCCTTGGGGGCAAAGAGTAAGAACATTATTATTTGGCTTTGTCACCCTAAGAACAGAAATTGCTCCAAACCTAAAAACAAAAAATTCAGTCTCGTACTTCTTCTTTGTTTTACAGAAGCCTAAACATATTCCTATTACAAACATCTCTCTACTAAAGACACTTACCACAGGATCTTTTATCTCAAGAGTAGCCTTAAATTTCTCAATACAGCGCTTCTGAAGGCATGGGATGGTAGTAACTTCTGGACTGGTAGACAAAGTAAATACTGTGATAGCAGTAAGTAGACTGATTTCATCAAGTTCTTGATGTGTTCCATCTACTAAAGAGAAATGATCTATGAGAAACATCCCAAGATTGCCGTATTGTTTTATGCATCTGTGTGAAGATACCTCTGGTTTGACAGCAACAATTTCTTTTGTGTACGCAACAGTTACAGACAATAAACACTAATGGAATGATTTTAAGAATCCTGGCAAATGTTGTAGATTTTAAAATATAAGATTGTAAGTAATTCTAGAGCCAAAAATTACCAAAGTAATTACATTCTTTATAGGCGGACATCAGTAAATATATAAGTATATTTACTAGGAATATACATTTACTAGTTGTGTGACATTGAACACTGAACCCCAATTTTAGTTTTCACATTTATAAAATAGAAATATTGGGGCGCCTGGCTGGCTCAGTGGGTTAAGCCGCTGCCTTCGGCTCAGGTCATGATCTCGGAGTCCTGGGATCGAGCCCCGCATCGGGCTCTCTGCTCTCTCGGGGAGCCTGCTTCCTCCTCTCTCTCTGCCTGCCTCTCTGCCTGCTTGTGATCTCTCTGTCAAATTAAAAAAAAAAAAAAAAAAAAAAAGAAATATTAACAGTACTTGCATTTATAAAGTTATGAGGATTAAATGAGTTATTCATGTAAGGCATTTGAATAGCATGTTGAACTCAACATGAGTTAGCTATTATAGTATCATTTTTGTTGTGGAACAAATCAGAAATGATTTTTCTTTGTTAAGATTAAGGTAATCTTTCTTTGTTAAGATTAAGGTAAGATAAGGTATTCATATTTTGATAATACAAGTGTCAAGTGAAAATACCCGAGTGCTTTGCTATATATACCATTTCTTAACAGTATAAAAAAAACTGAAAATACTGCATGGGTGATAATCATCTGAAAGAATTTTCTGTTAGGTAATTCTCCTTCATTTTCCCCCCATATTTACCTTCATAATCTCATTCAATAATTTTAATGATCCTGCTATGAAAACTTGATGTTACTTGAAAAGGAAAAGGGGTGGCAAATTCAACTCATGAAACTGTGTAAGACTGGATTACTACTTATGAAGAAATGATATACAGGGATCGAGATAACAGCTTTGCTAACATTCATCCAACAAATGTTTAGGAAACAGCGCTCTTTTTGGCAGTGAGTCTATAATTTACAGAAGATATATTGTATACCAGAAGTAAATAATTTGTTAGTCACAAGGTCTATGAATATAAAAAATACATTAAAAGTTAAAAGTTGGGGCTCCTGGCTGGCTCAGCTGGTAGAGTGTGTAACACTTGATATCAGGGTCATGAATTTGAGTCCCATGTTGGGTGCAGAGATTACTTTTATATAATAACTTTTTTTTTTTTTTAAAGTAGGCTCCATACCCAGCATGGAGCCCAATGTGGGAATTGAACTCACAACCCTAAGATAAAGACCTGAGCTAATAGATCAAGAGTCAGACACCTAACTGAGCCACCCAGGCACCCCAAATAAGTAAATTAAAAAAAAAAAAATCAGAAAATAAAAGAAAGCAACCCAGGAATTGCTACACTGGGTGGTCAGAGAAAGCCTTGAGGAGATTAATATCTTAACTGATGCTTGAGAGGTAATAATGAAACAATGACAGCAATGAAAGCAATATATTATGGATACGTGGGATTTTATAAAAATAATTTGAATAATTTTAAAGTAAAAGGTACATGGGTCAACATTTAAAATGATGACAACATTATTACGGGTACTTTGTATATATTAAATATTTAATCCATATAATAGCACCAGGAAATGGGTAATCTTATTTCTTCCATTTTATAGATGAGGAAAAGAAATTTAGTCATTTGCCCAAGTCACACAATTAGTAAGGCAGATAGTTTGATTCCAGAGAACATAATGTTAATCACAATGCTATACTGATTCCTAAACAGTTGTTACTTTTAGTCATTCGTGACAACTTAACACAGCTAGTCTGTTTAGTAAAAATGTCTTTTTATTTTCAGTAGGATAAAGCTCTCCTGAGTTCCTCTTCCCATTTCTTCTCAAATTCCCTATTCCCCCATCCCTACCTAAACTCCCTTACTCCTATCGTCTTTTACCCAGCATAAATGCAAGTTTCCCTTAGCATTAGCCCCATGGAGAGGTCTCTGTGGTAAGGAAGCAAAGCTTCCTGCAAATAGCCAGCAAGAGACTGAAGACTCTCCTTCCAACAGCCATGAATGAGTCATCTTGGAAATGGATCTTCTACCTCCAGCCCTGGCCAACATCTTAACAGTAACTTCATGAGTGAGAACCACCCACCTATGCTGCTCCAAATTCTTGACCCGTAAACTATCAGATAATTAATGTTTGTTGTTTTAAACCACTGTTTTCAGGCGATTTGTTACACAAAAAATGGTTTACCTGTGATTATCAGCTCCTACTTTAATTTCTCTAGGTAGGTAATCTAAATCCTTACTGCCCTAACCTTATTCTCTGATAAACAACCAAAAACATATTTGTGGTGTGTGATGGGAGAGACAAGTTCTTTGTAACTCTCATCATAAAATCTTATACTTATTACTTCCCATCTCTAACCTCCTTTTCTTCCCTCCCACTGGCAAAGGTTCATCCTTCTAAATTGTACTATGAATTTTATTTCTTCCTGCTTAGAAGGAGACATTGCTTCCTTCCCTAATATTTCCAACTCCAATCTCATATCTTTTATCCCCCATAAGCACAAATGCATGCTAACATCTCACCTTAAAAAAAAATTGCTTGCCCCTATACTTTCCTTCAGCTTTCTTTTCTTATGAAGAGGAGTCTATACTCAATCCTTACTTTCCTTATCTTCCATTTACACTGTATTTACACTGTTGACCATGCTCTCACCATTAAAATTCTTTTCTTTGGCTTCTGTGACTGTATTCTCTCCTGAATCTCCTTCCATCTTGATCCATAAACTCAACTGGGGTGATTTTATCTATCCCAAAGCTTACGCTGATAACTCTCCAATACACATTCTCTAAAATCATCTTTAGCTGAGATTACTTTCCTGAAGTCCAGACTGCTACATATTATGCTCCACTTGATTATCTGAAAGGCATTTCAAACTCAACTCATTACATTCCCCTGAAAATGTTCACTTTGGAATTTCTGTTAATGGCACTAGGAGTGCTCAATGAACCCTTTCAATTCCTAAACCAAACTATCAATAAATTCTGTTAATACATGCTTAACATTTTAACATTTTATTCTTTATCCTTACACTACTATCTTACCTCCAAGAATCCTGTTTTCTTTTCTATAGCTGCCACAGTGATTCTTCAGAAATGCAAATCCTATCCCTTTACTCCTCTTCTTAAAACCCTTTAGTGATTCCACATGCATATTAAAAGCAGTCCAAATTACAAACCATGCAAATCCTCCAAAATCTGGCCTCATGCACTATCCCACTTCATCTTTTTAATAATTACTATTAATCACCCTCCTCCGCCTCTTCCTTTAACCCCACATTGTTTTATTATTCTACTTGCTGTCCCCAAATGTACCATACTATTTAGGTCTACAGGCACATGATCAAAATGTACCTAGAACCTGTTTCTATGATGTCCATGTGGAAAATGCTTTCTGATTCTCCAAGAAATCAACTTTTCTGAGAAACCTCTTGTGGTAGATACAGAACTGTACCACTGAGATCCCCTTCATGGGAGAAGGTGCTGGCCAGCCTTGGGAAATATGGTCAGCTTAGCTCCCTTAGGGTTGGCCTCAGTTAGAGTTGCCTTGATTGAGATCACATCCTTCCTGGGTTAGCCCACATCTGAGGATAAAGTACAGGCCTTTTCTGTCCTATGTGAGGCATTCATATGGGCAATCTGCAGAATTCCCAATTGTTGGAGGCTTGTGCTAGAGTTCGACTTTCTTTTTTGCCCAGTATTACTTTCCCCTACTTCCTTCACAGGTGTTGTTCCTTAATAAACCTCTTGCTCCCAAAACTTCATCTCAACAAGAGCTTCCAGAGAACCCTACCTATTACACTCTGCCTGATTCACTCAGAGCAGATTACGCTCATTTTTTAAATCAGTCTCTCTCTCTCTCTCCTTTTTTTTTTTTTACTATATTTAGAAATGCAGTGATAATTAAGACATTACTGTTGCCTTCAAGGAATACTTTGTGATATTAAGCATATAACAATTTATAGATACCAGACTCCACCAGACTCTCAACTCTGGGCACAAAGTAGGTGGTCAATAAATGCTGAATTCCACTGAAACCTTTACACCATATGAAAGAGAATATGGTGAACTGTGACATTTATAAACAGAACAAGGAAGGCAGGGGCAATCTATAATATGTTTAAGGACTTTTTATAATCACCATGACATTATGCTGGAAATGAGAACTATACAACAATAAAAAGAGCAAAAGAAATTTTAATGGCCACCGAACATAATACTGGCCTTCATTTATTGATATATATCAGATAATAAATGAGATGTTTTCCATATATTATGTTACTGCTCTAACAATTCCTGCAACACAATACCCTTATTTTGTTAATGAGAAAACTAAGGTTTAGAGAAGTTGAGCAACTTAGCTAGTCAGTTAGCTAGTAAGTAGTGGAATGAGGATATAAATCCAATCAATCTTATTTTAGATTTATAATGCATAACTTATATACTTTTTGATAACCTGTGTGCATTAAAAGGTTTTGTCAGCTAGTTATGGATCATACTATATTCATAAATTAATACTAACATTTGGAGATTTCTGTCAACTTAATATATAAGCTGCCAGTCATTTAACTGCATTAAGGTGTAAAGATACTAAAATGAGAATATAGATATTTTTATCTATTTAATACATATTCTCTGAACATATATGTAGTGACTATGGGCCCCTCTAGGTAAGAATGCCAAATATCAATTAAATAGCTTATTCTCAAAGTCCCTTGTGCTTTTTACAACAAACTAAACAACTGCTTCTCAAGAGCCTTAATTACCTGGATCCCAATAGTCAAGTATTGTTGTTAAAGCACTACGGAGGAGGTCAGTCCAAGCAGTGTGACTCTTTTCTGCTCTGGCCATGGGAGAAGACAATATTCCTTTCAGAGCCTGTAGGGAAGCTGCAACAGTTGAAGATAACTGGCCCCCAGGTAACTTCACAGCAGTTTCTCTGAGGACCCCAATTGTGAGGTACAATATAGTAGGGAGAATTGAGATGCTTCCTGTAAGACACATATTTAAAAACACTCTATGTTTCAGTCTATACATATAGTTTCTAAAAAGAAATCATCAATGAGGAAGACAATGTCAAAAATTTCTAGCTTTTAAGACATTTTTCATAAAGGATTATAACTATTAAGATAATTTAGGTAGTGTTAAGATTTTTAAGACTGCATTAAATTTTGGTTATAACTGAAAATGTTATTTAAATTGTGTCACAGGGGCGCCTGGGTGGCTCAGTGGGTTAAGCCACTGCCTTCGGCTCAGGTCATGATCTCGGGGTCCTGGGATCGAGTCCCGCATCGGGCTCTCTGCTCGGCAGGGAGCCTGCTTCCCTCTCTCTCTCTCTCTCTCTGCCTGCCTCTCTGTCTACTTGTGATCTCTCTCTGTCAAATAAATTAAAAAAAAAAAAATCTTTAAAAAAAAATAAAAAAAAATAAATTGTGTCACAGTATTTTTGTATCTTGCTTATTTGGTAGCTGACAAATGATGAATTTATTTTTATTTTTTAGTGTGATATAGACAAAATTCACAATTTTAACCATTTTAAAGTGTACAATTCAGTGGCATTAGGTCCATTCACAATGTTGTACAACTATCACTACTATCCACGTGAATTTATTTTTTTATTTTTTATTTTATTTTGTTTTTTTTTAAAGATTTTATTTATTTATTTGACAAAGAGATCACAAGTAGGCAGAGAGGCAGGCAGAGAGAGAGAGGTAAGCAGGCTCCCCCGTGAGCAGAGAGTCTGATGCGTGGCTCCAATCCAAGACCCTGAGATCATGACCTGAGCCAAAGGCAGATGCCCAACCCACTGAGCCACCCAGGCTCCCCTTGAATTTATTTTTATTTTTATTTATTTATTTTTTAAAATATTTTTATTTATTTATTTGACAGAGAGAGATCACAAGTAGACGGAGAGGAAGGCAGAGAGAGAGAGAGGGAAGCAGGCTCCCTGCCGAGCAGAGAGCCTGATGCGGGACTCGATCCCAGGACCCCGAGACCATGACCTGAGCCGAAGGCAGTGGCTTAACCCACTGAGCCACCCAGGCGCCCAATTTATTTTATATCAAACTCTTTTTTCTAAGGAATTTGTAGCAATCCACTCAATAAAAATTATTAAAAATTTCATACCCACTGAAGAGTTGAAAAGTCATTGTTATGATTAAACTTTGAGACTAAAACTAAAATAGTAAATTTAATGCTCCCAGAGGCTACTCAACAAAACTCTCACAGTGTATTTTCATCCTAAAGCTTCTACTAGTCACTTTTTCTGCCATTCTTGTTGCAAAGCAGGATGTGAGAATAAGGAATATAGGTTTCAATTCATATCAAAGCTGAAAATCTTTGATATGAAGATAGCACATATGTTGGTCAAGACATGTTTAAGCAAAAATATGCTTATCAGTTAAGAAATCTATTAAGGGCGCCTGGGTGGCTCAGTGGTTTAAGCCGTTGCCTTCGGCTCAGGTCATGATCTCAGGGTCGAGTCCCACATCGGGCTCTCTGCTCAGCGGGGAGCCTGCTTCCCTCCGTCTCTCTGCCTGCCTCTCTGTCTACTTGTGATCTCTCTCTGTCAAATAAATAAATAAAATCTTAAAAAAAAAAAATCTATTAAGCACGGAGTGCCTATTTTCTACTAAATTTCCTAAAGGATATAGTATTTCATTGGAAATAAGACATTTGTTTACATATAAGTTTATCTTTCTGGTATGTAATAACAAATTACAGATAATGCCTCCATATGATGCATAAAACCTATTCACATATGGAAGCAACATTATATACATAGATATATGCATACACACATGAAAAAACAAAACTCTTTATGAGCTAGAGTTTTTAGGGAAGCATTTACAGATAACATAGGTCTGGATATGAACTTCAAAGGAAGGCAAAATTTTATTTTATTTTATTTTTAAAGATTTTATTTATTTGACAGAGAGAGATCACAAGTAGGCAGGGAGAGAGGGGGAAGCAGGCTCCACGCTGAGCAGGGAGCCCGATTCAGGGCTGGATCCCAGGACCCTGAGATCATGACCTGAGCTGAAGGCAGAGGCTTAACCCACTGAGCACCCAGGTGTCCCAGAAGACAAAATTTTAAAAAGGAGAGAAGGAATGGGCCACTTCAGATTAAGAAGCACCATGGACAACAGGAATAAGCAAGAAGGCTCCTAGGTTAAAAATTCACATAAAAGGAATTAGGAGGAGGTAGTGACTCAGCGGAGCCCTATGGAGCCTTAAAAGCTCTAAGTATGGACTCATTCCAAACTGATGACAAACTTCTGTCATCACCAAGAAAGGGGAAGTCCATTAGGTATTTTATACCAAAAAATGCCTAAGAGCTAAATCACTGCCACTGATAGGTTAAAAATACTGTCAACCAAGAAAGAGCATTATCTGTTGATAGTACATAGTATCTACTTACCTTTACCCTTTCAAAAAACAAATTATTAGAATGCAATGTTAATCTTAAAGGATTAAAAACATTACCCACCAAACCTCTGAGGCAGCATTAGTTTAATGAGAAAAGGATTGGCAACCATTATCTCCTTTATTTATTAAAATCATTTCTCTCCCTCCTGGTCAAGTAAAGCAGTGAAATACCACAGCGTACCTTCAGGAGAGCACACTGCAGGAAGTTCAGACAGGATAACTAACGCAGCTGACACCAATCTACTTCCATCTTCCGAGAGCACCTGTGGCTTTGCAGCTTTTACTCCTGGGCTACCTGTCAATTTTGGATTTAGTCCTGGAAGCTGTCTAACTAGAATGCATACACACAATTCCAGTGTTGCAAAAACCAAAGATTTCCCAGGCACAAGTCCTCCTGTGTCCTTTCCCTCTCCAAACTCTGGCAGGGTTTCCTTTTCCGCAGCCCCATCATCAACTAAAAGACAGAAAAAAGAGTGTTGGATAAACATTTCGTGTTTGCTTTGCTTTGGGTAGATGGCAATTTAGTCCATTTGTTGTAGGTAAAACCTTTAAATGGCTGAAGTCTTGGGTGTTAAAGACTGAAAGATAAAGTTATGGAGGTAAAAGGAGTTGTCTTTATTATGACTACCTATTGCAGTAGATCAAAAGAAATCCTTGGTAACCCTCTCAGTTTTCGTTTTTTTTTTGTTTGTTTTTTTCAGAACTGTGAACGGTTTATTGGGGGGATACCAGGAGAGACAAAGCACAGGGGACAGGATGGGCAGGGAAAGCGTTCAGACCACCAGGCAGAAAACATTCATATGTTTACTAAATACAAACTCCTTGGAGCCTGGTTGTAGGAGGTCAAGGAAGTCTTCGGATTACAAAATGATTAGCCATGTGGTGGAGGAACGAGGTGTGGCCATGTGGTGGAGGAACGAGGTGTGGCTGAGGAGGAGGGAAGCCTGGTACATTCCGCCCCATGTGGTAGGGCATATGGAGGGGCCCTGGGCAACGAGGAAACTCTCTCACACCTCTACCAACCGAAGAAAAATATGGAACGCTTCACGAATTTGCGTGTCATCCATGTGCAGGGGCCATGCTAATCTTCTCTGTATCGTTCCAATTTTAGTATATGTGCTGCCGAAGCGAGCACAACCCTCTCAGTTTTAAAATATTGTCTGGTTAACGCCTTGTTAAGAATGTGAACCTGAGAGGCTCCTGGGTGGCTCAGTGGGTTAAGCCTCTGCCTTCGGCTCAGGTCATGATCTCAGGGTCCTGAGATCAAGCCCCGCATTGGGCTCTCTGCTTGGCAGGGAGCCTGCTTCCCCACCTGTCTCTGCCTGTCTCTCTGCCTCTTTGTGATCTCTCTCTGTCAAATAAATAAATAAAATCGTTAAAAAAAAAAAAAGAATGTGAACCTGAGGGGCACCTAGGTGGCTCAGTCGATTGGGCGTCTGTCAGCCTTTGGCTCAGGTCATGATCGAGCCCCATGTTGGGCTCCTTGTTCAGAGGGGAACCTGCTTCTTCCACTCCCTCTGAGCTCTCTCTCTCTCTCTCAAAAATAAATAAAATCTTAAAAAAAGAAAAATGTGAATCTGATAGGTCCAGCTCCAATGCCTACCTTGTACTCTTAAGTACTGATAATGGCAGGCAGAAAGATAAGAACCAATGTCCCTGATGTTTTTTAAGAAACTGCCATACCTGTTCAGGACTTCCTGTCTCTGGGGCATCTTTTAGATGAGAGAACAAGTCCTTGTGTTTTAAATCCACTTATCAGACTAGGTTTTCTGTTATATGTAGTCAAATGTAATATTAAATGATAAACTCATCAATACCAAATCAGACTTATAAGTAAGCAATTTAATCACTCTGCAAAACTTAAGTCATTGAAAATTGTCAGTAGTGGGACGCCTGGGTGGCTCAGGAGTTAAATGTCTGCCTTCTGCTCAGGTCATGATCCCAGAGAGCCCGCATCAGGCTTCCTGCTCAGTGGAGAGCCTGTTTCTCCCTCTCCCACTTCCCCTGCTTGTGTTCCCCCTCTCGTTGTGTCTCTTTCTGTCAAATAAATAAAAAAAATCTTAAGAAAAAAAAGAGAGAGAAAGAAAAAAATTGTCAGTAGTTATGGGGTACTTGGCTGGCTTCATCGGTGGAGCATAAAACTCCAGATTTCTGGGTTGCAAATTCAAGCCCCAACACTGGGTGTAGAGATTACTTAAAGAAAACTTAAAAAAATTGTCAGTTGTTCTTCCATGTACACTGATAAACACTCATAGTAAAGTAAGTATTCAACCAGTATAAGGGATTTTTTTCTCCCCTTCCAGGATTTTGTTAAAATTCTAATTTTCCCAAGGAAAACCTAAGCTACTAACAAAATCCAAGCTAACATGTAGAGGTGGATAAAAGGACTTAAATCCATACCTAGAGAGGTTTCATTTATACTATACACAAAACATTATCAGAACAACATAGACATGTAAGAATACTTTAAAAAAGTAATGCTAATTAATTTGATTATAATAATATGATGAATTTTGTATTATAGGTTAACATTCACCTTCTGCACTTCGTCTTTTCTCCTTGACATGTTCCTGAGCTGCACAGATAATCTGTCTTACCACTTCAAGTGAAGCCAACTGAATAGAAGGTGATTCTCGGGTCAAAATTACTCGATGTAGTACATTCAACAACTCGATGCCCAAGTCCTATCATAGAAAACATTTAGGAGAAACTGTATTGGAAATAACATACTTTCTTTTTAAAAAATACCAATATTAAATGCCATGGAAACATTAAAAAAGAGAATATTAACAAATTGATCACAAAAGTTAAAGGTGTAGGTACAATAATGTTGGGAACACTTATTCTATTTTAAATTGACACCAGATTGGTTTCTGTCCCTTCTTGCAGGAAATGGTATTATAACAAAAGACTGGTTTCACACAGGTCCTAAAATGGGAAAATGGACAGGGAAACTTCCAAAGCAAGGTGAGAAATCTGGTTAGAAGAATACAAGCACTGTCATGTAGACTTCCAGATCTGTATTGAGGTTTTCTAGTAATAACAAAGAATGATGGAGAAGGAAAACATTAAAAAGTGTTAAGTTAATAAGCATAAAATGGATATCCCTCCAAAGGATAAAATACACTGGGGTGCCTCAGTGCCTCAGTCAGTTAAGCATCTGCCTTGGGCTCAGGTTATGATCTCAGAGCCTGGGATCGAGCCCCATGTCAGGATCCTTGCTCAGTGGGGAGTCTGCTTGTCTCTCTCCCTCTGCCCCTCACCCCACTTGTGTGTGCTCACTCACTTTCTCTCTCTCTCAAATAAATAAATTTAAAAATCTTAAAAAAATAAAAGAATAAAATGCACTGGACAAATAGTCTCTCATTTTCTGCTTTTCTAGTGCTTAATCTGGTAGCTTCCTTTCATCTTTGAAAATAACAGAGAAAATACATCATTATAGTGCTTGTTTTAATATGCCAAATAAACAAGAACAAAATGTTCAGAATTTATTCAAGTATAATTCAAGTCAGGGAAGATGCTCTTTCGTAATTTAAACCTAATAAACAAAAGTGTTAACAGGTTAAATTACAGTCTACCTAGAGAGAAAATCAGTAGTTCTTAGGAAAGAAGTTAAAGGAAATGCCATACTTTCACAGTGATCCTATTATCACAGTCACAACTGGGTCAGATATTAGTGTCTGACTCCACCTATAGGCTAGCCAGTAATCTCTTTAAAATCCAAGAAGGAGAACTCAACCAACAGGAATACTCTGTAATAGACATAACTACATGAACCAAGTAGATTCTCTCTTAGGGAAATGGAATAGAAGATACAGATATATACAAAGAACAGGGCGCACTGAAGCAGAAAAATACAAAGAAGGAATTCTACATTTAACTAGTAGCTACTCTTCTGGCCACTTCAATACAGTGCCTTCCCCTCATTGGCTGGGAGTTCGACTAAAGAGCTGCTACACTGAGTAGTAGTTAGCAGCAGAAATCAGTGTGGCAGAAGCAGACACACAAAGTGGCAGTCAGAGGCATGACTGCTCCTGGGTCTGCATGGTTGCTGACAGCATACCAGTTCTGACAGATCAAGTCATGCAGCAGTTTTGTTTTCTTTTTCTTCTCTGTGTTCATTTTCTGTTTGCTGTAGTAACCTGAACATGTTGTTATTTCTGTTCCTTGAAAACCACAGAAGCCTAACAAAAAAACAAGAAATCACCTGATCACTGCCAATTTTAGATCTGGGCCAAGGAACATCTAGAAGGGCCTGTAATGCATGTAAACAAGCAGTAATGCTTTCCATGGTTGCATCTGAGCGTAAGGAACATAGAAATTCCACGCTGATTCCTGTAGAAAACAGAAAAAAAGGAGGCTTCTTTGAGATTCTTAGTTTATGAAGTAAGGAATTCATTTTATGCTTAGATAAGATATACAAATAAGCTTAGCAAAAAGGTAAAGTAAACCAAATTGCATTTAAGACTAAACTATTAAGTAATAAAGCAAGCCTTTTAGTTGTTTTTATCCACATGTACATAGAGAATAATCTCAAACAGGTATGAGCACTACTGCATAGGTGCTATGAAATAGTTCAAAAATGCAAAAAATTAGAATAAAATTGTACTAGAGAACTTAATGTGGAGAGTTTTTTATTAAAAAAAAAAAAAAAAAAAAATTTTTTTTAAAGGAGGACCCATGCAGGGCTTTAACTCATGACCCTGAGATTAAGAATCGCTCTACCAACTGAGCCAGCCAGGTGCCCCAACATGTAGAGTTCTATAACTTTATTCTTACTAAGATTTATTGAGTGATTATCATGGATCAAGCACTGTATCTTTACATATACCATTTCATTTCATTCTCACAATACCTGAGGAAGTAGGTATTTTTTAAAATATATTTTTTTTAAGTAATCTTAACATCCAATATGGAGCTCGAACTTAACAACCCTGAGATCAAGAGTCGCATGCTCCATAGTATTATTAACCGTCTTTCTGAGAGGGAGATGAGCACATACAGCTTAAGTTATTTAATTTGCTCAAGCTCAGTTACAATGGTGTACTTAAAGAATGTGAACTGAGGTAGTCAAGTTGCACAGCTTATGCTCATAGTAACTGTCATCCTTCATTCTGCAAGTTTGTTTTTAAAAAACTCTTGTCTCAAAGCAAATGGAAACAAAAGTTTAATATACCCAAGGATATAGGAAATGTGGTCATGTCTGGCCTGAGGAGTAATAACAGAAATTCTGTGAACCATAAACCTTACTTAATTTAATCATTTATCTTTGTAACGCTTACATTTCATTTAATCAATAATTTCTTCATAGATAATGATCTAATGGGTTGTTTTCCAAGAACTAAGTAAAATATGAAAAACATTTCTTTCATTTATTCTAGAAACTCACTCTACTTTAGAAAGATTTTTCACTTTAAAAAAATGAAATTCCAGGAAAGCCAAGGAATGGGTTAAACGTTGTAACCTAAAAATCTCATCTCCTTGACCTTAAATATTTTCTTGCAATTTTGTACCTTTGAGTATACTTTTCTGAACCTTGCAATCCTTGAGACGCAGGTAAGAGATGGGGGGGCATGCAGGTGGACCCGATCTTCAGTATATTGGTATTTTTTAATATAGAGAGAAAGAAATCTAAAAAATTTATAGACATCACATGAATCTTCAAAAAACTGTGTGGAAGAAACTACGATTGTCTTGTAATTTCTATAATTTATTCAACATGATGTTGAAGCCAGCTTGTAATGGGATTCCAGAAATCTGCATTTTTGTAAAATGTATGTAAGTTTACTCAGTTATGTCAAGTTTATCACTAACACCTAACAAAGAAAGATGGGCAGTAAGGCATGACTCAAGAAAAACTCTGTAGGGTTAGGAGCTTGTTAGCTCTTTTACTGACCTAAAATAAGATGGAATCTATCAGTGCAGACATCCTCAGGGGACTTTACCGTTGCCCCAGATGATGAACCTTGACACATGGAAGTTGGTGTTACAGGTCTTGAGAGATGAGATGCTCCTTCATCCGGGTCAGCAACAACAAAGCCTGTGCTGGTAAGCCACAATGCTGTAGCATGCAAGATAAGTGCCCAGGAGTTGTAATAATGCAATTTTGCACTTTCACTAGTCTCTGCTGTGTAGAAAGCACCACCTACAAGAAAGCAGAAGCAGTTTCAGGAGGAATAAAAGAGATTAGCTCCAATTACATTTTCTCTCTTCTGTGTTACAAGATAACAGACCATTACTATCATCCCAGAAGTTCCTTTAAGGAATTTATGTGATGTGTGTTTGAAACAAATACTGATACCCACTGAGCCACCCAGGTGCCCCCATACCATTAATTCTTATCCCTCCTTCTGTAATCACTTTTCCTCAAGTTAGTGTGACTCACTCCTACAACAGATGTTTGTATTCATAAATAATATATGTTATTTTGTGTTTAAAGGCACCATATTGTATGTAACCTTTTTGAATTTGTTTTTTCACCTAACTTTATGTTTCTAGAGTAACTTACGTTGATCTGTATTTGTTATTCACTAGTAGCTGACATACCATGCCAATAAATCAATTTATTTCCATTTTGATGCTACTGAAAGGTATTTTAGACACTCCTATCTCTCTCTGTATAATTCCAGTTAAAATTCTAGTAGAAGCGGACAGACTGACCTGAAATTCATATCAAAGAGAAAAAAAAAAGCATTTTGGAATAACATGAATAAAAATGGCTATCCAAATATCCAATCCATAAAATGCAGATTAATAACTGACAACAAAATTAGATACCTATCCCATTCCACACACACAAAAATCTAGCTAAACTAAGCCCAAACTGTAAAGTATAAAACTGTAATGATTCTAGGTTTTTATGATCTTAAAGAAACAACAATAACAACAACAACAAAAACCTTATCACGTATTACACAAAACCATAAACCATAAATGAATGAGTACATTAATTTTAGAAAGATAAAAGTTATAAGCTATAGACTTGGGAGACACACAATCACAAAAGAAGAATACTGGGGCACCTGGGTGGCTCAGTGGGTTAAGCCTCTGCCTTCAGCTTAGGTCATGATCTCAGGGTCCTGGGATCAAGCTCCGCATTGGGCTCTCTGCTCAGCAGGGAGCCTGCTTCCCCCTCTCTCTCTGCCTGCCTCTCTGCCTACTTGTGATCTCTCTCTTAAATAAATAAAATCTTTTAAACAAAAACCAAAAAAGAATACTAAAATTAGATAAGGGATTAACAAATCAATAAAATCATGACAAATACCAAGTAGAAAATGGACAAGGATTATGAGTAGGTGACTGATGGAAGAAGAAACTTAGCCCATAAACCCAGGAAAAAAGGTCTTCAATCAACAAAATAACAAAATAAAACAATGAAAAACTATTTCAAATCCACCTAATGGATAGAAATTATTAAGTACAACAACATATAATGGTAGAAAATCTAGTAAAACAGAAACACGCTGTTGGTGGGCATCTAAATTGTTACAACTGCTTGGAGAACAATTTGGCAGTACCCTGTGAGGTAAGACGTGCATGTCATATTACTAGCAGGTAAACTTCAGGGTATTTACCCTGAAGCAATTCTTACATGCTTGTTCTATAAATGGAAATTACTTGCGAAAGGATAAATATTGAAAAGTTACTGATTGTCACTCTAGGAATTTCGTACATATTTTACAACTTCTTACCTTCAACAGGAAGTTGGGAAGCAAATTCTGAAGGCAATGTTAAGAGAGCAAAATCCTGAAGTGCAGCAAGCCAGAGCCTACTCAGTGTGCCCAGGTCTGTGTGGACTAAGTCAAGCAGTCCATCTGACGAATATGACTCATTTCTGACACAGTCTTCTGAATAAGTGGTAGTCTTCAAAGCTTGTCTATGGCTTTTATGTCTTCCTACAGCAATTATGTAGACCTGTTACAGGGTTAATTTGTAAATAGGAAGATCTTGTACCCATTAATAAGGTGCTATATTTTTATCTTGCTGAGGAGATAGACTTCATCTTTGAGCATGATGGACTCCAAATGCACTCTGATACCAGGAAGGTTACATACCCATGTAACCACACAGACAAACTGGGGCAGACAAACATAATGCATAATGAGATGCATTATGGAGAATAAATACTTGGCAAATATGCTGTCATTCTGCACTTTTATATCCCTTGACAGCAATAACTACATGATCACAACATTCTTCTCACTAAGCTTAGCTACAGCCTTATAATCCACCTCACCATATGGCTTCAGGTGCCCACTTCTGAACTGCAGTAAGCTGAAATATGGAAAATATTTTCTTTCCAAGTTACTACCAAATCACTACAAAAAGTTTACATAAACAGATTGAACATGGACTATTTATAGGACTATAGCATGTGAAAGTACTCAACACAGGATATAGCATGTACTACCCCTCTATCTGCAGCTCTAAAATCCAAAAAAAACTGAAAAGTAATTATAATCTGTTGGCAAACTTGACTGAATTTATATGAGGCCTTTTATAGTCTCTATTCAACATAGTGTGAATATTCAAACATTTTCCTACAGACATATTAATTACAAATTCTACAGCACTGCTGCAATTTCCTGCAGGGATACCTGGAATATGCACTGTATTACCTTTTTTTTTTTTTTTTTTTTTTAGGAGATTTTATTCATTCATTTGAAAGAGAGAGAGACAGAGAGGGACCACAACCAGGGGGAGTGGGAGAGGGAGAAGCAGGTTTCCCGCTGAGCAGGGAGCCAGATGCAGAGCTCAATCCCAGGACTCTGAGATTACGACCTGAGTCAAAGGCAGATGCCTAACGACTGAGCCACCCAGGCGCCCTGAATATGTACTGTATTACTTTTAAAAAATTCTCCAAATTCTGAATTCCAAACAAATCTGGCTCTAAAGATTTTTAGATAGCAGATTATGGACCTCAATTACACACAAACTGTTGGTCAGTCTTTTTTTTTTTTTTTTTAAGATTTTATTTATTTACTTGACAGACAGAGATCCCAAGTAGGCAGAGAGGCAGGCAGAGAGAGGAGGAAGCAGGCTCCCCGCTGAGCAGAGAGCCCGATGAGGGGCTCGATCCCAGGACCCTGAGATCATGACCTGAGTGGCAGGCAGAGGCTTTAACCCACTAAGCCACCCAGGCGCCCCCCTGTTGGTCAGTCTTAAGGAAGAACCCAGAGATTCAAATGAAAAGAACACTATATAAGTAGAGAATTATTTACAAAATTGGTTACAGAGATTAGAAAATTTGCTTGCTCTACTAAAAGCAAATGTTTTAAAAGCATATGAAGTTGACGACTGAAGATCATTAGTTACAGCTATTCAGCTATTAAATCTAGGCAGAACTACTTCCTTTTTTTTTTTTAAAGATTCTATTTATTTGAGAGAGAGAGAGAGAGAAAATGAGAATGAGAGAGAGAGAGCAAGCACATGCGTGCGCGTGCATGAGAAGGGGGAGGGTCAGTGGGAGAAGCAGACTCGCCGCCAAGCAAGGAGCCCGATTCAGGACTTGATCCTGGTACTCCAGGATCATGATTGGAGCAAAAGGCAGTCGCTTAACCAACTGAGCCACACAGGTGCCCCCAGAACTACTTCCTAACCAAGGTTGGTCAAACCGAAGTAATGGCAAAAATAGACTCTAATCTTCAGGTTCTAATTTGCTTTAATGGAGGAAATGCTTTCTTACATATTGGTTAATTTTCTCAGTTGCAATTTGAGACTATATATCTTTATTAAAATGATACATGAACTGAGGGTGGCCAAGTGTGGGAACTATCAAAGCCCCAAAGTGGGTATATATGAATGCATTATATTATTCTACTTTCATATATGTTTACATTCTCAAAGTAAACTTTTCCTGATTAGAAAAGTAGATAAAGTTAATAATTTCCCTATAATATTTCATTAATTTTGGAAAAGAAAATAACTATTATTTAACATTCAAAAGCCATTCTATGAAAGAACGCTGGAAAAAACACTCAAGTATGTATACAGAATTGATAGAACATACAAGCAAACCCACATTTCCAAAATTCAGATTTCAATAAAAGTTGATTTCTGGTTAGTCTCTCTGGCTCATAGCTGCTCCTGCTTAAAGTAGCCCATAACAGACAGAAAAGAATATTATAGAATGCTTGGCTTAAAAAAAAAAAAAAAAATCAGGGGGCACTTGGGTGGCTCAGTGGGTTAAGCGGCTGCCTTCGGCTCAGGTCATGATCCTAGGGTCCTGGGATCGAGCCCCACATTAGGCTCCCTGCTCAGTGGAGAACCTGTTTTTCCCTCTCCCTCTGCCTGCTGCTCGGCCTACTTGTGCTTTCTCTCTCTATCAAATAAATAAATAAGTAAAATCTTAAAAAAAAAATCAATGAGCATACAAAGAAATCTCACATTGAAAGTCTTTTTGTTAACCTTAAAAACAGACTTAGTTGTGTTTTAAGTAGTTAGTTTCAGCTTATAGCCTATGGTATTTATTAACTTCTAAAATTCCAGTTAGGGCACCTGGGTGGCTCAATGGGTTAAAGCATCTGCCTTTGGCTCGGGTCATGATCCCAGGATCCTGGGATCGAGCCCCGAATCAGGCTCTGCTCGGCGGAGGAGCCTGCTTCCTCCTCTTCTCTCTGCCTGCCTCTCTGCCTACTTGTGATCTCTGTCTGTCAAATAAATAAATAAAATCTTAAAAATAAAATAAAATAAAATAAAATAAAATAAAATAAAATAAAATAAAATTCCAGTTAATGGAGAAGCACTAACCTCTGCCCAGGCTTTCAGCACGGCTAAGATCTCCATAGTAGAAGCACTTTCATTATATAAGTGACTCAGAGCCTCTTTTCCAGCCTGTATTTTTGTTAATGATGAAACAAGCAACTGATGGACTCTCCGGAGATCATTAAGGTCACTGACAACTCCACTTGCTATCCAAGCACTGCAAACCTGGTTTTTAAGAACATCAAAAGTTACATCTAAAAATTATAGATACCTCTCCCTTTGTGAGCTCAGCAGAGCTAACCATATTTCAGGAATCTAGACACTGAAATCATCTTCTTCTCAGGAAACCCAATAGATGCTGCTGATAATGCCAGTCAAAAGCCAGCATTTCAAAAGGTAATGAAGTCTGCGGTTGACCAAGGAAACCAGTGCTACTAAGTATAAAAATCAAAGAGTTTCAGATTTTATTAATATGGAGAAATGAAGCCATGAAAGGTACCAGTTTCATAAATGTTCAGATTAATATTTGAATTAAATCTTCAATCTTATTTCATATTACTATTTTAAAAGCAGAGACTGTATGGTTAATTAGTTTGACTGTTGAAAGATAAAGAACTTAACATTTAAAACCCCAATGAAGATTTTATTTTGAAAATAAGATACTGAAAGTATTTCAAAACAAAGCATCATTAATAATTCTCCAAAGCAAACAGTTTGCTAAATTATCAGAGGCTGTTTGGTTTTCTTGGATGTCAAGTACTTCTTTTTCTAGAGAAAATTAATTTCTCCTCTTCCTCTATTTATTCAGTTCCTGTCTCATTTCACAAGATTTAATGTCTTAAAGCAAGAACACAAATAATGAAGTGATAGTAAATCAGAGATTCAGCACATTTATTTATTTGAGAGAGAGAGCAAGAGAGAGTGCTTGGGGGAGGGGAGAGAGAGTCTTAAGCAGACTCCATGCTGAGTGCAGCGGCTAAAGTGTGGCTCAGTCTCAGGACCCTGAAATCATGACTGGAGCCAAAACCAACAGCTGGATGCTTAACAAACTGTTCCACCCAGGTGCCTTCGGTACAACATTTAATACAGTTCTTTGAATATTCAAGGTACCAAACATATCCTAGATACAAGTGAATAAAATAAAGTTGAAAGAACAACTAAATTTAGTTTATTCCATTATAAACTGAATTATAAATAATTCAATTTAAGCCAGTTCTGCTTTTTAATTTTTGCAGGTCATTTAGGGTTGGATATTGAGTGCCTGACAATCAATCCTAAAAAAGTAACTTTAAAATTATCTATTATAGTGGCTCTTATGGGCATCTGGGTGGTTCAGTGGGTTAAGCTTCTGACTTGGGTTCAGGTCATGATCTCAGTGTCCTGAGATTGACCCCATGTAGGGTTCACCACTAAGTGGGGAGTCTGCTTCTTCCTCTCCCTCTGCCCTCCCATCCCCCTGCTCATCATCACTTGTGTTCTTTCTCTCAAATAAATAAAATCTTTAAAAATGAAACATTTATATATTATAATGGCTTAGATACATGAAAAAATGCTCAGTCTTACTTGAAACATAAATCTAAAACTAAACTATTCGAAGATACCCTTTTCATCCCATCATATAGACAAACACCTAAAAGTTTGACAACTTACAGTGTTGTTAAGACTGTGGGACAACAGGTATTTGCATACAATGCTGGGAGAAATTTAAATTGATAAACCCCAACAATATATTCTTTAAACCAGAAATTCAATCTTGCAGAATTTACCTCACAGATACACTTGTACCCAGTAAAATGACCTGTATGGAAAGTCATTTACTGCAGCAATATTTGTAATAGCAAAAGATAAAAAAACCCAAACATCCATCACTGGTTAAATAAATTATGACATATCCAACAATAGATTACCATGTAGCTACATGAAAGAAAGGGAAAATTCTCTAAATTTAAAAAATAAAGGAAAAGGAGTAGCCGAGATTAATGGTTAGACAACTATACTGTAGAACTCCTGGTATCAAATATTAACTGAAGAATTGCCTCCTAAGAAAGGGTTTTACTTTTTAAACTTTAATTAATTAATAAAGATTTTATTTATTAGAGAGAAAGAGAAAGATTGAGCAAACAAGTGGGAAGAGGGGCAGAGGGAGATGCAGACTCCCTGTGGAGCAGGGAGCCCGACGCAGCACTTGATCTCAGGACCCTGGGATCATGACCTGAGCTGAAGGCAGATACTTAAACGACTGAGCCACCCAGGTATCCAATCTTTGTCTTTTTAACCATTTACCTGACATGCTTTGGCAGTGACATCAGGTGGAGTCTCTGAAGTGAAGGCTGGCCTAAGTGCTGCTCCTACCTGGCAATAAATGATATGAAATATCAAGCATCAATAAGAAAGTTAGCACAAACTCTTTCTCTTTCGAGTATTATTTTAAAATTATTTGTTTATAATAGGTATTCCAGATACCTGAGTTTCTGCCTGTTCAATGTATCTTCTTTTAGATAGGAGCACCTCATTTTTCCTTTGGAGAACCTTCTCTTTCACCCACTTTTTGCCCACGTTGTTGTTAAAGAGCTGAGAGCGCTGCCTGACTCCTGGGACCCAAGGTCTCCTAAAGATGTCTGCTGGGAGTACCAGCACAGAAGCACCATCTCTTTTTAAGACTGGGTGCTAAGAGCCATCTTGATAATAGAGAGAGCAAACTCGAAAATAAAGCCAATGTAGAAGAAAGCAGAACCAACTGAAATTCTTTTTTAAGATTTTTTTTTTTTTTTAAATTTGACAGACAGAGATCCAAGTAGTCAGAGAGGCAGGCAGAGAGAGAGGAGGAAGCAGGCTCCCTGCAAAGCAGAGAGCCGGATGCAGGGGCTCGATCCCAGGACCCTGGGATCATGACCTGAGCCGAAGACAGAGGCTTAACCCACTGAGCCACCCAGGTGCCCCACAACTGAGATTCTTGAAAACAACTCTCCTTTTCAGCTTAAGTGAGCTGTAATCATATTTCTATCATTTGCAATTTTTTTTTAAGCAAGTTCTACACCCAATGTAGGGCTTGAACTCAACCCTGAGATCAAGAGGCTCATGCTTTACCGGCTGAATGAGGCAGGCACCCCTCATTTGTAATTTTACAAGGGCTAAAAATATAAGAGAGCTGCCCTTAAGCTGAATTGTAATATTTCATTCTAATATGGTAGTTCTACGTAACTCCTATTCCTTCCTTTTGTTTTCTCCCAGAGCATACATGAGCATTTCCCACTAGGAAAATCTGATGGAGAAAGCTAACTAACCGGTGAACTCCTCCTGTCTCCCTAACTGCTTACTGACAGAAGCTGCCTCTGTATCATAAGGAGAGGTAGGAAAGGATGAATGATGCTGGAGGATTACATATGATGATTCTGTTATTGTCCTTGTTCTTCCTACATTGCTCAATGCGCCAGTGAAACATCAGTTAAAAAGATTACAGAATCAGTAATAGGAGCCTGAATTCTTTTCTAAGCTGAGAAAAAAAAAAAAAGGTTACATTTATTCTAGTAGTGATGATTTTAAGATAAAACATGCACACAGCCTAAATGGAATATTAAGTAATGATTTTGTGTTATCTTAATATTCAGATATTTTGTAAAGATTTTAATTAACAATGTTCTTTATTCCCCAAATTACCAAGAAGGTTTTAGTTATTAACCTGTAACCTTACAAAGGACCTGTTTTATGTACCACTTTGTTTTTACTTAAGATTTCTTCTTCAAACATAATTTTCTATAAACTGATTATACGGGTGATATATTAGCAGAGACATATACTCATTTACATTTTAAAAAGTGACATTCCAGTTAGTTCCACAGACTTTTATCCCAGGTGTTCTTTTTTGTTTTGTTTTGTTTTAATCCCAGGTGTTTAAAAATAAAATTCTCTAACAGGAAGTGCTTACATTGGCTTGATACTGTTCCAGAATCACATGACCTGGAAACTCTGGTTCTGGAATAGATGCAAATCGCCGAATAACAACTAACAGTGTTTCAAGGCCAGAAAGACGGAGCTGGTCACTGTGATCCGTGGCAGCCATAAAAGCCATGCGAATTAAGTCGGCAAGATGTAGCACCAAAAAGTCATCTACAAGATTAAAAAAATCTAATCAAGAAAAAGCATACATTGAAACTAAGATTTACATTAAGTGATCATTTCTTTTCCTTATAATTTCAGATTTTTCTAGACTTTCTTAAATACCTCTGATTTGATTTACTATTTTGCTGTACTGTTTGTTAAATACAGACTTCAAAGCTGGATTTGCTGCACTATTGCAAATGATCACACACAAAAACTCCCAAGGCAAACAATTATGCAGCTTTAAAAAACCAGAGACAAAATTAGCATCCTTTATAAGAGTGCTAACAGTACCTTCAATAAAAACTTTTTTCAGACTTTCTGATAAAATCACGTTAGAAGGTATTTAAGAAACTTTGGGTTTTGATGAATTAGGCAGTAATTAAACAGCATAACAGTAATTATGTCAAGTTGAAGCTGAAAAGACTTAAATGTTCCTTTTGCAAAACATAGTTTTATGTGGTTCTTTATATGGACTAGATTATTTCTGTATGTCTTAGCACACATACAAATGATAGGAATATAAAAAATATTTGTAGCTATAAAATTATAAATGAGAATTCCTTTCATTCCTACAATTCATTCTTTGGTATAATAATTCTACTGGGGAGAGACATAGGACAATCACTTAACAATATTCCAACAATAAAATGTTCAGGGGTACAACTAGCCTTTACTTAAAATAAACCTGGTACTAGTTTTAATAAGAATGTTATAGATCACAATGAAGAAACCAACTCATCTTAGTGCCACTTACAATTTTAATTGGGAAGAAAGGAATCAGTAAGAATCTATGATATACTAATTTTTTGCCTATCAGTATCTAGAATAGTGCTTATTACAAATAACGAGACTCAATAAACACCTGCTTGAAAAATCATTAAAACAGAGATACCTAATTCATACTCCCTAATTCATACTCCTAATTCATACATACTGCAATAGCAACATTTTGCTATATAATTTTTTTGTTTGGTAAAAAATATACCTATAGCATTTAGATACATGCACTGTGTCTTTGAACATAATGTGCTTAAGTAAATTTTGAAAATTAGACATCAAGCCATAGTATGTACACATACCCCCTTTAGATACAAACAATAAAACTCAAGAATAAAAGGTCAAAATGGCCTTGCAAGCAGGTTTACTTTACATTGTGATAGGCTCTAATGTTTTCTGGGTAATATTCACAAAACTAAAATAATCCATAAGCAAAATTACTGTGAATTGTGATTATGCATGTACTACTCAAGAACATGATTATTTTCTATAAATTTAAGCCATGCACAAGTCAATTAAACAAACGTGAATGACAATTTAAGAAGCTAAATCACTGAAATGTGTATAAACATTAAAACTATGGTAGCTTTATAGCTTATACAAATATTATAGTCAAATTTCATAACTGATTTGGAAGAATACAAACTACTTTCTAGTTTTACTTCTTAAATTAATATTAAAAACATAAGCAGCATTTCTATGGATATCCTTTGGTCTTTTCATTTTTATGCTACTTACTTCTTGAATCCCTTTTTCTCATTTCTTGTGCTAAAGCAATGTCAAAATGTGCGCTGTGTGCATTCTCACACTGGCTAATTATCCTACAGACACATTCGGCAGCAAAGACTCTAGTAGCCCAACGGGGATTGGTAAATGGATATGATTTGTCATCATTTCTGGTGGTCAGAACTGAAGCATCATCCCCTTTATCTCCTTCTTCTTCTTGCATTGTATCCACACAAGTTACAGTTGTAAAATCTTTTACCAAGGGAGAATACATGTAATTAAAATCAAATGTAAGATACATTTATAAAGGAACACAAATGACTTCAAATTCACACTAGAATTGTTGATCAATCATACATCTTTAACAATGTAAAATAATCACATAAAATGTAAAATGATCACATCTAATACCTACAGACAACAGCGGTATTTAAGGAAATAAGCTCTAAGAAATGTTCCAGATCAAAATGACAAAGTTGTTCAATTATAGTCACAGTGAAAAACCAAACATGATACTACAGACAGGATATTAAATACTAGGACAATTATCAGTCTGTTGTATGTAGAGAGTTATGCTTAAGGAAGCTCAACACTCTCTGGTATGGAGCATGGTGGACTGCACTAGGGAGGCTGTTGTCATTTATAGTCTCTTATTATTATAATGGCCAGAGCCTGTGAGGAATGAGTCATTATTATTCTTTTCTTAAAGAGAGTGAGAGAGAGTGTGTGCGTGTACACATGCGAGCATGGGGGAGGGACAGAAGGAAAGAGAGAATCCCAAGTAGGCTCCATGCTCAATCAGCAGCGCAGAATCCAACGCAGGGCTGTATCTCAGGACCCTGAGATTCATGAACTGAACTGAAATCAAAAGTTGGATGCTCAACACACTGAGCTGTCCAGGTGCCCCATTTCCTATTTATTTTAACTGTTAACTTATTTTTTTTTTAAGATTTTATTTATTTATTTGACAGAGAGAAGTCACAAGTAAGCAGAGAGGCAGGCAGAGAGAGAGAGGAGGAACCAGGCTAGGCTCCCCACTGAGCAGAGAACCAGATGTGGGGCTCGATCCCAGGACCCTGAGATCATGACCTGAGCCGAAGGCAGAGGCTTTAACCCACTGAGCCACCCAGGTGCCCCTTAACTGTTAACTTATTAACTCTGTTTAGCTTGACTTAAAATGGAACTAATGCTTAAAAAAGCAACATTTTCTTCCTTAAATTATCTTGTATGTCAACATATTTTGAATGTGTTAGAGCAAAGATGTCACAAAATTATGGCAAAGTCTTAAGACTAAGTAAGCCAACAAAGCCTGAAAAGCAAGTTTTCCTAAGAAGGGATGCAGTCAAACTACAAAGGATAAAGAACAAATGCTGAAATAAAATTAAGCAAGTAAGCTCAAGGAGTATGAATGTAAAAAAAAAAAAAAAAAAAAAAAAATAGGTGAGACACCAGAAAAGTGTAATCAACCTATCTATCAAAGCACATACAGAACAACTGGGTGGCCCAGTGGGTTAAGCCTCTGCCTTCGGCTCAGGTCATGGTCTCAGGGTCCTGGGATTGAGCCCTACATCAGGCTCTCTGCTCAGCGGGGAGCCTGCTTCCCCCTCTCTCTCTCTGCCTACTTGTGATCTCTCTCTCTCTGTCAAATAAATAAATCTTTTTTTTTTAAATTTTATTTATTTATTTGACAGAGAGAGATCACAAGTAGACAGAGAGGCAGGCAGAGAGAGAGGAGGAAGCAGGTTCCCTGCTGAGCAGAGAGCCCGACGTGGGACTCGATCCCAGGACCCTGAGATCATGACCTGAGCCGAAAGCAGTGGCTTAACCCACTGAGCCACCCAGGTGCCCCTAAATAAATAAAATCTTAAAAAAAAAAGCACATACAGATTTTCTCTCAAAGGAGAAGTCCTTGTAAGTTCTCAAGTAGTGGGGATGGAACACATGCAGAGCATAGTACTTAAAAGAGCAGATATAAATCACTGGAAGGTAATAGGACCAAGGTAGACAGTGAAGAATGTTAAAAAAAAAAAAATTCTTTTTTAAATATCTTTTTTCCTTTCACATAATTCAGACAACACATTAACTTATGAGGCTTGAGTAACTGAGTTTAAGAGCTACTGAAATACAAAGCTGGATTTTATTATTTCACTTTAAAGATTTTATTTACTTATTTGACAAAAAGAGAGAGAAAATGAGCAGGGAGAGGAACAGAGGAAAGGATCAAGAAAAGTGTGCTGAGGGGCGCCTGGGTGGCTCAGTGGGTTAAGCCGCTGCCTTCGGCTCAGGTCATGATCCCAGGTCCTGGGTTCAAGCCCCACATCGGGCTTTCTGCTCAGCGGGGAGCCTGCTTCTCCTCTCTCTCTGCCTGTCTCTCTGCCTACTTGTGATTTCTCTCTGTCAAATAAATAAATAAAATCTTTAAAAAAAAAAAAAAAAAAAAAAAAAAGAAAAGTGTGCTGAGCACTGAGCCTAATGCGAGGTTTGATCTCACAACCCTGAGATCATGACTTGAACAGAAATCAAGAGTGGGACACTTAACTGACTGAACCATGCAAGCATTCTGGAAGCTGGATTTTAAAGTCATGCAGGGAAAGGTCTGAATCCAACTGTGTGTGTCTTTGGGTCAATTACCTAACCTTTCCAAGTCTTGTTTTCTCTTGTGTAAAATAGAATAATACTTCCTACTCATTGGCTAAAGGATTAAATCAGCAAAGAATGTATAGCACCTGGAACAGAACTGATTTGTCTCCTTTCTTTATCTCATTTATCTTCTTACTCCACAGATAAAAATTTGAAAGATTCTAATATACTTTCTCACTAATGATTATCTTTTTTTTTTTTTTTAAAGATTTTATTTATTTGTCAGAGAGAGAGGGAGAGAGAGCAAGCACAGGCAGACAGAATGGCAGGCAGAGGCAGAGGGAGAAGCAGGCTCCCGCTGAGCAAGGAGCCCGATGTGGGACTCGATCCCAGGACGCTGGAATCATGACCTGAGCCGAAGGCAGCTGCTTAACCAACTGAGCCACCCAGGCGTCCCTCTCACTAACGATTATCTTATACTGAGAAAAAAAATAGGAAAATAACACTGTTTTCTAACCCTGTTTGAAATTAGCATTATTGAGTGTATAGAAACTCGCTTGCTCAAAATGTTGCAAATTCTGATAATTTTTCTATTTAGCTGATTTGATGCAGTCCTTCAAATATATGTATGGGGGCACCTGGGTGGCTCAGTTGGTTAAGCATCTGCCTTCAGCTCAGGTCATGATCTTGGGGTCCTGGGATTGAGCCCCACATGGGGCTCCTTCTCCCTCTGCGGCTCCCCCTGTTTATTGCTCTGTCAAATAAATAAGATCTTTAAGAAAAACTGTACATATGAAAACAAATGATGGGGCTACTCAAAGTCATGACATCACTTTCATAGTATAAACAACTGCTTTTTAGTTTGTTTTATACAGGGAAGTCATAAAAGATAATGAGAATAAGAAAAACATAGGCTTAAGTGTTAGATGTAAACACTAAAATCTTCACTTGAAAAAAGCAACAAGCAATTACAAATACTCAGACAAAACTGATGAACTATCACCAGCAAATAATTATATATAGAACATTTTCATTTTCAATTTTATTTTAAATGGCAACCACCAATACTTACCAGCTGATGCAGCAAGTACATCTTTACAAAGCTTTAACCAGAAGGAGAGCTTATCCACTGCCATAGATGTAAGCATATGATTTAAAGTCTCTTTGATATCATGACATAACTTCTGATCTGTCTCTTTATCTAGTAAGGTCAATAATGCCCCTTCAAGGCCCACTTCTCTGATGTTCGCATCTGATAAGAAGAAAATCGATGATCTAAGTAATACAGAAAACAAAACTGCGATATGAGAAGCACACATATTCAAAAGTTATTAAAATACTACATGCAAATATTCTCATTGCAAAGTAATAAAGCACCTCAAAGGAGAAACATAAGCCTTGGTCTAGCAACTACTTCCTCTAATTCTGGAAATGCCAAAAGAACAAATACATTTTCTCTTGAAAATTTAGCTTATTTAGCATTTCTGAAAGCATTTAGATTCTGAAGATTATGCTACTGCTACACTATTTTGAAAGAGAAATGATCTTTTAAAGACCATAAGGGGGCGCCTGGGTGGCTCAGTGGGTTAAGCCGCTGCCTTCAGCTCAGGTCATGATCTCAGGGTCCTGGGATCGAGTCCCGCATCGGGCTCTCTGCTCAGCAGGGAGCCTGCTTCCTCCTCTCTCTCTCTCTGCCTGCCTCTCTGTCTACTTGTGGTCTCTGTCTGTCAAATAAATAAATAAAATCTTTAAAAAAATAAAAAAATAAAAATAAAGACCATAAGGAGGCACTGCTGGGATAAAGGGTATAGCATAGGGACTATGTCAGTGGTATTCTAATGGCATGGTATGGTGACAGGTGAGAACTATACTTGTGGTGAGCAAAGCATAATATACAAACTTGTTGAATCATGATGCTGTACACCTGAAACAAATTAACACTGTGTGTCAACTATAATTCAATTAAAAATAAAAGATCAGAAGGGGGCAGCAGGAATGTTATTGATTAGGGGTCTAAAGTGACAGAACAATCAATGTGTGAGTCATGGCTGGAACCTAAATTTGGGTGGTGGTAAGGAAGGGTAGGAAGGAGTTATAAGGGATATTTTTTGGATAACTGGGGAAATCTGTGTGAGAAATGCACATTTTATGATCGCTACTAAATCATGTTGATTTTATTAAGTGTGGAAATGATGTGTGGTCATGCAGGAGAATTTTACGTATTAGAAGTAAGTTGTCATGATGTCTACAGCTTGCTTTCAGATGGTTTGGCAAAAGGTTTGTATCTGTGTATATACAGAAAGAGAGGAAGATATATAAAATGAGTCCCATAAAGATAATAAGTAGGTGAATATATGTTTTCACTACACATTACTTTAAACTTTTCCATTAGTTTGAAAAATTATAAAATTTTAAAAAGGGAACTATATAACAAGTTCTTTAGTATATTTTACTCACATAGCTAATTCAAGAATTCTAGGAATATATATCATGTTTACACAATGAAAGTCAAAGCAAAAGATATAGATAATTTCAGTGGTGAACATAAACTGAAGGTCACTTGGGCAGAATATCTCATACAATTATAAGATTAAAATTTCTCTGGTTAAGGTAAATCATCAACAGTTTTCAAATGAGTTCTACAACTTGTCTGATGACAACTATACTAGTTTAGCAATGCTGATTAAGTCAAGTCAGATTTAAAGTTTTAACGTAATCAACTAATTTAAGGAGCACAGCACGACAGTAAAACACAATGTTCTGAGAGCTTTAGATACTGGAAAGCTTTGAGACCTTCTAAAAGAAGCCTGAGACCTTCTAAAAGTGTGACACCACTTTGGAAACTATATACATAAAAGAGTAAGATATTACCATTGCTGTTTTTGTAGGTTGTTTGAATTTGTATGCATATTTGCATTACCACATAATTTTAAAATAAAGAAATATATACTTAAGTCTTACCGGCTAAGAAATCCTTTAATTCAGCTCTAAAATAAAGAAGAGGCAAAAAACCCTCTAACCTGAAGAAGACTCTTCTGTGGTAAGTTTTATTAAATGAGATTACAGGCATATATGATAAATTACTTAAAGGCTAAATCCTACTTTAACTGTTTGTTGTGAAAAAATTTGCTCTAAAATTTGAGAGGCTCTCAAATTCATTAACAGGGATTATAAAACATAGGTAACAGATTACTGGACTCCACTCCCAGATTTCGGGTTAAGCAGATTTGTGATGGGGCCCGATCGTTTATATTTTTAACAAGTTCTCAGTGAGGTGGATATTGCTAGTTCGGGGGTCTAAGTTTGAAAACTGTTGCTCTAAACCAGTAACATCACCAGCTGGAAGGACAGTAACTGTTAGTGACTATCTCTTGTAGCAGGTTTAAAACATTACATATTAACTTTTATATTTCATTTTAAAAACTCATGTTTGTATGAAAGATTTAAGATTAAAACTTAAATCATCTGAGCTGGAGATAATGCTGATAAAAAAGAATTACCTGGAGTCAACTCTTCTCTGCTATCCTTAGCAAGCATAACAGCATGTTCTGAAACTTCAGCTGCTTCTCTCTGTACAAGCTGACGTAAACAAGCCAGTACAGCTCTTCTCAATAACAAATAGGGACTACAAAGATTAACCTGAAAAATACCATTTGGGAAATGAAAGAGCTGAAATTCTTGGTGGCATTCACACTAAGTCTAATAGACATTCACTGGATCCTTCCTGATTCTGTCCAGCCCATTACTGTGCTAGATGCAGTTTATTAAATAGACAGCAACTTCTTCAAACTATTCTAGTACATATCTTTTACTCTAACTTAGACACAATTAAAGGAGTAGCACATGTACTTGATTACACAAATATTCATAAACAAATCGAAGCAGTAGCATCTTGAGTGTTAGAAAACACAAACTCTATATAAGTAAAATAGTTTTGAGATAAAAGAAATACAATTGAGAATTTATTTGTAGCTCAGACGTTTGCGCTCATGCAACATTATAATGTTTTATGATTCTCTAAGTAGAAATTTATATAAATCCATATAAGCAGTATAGCATACTGGTTAAAAGGGAAGCTCTGGAGTCAAACTGCCTCACTTATCAGACGTGTGACCTTGGGCAAATTATTTAACCTTTCCATGCCTTAGTTTCCTTATTTGTAAAATGGAAATAACACTACCCCATGTCAAAGGGCTGTTGCAAAATTAACACAAAGACACATGCAAAAAGGCTGAGTATAGTACCTGGTAAATACTAAGTGCTCAATAAATGTTGGTTATTATTAATTATTATTAACAGTCTCTATCAGTAGTATTTTATTTAGATGTCATAAATAAATGCATTTTCAAATAAAGGCAGAAAAGAGTTTTACTCAAAACATATTCACCAAAAACACTCTCTAGAGACACATTACAGACAACAAATTTTACATATATGTATATCAACTTACAAATGGATATGCATATATGTACATAGACGTATACATTTCTTAGAGATACAGAGTATTTTTGCTCATAATGACAAATTCAATACATATTCTTTTTACTTAGAAGTATTTGAACAATGTGAATCTTACCAGGTTGTAGCTACTCAAGTGAATGATATGATTGTGATATACCTTAAATGAACGATTAAAACAAGTCAAAGGTTCTGGATACAAATTCCAACTCAGTGATTCATAAGTAGGATAAAGTATAGTTTTTGAAATTTATTTTTTTCTAACTATGAAAGTAAAGGCCAGTTTAGTGTGGTTTATGACAATGAGAATGTACGTTACGCTACTGATTTTCCAAGCAAAATGTGAGAAGTAACAACATAATTCTTATTGTGATCTTTATCTAGATCTGGTGTATGTGAGAAAAATAGGACTGAAGTAGGTGAGTTTGTTGAAAAGAGCAGAGGATAAATTCTGGGACAGAGTGGGTGGTGAAGCTGGTTTTGTTTTGTTTTGTTTTTAAAGATTTTATTTATTTGTTTGTCAGAGAGAGAGAGAAAGCACAAGAGTGAGCACAGGTAGGCAGAGGGGGAATCAGGCTCTGCACTGAGCAGACAGCCCGATATGGGGTTCGATCCCAGAACCCTGGGATTATGACCTGAGCCGAAGGCAGTCACTTAACTGACTGAGCCACCCAGGCGCCCCTGACAGCTGGTTTTTGATATGTAAGAAACACATGCAAAGAGAGTGGAACCCTAAATTTTATCAGACACCAAAAAACAGAAAAGATTTGTGATTGTATCATCAGTAAAACATATGAATGAGAACTGCTTTATAAATATATACTATTATACCCTCAAGTCATATCATGAGCTCAAAAGTAGAAAAAGGAATGCCATTCACAAAGTCTGAAGTTAATGTCATTCAAGTCATGTTAAAGAACCATCGTTAGAAACTAATACATAGGAAAGAGGAGTTAAAATGTAAAAATATTAAGTTTACTCATGCCCAAAATTATGGCTGCATTTCACAACAATGACAAAAAAAGCATTCTACGAGGCAATTTTAAAGAAAAGTTAATGAATCTACTAGTTATTTTCACTGGAGTTTTATAAACATATAATACAAGGCAGGTGCATCATTTATTCAGGCTGGTCAAACACTCTTTTAGAGAAAGCATGCTTAAAAGTAATCTACTTGTTTGGTAGAAAAAAGATTGAAGGCAGTCAGTCACACAAAGCAAAATGGAACACTTAATATCTCCCTGTCATTCTCCAGCATTTATATCAGGAAGAGGAATAGAATGAGTCAAGGCAAACAAACCAAGCAGGAAAAGTATAAAAACTAAGTCAAGCCATAATTACAATTCCTTTCTGAAATGAATATATAAATCAAAATGATGCAAAATTAAGTGCAAGGAGTGACTGCACCAGCTGGAGAAGGTTAGGGAAGATTTGTTTACAGTGGTATTAAATAAACACCATGTAACATGCTACACATACTGGACTTGGCATTAATGGTTAGCTTAAACAAAAAGATGCAGGGGAAAACAAGAACATCTACAACCAAAAAAACGACACAAAGAAACAGCACTGCAAACCTCAAAATAAGTTAGGAATTGAGGGTCAGGGACCTACCAACACAGAATTATCCAACAAGATCTCCTGCACAAAAACAAATGACAGACCGGTCATGACAAAACCAAAAGATAAATACTAGGATGACTTTGACAACAGTCAGCTAAGCATTAAAATACAAATATTGATAGAGCTATCATTCAAATTGGCTTAGCTTCAGCTTAAAAATATGCTATAATACTTCATTTTCCAACTTTAAAATATGAGTTGAGCTAAGATCTTGGAAATACTCAACTCAAGATATAAAGCTATAAAATATACAATAACTTTAAAAATGTACACTTGTGTAATAAGGTTTTCCTTTGGAATCTCTCATTAAGCCTCAATAACAAAGCCAGATCAAGTACACATGAGTGTTAAAGGAGCGATCTGGATTGCATTCACATGAGCAGGTGTCCAGCAAGGGACAAAGTTAATGGTTTACTTCATCACAAGTTAATTATAGATTTTTTTTATTCTTGGAAGCCAACTTTTAAAACTGAGAGTACTCAGAATTGCTAGTATAGCTAAGACCAAGTTCAGAATGGAAGTTAAACAACATGCAGTTAGAAGAAAACTCTTTCCAGTAAGATTCTTTCTTAATGATGAAATGTATTCTGAATATTCAGGGAGTTTCAATTAATATGAAAACATTTCATGCTAAATAATTAAATTCTCTGTAAAAAAGAAAATCTGATCATAAAGATGTTAAATAGGAAAGCAAAAGCAATTTTCTTTTTTTTTTTTTTAAGATTTTATTTATTTATTTGACAGAGAGAGATCACAAGTAGACAGAGAGGCAGGCAGAGAGAGAGAGGGAAGCAGGCTCCCTGCCAAGCAGAGAGCCTGATGCGGGACTCGATCCCAGGACCCTGAGATCATGACCTGAGCCGAAGGCAGCGGCTTAACCCACTGAGCCACCCAGGCGCCCCAGCAATTTTCTTACTATAGGAAATACTCTATAATAAACTCAATCTAATAAATTCAGAATAAAACTTTCTAAAAATTAAGACATAAAATTAACTATAGTGACTGTAATTTTTAAATGATTTCTGTATAAGAAAAATCAATTTATAGCTTAAATAAGAGTCACATAAATAAGATTTGTCAATTGTTAATTTTGATTTTCTCAATTGCTCTGACTGCTCCTAAAACAAAAATCAGATAGTGGTCTCTACTCTTTTTTATATGTAACCTTTCTCAGTCTGGAAAAAAAAAAAGAGTAACAAATATGATTAGCTCTAATTCATCAAGAATTAGTAGTAAGTTTTGCTCTTTATTTCTCAATATACTTAGTAAATAAATTCACACATCAGTTAAACAAATTTCAAAAGGCTACCAATGGAAAATTTCTACTATAGTTCAAGGGGGAAAAAAAAGGTAGTATAAGAAGAGTGAAAGTTTGAACAACTTGCAAAGGAGTGGCTATTTTTCAGTAACTGGTTTTGGAATGGTTCTTGGAATAGAAAGAATAATACTGCTAGGGAAAAGTCATTTAGTGGTAAAGGTAAAATCCAATCAGCACGATTTTCTCCAATACATGTTTAACCCAGACAGGAACCAAGTTTCTATCAGAAAAGTCAGTCTCATCCTCTTTATAAGAGTCTTATATAACTTTGTGAAAGTCACTACAAAGATTAATATATGTTATATGTTAAGAAAATAAAAATTACTATGTATTGAGTGGTTGGTTATTAAGTGCCTGGGACATGTGCCTTTACAGGTGGCATCCTGTGTAATCCTTGTGCTCTACAAACAAGGTAGCTAAGGCTGGAAGAGGTTGTGGGACTTCCTAAGGCCACAAAATTAGGAGGTGGCAGAACTGAGATTAAGAGCTAACCCTAAGTATGAAGTCAGGGAGAAATAAAGAAATGGGGACTAAATAGTTGAGAAACGTGGATTCTAGACTTGACTTAGAACTACCACTATAACTAGGTATGTTACCTTGGGCAAATTACTTGACCTTTTGGTCCTTGATTTATCTTTTTTATTGGGAAGGTTGGTTTTAATGACATTTGAGGTTCTTTCAAGGTGAAATGCTGCACATCCTGCCTCAAGCTTGTAAATGAAAGGGCCGTCTAAAGTAATGATTCTCAACGGTCACGTTACTAATGGGAGTGTGTTGTGCCAGGGTAGAAAATGTTTAAAGGCAATGGTGTTCTTTTAATTCCAAATGTAACTCAATTTTTAAGACAAGTCCAGACACTGATGATACACAAGGTAAATCTTAAAACCATTGACGATCATGAACCATTTCACCAGAACTTTTAGCATTCATCTTGTCATACTTATTAAACATATTCTTAAAACCCAGATATTGATGATTATGCCACTAGAATATTAAGGGAAAATGTTATTTGCCCATCTGGGGTGGAGGGAACTTTATATGTAATTATGTGGAAAAAAGAAAAGGAAAAACAAAGACATCACAAATATTTCCATCTCCTATGGCATTTATATAGTACCTGACATATTTAAGCACCCTATATATGTTTGTTGACTAATGAATAAATATTCCAAATATTAAGTTCAGCATTAAGAGAAGAAAAATGAATCAATATATGAGAGGTTTAAAATGTGATTATATAAAAGTTGGTCCACCCCTTCAAAAAGACTAGAATTAAGAGAAAGTATTAAGAGAAAATAGCTATTGTATACAGATTAGATAATTAAAATAAACCTAAGTTTCCAATGGAAAAAAACTAAGACTCACTAATAATTTTATACTCACACAGAGGCAGCTGACCAAGCTAGACAGGTTGACATGTCTTGGAGCAAACATATGAAGCTGCTGAAGGCAAGAAATGGCCTGAGCTTGAACAAGGCAGTCTGGGTTATCTTGCATCACTGCACAACCCAAAAGACAGGAAGTCCTTAAGGTGGAAATGGAAGTACTATTACCTAAAACGAAAGCAGAGAACTTAGAATAATTGGTTTATGAAATCATTCCTCTTTAAGCATATATTACTAGGTTTAATTTTTTTTTTTTAAAGACTTTATTTGACAGACGGAGATCACAAGTAGGCAGAGAAGCAGGCAGAGAGAGAGGAGGAAGCAGGCTCCCTGCTGAGCAGAGAGCCCGATGCAGGGCTCGATCCCAGGACTCTGGGATCATGACCTGAGCTGAAGGCAGAGGCTTTAACCCATTGAGCCACCCAGGCGCCCCTAAAATTTTTTCTTTAATACCAATTTTAAACTTAAGGATCTGTGAAGTAAATTTCCTCTAAAAAAGCAGGCATAATACAGGTAACAGATTTTAAGGTTATGTTAGTTATTCTGAAAAAATTTATGTCAACATAGATCATTACAAGAACCTAAGACTAGGTTATATCAAATTATTTGAAAAGTAAAATTAGAAATGACTAATGAACTTGGCTCTGCTTGTATCAGTTGAGATGCTTTCAAATATTAAAATCACAGACTTTACATTTAACAGATCAGATTATCTGTGCTTTGGGACTTAGTCACTTACTTTTTAGAGGAGATGAGTTGTTTAAACTATTCCACTTGATGTCTATCACCTTCATTGAAAGGGAAGCTTTTAAAAAAATCTATCTTTCTAAATATGGTACTCCTTGTCTTTTCAAGGTAAAAGAAATCACATTGAATGGCATTTCACAAAATATATGATCACCTACTATGTGTTAATCACAAAGGCTTTCCAATTTTTCCCTCATTTAATAGAGAACGAAAACAAAGACCGAAGATTTTCCAAAGGTCATCCAATTAGTGGTGGAACTTACATTAAGTTTTCTCGTTTCTACATTATATTCTATTATGTCAACATTCAGGAGTCAAAGTGTTCTTCCCAAGATGACTCTCAACATTCTGCTCATGGATTTGCACAGAACATTGTGCTAAACTAAACTTCACCTCACTGACAAGTATTTGAGTCAGTAATAAATGAATTCATTTTCTATGTACATTTTTAATGTAAAAATCACAAAATGAGCTATGCATACCCTGTAACTCCGGACCCAATGTAGTAATAAGGGCATTCAAACAGCGACCAAGACTTTGGTGAACTTCAGCATGAGTAGGAGGCACATTTAATAATAACATTATAATAAGAGAAAGGGTGGGTTCCACATGCATATTATAGAGTGGGCCAGCAGAATCAATTATCAATGATAGCGAATGTAGTGCCCAGGTCTGTGAAGACAGAGAAAAACAATTTAAAATGCTACAGCAGTATTAAGAAACATAAAACACAATGAATTGTCTTTGTTGAAGCAAGTGATAAGGTAACAGCAAAGTAATTTGTGTGCTATTACTAGCCTGGAAAGAGAAATGGAAAACATAAAAAGTTTAAGAAAAGATTTCTCTTCAAATATTCAGTAAAAAACAATGAAAGACAATCATCTAATTTAGAATGGTAAACTGAAATCTCAGCACCAAGAATTCCAAGACTATGTTTGTTTTGGTTCTTTAGCTAACAGCCTGAAGTGAATCTAGTTTGTTGAAAATTGTTTATTGTTTAATCTATGTGAACAAAAATTCTAGTTTTTAAAAGATTCAAAATAAATAAAAGATTCAACAAAATCTACAAATACATGCAGTAATATGGACAAATCTCTTGAACATAATGTTGGAAGAAAGCCACACATAAAAGAGTACATACCATATGATTCCATTGATATAAAGTATAAAAGCAGGCAAAACTAATATATGATGTTGCAAATTAGGATAGTGGTTATCCTTGGTGGGACAGGTAGTAACTAGAAGAGAACATGAGGAGAGCGTTTGGGGTATTGATAATGTTCTATTTTTTGATCTAGGTGCTGGTTACATGGTGTATTTAGTTTGTATACTTTATTCACAGAGGTGCACACTTAAGGCAAGTGCACTTTCATAAACATATAAAAATAAGTATATGTATAAAATAAGTCTATATTTATTTCTATTAAACAAATGAAATGCCTTTGAGTGAAATCTGACCTGTCATGTTTTTATAAATAAAACTTCACTGAAACACAGTCATGCTCATTTATTTACATATTTATGGCTGCTTTACTGCTACAATGACAGAATTGTGTAGCCAACAGAGACTGCAAGACGTATAAAGTGTACACAATTTACTATGTGGCTCTTAATAAAACATGTCTGTCAACTCTGGTTTAAATGAACAAGCCTCTCCCAATACCTCAGCATGGGGCTGTCTTTGGACAGGAGTTGAAATGAGGCTTTTAGAGTGGGCCCTAACCCAATGTGACTGGTGTCCTAAGAAGAGAAAATCTGGACAGAATGACACTAGAGATGCATAAGCACAGTGAAAAACCATGTGAAGACACAGTGAGGTGACCACCTGGCAAGCCAAGCAAAGAAGGCTCAGAAGAAACCAACTGAGTGACACTTTGATCTTGGACTTTAAGCCTCCAGAACCATGAGAAAATAAAATTTCTGTTATTTAAGCCACCAATGAATTAATGAATGAATGAATAAATGAATGAGTGAATGAAACAAGACTGGCCATATACTAATAACCAATGCAGTCAGATTATGGGTATAACAGGGTCCTTACAGTATATTCTACTTCTATGTATTTTTTAAGTATATAAAAATGTCTCCATTTCGGAAACTGAGAAAATTTTATCCCTCTTACCAATGAATGTGTAAGAAAGCTTACAGTACTTTAAATGCTACAAAAATAAACTGTTAAGTAAGATATTGCAGTAATTGAGAAGAGTCAGATTTGATGACACTGGAAGCCACTAAAAGTATTTAATCAACAAAAAAAGTATTTGATATAAAAGTATGTGCATTCACAACAGGCTTCTTAAAGGGGAAGAGAAATAAGATAAAAACAAAAAGTGTTATAATAAGTGTGGATGAAAGAATGGAACACCTTATAAGTTAACTCAGTCAACTACTGGACGATGAGGAGGAGGAGATGGCTTGTAATATGGTCATTCAAAGAATGAGATCTAACTGTGGATTAGGGATGTTGAAATTTGATGAGAAGGTAGTTAAACTGGATCTCAGAACACTAGAAAATTTGGATTATCAGACAGGAATAGTAAGGGAAAAGAACAGGAAAAATATAAATGCAGATATGAGAAAGGCACGTGTTGGATGAAAATAGGCAGGTCATCTATAAGAAAAGCAAGTACTTTCGGGTAATAACAGGATTCCTGGGTCAGTTGATAGGACTTGAATGAGGTGATTTAGGAAGCAATAAGCAGTTTCTCCAAATTTTTGGTAGAGAAGTGGCAAGATGAAAGTCTTTCAGGAAAATAAATGTATCTTCCCATCTCGGGGGACTTGTAAAGAACCGAAAAATACTACCATAGCAATTAGGAACACACAAGGAAGGCAGAGATAAGATAAGCGGAGAAAAAGAGCAGATAGAAAAATAGTCATTCAGGATTTGAATAAGATATCAAGAGAATGAGGATTTTAACTGAAATGGGTAAGATGTGTACAATAATATGGTTAACTGGTTAAGAACATGGGTTTAGAGGTCATGACTTATGTTCTTGAGCTGATTCCATGATTTATTGGCTTTCAGCTGTGAGTAAGATACTTCGCTTCTGTAAGTTCCAGTTTTGTTTTTTTTTTTTGTATAGGGGAATATACACCCTAGATTGCTGTGAGGCTTAAATATGTTAATGTTTTAGAAGAATATATAAAACAATCCTCGGTACCAATTAAAATCTCCAGAAGAGTAAATGTAATTATTAAGATGGAAGATCCATTTTCAGAAAAAGATAATGAATGTGGTTTTAGAAACTCTGAGTGTGAAGTGATGATAGTAAGATCTGAATTTCAAAAACCAGTCAAGGTTAACAATGGTTTGGCTTTATTACAGGGGAGATTATTTACAAACTAATGGTCTATAAGAACAATCTGCATTATATACAAATCATGAATTTCAAGAAGGTATCACATGGGGTATTTACCTGCACATTAGGAGAAGTACTGTCCTGAGACAAAGTAAAAAGGATTCCAACACAAGAATTCAAATGTTGAGAAGAACTTATTCCTCCTAAATATCTATGTAGAGATCCCAAAGCCAGTGAGTATCCTGTTCTGGTAACCACATCCCTTGCCGATTTCAGTCTATAATCATGGAAATAAATAAAAATCACTGAATAAAACTAATGCATGTACACTGTTACCTGGCAAAACATTTTGTATGAATAGCTGCAAAATTAAAAAATATTTACTGTTAAGTGTTTACAAAAAAATATTTACTGTTTACTGTTAAGTGATAAAAAAAATCTGAAATGACCTGAAAGGTATCTTGAAAAGAAAAACAATTTATATAAAAATGTCTTCACATTATTAATGAATAAGTATGAATAATTTCAATGTTTTTCAAAGATACACTAAATTTGTAAGACAAGCACTATTACTTTATTTTTAAGTTACTTTTTATAAGTTGAAGTATAAGCAACACACAATATTCTATTAGTTTCAGGCATATAGCATAGTGATTTGATATTTTTATACATTATGAAATGATCCCCACGATAAGTCTATTACCATCTGTTACTATACAAAGTTTCTGCAATATTATTGATTATATTCTATATGTTATACATTGCATCCCATGACATTTATTTTATAACTGGAAGTCTGGACCTCTTAATTCCCTTCACCTGTTTTGCACCCCCTCCCCTCTGGTAACCAACAGTTTATTTCTTGTATCTTTGAGTTTGTTCATTCATTTCTCTTCACAGATACGTGAAATTATATGCTATTTGTCTTTCTGTCCTATTTCACTGAGCATAATACCCTCTAGGTCCCTCCATGTTGTCATAAATGGCAAAATTTCCTTCTTTTTATGGCTAAATGATATTACACACATCTTCTTTATCTATTCATTAATAGACACAGTTGGTTCCATATTTTGGGTGTTGTAAATAATGCTACAGTGAACAGAGGGGTGCATATATCTCTTTTAATCAATGTTTTCATTTTCTTTGAATTAATATCCAGCAGTGGAATTGCTGGATTGTATTTTTAATTTTTTGAGGAACCACCATACTATTTTCCATAACAGCTGTGATTTATATTCCCCCCAACAGTGTATGTACGCTTTTCTCCACATTCTACTCAACACCTGTTACTGTCTTTTGGATACTAGCCAATTAGACAAGTGTGAAGTGATGTCTCATTATGGTTTTGATTTGGATTTTCATGACAATTAATGGTGGGCGAAGCTCTTCACATGCTTGTCGGCCATCTGTATGTCTTCTTTGGAAAAATGTCTATTTGGTCCTCTGTGCATTTTAAAAAAATCAGGTTTCAGACATTAAGTTGTAGAAGTTCTTTATGTATTTTGGATACTAACCCCTTATCGAACATATGATTTGCAAATATCTTCCATCATTCAGGGGTTGTCTTTTAATTTTGTTAATAGCTCCTTCATTGTACAAAAGCTTTTTTTTTTTTTTTAAAGATTATTTATTTATTTATTTGACAGAGAGAGATCACAAGCAGGCAGAGAGAGAGGAGGAAGCAGGTTCTCCGCTGAGCAGAGAGCCCGATGCGGGGCTCGATCCCAGGACCCTGAGATCATGACCTGAGCCGAAGGCAGTGGCTTAACCCGCTGAGCCACCCAGGCGCCCCATGTACAAAAGCTTTTTAGTTTGATGTAATTCCATTTGTTTTAGCTTTTGTTGCCACTGCCTGAGGAGCAAGACCTCCTTCCCCCTAAATATTTCTAAGATTAATGTCAATGAGCTTATGCATATGTTTTCTTCTAGGAGTTTTATGGTCTTACTTCAAGTTTTTCATCCACTCTGAATTTATTTTTGTATACAATATAAGAGAGTGGCCCAGTTTATCTTTTGCATGTAACTGTCCTGTTTTCCTAACACCACTTATTAAACAGACTGTTCCCCGACCCCATTGTTTTGTTTTTAAAGTAAGCTCTATGACCAAGGTGGGGCTTGAACTTATGGGCCCCAAATCAAGAGTTGCATGCTTTACTGACTGAGCCAGGCAGTAGCTTGTTTTTCCCCCATTATACATTCTTGACTCCTTTGTCAAATTAACTGACTAGATATATGTGGATTTATTTCTGGGCTCTCTACTCTAACACACTGATCTGTGCTTGTTTTTATGCCAGTAACATACTATTTTAATTACTATCGTTTTGTAATATAGTTTGAAATCAGCATACCTCCAGCTTTGTTCTTCTTTCTCAAGAGTGCTGGCTATTTGGGATCTTTTGTGGTTCCACAAAAATTTCAGGATTTTTGTTTTATTCTAGCACTGTGAAAAATGTCATTGGTATTTTGATGGGGATTACACTTGAAACTGTAGATTGCTTTCAGCAGTATGGATATTTTAGCAATATTAAATCTTACAATCCATGAACATAGGGTGTGTGTGTATTAAAATATGGAATACTTCATGAATTTGTATGCCATCCTTGTGGAGCATGGTATATCTTTCCATTTATTTGTGTCATTTTCAATTTCTTTCAACAATGTCTTAACATTTTCAGTGTGCAGGTTGTTTACTTCCTTAAATTGATTCTTATGTATTTTATTTTATTTTTAAAGATTTTATTTATTTGACAGAGAGAGAGAGAGAGAATCACAAGTAGGCAGAGAGGCAGGCAGAGAGAGAGGAGGAAGCAGGCTCCCCGCTGAGCAGAGAGCCCAATGCAGCACTTGATCCCTGCTGAGCGGAAAGCCTGAGGCTGGGCTTGATCCCAGGACCTCAGGATCACGACCTGAGCCCAAGGCAGAGGCTTTAACCCACTGAACCACCCAGGTGCCCCACGTATTTTATTCTTATTGACAATAGTGTTTGGGATTGTTTCCTTAATTTCTCTTTCTGACAGCTTACAATTAATGTACAGAAACTGATTTCTGTATATTAATTTCATATCCTGTGTGACTTTACTGAATTCATTTAATTCTAATAGTTTTTTGGTGGAGTCTTTAGGATTTTCTAATTTTGTCTTATGTCATCTACAAAGAGTTACAGTTTTGTCTCTTACTTTCTTTTTTTTTTTTTTTAAAGATTTTATTTATTTGACAGAGATCACAAGTAGACAGAGAGGCAGACAGAGAAAGGAGGAAGCAGGCTCCCTGCTGAGCAGAGAGCCCGATGCGGGGCTCGATCCCAGGACCCTGAGATCATGACCTGAGCCGAAGGCAGAGGCTTTAACCCACTGAGCCACCCAGGCGCCCCTGTCTCTTACTTTCTAATATGGATGCCTTATATTTCTTTTCCTTGTCTAACTGCATGGTTAAGACTTCCAAAACCAAGGTGAATAGAAGTGGAGAGAGTGGGTATCCTTTTTTTTTTGTTCCTGATCTTAGAGGAAAAGCTTTTATAGCTTTTCACCACTGAGTGTGATAGCTGTGTGCTGGTCATATATTGTCTTTTTAATGCTGATTTATGTTCCTTCCATACCTATTTTGTTAAGAGCATAATTAAATTACATTTTAAAAACTCATACTGCTGAGATACTTTAATTCCACACAACTAGAGTTTCAACTCAAGAACTTTAGAAGTTTTCTTATGCATTCTGTGTTAATTTAAGTGTTGTATATTTAGTCCTTTAATCCTCGCAATCTTGAGATTCCTACTATTATCAGTTCCTTTTTACAGATGAGGAGAACAATAAGGTAGCCAAAATAACTCTTACAAAGTAACCAACTATTAAGTGGAAGAAAGGGATTTGACACAAGTTTAGTAATGACTCCAGACTTCAAGGTCTCTCTCTTTTTTTAAAGTTTGTTTATTTATAATCTCTGCACCCATGTGGGGCTTAAACTCACAACCCCGAGATCAAGAGTCGTATGCTCTACCAACTGAGCCAGCCAGGCACCCCCAGACTTCATGTTCTTAACCAAATCAGTCACACATATTCAGTAAACTGGAAGGTCAAAGTTCTACTTGCATTACTACTACTACTACTACTACTACAAATACAACTTTATATACATATACTAATAATATAACCATGAACTTTTATTTGTGGTTGTTTTATTCTTTCATATCACTTTCATATTTATTATCTCATTTACCTTAACACTGTTCAGCAGGCAGGGTAGTATTAACCTCCTATCTGAAATAGAGGATATTTACCCCAAAGATACAAATGCAGTGATCTGAAGGGGCATCTGCACCCCACTGTTTATAGCAGCAATGGCCACAATAGCCCAACTATGGAAAGAGCCCAGATGTCCATGAACAGGTGAGTGGATAAAGAAGATATGGTATACATATATACAGAAATCTTGCCATTAGACCGATGTGGATGGAATTAGAGGTTATTATGCTAAGCGAAATTAAATCAATCAGGGAAAGACAATTATCGTATGATCTCACTGATATGTGGGATTTAGAAACAAAACTGAGGATCATAGGGGAAGAGAAGAAAAATAAAACAAGACAAAAACCAGAGAGGGAGACAAACCATAAAAGACTCATTAATCATAGGAAACAAGAGTTGCTGGAGGGGAGGGAAGTGGAGGGATGGGGTAACAGGGCGATGGCCATTAAGGAGGGCATGTGATGTAATGAGCGCTGGGTATTATATAAGATGGATGAGCCACAGAGCTGTATCTCTGAAACCAATAATACATTATATGCTAATTAATTGAATTAAAATGAAAAAAATGTTAAAAAAAAAAGACACAGAGGAAAACTAGCTGAGAGGTTCACTCTCTGTTCATGATCTCAGAGTTATCAAAAATGAAAACATAGTTTATGGTTCCTGATCCTAATAGCCTACAGCTTTTACTCTTTCTGACAGATTGTTATTACTACCTATTATCTATATTTTACATGATAAAACTCCATAAATGTCTTACTCCCAGAGTCCATTCCACTGATAGCCAATATATCACTCATATGTTAGTAATCTTTCTCTTATTGTATAAAAATTAAAGCCGAAGTAGTAATAGTTCTATGTTCCAAGTGAGCAGACCCTTCATTTGAAAGTATGTGTTTATAAATTTTTTTCTGTTAACTCCAGAATGAAGTTTCACCAGTTCCAAAAAAATCAACAAGCCATATACCCAGTTTTGACACACAGTCTATGAGTATTAAATAAGAAATTGACTTACTTGTCAAAGCTAACTTGAGCTAATGCAGCAGTAAAAGCTCCATCATCAACCACTTGGGCTAATCTAGCCCATGCCTCTGCAGCTGCACATCTCAAGAGGGGGTTGGGACTTTCTAGGGCTCCCATCACCAACGCTAGGGCAGGTCTTCTCATTTCTTCTGGACCCAAATTTCCCTTGGAGCCAGCTAAATACTGAAACATGTAAAGAATAATCCAAACTTACAACTGTAGTTAATTTCCTTTTAAAAAAGAATGTATTTATTTTAGAGAAAAAGAGAGTATGAGAGTGAATTCAAGTGGGGTGAGGAGCAAAGGGAGAGGGAGAGAGAACCTCAAGGAAGCTCCCTGCTGAAGGTGGAGCCTAACTCAGGGCTCAATGTCATGACCCTGGGATCATGACCTGAGCTGTAACCTAGACACAGATGCTTAACAGACTAAACCAACCAGTTGTTCCTGTAGTAAATTTTCTAATCCAGTTTGGAATGAATATTCTGGTTAAGCAAATGTGCTCATACTTGGATTACTACTTCAACACACACACACACACACACACACACACACACACACACACAAATACTGAACACCCAAAAACAATTTGATTTTTCACAAAAAGTTCTTTAGAAGTTTAAACCTCCAAGCAAACAGTCTGGTAATTAATTGTCACTACAGTATATATGTGTTCAGTAGAACATTAATAGGAATTTCCATAAAATAACCAATGAAGTGTATAATATTTTAGTTAGAAACAATAAGCCATAAATGCAACAATAAGCCAGATTTTGCCCATAGGCCATAGTCTACCAATCTCTGGTATAGGATATTAGGCTAAGTAGGTTAAAACATGGTCCTAAGTCAAGATTTTAGGTTTAATTTCTGACTAACAAGTTTTACATAGAGAAAAAGTAAAAGCGGAATTGCAAATCCCAAAATATTTTCATTTTAGGAGATTTAAAAAAAGGGAAGAAAAAACAATTCAGACCTTCCTCCAAACTACTTAACTGGCCATATATTAGAAAAAAAAGTTAATCAAACACCCAAATTAAAAAAAAAAAAACAAACAGAATTACCTTCAAGAAACTAGAGAGTGAAGAAACAACATGTAACTGAACTATTTGTTGACGAGCTCCTTTTGTGTGCTTTATACTGTCCAAAAGCTGTTCCAGTATAAAAAGCCTAAAATCAGAAACAAGATTTAAAAGCAAATAGTAAAACATTGAGTTTGTTAATAAAGATAAAGTAAGCCAAAGGGCATTACTGAGTATATACTACTAATCTGTTTTGTTGCATTATTTTGTGGTAACTGCTAAAAAGAAATAAACTATTGCTGAATATACTCTAACATTTTAGGAAAAGAAAGTATAAAAAAATGCAAAAATATTTTAATTTTGTGTCATTTTGAGAATGGGTGAGAAGCATTATTATGTAGGGGAAAAAAAAATCCCAGAAGTATAACTTCATAAATATTTACATGGACAAATTCTATCTCAGTAACTCTTTTCTAAACAAATGGTATCTTATTTTTTCTTTTCTTTCTTAAGTAAACTCTATGCCTAATGTGAGGTTCAAACTCACACCCCTGAGGTCAAGAGTCACAGGTCCTACTGATGTAGCCAGCTAGGTACCTCTAATCAAAGGATATCTTAAGGGGCACCTGGGTAGCTCAGTGGGTTAAGCCTCTGCCTTCACCTCAGGTCATGATCTCAGGGTCCTGGGATGGAGCCCGCATCAGGCTCTCTGCTCGGCAGGGAGCCTGCTTTCCATCCTGCCCCCCGCCCCTGCCTGCCTCTCTGCCTACGTGTGATCTCTGTCAAATAAATAAATAAAATCTTAAAAAAAAAAAAAAGGTTATCTTAAAAGTTACTTGCATCAGCTTTTTTGTTCTTAATAAGAGGACTTAATTGGATTCAAATATGCTGCTTCATCTTTTTTTTTTTTTTTTTTTAAAGATTTTATTTATTTATTTGACAGAGAGAAATCACAAGTAGGCAGAGAGGCAGGCAGAGAGAGAGGAGGAAGCAGGCTCCCTGCCGAGCAGAAAGCCCGATGTGGGGCTCGAACCCAGGACCTGGGATCATGACCTGAGCCGAAGGCAGCGGCTTAACCCACTGAGCCACCCAGGCGCCCCATCTTTTTTTTTTTTTTTTTAAAGATTTTTTTTATTCATTTATTTGACAGAGAGAGATCACAAGCAGGCAGAGAGGCAGGCAGAGAGAGAGAGGAGGAAGCAGGCTCCCTGCGGAGCAGAGAGCCCGATGTGGGGCTCGATCCCAGGACCCTGAGATCATGACCTGAGCCGAAGGCAGCGGCTTAACCCACTGAGCCACCCAGGCGCCCCTATGCTGCTTCATCTTAAAAGTAGCGCCAACTTATGTCATCTATAGTCAGTGAGAATCAGCACAGCTCTTTGAACTCCCAGCTATACTTTAAAATGTACTTAGGATCACACTATGTATTAACACAATTTTAAATCTTGTTTTTCTCATTTAACATTACCTCCTAAGCACCTTTCAAATCATTCTTATTCTTTGGTAACTTTCATGAAGCCAAATTTTACTGTGCACATGTATTACAATTTGTTCAATCATTCTACTGATGGAGACCAATTTTCTAATTTTCACAATTCTTTTTTTTTTTTAATCATGAAAAAACTGTATTTAGATTTAGCCAGCAGGACTCAGTTTAGATGATCCCAATTTTGTTGGCAACATCCAAAGCATCATAGTCAGGGGCCAGCCGAACGTATGCCTTCTTCTCTCCATCAGGCCTGATTAAGGTGTTGACCTTGGCTACATCAATGTCATAGAGCTTCTTCACAGCCTGTTTGATCTGGTGCTTGTTGGCCTTGACATCCACAATGAACACAAGTGTGTTGTTGTCTTCTATTTTCTTCATGGCTGACTCAGTAGTCAGGGGGAACTTGATGATGGCATAGTGATCAAGCTTGTTTTCTCCTGGGGGCGCTCTTTCGAGGGTATTTGGGCTGCCTTCAGAGATGCGGAGTCTTGGGTCGTCTGAAGGTAGGTGATGTGAGGATCTTTATTTTGTGACTGTGGACGCCTTTCAACACTGCTTTCTTGGCCTTCAAAGCCTTTGCTTTGGCTTCGGTTTTGGGAGGGGCAGGGGCTTCCTTCTTAGCTTTCGGCGCCATCTTCGTAAAAGGGCTAATTTTCACCATTCTAACTATGATGGATATAAACATTATTTTTGGTCTGGGATTGAATGTGTTCACTATTTATGTCACTTCTGTGAATTGTTTTACATGTCCTTACAGCACTATGCTTTTCCTCTGGCTCCATCAGCCATTTTACAGCATTTAGCAGTGGTTCCCAACTTTGGCCGCATGTCAGAATTACCTAAGGAGCTTCTGAAAAAATTCAATACCCAACATATATGCGTACCATACTATTAAATCAGAATCTACATTTTAAAAAGTTGTCAGTGTCTGCAGTGTATTGTCAAGGGTAGAACAATCTTCAGGTGAATTAAGTAATTCATTCTTTGCATTTATGTATAAAATGCTTCAAAGTAAGCACAAACAACACATGCACAAGATCAATCATAGTTCTTTTCTGCATAAAACTATCTCGACATTCTAGTACCTTAAACATTTTAGTACTTTAAAATTATCAATACGTTTTCTTATTTTTATTTATTATTTTATTTTAAAGATTTTTATTTATGTGACAGAGATCATAAGTAAGCAGAGAGGCAGGCAGAGAAAGAGGGGGAAGCAGGCTCCCCACTGAGCAGAGAGCCTGATGTGGGGCTCCATCCCAGGACCCTGGGATCATAACCTGAAAAGCCAGGGGCTTTAACCCACTGAGCCACCCAGGCGCCCCCCAATAATTTAATTTTTAGTGTATAAATAAAATATGGGGGGCGCCTGGGTGGCTCAGTGGGTTAAAGCCTCTGCCTTCGGCTCAGGTCATGATCCCAGGGTCCTGGGATGGAGCCCTGCATTGGGCTCTCTGCTCAGCAGGGAGCCTGCTTCCTCCTCTCTCTGCCTGCCTCTCTGCCTACTTGTGATCTCTGTCTGTCCAATAAATAAATAAAATCTTTAAAAAAAAAATGAAAAACCCATTTCTAATCTTAGGGCAATCTCACGTTATAAGAGATTCTTTTAAGCTATTTAAACACAAAGCTAAGCACAATGACAATAAAATGCTATGAAATATTCAGTTGCTGTTGTAGAGACTTTGGTTAAAAACATTTTTTTCCTCTAGAAATGTAAAGACCCAAAGAAAAAGCATTTGGCATCTTAAACAAGTATCATATTTGGGATAACAGGAAATTAAAAACTTAACTTTCCTATTTATATAGTTGCTCTTCTCTGGTCCTCTAAAGACATCCAATGGAGACTACTGATAGCTGCTTATGACCCACTTTCTGTATCTGGGATCCTGCCAGACCATTTCCTTTAAAAATCCCCAAAGTTCTGATTACTATTTTTATTCAGTTAAAATCTAAACATAGTATGTTTTACTTTTACCAGGTCTCAACATCTTTTTAAAAAATATATTTTATTTATTTGAGAGAGAGAGTGAGCATGAGAGGGGAGAGTTCAGAGGCAGAGGAGACTCCCTGCCAAACAGGGACTTGATGTGGGACTTGATCCCATGAGTCCAGGATCATGACCTGAGCCGACAGCAGTTGCTTAACCAACTGAGCCACTCAGGCACCCCAGGTCTCAACATTTTTATTAAAATAAATAAAACCGGGCGCCTGGGTGGCTCAGTGGGTTAAAGCCTCTGCCTTCGGCTCAGGTCATGATCCCAGGGTCCTGGGATCGAGCCCCACATCAGGCTCTCTGCTCTGCGGGGAGCCTGCTTCCTCCTCTCTCTCTCTCTGCCTGCCTCTCTGCCTACTTGTGATCTCTGTCAAATTAAAAAAAAAAAAAAAAAAAAATCTTAAAAATAAATAAATAAATAAAACCTTTCCTCCCTGAAATACATATTCATTCTATATACTATTTTAGTCCAGGTGAGGTTAAAAAAAAACTTAGCATACTTTAAAGCTAATTAAATTTTAGACAGAATAAAAAATAATTTTACTAAAGAAAAAAAAAACTTCTCTAAAAGAGCAGTAAAATCGGGACGCCTGGGTGGCTCAGTGGGTTAAGCCGCTGCCTTCAGCTCAGGTCATGATCTCAGGGTCCTGGGATCAAGCCCCACATCGGGCTCTCTGCTCAGCGGGGAGCCTGCTTCCCTCTCTCTCTCTCTGCCTGCCTCTGTCTACTGTGATCTCTCTCTGTCAAATAAATAAATAAAATCTTTAAAAAATAAAATAAAATAAAATAAAAGAGCAATAAAATCAATTTTTAAAAAGGAAAGCTTTTAAGACGTATATTCTTTTCTTTTTCACTTTTGTCTTAGACCTATCGAAAAGAGCTAGCGGAACCATTTAAGAATATGCTTAATTTAAATCTTTTCCTCACAAGGCCATCCCTGTCTCATCACTGTAGTTACTGCAATATTAATCCAAATTAATTATTTTAAATTGTATGCTGTATAAAATGGTTACAAACTGATTCACTCCCACCCTATCAATTCTTTTTTTCCTTAAATATGTATTTTTTTTAAGACTCTATTTATTAGAGGGAGAGAACACAAGCAGGGGAAGCGGCAGACAGAGGGTGAGGGAGACACAGACTCCCTACTGAGCAGGGAGCCTAAGGCAGGGCTTGATCCCAGGACCCCATGATCATGACCTGAGCTGAGAGCAGACACTTAACTGACTGAACCACCCAAGTGCCCCAAGATTTATTTATTTGAGATTAAGAAGGGAGAGAGAGCACGGGTGCCCATGCATGAGCAGGGGAAGGGGCAGAAGGAGAGGGAGAATCTCAAGTAGACAGACTCCCTGCTGAGCTCAGGTTGAATCTCACCACCCATGAGATCACGTCCCCAGATGGAACCAAGACTGCAACACTCAGCCAACTCAGCCATCCAGGCGCCCCTCTATCAATTATATTAGTTTTATATTTTATTTTATATCTTATCTTATTTATTTACCAGAGAGAGAGCACAAGCAGGGGGAGCAGCAGGAAGAGGGAGAAGCAGGCTCCCCTCTGAGCAGGGAGCCTGATTCGGAACTCGATTCCAAAACCCTGGGATCATGACCTGAGCAGAAGGCAGACACTTAACCAACTGAGCCACCCAGTCTTGTCGTCCCTTTATCAATGCTTCTTTGAATATTCCAGACTACTATGATTTTCCTCTCATCTTTTAGTGCTGTAGCATTCATTTATAATTTGGTTATATATTGTCTTAAATATGTTATAAGCACAACTTTATAGTTACAGTACACACAGGGAACTATGGGTTATAAATAAATTTAGGAAAAACATCATCTTTTAAAATTAAAGTTCTGAAAAGACATCTCAATGTGTGTGTGTCTGTGTATATCTTACAATACTGAGCAAATATGATCATCGTTTAAAATAAAATGACATGAGGCTATTAAAAATCAACATCAAAAAACAACATAAGCTTTATTCACTTTTCTATCCAATGAAAGTAAACTATCCAAAGACATGCTTAAAAAATGTGTTCCTGGGGTGCCTGACTAGTAGCTGGTGTAGTACACATAACTCCTGATCTTGGGATTTTGGGTTCATGTTGGGCCTAGAGCTTACTTTAAAAAAGAAAGCAAATAACTGCCCCCGCCCCGCCGGCCCCGCAAAATGTGTTGCTGACGAGATTCAAATATTTTGGCAAGTCTTCATCAAAACAGACCAAGGTAAATTCCCTACCTAATTGATATTCTCTGGAAAACATAACTAGATAAAATGATATAAAAGCTATGTATCTAGTTACATGTTATTTTTGGTTTAGCATGCCAGAGGCAGATAAGAAGGAAGGAAGGGTAAGAGGGAGTGGGGAGGGAGGGAGAGAGAAAGAGGAAGTGAATGAGAGAGAGAGAGAAAGAGGAGAAAGAGAAGGAGAGAATATGAATAAATGAGGATAGTTACTAATTTATAAATTGTTAAACAGCAGAGCCTATAGGAGAAATTCACATTGCATTCAGTATCTCACATAAAAACAATTGTTTTACATAAAAACAATAAGTAGTTTTTTGATCTCCAAGAAAGGTATTACCTCAGTTATCAATTATGAAACTAATTTTCAATAAGAAACCATTACTAGCTTTTGATATTTTAAAACTGAAGTCTACTTTGAGTGGACTGAAATCTATCAAACTTAAGATTAATGAATTTATCTAATTTTTGAAATCCACCAAACTAAAAACCTACAATGGGTCCACAAAGCCTTGAAGTAAAAAAGCTTAAGAGACCTAATCTAAGCAGAAAAGCAGCATTCTTCTTTGTAACAATAGCTCATAAATCAAAATTCTAATATCACTGAGTTTTTGTTCTTTTTTTCACCACTCCATTTTTCTATTTGTATTTTCAGCTAGATGATAAGGTAATTGTGGGTAAAGTGTGGCATCCGCAACAAAGCCTAGCATTTTCAGTTTAATTTAATCACTGAATTTAATCACTGACTTAATTACTTATTAAATATTTGCCAGATGAATAATTAAACAAGAGCCTTTATCACACCTACACCTGTCATCTGTAAGAACTCTTTTATACTAATAAAAACTTTCTGAAAGACAGAACCAGTACAGGGTGGGGACAGGAAGAGACTCTCAAGCAGATGCTGTACTGAGCCCAGAGCCTGGTGCAGGGCCCAGTCTCATGACCGAGATCACAACCTGAGAAACCAAGAGTCGGACACTTAACTGACTGCCCCACCCAGGCACCACACAAATGAGAACTTATTACATTTTTCTTATGCATCAGTTCTTTATTATGCATTTACTGAACCAATAACCAATCCTTAAATATTATATTTCAGGATATGTGAACTACTAAAGATGATTTACCTTTGAGCTTCTCCCACATGAGCACATACAACTCCAAAGAGCTTGACTGCAGAGCTAATAACTGACAGTACTGGAGGTAAGGGCTTAGGCACTGAATCTCCCTCTACATCTTTCTCATAAATAGAATAGGGGTCATACTCCAAGCTGCCACAAGCAATACCATTACCAAGCAGGAGCTAAAACAAAACAAAACAAAACAAATATATAAAGGTATTAAAATGACTGTTCACAGAATGAGTCAACCCAAGAGTTCATTGAAAAATGACTATACCTGCTCTTCAATAAACCTATGGTCAGTCTCTTGTAGCAAAGGACTTAATATCACAAGATCATCCTGATGACAGAGGGGTGGAAGTAAAAATGCAGATGCTGCCACCTGTATATCAGAGGCAGTCAAGTCAGCAACCAGCTCTTTGAGGAGAGCACAAAGGTTTCCTGTTGAATTACAGAAAACAGCAATTAGCAATTTATTAAAAGCAGTTAACTGGTTAGAATACAGGGTTAAAAAAAACCCAGGCAGAACTTTAATCTAAACATCAGCTAACTTTAATCTATTACAGCCAAAGATATTTCATCCTTAAAAAATATGCTACCAACAAATTGCTCAACTGGTGTCACTGGTCACAAGACTAAGAACAGATACTGTCTTTACAGTGTATATATACTTTATGATAATGAAGAAATACTACCATCATTTTAAATAAAATGACACGAAGGACAAAAACAGAATTTTTTTTTAAAAGACAAATAAAAAAGCAGATAAATGATATTTATTTAAAAAACCACAGCCTAAAAAAATTTACAAACATTTGACATGTTTTTTATTTTTATTTATTTTTAAAAAGATTTTATTTATTTATTTGACAGAGAAAGAGATAGCGAGAGAGGGAACACAAGCAGGGAGTGTGGGAGAGGGAGAGGCAGGCTTCCCACTGAGCAGGGAGACTGATGCGGGGTTTGATCCCAGGATGCTCGGATCATGACCTGAGCCGAAGGCAGATGCTTAACAACTGAGCCAGCCAGGTGCCTCGGACATGTTTTCTACTACGGAAAATTTCAAACATATACACAAGAAGACATAACTCCGTGCCACTTCAGCATACGACTGTCATGCAGCTTGACCTACTGAATCAATTCTGTTTCACCATACCTCCATCCACTATCTCACCACCTCCCATATGATTTTGAAGTAAACCCTAGAAGTCATATCATTTCATCTATAAGTATTTCCTTGTGTATAACTGAAAGCTAACGACATTTTAAACAATTCTAATATCATGTTTTAAAAAATACTAAATATCAAACACCCATTCAGCGTTCAAATTTTCAATTGTCTCATAAATGTTTGCTTTTTTTTGCTTTTGTTTCAATCAAGATCTAAGTAAAGTCTATGTGTTGTAACTAGTAGATATATTTTAAGTCTCATTCATGTTCTTCCCTGGGTGGCTTAGTCAGTTAAGCATAAAAAAATCTGCATCTGCTGGACAACCATAAAATAAAGTCATTTACATTCTTAAAAATAGGTCCCACGTAACAAAAGCAATTTCTTATTGTCTTATAAACTTACTTTTTGGCAATTTATTGTACCAACCAATATCATCAGAACTTTAAATTTCTTTACTTAGCCATATTTTGAATTAATGAGATATAGAACTTTAAAGACTACTATTTCATTTAGTGTTAAAAGGCTTAGAAATTACTATAGGTTATTACTGTATGAGGCGGCATTATTTTAAATGTCAGTTCATATTTTAATGGTAAAGTTCTGTTATGCCCCCTACATATAAATCTATTAAAACAGAATGCCATTAAAAAAATTAAAAGTCTTTAAGGAAAAAAATCCTTTATTTTATTTCTATAGTTTTATTTTTATTTTTTTTTTAAAGATTTTATTTATTTATTTGACAGAGAGAGATCACAAGCAGGCAGAGGCAGGCAGAGAGACAGGAGGAAGCAGGCTCCCTGCTGAGCAGAGAGCCCGACGCGGGACTCGATCCCAGGACTCCGAGATCATGACCTGAGCTGAAGGCAGCGGCTTAACCCACTGAGCCACCCAGGCGCCCTATTTCTATAGTTTTAAAGATGGAAAAATGATAACCGCAAAATGGCAAATTATTAGTTTTGGTTGAAACATAAAACTATTAATACCTCCATATTTTCACTTTTTTATGAACTAATTCTTCTTTAAGTAATGTAAGATAAATAGATAAATATCTTGAAAAAGATAAAGAGGGTAAATATAGATTCTATTTTTCAAGAAATTTATAGTAATTCCTGACTTTGTCTCCCAGTGAACACTCTGGAACTAATTTAAAATCTATACACTTTACATTCATTTTTCCTATAGGACTTCTGACTGCATTCCCAAACTCCAATTCTGAGAAAAAAGTATGAGACTTTGTTTTTTTTCTTTAAGTCTTTTAAGGGCAGACTTACATTATCATTTATTAGAAGATACACTGAAGATCTTAAGTTGAAATTCTGGTATTCTATGTTTAATGAAGACATGACAAAGAAATCAATTTTTTTAAAAAATATTTTATTTGTTTATTTGACAGAGAGAGATCACAAGTAGACAGAGAGGCAGGCAGAGAGAGAGAGAGAGAGAGGGAAGCAGGTTCCCCGCTGAGCAGAGAGCCTGATGCGGGACTCGATCCCAGGACCCTGAGATCATGACCTGAGCCGAAGGCAGCGGCTTAACCCACTGAGCCACCCAGGTGCCCCAGAAATCAATTTTTTTTAATCTATAGTTTGAAAATAAACTCCAAAATATGGTGTAATTGATATAAATGTCTAAAGGGAATTGTTTTTGCCAGAACCTGACAGCTATTGGAGGTATAGAACACAGAAATTATCTCTAGGGCTTTTTTGTCTGGCAGGTAGCTCTTTTATACTAAGAGATAGTACATAGTGAGAAGGACCTATCACTAAACCTTTACTATTTGTTAAGTCTCTCATAGGTTATCTGTAAATAGGTATGTTCCACAGCATGAAGCAGATCTATAATCCTGATTCCACTGTTTACTGTATATATGTTCTTGAGTTGTTTAACTTCTCTATGCCTTTATCTGTCAAATAAGGAAAATGTAACCAGCTCACTCTATTATCCTAAGATAAATGAGATAATAATATATACAATTTCTACCACAGTGCCTAGCATACAAAAATGATTTTTTGATATAATTACACATTTTTTTCTAGTTCTTCTTATACTATACTTAGTGTCTTCTTATACTACATTTATTACTTTGTAATAAATATTTTGCTAGGTACATTTGTGAACCAGGAAGAAAGGCAGTGGGAACAATATCACTCACGTAATAATAAAGACCAAAACAGAAGTTACAGGTTAATATTTTGAATGACTGTATTTTTTACACTGCATTTGTCTGCAGAATAGATACAAGCCAATGAATGTATTTTTACAAGGAGCAGATTTGAAGTAATAATCAACTTAATATGTTTGGCTGAAAACTATTAAGACTAAAAAAATATGAAGTTCCCAATGGAGACCATTTACAACTTTCACCTCTTTTTTTTTAAAGATTTTATTTATTTCAACTTTCACCTCTTAAAACAAGCATCTTAGGTAATTCAGCAGTAGCAATATATTTTCTTAAAACTGTGTTTTAAATTTACAAGAAAGTTTTTAGGACTAATTTTAAAACAGGGACAAGTTTATTTTACCAATCATAGTATACCAGTAACCTAAGGTCGTATTTGAACCCAATAAAGGCAAAACCTACTCTCTAAACTTTATAAAATCAATTATACCTTGGTAGTTCAGTATTAAACTTCTGTTTGGGCACAGCGAATAATGGAACAGTGGAACAAAATGTGTGCATTAGATCATCAATGCAGAAGGAAACCAGAAAAGGTCAAATGTCTAATAGACTTACATTATACATTCTGTACCAAACCCTAGAGTAGAATCAAGACCAATCTTTGCGACTCATTCTCTTCCACATGGTGGAACTCTAGGGACTTTTTTCCCCAGAGGAGAAAAGAAAGCAAGACATTAAAAAGTAGGTTTAAAAAATTTTTACTTTATTTACTGTATAATAGTGAATATAATAGTTAAGACTGAACTCACTAAACCTCCTAGAAATAAGGTACTAATAAACATCATATCATTCATTTATTCATCTGGGTTATTACTTTCCAGGCACTGTCCTAGCCACAAAGAGTAAAACGTTTTGGTTTAAAGCACATACCTTCATAGGATTCAGGAGGTAATAAAATCAGTAATTCATAAAGCCTTTGTTTATAAACTACTGATGGTGTTTTCAAAGTGCTTCCATATGTTCTTAGCACTGAAGAAAGCCTTAAAATAAAAAAAAGGTGTATCTTAAATGTGTAAGTTATATAACATAAAAATACTGAATAGGCTGATATATAAAACAGCTATATGTATTATTAGTAAACATAAGTGCTTTTATGTTTCCTTTTTTCCTTTAAAAAAATAATGTGTGATGATAAGTTATGAGTTATTATAAAGTATCACACATGGAAATTATTCTACCATGTTTTCTATCACACTTTATACAACAAAACTGTATATTCAACTTACATCTCTAAGGCCATCAGTATTTTGTCTACAAACAAACTTACTAAATTCCACAATTTACAACTTGGTATTTGTAAAAAAAAAATAATAATAATAAAAGTCTATTATTTGGAAACGGAATCATATATGGAAGGAAACAAACAGGAAAAATAAATATGCAGGTAAAATCCAAGTTTTTGTTTGAAACTTGATCTGGAATACCATCACCAAATAGGAAAAAAAGCATCAAAATATGCTAAGATCATAAAACAAATTCTCTCTTATTCTTTTTTAGTTTTTTAAAATATTTTGTTTATTCATTTGACAGAGAGAGAGAGAGCATGAGCAGGGGGAGGGGCAGAGGGAGAAGCAGACTCCCCACTGAGCAGTGGAGCCTCATGTGGGACTCCATCCCAGGATCCTGAGATCATGACCCGTGCTGAGGGCAGACGCCTAACTGACTGAGCTACCTAGGTACCCCAGATTCTCTTTTAATAACGCACAAGCCAAGCCAGTGTTTCCCTAAAAGTTTCAATCACAAAATCTCTTATTTCCTTCACTTTCATGTACTTTTAATTTTTAAAAAAAATTTTTTAAAAAGATTTTATTTATTTATTTGACAGACGGAGATCATAAGTAGGCAGAGAAGCAGGCAGAGAGAGAGGAGGAAGCAGGCTCCCTGCTGAGCAGAGAGCCCGATGTGGGGCTCGATTGCAGGACCCTGGGATCATGACCTGAGCTGAAGGAAGAGGCTTTAACCCACTGAGCCACCCAGGCGTCCCCATGTACTTTTTAATCTTCTATTCATTTCCACTACTGGTATTAAGGTATCATTTTACTGATGTTCACTCTTCTAAAAAATATTTATTAATGGATTACTGCTCTTTGCAAGGTACCATGTTATCAAATGGAGTATGGTCTCCATCTTTTTAGCAACACCAAAATACAATGGAATTACTTTTAGTGTGCCACTGGAATAAATCCACTAAATTGTTACAGCATGAGGTTTCCAGGTACTCTAAGAATTCTGGAAATGTTTATTCATTTGTATTTTTCTGGAAAACTGATACCTACTATTTCTAGTTTCTGGAAGAAATGAGTTAATTTCTGAGTTGTCACTGTAGTTTTAAAAAGTTGGTACCAGTTTATATCATTCAGTACAGTTAAGAACATAAAGAAAACATTTATAAAACCTAGGTAGAATTTTTTAGTTATGAAGCTAAGAATAAATCCACTACATTTTTTAAATTTCTTTAAAACCAGGTAAGAAAATTACAGATGGCATATAAAAGCAATTTCAATTATATTAACGAAAAGTTAAGAAATTATGAACTATATTTTTAAAAATTCCACATTTACCTGGTTTAAATACAACAGAATTTAGTTCAGAGAGATATGTGTGCATGTATTTTTTTTCTTACAGAAAGTAAGACGAATAAAACACAGTAAGAATTTACGAAAGCACTGCCAGTGGTTTCTGCTTCTATCAGGAGGGTGCAGAGTCTTTGGAGGGCCTTCAGCTATAAATCCAATTGGATCCTAGATAAAATATAACCTATATTGCTAGGCTTGCAGAAAGGGACTTTTCCAAGGCTACATCTCCAGGTTCATAAGAAGTATGAAACAAAATATGAGCTAAAATCAGGGTGGGAAGACAAATACCAATACCAACACAAGAATCTGTATTGAGTTTATGTTCATGGCAAGATAAGGGTAGATAAAATAAAAATCTATTGAAGGGGTTCCCAAGACCTGGCAGATCCCAAGTCCTGGAAGTAGCAAAGGCATATCAGATTAAACCCAGCTGAAAAGAGAATTAGTGAACTGGAAGAGAGAGCTGAAGAAATTACCCAGAATGCAGCAGAGAAATAAAAGGAGGCAAAAATATTAGAAAAATGAGGAGACATGGAAGACAAAATGAAAATATTCAAAATTTATCTGGAACCCCAAAAGAAAAGTTAAAAGGAATGCAAAATGACAATGTTTGAAGAGATAACAGCCACTTTTCCAGAACTGCTAAAAGGCACGAACCAACAAAATACATAACAAGTTGGATAAAGAAATCCACAAATTGCCAGTTTAAAGCAGAGACTGTTAAATTCAATTTAAAAAAGACAACTATATGCAGTTTATGAGACACAACTAAAAACACAGTGCCAAGAAAAAAGACATACCACACATATTAATAACCCATAAATGAGACTTTAATCAAGAAGTATTATTAAGGATAAAGAGATTATCTGTATACTGTATAATGATAAAAGATTCAATTCATTAGGAGGATATAATTCTATATACCCAATTAACTAGTCTCAAAGTATGAAAAAGCAAAAATTAAGAGAACTATAGAAAAAAATTATACACCCACCATCACAGTGGAAGAGTTGAACACTTCACTCTCAATTACTGATAGCTCAAGTAGATAAAAAATTAGTGAAGACAGACGGAACACAGAACTTTTAACAAAATACATTTGTTATAAACAAGTCTTGACAAATTTAAAAGGACAGGGAATGGAGTTCCTGGCTGGCTCAGCTGGTACAGCTCATGCAACTCTTCGTCTTGGGGTTGTGAGTTTGAGCCCCATGCTAGGTGTAGAGATTGCTTAAATAAATAAGTTTAAAAAAATGAAAATGAAAGTAGAGGTAATACACAAATTATATTCATTAAATATAATTATGCAGTTAAGTTAAAAATCACTAACAAAACTAAAACTAAAAACTATTCTATACATGTAAGAATTTATAAACATACTTCTAAATAACTCAAAGAAATTATAATGAAATTTAAAATACTTAAAACTGAAAAAATGAAAACAATGAGTATCATTACTTTAAAGATTCAATAACTAGGGGCGCCTGGGTGGCTGAGTGGGTTAAAGTCTCTGCCTTTGCCTCAGGTCATAATCTCAGGGTCCTGGGATCCAGGCCCACATCGGGCTCTCTGCTCAGCAGGGAGCCTGCTTCCCCTCTCTCTCCGTCTGCCTCTCTGACTACTTGTGATCTCTCTCTGTGTCAAATAAATAAATAAAATCTTAAAAAAAAAAAAGGGATTCAATAACTGGAACCTTAGTAGGAAATTTATAGCCATAGCCTCTATAAGGAGAATTAAGAGAAATACAGTGAGATTAGCATTAAAACTAAGGGGTTAGAAAAAGGTAAGTATAAGAGAGCAGAAAGGGATAATAAATAATGACCAAAAAACTCAATATAAACTAAGTCATTCTTTATACAAATTAATAAAATAAATACACTACTCAAGAGATGGATCAGGAAAAACAAAACAGAAGGCATAGTGAAAACAATGGGAAGGGAGAAAGGGACATGACAGATATAGGCAGAGATTAAGAAGGTAAGAGAATACTATGAAGAACTTTATGTCAAAAAATTTGAAGATAAAGATACATTGTGAAAATCATTAGGAAAAAATCTAATTAATAAACAAGCAAAAAAAACCCCTAAACCAGACCTTGATTAGTCAGAACAATTAAGGAAATGTAATATGTACTAAAAAAAAATATTTCCCACAACAAAAATACCAGGTCCAGTCTATTTTTCAGATCTCTGAAGAAAGTTTTTTTTTTTTTTTTTTTATGATTTTATTTATTTGAGAAAGAGAGCATGAGTGTGCGGGGGTGAGGAGCAGAGAGGAAAGGAGCCCCCACAGTGAGCAGGGAGCCCGATGTAGGGCTCCCTACATCCAGGACCTTGAGATCATGATCTGAGTTGAAGGCAGACGCTTAACTGAGTCATCCAGGTGTGCCTGAAAAAAGATTTTTTAAATCATTTTTATCAAATTTATGATAAATTTGACATTTAAGAATGTCTGTTAATTAAAAACTATTTTATCTAAAAATAGGTAAAGACATGCATGAACAGGGAATTCCTAGAAGGGGAAATAATGAGAACTAATAAATATATAAAATGACAAATAATCAGGAATCAGTATATAAATTAAAATCATAATGAGATACCAATTTATACCTACTGGATGGGCCAGAAATGATGTCTGAGTGTTAGTGAAGAAGTGGATCAAAGGGCACTCATATATACTATCGACAGAAACATACAAAAATTTTGGAAAATATATATATTTGGTTATATAAGATATAATAAAAATATATATTTAGATATTTCAATGACAGAAGTAGGTAAGTTGCTATATACACACCCAATTAAATACTATATAGCAACCAAAACAAATGAACAAACTTACTCATACATGAAGTTTACAAACAATGATGAGTAAAAAAGTAAGTCTCAGAAACAATATAACATATACCTGACCAAAACCAAGTGAAACTCTACAATGCACTCTTTAGGGAAACATATATATGGGATGCACTTTTAAAAATGCAAGGGAATGACAAAAATCAGGAGAGTGATCACCTTTAGAATAAAGTGGAAAGAATGGTATTAGACAGGAACTCACAGATAACTTCAACAGTATTATTAATGTTCTAGTTAAGGACAGCTAAATCTGGCCCATTGTCTGTTCTTGTAAATCAAGTTTTACTGGAACATAGCCACATTCACTCATTTCCAGATTATTTATGACTGCTTTTGAGCTACAACAGAGCTGAGTAGATGTAATAGAGACTATATGGCCTGCAAAGTTTATGATGTTTACAATGTGGTCCTTTACAGCAAACATTTGCTAACCTCTGCTCTAGTTGTGTTGGATGCACAGGTGTTCATTTTATTATACTATATAAGCTATATCTTTTTTTTTTTTAAGATTTTTATTTATTTATTTCATAGGCAGAGATCAAAGTAGACAGAGAGGAAGGCAGAGAGAGAGTGGAGGAAGCAGGCTCCCCGCTGAGCACAGAGCCCTATGCAGGGCTCGATCCCAGGATCCTGAGACCATGACCTGAGCTGCAGGCAGAGGCTTTAACCCACTGAGCCACCCAGGTGCCCCTATAAGCTATATCTTTGATTCATTTTTCTGTAATATACTCAATTTTATATAATTACCTTTTAAAAACTATACAATAATTTGGAAATTACAAATGCTCATGACATGAATTAGATTTTCTCTATGTTTTCTTAGCATATAAGTCAAATTTATGAAATATAGAAAAAACAAAAAACTAAAATTGTTAACAAGCATCTAGTTCTTAGGAACACAGAATAACACTAACAAACCAATAATACGCATACCTGAAAAGGCTAACAGGCTTAATATTTAATTTGTTGGTTAAATCTGACTGTTTGCAAGATACAATAACCACCAAGTAACTTTCCTTCCCCTTTAATATGCATTTTTTCCCCAAGTTCCTAGCCTAAAAAAAAAATCATGTAACTAAGTGTTTGCCTTCGACTGCAATAGGAAAATAATTCACCAACCATAGAAACTTGGCCTTATTAATGTATTAATAAGCATATATTACATGATCAGAGGATACCTGATTGCTATTAAAAAAAAATTTTTTTTTTAATCAAATCTAAACAGAAGATCCTTACTGAATCAGCAAATCCACAGCACAAGGAAGTGGTGGAAGAAGACGCTGAATTACTTCCTCAGTAAGGAGATCACCACAGTGGAAAACAAAACTCTTGATAGCTGAAAAACAGAACAGACTTTTACTTCGCAGAATGTAATGAACCATGAAAAAAGAACTCATTAATGGGTACAGCATTTGCATTTTTATTAGAGGAATAAAGAAATGTGCTAAAAACAAACAAAAAGTCATGAAACTCTAGCATAAAAAGGAGGCTAATGTTTTTTACGTCTAATCAAGGTAAAAAAATAGTTCCTAGAATCACTAAATCACTAAAAGAGATCAACAACCAAGTTAACAAAATGTTGATTTTTGGGGGTTTTACTCAACCCCTGAGTTCAGAAGTAGAAGAATAAATTAGCTTAGAACCTCAAGTTTGCCAGTTCTACACTAATTCTGCAGAACCAGGATGACATTTTAGCCAGCATTGTTAGGTTCTTACAGATGTTACCTGAAACATATTTTTTTTTAAAAGATTTTATTTGTTTATTTGACAGAGAGAAATCACAAGTAGGCAGAGAAGCAGGCAGAGAGAGAGGAGGAAGCAGGCTCCCTGCTGAGCAGAAAGCCCGATGTGGGGCTCGAACTCAGGACCTGGGATCATGACCTGAGCCGAAGGCGGCGGCTTAACCCACTGAGCCACCCAGGCGCCCGAAACATATTTTTTATAAGGAGTTATTTCACATGTAGAATAAAATGAGTATTTTAAAATTAGACTGAGTTTCAAGATTAATTTCAAAATTGTTTTATTTAAGAGTAAAAATGCCATGAATAAACAAATAAAACCAAAATCAATGTTTCCATGTCTTTCCAGAAAAACCACTTCCTTAGTTCAAATATTCATGGTAGATACTATTTTTTAATGGTTCATATACTATATAAGGGTACAACTTGCATATATAAAAAACTAAATGGAAACTATACTTAATTAATGTTAATTAAATCCAAGTCTAATATTTCTTGGATGCCTGCTTGAGACAAAACAATCTTGAGAGTTCTCAACTAGATTACATCTAAGAATCAGGATCAGGAATTCTAAAAATTTGGTTTATCATGTATCTGTTATAATCACTAATTATGTCCAATTATAAAACCACCATAAGTAGATATTTTTGCCATTAAAGATATAAATATGGGGAAAGTTAAAGAGTGGGAAAAAGCCAAAGGAAAGGGAGAAACAGACTAAACTATACCTACCACAGAGTGCACCAGCTCGTCCTTCCAGGGTTACCTGCCATGTAAATGAATCTCCTCGGCTCTTTTCTGTTTCTAGATCTTTAGGAGACACTGGAAAGACACACTTCCACAATAGGAGAAGTCGAGCAAGGTGATGACTGACAACTGCAGGACCTGTAATTTAATCAACTTATCACTTATAAAAACCCCAAATGTTACTCTTAAAAACTCAGTAAGCAGGGCTTAGGAGTAGGTTAAGGGTTAAGGTTAGGGTAAAATAAGTACTCCTTATTCTAATTTCTATGTTGTGCCAACTGTATGTTTTTCTTCTGTAGTAAAGCAACATGCATAGAACTAACTGCACTGGGCTCTGGAAGAAGACCACCTAGGTTAATACCCTGGTCTACCTATTTACTAGCTATGTAAACTTGAATAAGTTACTTAACCTCCTTGTACCTTAATTTTGTCATCTATAAATGGAGATAATAATAGCATTTACCTCTTTAGACCCTTTCTGAAGTTTTTATGAGTTTATATATCAGTGTTTGACATTATGCAATTATCATTCAAAATTTGCCAAATTTGCATACTAAAGGATAAGGTAATGGCAAAATGAAAGGGCAATTGCAAACAAATCTTTTTTTATGAATGCAATTTATAGTAGATTAAAATAGAATTAATTTCTCCATTTTTCCTTTGACTTGCTTTTTTTTTCTTCCCCTGGCTTGCTTTTTAAGAAGAGGCCATATGCTGACTCTTACAGCGTAATTCAAAATAAGAGTAATTCAATGCTTTTTGCTCACTACTTCCTACTTCCTTTAAGGCAGTACTAAAAAGACCCTTAGGGGTATCTGTGTGGCTCAGTCAGTTTAGCATTCCAACTCTTGGTTTTGGCTCACGTCATGATCTCAAAGTGATGGGATTAAGCCCCATGTTGGGCTCCATGCTCAGCAGAGTCTGCTTGACGGTTATTTCCCTCTGCAGCTTCCCCAGTTCATGCGTGTGCTCATGCTCTCTCTCTCTCAAATGGATAGATAAATCTTAAAAATATTAAATAAATAAACCCCTAGAATTATAATAAATTAAGGAAATCAGAATAAGGCCATTAAGAATAAGTGACCATAAGGTTTGTATATGTGAATGTATGTGTGCATGCGCATACACATTCATATATACTGAATGGCTGTTGGGATAGAGGCAATTCTGAAAGGAAAATTTTGTCTGTTAAAAAAATGCAGTCATTGAAAATATCCATAGTTAAGTTTCGTAAATATCTGCCATTAAACCCTAAAGATATCTCACTAATTCAATAGTAAACGGTGTAGTAACTCTTTCCCACAAAGGATCAAGATGTCAAAATCAAGAGACATGTATGAACTAACTTAAATAAAAGTGTGTGTATAGTAATTAGAGTTAAAACACAAACGAGAGTAAGTTTATTCACACCAGAAATAACATACCTAATAAAAACCATATACTTTATGAGGTACCCACAAATCTGTAAGACATGTAGAGATATATAGGTAAATCCAAGTTGCTTCAGATGGTATCAGATAAAGTGCGAAGTGTAGCAAAAAAGGTTAAAAATTCTGAGGAAGAGATTCGAAAGTGGTCTGAGAATATATTAGTTCAGCATAGTGAATATATTTTATATTTGTATTTATTTATTTATTTATTTAAAAGATTTTATTTATTTGTTTGGCAGAGAGAGATCACAAGTTGGCAGAAAGGCAGGCAGAGAGAGAGAGAGAGAGAGAGAGAGGAGGAAGCAGGGTCCCTGCAGAGCAGAGAGCCCGATGTGGGGCTCGATCCCAGGACCCTGGGATCATGACCTGAACCCAAGGCAGAGGCTTTAACCCACTGAGCCACCCAGGTGCCCCTAGTGAATATATTTTAAATGATGGAAACTGTAAATGGTAAAGGAAATGGTGAAAAAGCAAAAAAGCTTTTAAAACTCCAAGGGAAAAATTAATGAAGCACTCAGTCATCTACATATTATTTCCCATAAAAAAGTATGAGGACTCCCTGGAAAAACACTGGTTGCAAGCCTAGGGCAGGAAATCTAAAAGCTGAGACATCTCATCATGCCAAAAACAAACAAACAAACAAACAAACAAACAAACAAACACGTTATAAAAGAATACCAGGTTCATGTTAAAAGAACACATGAACCAGCACTAACGGACTTCTACTGATGAGACAACTTGAGGATCAAAAGGCATAATGACTGCAATGGACTGAAACACATAAATATATAAAAATCTATGAGTTCATAATGACACTTAAGACCAAAAACATCACTGATGCCCTTTGAAAGTTGCTAGGTTACTAGCAACATATTCTAAAATTTGATAATAAAGGGAATAACGCATAACAAGAGAATAAAGCCCATGAAGACAGAGCAAGTAAAAACATTTTAAGGGCACCAAGGTGGCTCAGTCGTTACGCTGATGATCTCAGGGTCCTGGGATAGAGTCCCACCTCAGGCTCCCTACTCAGTGGGGAGTCTGCTTCCTTCTCTCTGCCTGCCTCTTTACCTACTTGTGATCTCTCTCTGTGTCAAATAAATAAATACAATCTTCAAAATTTTTTTAAAATTTTTTTAAGATTGTATTCACTTATTTGAGAGAGAGAGAGTGAGTGAGTTAGTGAGAGAGAAAACACAAGTAGAAGCAGGAGAAACAAGTCTCCCACTGAGCAGGGAGTCCAATGTGGGGTTCAATCCCAGGACCCAAGAATCATGACCTGAGCTGAAGGCAGATACTTAACTGACTGAGTTACCCAGGTGCCCCCCAAAATTTAAAATTTTAATCCTTTTTTGTACATTGATTATGAATATACAATAAAATACGTACTAATCTTTTTTTTTTCAAAGACTTTATTTATTTGAAAGAGAAAAAGGGAGAGTGCCTACATGGGCGGGGGGAGGGGCAGAGGGAGAAGGAGAAGCAGACTCCCCTCTGAGTGGGGAGCCTGATGCAGGACTCAATCCCAGGACCTTGAGATCATGACCTGAGCCAAAGTCAGACACTAAACCCACTGAGCCACCCAGGTGCCCCTAATCTCTTTCTTTAAAAGAGAAGGGATTTCTTGTAGTCTTCTTCTGCTGGAATTAATTTGTTCTGAAAAATTTTATTCTTTGAAATACTGCATTTATTAAGTAGTTTATTTTCTCCTTTAATCAACCAAGATCATCAATATGGCAGGCATGACCCACCCAGCCAAAAGCAAATAAAGGCTTGACCATATTATTCCCATCACTTTGTGAAACGATAACCTATGCCAGGGTCCAAATTTTAAACCATTAAAAAAGTAGAAACTCTTCTTAGCTTAGAGGCTGTATAAAAGAGTTGGCAAGACAAATTTGGCTCACAGGCTGAACCCTAATATAGTCCAATAAACCTCTTTAATCATCTCAAGAACGGTATTTAAAGTGGTTCTTCATTTATGACTGTTTATTTTAATTTAAGCTCCTTTTAAACCAAATTACTTCAAGGTGTGTGTCAAAATGATTTACTGGTTAAATCTAGTCAGTTTTATATCTTGGCAATAAATGATACAATTATAAAATAGATTTCAAATATAACTTTAATAAAGCAATAAAAATGAGTTTCAAAGTTAGAGGATATAAATACAGTAGTCATGACCATAAAATAATTACTGATTTTTAATAAATATAACTTAGTGAGCCCTATCCCATTCAACTACCTTATTGGCATTACCAGTTCTTAAAATAATCATAGAATTGGGAGTCACAGTCTCACAGTCTATGGTATGTTCTCCTGCCCACCCTCACATTGTGGAGATTTTTTTTTTTCTGAGGATGGATGTCAATGATTTTTGGAAAAGTCAAAGTCATTCAGAGTTAAACCTGAAAGGTGATCAAATTGGCTTATCCCACCTAAGGCTCATAAATTGTTTGTTGTTTTTTTAAAAAAGATTTTATTTATTTGACAGACAGAGATCACAAGTAGGCAAAGAGGCAGGCGGGGGGGGGGGGGGGGGGGAAGCAGGCTCCCCACTGAGCAGAGAGCTCCATCGGGGCTTGATCCCAGGACCCTAGGATCATGACCCGAGGCAAAGGCAGAGGCTTTAACCCACTGAACCACCCAGGTGCCCCAAAAATTGGTTTTGAAGAGACTTTCAAAAAAGGAGATTTGAAAACATCTTGAGGGATGGAGTAAGTATATGGCTTCCTAAGGTGACTGCTAACAGAAAAATGTTTGCATGGATAGTTAAATTCTGGAACAAATCTAAAAATTAAGTCTCCACAAATCATGCATTACAATATTTTACATTCAGAAAATACAAAGTACTTCATAGTCATGTAAACCTTCCACAAGACTGTTGTTACCTAATGTCATCAGAGCAGCAATCAACAGCCATCCAGATTGTGTGCGCTGAGCTGAAAGACGACTGTTTTGTACAGCTGAACATAGCAAATCCTCTGCTAATGTCATAATAATCTATTTATATATGGAAGAAAAAGATAAAGAAGCATATCAATTTATAGGTTACTGGATAAAAGACAGCAATTAATAATCTCTTGAAAAATGAACTCTTACATATAACAAATATAAGTGATAAAGGACTGTCATTCATGTAGACTACATCATAGGACAATATCAGAGAAAACTATAAAAAAGTTAAGTTTCAAGGTTAAATACTGGCATACAGGGTTTATACAGCAACCCTGTAATTCTTTGTAGAGCACATATGATGACATTGTACAACTGTTCAAGTCAAGGTGCACAGAATTTGAATTTACTTTCAATTATAAACAATTATCTTAAATCTGTAATTACCAGAGAAAATTTTCTTATAGGAATCTCCTCTTTAAATTTTTATTTATTTATTTAAGATTTTATTTACTTATTTGTCAGAGAGAGAGAGAACACAAGCAGTAGGAGTGGTGGGCAGAGGGAGAAGCAGGCTCTCCACTGAGCAAGGAGTCCAATTTAGAACTTAATCACAGGACTCCAGGTTTACAGCCCGAGCCAAAGGCAGACACCTAACCAACTGAGCCACCCAGGCATCCCAGGAATCTCTCTTTTTTAAAAATTTGCATTCCATTTTGATACTCGAATGTCTGATAACCTTTCTAGAGGCAGTATACTACAGAGATTAAAAGTCCTTAAAATAGTTTCACATTGAAGTGAGTTTCACAGTAGAGTGGGACTCATGAAAGTATTATATTTTAAAAGTGTATGAAATAGGCAAAACAAAAGAGGAAAAACCAGATTATTTCATATGTTATGGATAATGCATGCTTATATAGTACAGAGTCCAAGAGGCATCTACTATGTCTGGGAAAACATCTCTGTTACCAAACACCTCTAGAAAAGTAGCAAGTATTACGAGTTAGCACATAAATTTTCTGAACAGGAAGGCTAGTGTATTTTAAAACAAGCAACCAACTTACTACTAACTTAGGACTACTTGAAGCCAATATAATCATGAATAACACTCAATAAAAACAAGGATAAAATAGCCAATCCTTTCTGCCTAACAAGTATGATCTGAGGATATTAAATCTAATTAAATACATGCAATGGCAAGTCTTCACTTAGAAACATATGACAGAATATGTTAGTTGTCAATCACCTTACTCAAGTGACATTGGCAATACTCAAAAAGTAGTTTTATGGGCGCCTGGGTGGCTCAGTGGGTTAAGCCGCTGCCTTCGGCTCAGGTCATGACCTCAGGGTCCTGGGATCGAGTCCCGCATCGGGCTCTCTGCTCAGCGGGGAGCTTGCTTCCTCCCTCTCTCTCTGCCTGCCTCTCTACCTACTTGTGATCTCTGTCTGTCAAATAAATAAATTAAAATCTTTTAAAAAAAAAAGTAGTTTTATAGCTTCTGAAGTAATGGTACATTCTTCTGCAAAAGCTAAATGGCAGATATAGTATAATACTAAAAATGATGTAGGAGTGATAGTGAGAAAGCAAGGAATGGTGATTTATTCTTAAGAAGTACATATATGGGGGCGCCTGGGCGGCCTTCAGGTTGGTTAAGTATCTGTGTTCAGCTCAGGGTGATCTCTGCTCAGTGGGGAGTCTGCTTCTTTCTCCCCCTCTGTCCCTTCCCTCGCTCATGCTCACTCTCTCTCTTTCTCTCCCCTGCTCTCACTTGCTTTCTCTAGAATAAATAAGTAAAACCTTAAAACAAAATACTTATATGTGTTTAAGGCCTAGGTTACAAAGGCTTTCACTGTCAAACAACATTCTTTGATAACTCACAATTCCTATTTATGCAATCCACTGTTGCCGTTTTTCTTTTATTTTTAAATTTTTGATGTACACATTATCCCACTTTGGTCAGTGGGAGACCCTTAAGTTACTTTCTGTGTGCTTTTAAAATGAAAACAGGATGATGACTTCCTTATTCTCCACCATGACAAGATATTTCAGGTTTACATTATGCCTCTCCTGCCCCAGATCTGGAACCAGCTATTTCTTCACGGAGCCTTAATTCCCTTTTGCATAAAATGGTGTTTAGAGCCATAATCTGGGCACTAGGGCTTTTCCTTACTACTAAGTTGTCATCGCTTTAGGTCTTGTCACTGGACAAAGTGGGGATTTAAGTACTCTTTGGGGGGGGGAGGTCAGTTCGTAGTGGCATTTTCCATTCAAATTTAACATGTGGGGCTTTTACTTAACTTTCTTGATTTTAGAGCTATATAGCTCTTTGCAGCTCTGTCCTCTACAATATGTTATTTTATTTTTTACAATGCAATTTTATTTATTTTTATTTATTAATTTATTCATTTTTTAAAGTAATCTGTATACCCAATGTGGGCTCAAACTCACAACCCCAGGAACAAATTCTGTTACTAAATGGAGATATTTCCAATAAAAAGTACAGAAACCATTCCTGTTTAAGTGTGGATAAGACATTTTTAACTATCCCTTTGTTTTTCATAGCAACCATTTGATAGTATTTAAAAATTAAGTAATATAGCTGATTTCTCAAAGTTGTCCTGCGTGGTTTTGACTGGGTGATAAACACAAAGATGATGATGTTTTTTAGAAAAAAATTGAAATGTCACTATTGTATGTGAAGAATGAAATCTTTACCTTGCCCTTTCCATGAGGAATTCCTAAAGGACAGTGTTTCACTGCTCCCAACAAAGCTGCCACGGCAAAACTAAAGCCAGTCACTGCTTCAGGTGAAGACTTAAGTACAGTAAGCCGTTCCAGGCAACGGTCTAAAAGAGGTGTTAGGTAAGAAGGTAATGCCACAGCAATGCAGTGTAAACACCAAGCTGCTGCTAGTCGAACAGCAATGCTAGGGTGCTGAATAACTGAAATGACACTGTCAAGAAGACCTAGAAGGACAGAAAAACAAAAGAGACTTAACTCTACAGATAAAGTAACTTAGCCATAAAACAGTCAAAAGAATAAGCAAGCCACATGGATATAAAATATATTATCTTTATCAAAAGCCAAATCAGAATAGAAAAAGACTTAAAAAGATACGTTAATTATAAGTGATTTTTTGGGAGCCCAACATGGGGCTTGAACTCAAGACCCTGAGATCAAGACGTGAGCCAAAATCAAGAGTCAGCCACTTAACAAACTGAGCCACCCAGGTGCCCCTAAATGATTTTTATATACAAGAATTACTTCTAATATGAAAATTGGTTTAATACACAAAAGAAAAATTTTATTTCCTAAATAAGCTACTGTTCTGCTTTTTTATCTTCAGACCATTATTCATTTGGTACTAGGAATTAAAAATTATCAATGCATAACAAAAACACCTTAAAAAGAAATGTCACACTGTGCTCCATCCTCTTCTTTTTACAAAAATCTCTTTTGACACATTTATCTACATAATTAGTATGCTTCCTATGTACCATAACACCCTTGCCTGAGAACAAAATGTTGAACAAAACTGAGGATTTGCTAGATCTTCAATGGGCTACTAACCAATTAATTATACAGTGAAGTACCACTGCCAGTAAGAATAAAAGTCTACATTTGCTGTATACAACTTCATCAAAATACGTAACAGTTCATGTTGACTGCTAAATTATATGGGATAAAGAGCTTACAAGCCAAGTATAATGTAAGCTTCAATCAGCAGGAAATACGTACCACAGTTAAAGGACAAAAGCCATGAAAACTGTATTTTTTAAATGATTAAATAAAAGACACATATTGTATGATTCCATTTATATGGAATGTCCATTAATAGGCAAATCCATAGAGACAGGAAATACATTAGTAGTTATCAGGGGCTGGGGAAAGGGGAAATGGGAAGAGTGAACTTTTTGGTATGTGAATTATCTCAGAGTGATTAATTTTTCAAGAAAAAGAAAACGGGAGACTGCTTGAAAGGACCTTTGAGGAAGTGAATTACTTGCATCACATAGAAATTAATGTTTTCACTGCAGATGAGAGACAAGAGTTCAGGTTTGCTTTTCTTTTTTTCCATGTTATCTTAAATATTTTCGGAAAGGGAGGACTAGGTGTGATTTAGTGAACAACCTTTAATTATAAAAGAAAACACTCAAATATATACATATTCTTAATAATCCTGATTATATTTATTTCACAAAACAACTCTAACAAACCTATAGTGGAATCTATAATAAATGAGTTATATGAAAAAGGCTTGTTTCCTCAGAAAAAAGTTTTCTAGAATAAAAGGAAAAACAAGGTATTCAGAAAAGTTGCAAACAACAGATACCTGCACTTGAATCCTGCAGTAAAGGTGCAGCTGTGGTGCCAAGACTGTATATGAGATTTCCAAGTTCTTGTAAAGCACACACCAGCATATGCTGGCTGGCCATTACATCTGTGGAGCCAACCCGGGTTTCCACATTACCCTCATTCATCACAGCATCTGAGAGAAGCATAAGATTTAACTACTTGTCGATGTTTTATTAAAATACATTATAGGGGGTAGGTGTTAGAAGCAGAAAATATAAAGGCAAAAATTAATACCACCTCTCTCTATACATGAAACCCTTAAGGCAATTAACTGAAATACTACAATGGGGACTTGCACCAATTCTGAGAAAGAACTGAACTAAAATAACCAATCCAGTTCAAGCAACCTGACATTAATCCCTTAATTACTATTACACGTGGCACTGAAAGGGAGAATGCATAGAAAATTAAAAAAATATTCCAACTTCACTGTTATACAAGATAAATAGAGTAGACTTAAAATAGTACAGGAACTGGGATGAACTATTTTTCCTCTCTCTCTCTCTCTTTTTTTTTTTTTTTAAGGGGGTGAGGGGTAGAGGAAAAGGGAGAGAGAGAATCTTAAGCAGGCACCATACCCAGCCCAGTGAGGAGCCTGAGACAGAGCTTGATCTCACAACCCTGAGATCATGACCTGTGCTGAAATCAAGAGTTGGATGCTGGGGCGCCTGGGTGGCTCAGTGGGTTAAGCCGCTGCCTTTGGCTCAGGTCATGATCTCAGGGTCCTGGGATCGAGTCCCGCATCGGGCTCTCTGCTCAGCGGGGAGCCTGCTTCCTCTCTCTCTCTCTGCCTTCCTCTCCATCTACTTGTGATCTCTCTCTGTCAAATAAATAAATAAAATCTTAAAAAAAAAAAAAAAAAAAAAAGAGTTGGATGCTTAACTGGCTGTGCCACCCAAGTGCCCCTGAGATTAACTGATTGTTTTGAAAACATTTTATCAACCTCTAGAGGAAGATTATGAATTCTGAGGAATTATTATCACCAGCCTTTAAGATATATATATATATATATGATACTTATGTGTTAGTTTATGTCTCATCTATATATTGACAACTTTACCCTAAAACAACTGGCATCTATCACAAAAGCATTTTTTTATTCATTTAGTATATTATATCCCAGTATAGCTTGTCCAAAAGGTCAATTGCTTCAGCATTGTTAAAACAGAGTATCTTAGTAAATCCATACCCACAACTTTCTTTAACTTCCAGATAGCCTGGCAAATGTCCTTGGCAGCAGCAATTTGAGCCTTTTCTCCAAGAAGACCTCCTATAGCAGCTCGAAGGATAAATGAAATACAACGACGACCGCAGACAGCATCAGTCTGAGTCTGGGTGGCTTTAGGGTGCGACTGTGACACAAGGCTTAGGACATGAGAAAGAAAGGCAGCGAAATTCTTCTCTAGCCATGTTCCTCCTAATGTTGAAACAAATACCACATAAGCCTAAAAAAAGAAAAGATTTTATCTTCAAAATGAAATAATTTTAATTCTATATTAATATTTTCTCTTCTACAAAATATATAAATTTTTTAATTCTTTCCTCATTTAGTCATTTAGTTATAGAAATATATATATTTCTATAACTTTATATAACTATATAAATATATAACTATATAAGTATATAGTTATATATTTATATATTTCTATAACTTTATAACTTTTATAAACTTTATAAATGTAAAGTTTATATAACTTTATATAACTATATAAATGTACTAGTATTCTTCTGTCTCTATTAAGCCCAAACTGAAGTACACAGTCTTTCAACGGGGATTTCATTTGTGCTGCATTTTTATTTTGGTCAGACTGGATCAAGTTTCAGAATAATCAGCATGGCCAGCTAATATGGAGACTGTGTCTATGGCTTCTTTGAACAAAGGATTCAAGCTCTTCAATATTCTGAACAAGAAAACCCAAATCAAATGTGAACACACTGTAAGAATTAAATATGTTCCAACACCGTAACTCTAAGGGAATTTAGTTCTAGAAATGTGAAAGGAAACTTCACAGTAATGAATCACTGCTCTTTATTTCCATGAATGTTAATGGTTGGTCTCACCCCAGAGATACAAAGACAGTAGTTTCCTTATGTAATCTGATCTTCTAGAAATACAGCTTACAATTACACTGGGACATCTTACATTTTCAAGAAATCTAATATCTATAAAACATTTTGAGGACCTATGTGAATTAAAAAAAAAAATACACATTTGCTTTGAACCACAATGGCATTTGGAAAATAATACAAAGCCCTCTGTGTTGTTTTATTCTAAGATACTTTTCCTAGGTTTGGCTTAGATTATATGCTATGATCTTTACTTAGGAGGTGATACTATACAAAATGGAAATACAGTATTTCCCATACTGAATAATATGTACCTAACATGTACCTTACATCTGCAAGCACACAAAAGCACAAAGGAAAACATGTTAAACTGTAAGACACTTTAACGCACAAGGCCTAGAAACAAATGTTTGTGTTTCAAAGGAAATAAACAAAAATTTCCCATTATTAGGAACTTAAAACACATGGTGAATAATGCCCTATTTCATTGGTTTTTGGGTAACTAAGGTTTTCTTACTTGTAATCTAGCTTTCAAAGAGTGGCCTTACCATCTCTGTTTTATGTGAGAGCAGGAGTGATGACTTTGCACAGTATAACTTATGCCCAGAGTATTCAGATACTAAAATTCTCATTACAGGCCAGTGAGCATTACACGTAGATACTCATTTGTGACTCTAACCTGAGTAACTCCAACTCGAACATCCCTACTGACTGAACTGGTTCCTTTCAGCATATCTCCACTGGCTCGAAGAAATCCTGAACTTCCACGTAGAAACCCTGTTCCTAGTAATTCCAGAACTTCCTCCAGAGATAATCTGCGAATGCTTTGACGTGAGACTGCTATAACAAAGAACAAAACAAAACATGTGATTCTTACTTTACAGACTAAAATTTTAATGCAAGACCTTGATTTGCATGATCTTGGTAAACACGTTAATAGAAACAAAAATAAACTAAAAATCCAAACAAAATGCAAAACTGACAGGACATTACACACATTAACATACAAAAAGTTATACAAGGGTTCAGAGGTCAAATCATAGAGGACTCTGAAGTAAGTCAATGACATCTAAAAGACTAAGCTACTTAGGAATTACGCTGTATTGCCCTCTTTCTTTTTTTTTAAGATTTTATTTATTTAATTGACAGAGAACATAAGCAGGGGGAGAGGCAGAAGCAGGGAGCCCGACAACACAGGGCTCAATCCTAGGACCTCAGGATTATGACCTGAGCCAAATGGGGTGTTCCCATTGCCCTCTTTTCCACAAAAAAGTTAAAAGGCTAAGTTTAAAAAAAATTTTTTTTATTTATTTGAGAGAGAGAGAGATAGAGAGAGAGCGCAAGAGCAGGGGAAGGGACAAGAGAGAGAGGGAGAAGCACACTCTCCGGAACCCTAAGATCAGGACCTGAGCCGAAGACAGATGCTTAACCAAATGAGCCACCCAGGTGCCCCAGGATAACCATCTTCTAAAACAAAAAACATTAACTGCCCTTGCTCTCTACAAATGAAAATGCTTACAGCTTTAAAAGTCTAAAATGCTTTAAAAATTCTTTTTAAATACTAAAAAATGCTGAAATCATAACTTTATATTTCCAAATGCTCTACAACTCTTAATGAAACTTATATAAAGTGACCATCATATCCTATTTTTTATAATTCTCAACTGCAGGTACAACTTTTGTTATATCCTTAGTCTTTGAAGAGATCAAAGCAAAATATTACTAAAATGATCAGTTGGCTCTCAGGCTACAATAATCAAGAGATCAGTTAGGGCAGAATGTGTCTTCAAGTTTGTTTGTAGTTTGACATAGAAGACTTTCTTCCTGTGAATATCTAGGGATCTCTTACACACATACATACATACTTCCCTCCCTTTCATTCTTCTGAATAATGATGGTCATGAGCTCTGACTCTCATTATTGGTTCAAGTCATACACAGTAGAGAAATAAACTTCCATTAATCAAAATGATGAGCAAAAAACCTACTTTAGTGTAAAGAGGAAATAACCATCTGAAACAAATGAAAATCTATGTTGGCATTTGGAAGAAAAATATTAGTGAACAGTATAAAAATCCATGCCCTCATGAATCATAAATTCTAGGAAGGAAAGAATAAACAACACAATAACTAAGTATATAATATGCTAGACAATGATTAAAGCGATGCAAAAAACAGAGCAGCTCAGGCTCAGGAATACTGGGGGAAGTATTTCCGATTTTAAATAGGGTAGTCAAGGTAGGATTCATTGGATAGGTGACATCTGAACATAGTCTGAGGACAGTGAGGGAATCAGGCATGCCGATATCTGGAGAAAAAGTGTTCTAGGCAGAGGAAATACCCAGAGCAAAAAGGCCTTGGGGAAGGATATGATGCATACTGGGTTCAAGTAGAGCTATGTGAACAGAGCAATGGAGGAATCTAGTACGGGATAGGCCAGAGAAGAAAGAGAAGGCACTGGTCTTTGTAGATCATTATCATAGGGATGTGAAGTGAAGTGAGGTACCAGTGAAAGAGCCTAAGCAGAGGAGTGATATAATCTGTCACTTTGCTTCGGTGCAGAGAGAAGACTGTAGAAGAGGGCGCAGGGAGAAGCAGGGAAACCCACTAGAAGCAATTTAGTAACTCAAGCAAGAGGTGATGGTGGCTTAGATCAAGGTGGTTGCAGAAGAGTCGAGTCTGCATAAACATGTATTTTTAAGTTTTTACTTGAAAAAGTTTCAAAATCACATTACAAAAATAACTACAGGAGTGCCTGTGTGGCTCAGTGGGTTGGGCCTCTGCCTTCAACTCGGGTCATGATCTCAGGGTCCTGGGATTGAGCCCCACATCGGGCTCTCTGCTCAGCAGGGAGCCTGCTTCCTCCTCTTCTCTCTCTGCCTGCCTCTCTGCCTACTTGTGATCTCTGTCTGTCAAATAAATAAATAAAATCTTTAAAAACAACAACAAAAAACACAAAAAGAACTGCAAGAATAGTAAAATAAACTCCCATGTACCCTTCACCTAGACTCACAATATTCTCATCACTTTTTCCATTTTTGAAGAGTTTGTGCATGACTAGTTGTTTTATACAACAGCACTCAATTTGAGTCTGTCTAGTATTTCCTCAGAATTTTGGCAGGAGAACGATGCAAGTAATTATAAGCCTTCTCAATGTGTAGCATCAGAATGCACTGTCAGCTTGGGATCAGTCTGTCCCTATGTAAGTGTTAGGATACTTGAACACTTGAATAAGGTTTGTCTGCCAGGTCTGTTCACTATAAAAATATCAACTTTCCTTTTATACTTACTATGTAACTTGTGTGGTGATACTTTAGGACAATAAAAATATGCCATAACCCATCAAACTTTCATCCAACAATGCAATGAGGATTCCTACCTGCATAAATTATTACAATGACTACAAAAAGGTCATTATCTAACAATCATTCCTTCTATCTTTATTTGTTGGCATTTTACTGTAAAAGAGAGCTTTCCCTTCTTTACTTACTTACTTTCAGTATGCACTCATAGATTTCTTTTTTATTTAATAGGTATAATCCATTTGCCATTATTAATTTTGCTTCTAATACTGTCTTGGATTTGACCAGTGGAATTATCTTCAAAGAGCTGGCCAGTGGGAGCACCTAATTTTTTTGACACAACAGTATGTTCCAAGGTCATCTTCAGACATTTCCTTCGCCAACCCCATAATTAGCCAATTCTCCAACAGGTCCCAATTCTGGGTATGTTTTAAGATTGTCCAGTAGAGAAGCTATTGAGTGTGAGAGGTAAGAATCATGGGTGACTTTACAAATTTTGATTTGAACACCTGGAAGGACAGAGTTGGCATCAACTGAGATTAGCAAGCCTGCAAGTAGAACAGGTGTGTGTATGTTCTAGAGGAGGAGAGATCAGGTATACCCTTCAGGAAAAGTTAATTTGAAACATCAAATAAACATCCAAAGAGATGTCAAATAGGAAGCTAAATATGAACTTGGTGCCCAGGCTAAAGATATAGATCCAATAATCCCTGACATATAGATGGTATTTAAGCCATTAGATTAGATAGGATCACCAAGAGGATAAGCATACACTTACTGCAAAAGAACAAGTATTAGGCAAGGGGCCTCTTCTATAAAGATAAGGAATCAACAAGGAAGATGAAACAGGAATTTCTAGTGAGGAAGAAGGAAAACAAAGAGAAAATGAAGTTATATAAGCACAGTGAAAAAAGACAAGGAAGATAATCAGCTGACTTAAATGTTGCTGAAACGTCTACTGAGACAACTGAGAACTGCCCACTGGCTTTAGGTGGCTGAGTACAAACATCACCTCAAAAAGGGCAGGGGTTTTTGTTTTGTTCAATTAACATATCCCATGTGCTCAGAAAAGATCCCAAGTATAAACAAGTATTTCTTGAATGAATGAATGAATGAATGAACACAGAGGTCTTTGATGAGCTTAACCAAAACAGTTCTGGTGGAGTGAATGGGGGGGAAATCCTAGCTGAAGTGGGTTTGAAAGATATGATTGGAGGGAAACTAAAGACACTATCAAGAAACTCTTCTGAGGAACTTTAATGCAAAGGGAAGAGAAATGGAGCTCCAACTGGCTGAGAAGATACAAGAATTTTTTTCTTTTAAAAATGGCAGAAACAGGGGCGCCTGGGTGGCTCAGTGGGTTAAGGCCTCTGCCTTCGGCTCAGGACATGATCCCAGGGTCCTAGGATCGAGCCCCGCATCGGGCTCTCTGCTCAGCGGGGAGCCTGCTTCCCTTCCTCTCTCTCTGCCTGCCTCTCTGGAGATAGGGGAAAGGTGAATGGGAACAGGTCAGGAAGTCACCAAAAGAACCCAAACCAGAAAAATGTTGTTCAGGACTTTTAGGAGGTTAAATCTTAAGCCACCTAAGAAATTGAAATTGGAAGAAATGTTTAATCAAATCCTTTTTATTTATTTTTTTTTTCAAAAATTTTATTTTATATATTTGACAGAGAGAGTGGGAGAGACTACAAGCAGGGGGAGCAGCAGAGGGAGAGGGAAGCAGACTGCCTGCTGAGCATGATCCCAGGATCATGACCTGAGCCACCCAGGTGCCCCAATCAAATCCTTTTTAAAAATGTAAATTGCTCATTTCTGTAAATGAACCATTAGCAGTAGCACACAGTTTCAGTAAAAACAAGCAAAATGTAGAATTGCATAAGTTATGATTGAATATTTAAATGTATATGCTTCGATGGTAGTTCTGAATTAAACTAGCGTTTTTGGGGGCGCCTGGGTGGCTCAGTGGGTTAAGCTGCTGCCTTCGGCTCAGGTCATGATCTCAGGGTCCTGGGATCGAGTCCCGCATCGGGCTCTCTGCTCAGCGGGGAGCCTGCTTCCCTTCCTCTCTCACTGCCTGCCTCTCTGCCTACTTGTGATCTCTGTCTGTCAAATAAATAAATAAAAATCTTAAAAAAAAAATGGCAGAAACAGAAGGATGTTTTTGTAGGTAATAATCCAATAGAGAGGTAAAAGCTGGTATAAGAGAGAGGAGACTTCCTAGAGCAATATCCTTGAACAAGTGAGAGAATGATATATATTAAATTATATATATTAAAAAATCACATAAATTCCTGGCAACTTGTTCCAATGATAACAAAGTGTCATACTCAATCCCTGCTTTTAAAAAAAAATTATTATTTATTTATTTAAAGCACATGAGTGGGGGGGGGAAGGAGAGTAGGAGAGGAAGAAACAGGCTCCCCACTGAGCAATGAGCCTGAGGATGGGCTCGATCCCAGGACCCTGGGATCATGACCTGAACTGAACCAACTGAGCCACCCAGGTGTTCCTCAATCCCCGCTTTTTAAGGGCCTTGGAATAACTATCACCTGTCTGAAACCTGTTAGTTTTACTAAGAAAATCGTTTCAGTTCTGTACTTCATAATCTTTTGTAGTTGAGTATGCTAACCTCCACTGCATTTGTTTTCTAAATTATTAAGCACTACATTATTAGTCCATGACTGTAAAAAAAATCTATTATGGTATCTAGATCACTTTTTAGTTGTATAAAAATAACTCAATTATTTGTAAGCTAAAACTTACAGAGGCAAGATGATAGAATTTCTAACAAAAGATTAGGCCAAGGATTTTTACTGTGGGTGAAGCTGATTCTTCACTTTGCTTAGTCTGATTACAAAAACGCTAGTTTTTTTTTTTTTTTTAAAGATGTCATTTATTTGACAGAGAGAGATCACAAGTAGAGAGGCAGGCAGAGAGAGCGAGGGAAGCAGGCTCCCTGCTGAGCAGAGAGCCCAATTCGGGACTCAATCCCAGGACCCTGAGATCATGACCTGAGCCGAAGGCAGCAGCTTAACCCACTGAGCCACCCAGGCGCCCCCAAAAACGCTAGTTTAATTCAGAACTACCATCGAAGCATATACATTTAAATATTCAATCATAACTTATGCAATTCTACATTTTGCTTATTTTTACTGAAACTGTGTGCTACTGCTAATGGTTCATTTACAGAAATGAGCAATTTACATTTTTAAAAAGGATTTGATTGGGGCACCTGGGTGGCTCAGGTCATGATCCTGGGATCATGCTCAGCAGGCAGTCTGCTTCCCTCTCCCTCTGCTGCTCCCCCTGCTTGTAGTCTCTCCCACTCTCTCTGTCAAATATATAAAATAAAATTTTTGAAAAAAAAAATAAATAAAAAGGATTTGATTAAACATTTCTTCCAATTTCAATTTCTTAGGTGGCTTAAGATTTAACCTCCTAAAAGTCCTGAACAACATTTTTCTGGTTTGGGTTCTTTTGGTGACTTCCTGACCTGTTCCCATTCACCTTTCCCCTACCTCCCAATAAATAAAAAAGTCTTACTGAATTATCAGATTAGAAAAAAACAAAATAAAAATAAAAATTTCTTATTATAAATTTTATTTATAATCTCAATTGGAAAGTGAGGGGGCTATAAGTTTGATAATGTTCCACAGATGACTGTGACATGCTGTACTTCCTGTCCTCTCCCATCTCTGGTTAAAAACATTAGTTTTAGAAAAAAAAAAAAATCTCCCTTTATATAACTATAAAAAATTTCTCCAGCAATGCTTCTTAAGCTTTAATGTGCACATGAATTATCTGGAGATCTTGTTCAAATGAGAATCTGGATTTAGTAAACTGTGTGTGGTCTGAATTTCTGCATTTCTAACAAGCTTCCAGGGGATGCTAAGACTCCTGATAGCAGATGTTTCAGTAGTTAAATTTCTAAAGAACAAACACATTTTCATTTGTGTGAGATTGTTTATTCTTTGGAGTCAGAATGATAAAGCAAGTTTTCAGTTACTCATCAATGTTTTATATACACTGTTGATTAAACCCAGGCAAATTCTCTTATTTTCAAAAATACCCCATCCTTCACTGCCTAGAAGCATAGAAATAAAAAGTAACACAAAGCAAACTGTCCAAGTACAGTGAATTTAAGTACCTGTTGTTTGGATTATTTACATCACTGCTCCCTTATATCAACCTAGAAAATGGCAAGCCGAATATAGGTAATCAAATTCATGTTGCTTAAAAAAGAATCAAGATTTAGATCATACCTATTATTGGATAACAATTAACAATTTACTTAAAAAAAACAAAAGTAAAGGCCATAATGTAAAGATGATGACTGAATAAAGTACATTTCTTCAAGAGTTTATTTTTTTCCTCAAATTTTTACTGACTTATTTGAAAATGAAATCTTGGTGGGGCGCCTGGGTGGCTCAGTGGGTTAAAGCCTCTGCCTTTGGCTTGGGTCGTGATCCCAAGGTCCTGGGATCGAGCCCCACGTCGGGCTCTCTGCTCAGCAGGGAGCCTGTTTCCTCCTCTCTCTCTCTGCCTACCTCTCTGCCTACTTGTGATCTCTGTCTGTCCGATAAGTAAATAAAATCTTTTTTTTTTTTTAAAGATTTTATTTATTTGAGAAAGAGACAATGAGAGAGAGCATGAGCGAGGAGAAGGTCAGAGGGAGAAGCAGACTCCCCGTGGAGCTGGGAGCCCGATGCGGGACTCGATCCGGGAACTCTGGGATCATGACCTGAGCCGAAGGCAGTCGTACAACCAACTGAGCCACCCAGGCGTCCCGTAAATAAAATCTTTAAAAAAAAAAAAAAAAAAAAAAAAGAAATCTTGGGACCTAACCAATGTTTATAAACTAAAATTGATTTATAAGATATCCTGCCTCTTTTCAAAATTAACAATGGGTAGTAGTAATACTACATTATGTTTGTTTAAACGAAATGGGAATAAATTACAATAGACATTTTGAAAATAATTATATAATTTTACCTGATCCTGGATGTTTAGAAATTATAGCTTTAGCCAACACTGTGCCTAGTAGCTTTGAAACAGAAATCCGCACATCATAATTGGAACCTTCAAAGGACTTAAAACATAGTGTGGCCACACTATCCAAGTCTGTACTCCACATAAAGATGGCCTCTTTCTGGAGTTCAAGGAGACACTATTTAATTGAAAACAAAACAAAACAAAGCAAAACAAAAAAATACGGACATTAATGAAAAATAAAATGTAAATGTCAGGTTCAGATCTATATAAGTTATAGAAACTATCAAGTTCTAACAAAAATTATATACAAATCCAAAGTATCTAAATAATGACTGCAGAGACTACAAATGAATACTTATTAAACGTCATAAAAATTATACTATATAAAACAATGTGTCCACAGAGGATGGGAGGACAACCCATTCTAAGTAGGTTAGGAAAGATGTCTGTGGAACCAATCTGTTGGCTATGAGCAGTTGTGAGAATAATTACAACATAAACAATTCTACTGTCCTATCTTACCAACTATATTAGGAAGGCCATGATAATTCTGAAGATCACAAGACTTGGCCTAGATCTGCAGAGGACTAAACTGACTTACTTTGCTTCTGTTTCCTAGCTTGCAAAAAGTGACATACTCAAAAGAAATTAAAGTATCAAAATCTAAATCCCAGACTTTAAAAAAAAGAAAAAGAAGGCGTGATTAAAAACAAATCACTCTCAAATAACATAAACTTTACATGTAAACTTCAGGTTATACAACTATAGAGAGGAAGCATAGTAGAGTGAAAGAAATACTCAGAGTCTGGTAACCTGAATTCCCTGCCCTCCAACAAGGTCTAAAGGACCTTGGAAAATTCATACAACTCTCTGGACCTCAGTTTCCTCCTATGCTAAAGTAAGATGGGCTAACTACCAAGATTATACTCTGAGATCATGTACCTATTAACAGGGATACTAATTTTCTTTATATTTATTTTGAGAAATTCTGCTTATTAGACCATATTACCTTTGCAGCAGCACAACGAACAGCCATGGATCTATCTGTTAAGCAGGATTTAGCAGCTTTATAAACATCCCTGTGGCAAGGTGTAGCAGCAGCTCCTAGTCCATTCAATATATTTTGCAGACTAAGCATAATCTCATATCGACCTTGAGACTACCAAAAAGAAAAAATTTAAGAAAAAAATTTAACTGTGAAAAGTAGCATTAAGCATTAAAATTTCTCTCATATACTAATGAAATACTTCAATATCTGTATACGCTAACCAACCCATCTAACATCAAGAAACATTAACAGTTGTTATTTTATGAAGTGTTTCAACATTTGAAAAGTGGTATGTCTATATATTATAATATTTCAACAAAATACGAAGGATTGATGCAAAGATTAAGTGAAATTATATTAAAAAATCCTAGCACAAGGCTAGCATGTTGTTAAGCATTCAATAAATGGTTGCTATTAATGAGGTAACACGGTAAGTGGTCAGCACCTGGCAGCCAGGTGCCCTTGGGCAAAACTGTACCTTTTAAATAAATGGACATATCCACCTCACAGGTTGTTGTGAAGCTCAAACAAGTTACTATATGCAAAATGCTGAGAATAAGGCCTGACATATAGTAAATGCTCAATAGATTTTATAGCCATTAATATTTTAGCATTTATTGGGCTGAGTAGTTTAACTCAAAGAACAAAAGTCTGGGCTTTGGACTTAAAAAGACTTGGGGCTGAATCGTGGCTCTGATCCTTAGCACCTGTGTGACTTTAAGTTGTTCTTACTTATTTCTCCATCTATAAAATGAGAATAAGATGAACCCCACAGAGCCAGTGTGAGAAGTAAGTCAGTCCTTGTGGGGAAAACATTTACTGCAGGGCCTGATACATAGAAATACTCAAATAACAGTCGCTGCTTATACTACTGATATTTTAATAAATGCCCCAAATGATTTCTATGTCCCAGAAAATTAAGGCCACTAAAGATAACTAAAGTTGGGGGAAGACAAAGATCAACATCAAGTATCATTTTCATAGGAATGTTATTAATTTTCTTTGCCCAAAGAAGCACAACAATGAGTAATTAATAGGTGGACATAACCAACTGGGTCTCAAGGTGAAACTTCTGAACTTTCTTTTTATCCCAACTTTATGATGTCTATTACTGAAGGGCATGAATCAAAGGTGGGAGCTCTTTGGTCATCTTCAACTTGTTGTAGTACCTGATCTACTAAGTCATATAGATAAAAAATAGCAGGAAATAAAATCCTCAGCAGTAATTTGAAAATTTCTGAGACTTAAAGAGTAATCCCATTAATCATAAGGCCTAAAGAGATTATAGCTTAACTAAGAGAGTTAAGTGGGAAAAAAAGTTTATTTATTTATTATTTGAGAGAGAGAGAGAGAGAGGCATGAGAGGAGAGAGGTCAGGGGGAGAAGCAGACTCCCTGTCAAGCAGGAAGCCGGGTGTGGGACTCGATCCAAGGACTCTAGGTTCATCAACTGAGCAGAAGGCCATCTTAACCAATTGAGCCACCCAGGCACCCGGGGGGGAATAAAGTTTAAAGTGGCCATTCCTCAGCAGATAAAAGTTCTACAAACATTTTAAGTAAAACCCAATTTTACAATCTCTTTCGATGTTAACAATCTCTTTTGCTGAATCACCTTCAGTTTTCTAGCAAAACACTGCTTAGAACTGACTGGATTCGATCATTAGTTTTTTGTTTGGACTTAACTTCTGAAAGATCTTGAATAAGCTACATTCTTTTTTTTTTTTTTTAATTTTTTTTCTTTTAAATAATCTCTACACCCAGCATGGGGCTTGAACTCAAAACCAAGAGTTGCATGTTCTACTGTCTGAGCCAGCCAGGCACCCCAAATCAGTTACATTTTTCTCGAAATTTATCATATTTTACATATGAACTTTCAAATTCAGGTCGTGATCTATCTCAGAGTCTCAAGATCAGGCTCTGTGTCAAGCTCTTTGCTCAGGATGAAATCTGCTTGGAGTTTCTCTCTCCCTCTCCTTCTGCCCCACCCTATTGCACATACTTGTGCACGCAGGTGCACAAATATTCTCTCTCTCTCCCCTAAAATAAATAGTTTCTTTTTTTTAAATGTGTGGGCAACTAGATAGCATTTTAAAAAATTATTTCAGAGCTGTTTTCTAGACTTCTTCTCTAGGTGAGGTCAGAACAAGAACTAGTATGTTGTTTTTATATTTAGAGATGCTGAGGGGTGCCTGGGTGGCTCAGTCATTAGGTGTCTGCCTTTGACTTGGGTCATGATCCCAGGGTCTTGGGATTTAGTCCCACATCAAGCTCCCTGCTCAGTGGGAAGCCTGCTTTGCCCTCTCCCACTCCCCTGATTGATTTACCCTCCCTCGATGTCTGTCTCTGTCAAATAAATAAGAATAAAATCTTTTTTTTTTTTTTTTAAGATTTTAGTCATTTATTTGACAGACAGAAATCACAAGTAGGCAGAGAGGCAGGCAGAGAGAGAGGCAGGGAAGCAGGCTCCCTGCTGAACAGAGAGCCAGACACGGGGCTCCATCCCAGGGCCCCGGGATCATGACCTGGGCCAAAGGCAGAGGCTTAACCCACCGAGCCACCCAGGCGCTCCAAGAATAAAATCTTAAAAAAAAAAAAAAGGTGCGGAGTTATCCTTAAATATTAGGGATGACAGATTTAAAATTTTTGATAAACACATATACAAATGCTTTAATTTCAAAATGATTGGTGAGGGGCACCTGGGTGGCTCAGGCAGTTAAACTTCTGCTTTCAACTAAGGTCATGATCCCAAAGTCCTGGGTGGAGCTCCCCCATCAGCTCCCTGCTCAGCAGGAAGCCTGCTTCTCCTTCTGCCTCCACCCTTCCCCCTGGTTGTACATGTGCTCTCTCTCAAATAAATAATAAAATCTTAAAAAAAAAATTAGTGAAATTATAGTTGGCAAGAAATTACAGTATCTTGGAAGACAAATGAAGAGACCGCTACAAAAACTAAGGGTATTCCACAGTGGTAAATGATCACAAATCAATAAGGCTAAGGCTAAAAATATATTCCTCTGACAACTAAAAGGTCAACCAGACCCTGGTCATACTTATATCCTCCATGCTCTTTCCCAACCTGATTGTATTCCTTACTCTTTCCTGTTCTGGTAGAATACTACTCCAACCATCAGGTACCCAGTTGTTACCAACTATGTATCTGGATCCTTGTTGACAAGCACTTGCTGTAGTACTAGTATTAGGGGAAAAGGTGATGTGAGAGGATGAAGCAGGGATGGGTTTGCAGAGAAATACTTGAAGCTTTTGCCAATCTGGATTTATCCAAAATTATAAATTGCATTACTGATTTTCTAATAAAGATTTAATATACAAAAGAGATATGTACATCTCCTAGAAATATTTCTAGGAAATATTTATGGATATATTTATATACATACCTATGTATGCTTACCAGAGGTAAAGCACTTCTGTTGGCTCAAGAAACCATAAAACACAAAACCATAAAATACTTTTTATTCTTTTTCTTTTGATATAATAAAAATTATAGTTTATCTTTTTAATCTTTGGTTGAACTTGTGGTTACTCACCTCTGCACTCTTCATAGCTTTAAGAATATTCCCCACTGTATCAGTAAAGGTGTTAACCAGTACTCTACCCAACTTCCTGTACAAGGAACCCAAACATACCACAGCAGCACTGAAACAACATTTAGATTAGGAATTAATCATGAGTGAAAAAACAGGAATCAAAAAAATCTTAGACTATGTAAAAGTGACTATTTAATTTTACTTTTAAAGTATAAAATTGCCCAGAACCTATTCAATTATTAAATCCTCAGGTATGATGCATGCATGAATACCAAGTAATTATACTTCCCATAACAACAATTTTTTTAAAAAATGAGCCTTCAAATAATCAAAACCTCAGCCCAAAGATTCAATTCCCCCAAATTTTCTTATAAAATAATTTTTCATGAAACTGACCTGCATATATTGGCTAATCAAAGATAACCTTAAAAATGCAAGGTAAGAAAAACAGGAAATAATATTCTTATCAAATCTGAAGTCTGAAAACTTCATGGGAAAATACATTCTGTTATAAGCTAAAAATTAGTTCAACAGAAATTTCTGTAAAAATACTATTGTGGAACCATACATGGCAAATGACTTTCTCTAATAGACGAAAAAACGAACTGAATCCTATAGAGAAAGCAACTAAGCTGTTCTTTTTAGGAGCTTAGAAGAGTATGTTTCTATATGGTACTTACTATTAACTTTCACAACTAAGAGCTAATAAATTAAAAGAAAACCCAAGTGGTAAGGAACTCAAAATACCTTTTTCTTAAACACTCAACTGCTAAGACTTTTTTGTATTTATCCTTAAAACACTTCTTTTTTAATAGCTGACATATATTAGTTTCAGGTGCACAACATAGTGATTCAATAATTATAAACATTACAAAATGCTCACTATAGCAAGTGTAGTTACCATCTGTCATCAAAGAATGTTATTACAGTATTATTGATGATAGTCCCTGTGCTGTACTTTCCATCCCTATGACTTATTTGTTTTTCTAGAAGTTTGTACCTCTTAATCCCCTTCACCTATTTCACTTAACCCCCTCCCTATCCCCCACTCTGGCAACCACCAGTTTGTGTTCTACATTTATGGGTCTCCAGCTACTACATTTTTAGTAAGACAGTTTTCATTCCTAAATCAAGACTTCAAATATGTCTAAAATATTTTTTAGAATAGTCTCTCAACCAATGGGAAAATGTTTTTTTTTTTTAAAGGTAGATTTAAAAAGTGAGCAAAACAATTTGTATTCAGTTTCAAAATAATTATCAAGTAGTTTGGTTTCTTTAGAAAAATGATTCAATAAGGAAACACTACTTAATGTTCAGCTTTAATATTTAACTTACAGTTTCGTGGGAAGATAACTTGGAGAATCATCTTTGCTACGAATAAGATCATTACATTTATCGATTGTCTCGTAAACAGAGAATGTATCACCAATACTATAAAGAACACCTAGATTTTTAGCAAGGAGTTTGCGGGTAGGAGGCCCTGGGGAGCTAGTCAACAAAGATAGGAGCTGTTCAACAAGAGTCTTCTGTTTCTCCTTCACATCACTCTAGAAAGGAAGGTAACAAAGAATTCAAAGTCAATATAATTACATGTAATCTTTTAATATGATTTTTCTTTCATTTATTTAAGAATTAAAAACTCCAGAAAAATACAAAATTATTTTGACTAAAAATTACAAGTAAGTTGGTGGTGTAGTCATTGTGCCACACAAGGTAGTTTGCTGCCCTGCAGATATCTCCAAAAATTAATTTCTGGGCCACAATATAGTGGAGTCTCTGTGAAGAAAGATAAGGGTTCTATTTCTTCTATATCTTTCTTCTTCTGTTGAAAGGTAGAGCAAATACGTACTTTAACCAGAGGCTCTTTGTTATTAAGTCTCTCCCCCATATATATCTGTATAAATAAGCAGCAACCTATAATCTATCATGAGTTGACCTTGAAATGAATGACTGCGTTACTCAGATCTTTTTCTAAGTTTAGTGCAATTTTTTTTTGTAAACTTATGCATCTAAATGCCAGTAATGTTACTCCATTTTACTTGTCTACTTTCTGAAAAAGGAGTACAGAATACCATTATAATAGTAAAGGTATTCAGGTGCTCACTAAAGCATAAGTTTCCACAACGAACTATTTGTTAGTATATGGATTTTTGTCTTGTTAAATTCCAAATTTCTCCATGAGTAGTGTCTCTGTACCATTTCTGCATTACATATGGTGTCACTTACTATGTAGAAGAATACCCTCATTCTTAGTAGATGTATGCAGAAGTATTTAAGGTGCAATACCATCTCATATGGCTCAGTAAGTCAATCAAATATGATAAAATGTTAATTGCTAAATGTAGCTGAAAGTATGAGTGATTTGGGTTTTTTGGGGAAATTATTTCATAAGCCTAAGAGTTAATATGTTTACTAAAAGCCTTTTAAATTCATATTCTCCGTAAAAAGCTCACAACTTTTTAAAAGTGAAACTCCCTTACAATATTTAGCAATGTATTACACAAGGGCTTCATGCATATGAAGGTGAAGAAGATAATGAAAATGAAATCTAATAGAATGTGGTTTATAGTTAGTTTTTTATATTTTTGTATATATATATTTAAAGATTTTATTTATTTATTAGAGAGATATCACAAGCAGGGGGAAAGGGTAGAGGGAGAAGCAGGCTCCCTGCTCGGGGAGCCTGATGTGGGGCTTGATCCCAGGACCCCGGGATCAGGACTTGAGCTGAAGGCAGATGCTTAGACAACTAGGCCACACAGGCTCCCCTTTTTATATATTTTTAAAGTAATATAAAAAACATTGACTGATTTCTTCCTGCTTTGAAAGAATAGACTTCTTATGATATTTCATTATAAACTTTTTAAAAAATTAACATATAATGTATTATTAGCCCCAGGGGTACATGTTTGTGAATCGTTAGGCTTACACACTTCACAGCACTCACCCCCCTCCCCAATGTCCATAATCATTACAAACTCTTAACAAGGTCTAGCATTTGAAAGCTAATTTAGGTTATTCTGAATGAAATTAGAAAAGCAAACCAAACAACCTACACAACATCTGGCACTTAAAAAAACACTAAGAAGTTTTTGCAATTTTACCCACCCTGCTGGTTGCCAGCAAGAGCTTCTCCAAATAGCTCAACCAATCAAAAATAAACTCTGCCTTCTGAACTTCACCTAGTTGATTATACACTTCTTCATTCAGCAATAAGCTATGAGCTAATTCCATTCCTTGCCGAAAATTCTCCTAGCTGGTCACAGTTCTTCTCATTAAACTTCAGTCAATATATCTAAGAAAAAAAAACCTGTAATAGAGGAAAAGAACATATTTTAAAAGGAAGGCAATTCTAATACTGGAAATTTCCACAGAAAGCACAAAGTATAATTAAATCGGGAGATAGTTTTTATAAATTATAAATTGGGTGAAACTGGGAAATCCCAACACTGAACTCTTAACAATGATACAAAATCTACCTTTGACTCAGTTTTTGGAGAGCAGACAGGCAAAGCAGAAAAGTATCACTGATATTCATATGAAAAAATTTGCTAAACAGAAGAGACATTCCATTAAAATTCTAAAAATTTTTAGGTTAGGCTACTAAGGGTTAGATTTTTAATTTTCTTTGTAGGATAAATATCCTTTTACTAAAATAAAATGGGTCACAGGTACATATAAATAAATGACCAAATATCCAGACCTACTAAAATTCTATAAAGCTTGACCTCTGCCTGGGCATATATCCTGTCATTTACCTGGATTTTGAAATGGAAGGACTTATTCCTATTAGCATCTGTTTCCTCAGCCTAATAAAGATACTGCATATAGCTTAAGGCTAGGAGTTTTAGCAAAAAGTCTCATCTCAACCACAATAGTCTTATCTCTGTGAGCCTTGTGAAAGCAAAGTCCTTTTTTTCAAGACACTTAGATGGGATGTTGTCCAGGGACTGTAGCAATAAAGATCATATCTGCTCTGACCCAAATCCAAAGTAGCTTTCATTTCTGCTGTAGCAAATACTCAAAAAAAGACAGAGTAGATTCTGCTTGGTTTTGTTTTTTTAAATTCATGAGTATGTCCTGGGCATATACCTTCCAGAACATAAATAACATGTAAGCGTATACACACACACCCACACATACACATAAACATTTGTAAGATGACATCTTGATTATGGAATTTTTTATTTTTAGAAGGATCATGTTCAAGTTTATAGCAACATGTCTACAACTCATTTTTGAATAATTGACTCAATCAGCCATAAATACAGTAAATGTTAACAACTATATGTAGACAGTGGGTATGCGAACGGTCATTTTACTATTCTTCACTTTTTCTGTATTTTTTAAAAGATCACAATAAAAAGTTGGAAAAAATTATTTAAGAAATTAAGAAACACACAAGCAGAGCGCCTGGCTGGCTTAGTGGTAGAGCATGAGATTCTTAATCTTGGGGTCCTGAGTTTTAGCCCACGTAGTGTGTAGGGTTTACTTAAAAAAATTTAAGGAAAATTAGAGGGGAAAGTTTAAGACAAAAAACACACAAGCTGGCTTTAAAAAAAATCATCACTACTACTTACAAGAGAGACAACTATCATCAAGAACATTATACGGAGAAGGCACTACATACATAAAAGATGGGTACTCTTATTCACTAATATATCAAAAATAAATTTGATAAATTATAAAACTCCCAGCAAACAGAAAAAGGTAATTAGAATTGCATGGAAATACAGATAGAATGCTGCAGGTAATTAAACTATAAAATGAAATATATAGCTCATATTCCCTTAAACAAATCTCAACCTTTTATAGAGAAGCCAGGGTGAAAATGTGTTAGAAAATCAAATGGGACGCTTCCCGCCATCTTGGAGCCTCTGGAGGCCGGCTGGGAACAGGACTCCTAAAATGACAAATTATGTCCAGAAGGTTGTGGTCCAAGGCCATTTTTGCTGGCTACAAGCGGGGTCTCCAGAACCAGAGGGCACATACAGCTGTTCTTAAAATTGAAGGTGTTTCTGCTCGAGATGAAACTGAATTCTATCTAGGCAAGAGATGTGCTTATGTGTACAAAGCAAAGAACAACACAAAGACTCCAGGTGGCAAACCAAACAAAACCAGAGTAATCTGGGGAAAAGTAACTGGTGCTCATGGAAACAGTGGCATGGTTTGTGCCAAATTCCAAAGCAACCCTCCTACTAAAGTCACTGGCCACAGAATCCATGTGATACTATATCCCTCAAGGATTTAAACTTAATGAAAAGTAAATAAATAAAGATGTACATTTGTTCTCTTGTAAAAAAAAAAAAGAGAGAGAGAGAGAGAGAGATAGAAAGAAAAAGAAAAAAGAAAAAAATCAGATGGGAGATCTAGGAAAAGCTTTTCTTTTTTTCATTCATTTTTTTCTCTCACAGAGTTAACTGGTATAAAACTACCTCTAGTATCAGATCTTCATAATTAATATAAATGTAAGAGTCTATTTTTTAAAAAAGATTTTATTTATTTATTTGACAGAGAGATAAAGTGAGAGAAAGAACACAAGCAGGGGGAGTGGTGGAGGGAGAAGTAGGCTTCCCATGGAGCAGGGAGCCCAATGAGGAGCTTGATCCCAGGACCCTGGGAACATGACCTGAGCCGAAAGCATATGCTTAAGGACTGAGCCACCCAGGCGCCCAAGACTCTCCTTATAAGATAGTAGTCACGGGGCGCCTGGGTGGCTCAGTGGGTTAAGGCTGCTGCCTTCGGCTCAGGTCATGGTCTCGGGATTCTGGGATCGAGCCCCGCATGGGGCTCTCTGCTCAGCGGGGAGCCTGCTTCCTCCTCTCTCTCTCTCTCTCTCTGCCTACCTCTCTGCCTACTTGTGATCTCTGTCAAATAAATAAATCTTTAAAAAAAAAAAAAAAGATAGTAGTCACAAACTGATACCCTGCTGGCCAAATTTAGCTTACTTACTAACATTTCAACATAAGATTCTACATGAAAACCTGCATCCATATCCCCATATGGCAACAAATGACTGAATCTAAGAGAAGAACCTGCCAGCAGGCCATAGCTGTCACCTGGCCTACCCCATTCATTTACATTATTTGCCAACTTCTTCAGGTATTTAAGTTTTCAACTCCTCTTTATCTTACTTGCATCCCTCTGGCTTGGCCCAATATTCCGGATTCTGACTATGATGCTGCCCCAGAGGCCAAAAGGCAGCTTTTACCAATCTACACTCACCAAGTCTGCATGCTGCTTTAGCTATGTGGGTTGTTCCCTTCCAGTAAGTCTCACCTATCTGCCCAATACTACCTATAACCTGGTACTGATGGCCCTTAAAAAAAAAAAGACACACTAGGATTTTTAGAAATGTCAATTTTAAGGAACAAGAACATAAACAATAACGCTAGCAAATTCACTTTTACAGAGCCAAGTGAATTTTTAGATTCTTGTTTAAATCCTCCTTTCTGAATTTATTGAAGCCAACTGGCCAAAATATACACAATTAAGGAAAAAGTTAATAAATGCTAGAGAAACAGTTTCTGGAAGCTATACAGAAGGAGAAAAGCTATACAGAAGGAAAAAAAGCAAGTGTACACTCAGTATCTATAACTGTCTAAAGGAAAAAAAAATTACCTCACCATCATAGAGAAAATCTTATAACTGCCATGGCAAACCAAAATCCTATCTTAAGAATTAAATTACCCTTTTTAGAGGTCATTAGGACTGCTGAAGAGACTTTTTTTTTCCTTAGGCAGCAGCAATACTGTGGTGTAAAATGATCTATCAAGAAGCAAAATAGCTAACACAATGCAATAATAAATAATTCAGTAAAAAAGCTTGAGACCATAAGCAGGGCAGAGTTACCTCCAAAGTCCTCAATACATTCCTCATATAAATTCTACTAAAAGTAGACAATTCATATTAGTAATCCTACATTTAACCACCCAACTCTAAAATGCACCTGTGATCTCCACATATGCACTATCAATGGGATCAGCAAATGCTTTTTGCAAGTAACAGATGTTCCTGCTCTTACCTGAAGTTTCACTTTAGGAAGATGAATACAAATGGAGTTAATATACTGTTATGTTTTAATATAACCACACCCTACAACTCTATGTATCTGAAGACTGCTTATTTTTCTAGTTTTCTCTTATTTTCTATTTTTATGTTTCTGTTGAGATCACAGAGTGATTAGTTTATTAAAAGTGAACATACATTACAACAGATTTTCAAACTACGAATATGCTACTTGAAAAAAACATTTGTAAAACTACCCACCGCAATGCCAGCCATTGCTTTTGACAAAGCTAACACTTGGCCACTTACTAGGAGCGCTTTATATTTTCTCAAAAAGTACACAAAGTTGTTCAAGAAGCAGCCAGCTATTTTTAGATGAGGAAACTGACGCACAGAAAAACTAAGTAACAGTCCTAATGTCATGATGAATTTGGATGTATACTTAAGCAGTCTGACTCTAGATATATATATAGAGAGAGAGAGAGAGAGAGAGAGATAACCACCAGATACTCTACTGCCACTTTCGTCCAATCAAGCCCTTCCAATATCTCAAAATCAGCCATTTTCAAAAAAAGCTTAGAACATATAGAGAATCTGTAGATAATATGGAACAGAACACTGTACTATTTCCTAAAAAATGAACGCCAGATTCCTTATTTTAATACATATGAGAATCTAGTAATACACCAAAAGTTACCAAAAAGTTACCAAAAGAATTCTCAGGGTATTCATAATATATACTATAAATTTCCATGAATGCAATGTAATCTGAAGTATTAATCAAAACATGGCACAACACTCATGTTCTTACTTCCAGACCTAAGTAAGCTATCCCGTGGAGAAACATTAACAGGTACCTGTTATGGATACTAGTCCTGTATTTTAAAAAGGTACACAAGAATATTACTTTACAGGGGTGCCGGGGTGGCTCAGTCGGTTAAGCATCTGCCTTCAGCTCAGGTCATGATCCCAGGGTCCTGGGATACAGTCCCACATTGGGAGCCTGCTTCTCCCTCTGCCTCTTGCTCCCCCTGCTTGGGCTCTCTCTCTCTGACAAACAGATAAATAAAAAAGTCTTTAAGAAAAAAAAAAAAGAATATTACTTTACAGTCAAATATCATATATGCTTGCTAACACAAAGCCATTAGCTGAACTAAGCTTACAAACACCTTCAATGCTTTTTAGACCATAAATTTCTCTGAAGCACCATTTGTTTCCTTTGTAATAACTGCTCATATTTTGTGTATGATAGATACTCCTAGTGACTCAATCATAATTTTCATCCCTGAAGTGTTCTATATTGAGAAAAATAGGCACTGTGTACTAGACCTAAGGTTCTAACATACTGTCCTACTACATGACTCTCAAAGTGTGATACCCCTAGCAGTGTGCCCACAGAATACATATACTGGAGGATCAAAATTTACTTAACCATTTCCTCTCTGACATTAACTTAAAACATCATACTAAAATAAATACACATTTAATATGCACTAGAAGGCAAAATTAATAGTATTTCAAGATAAAACATGAACCTTCAGAAAAATTCGAAGCATGACAAGCCTTTGTAGACCTCTTTTAATAAAATCACCGCCCCCTCACCCCCACCCACCACAACCCCACCAAAATCCACTCCTCTCTGCTAATAAGAATACCAGTGTAGTGGAAATGTTTAAAAACAACTAAGCTGCTAGTAAGCTGCACTATATGAACTGCCATTTTTATAGTTCAAAAAAATGGCTGAGTATCAGCAAATTCACATGGTTCAATTTAAATATCATGTTCAGTCTTCAAAGACTTGGCATAGGATAAGAAAGACTAATGTCTCCATTCTGCATAGTGTTCTTACACCAGTGACTTTATTATCCTGGAGTAATACATCTGTATAAATATTGTTGACTGCTGAGATAAAAAGGAACCACCTCTTCAGAAGTTAATCTTATTATCATGAAGGGCTAATTTTCCATCTGAAAATGAGTTCACATCAAATTTATGTAGGCAAAGAAGTATAGCACCTGCAAGAATTTTATTTTTTCACCTTCAACAATTTTATTCATTTAAAATATTTTTTAGCTGGGAGAGGAGAGCGAGAGAGACTTTTAAGTAAGCTCCACGCCCAGTTTGGATCCCGATGGGGTCTTGTTCTTACAACCCTGAGATCATGACCTGAGTTGAAATCAAGAGTCCGACTCAACCGACTGAGCCACCCCGGAGACCCTAAAATATTTTATTTTTAAATAATCTCTACACCCAATGTGGGGCTTAAACTCACAAGCCCAAGATCAACAGTTGTATGCTCTACCAACTGAGCCAGCCAGGCACCCCTCACCTTCAACAACTTCAAAAATAACACAAAACAAAATAGCCTACAGATGCCAGTCCTGATAGTGTTAACATGATTTTCTCTACATACGGTTTAAAGATTTATTTTGGTAGAGACAGGAACATATTTAAAATATAGTTAAGATTTATGGGGAAAAGAGTCTTCCTAATCAATCTTTTTGGTCACTTAGTTTCTTAAAATGATTCATTATAACATCGTGAAGAGGGAAAAGAGAAAAAAATCGCAATAATCAAAAACAACAACAAACAAACGCAAAATAAGATGAATCTGTTGCTTTGTTTTTTCTTTCCAGAGCATGAAAAGACCAATTTACAATATGAACAAACCATTATGCAGTAAGTGGAACGAATTCCAGAATGCATCAAGTGTGTGAAGTTTTGAAATATATCATATGTAAATTCAAATTACTTCCTTCAACTCTCACTTCTCTAAAAGTCATCACAACAGCTTCAATTCAGCTTTAGTTTTTAGTTTTCTCAGTTTTGTTCAAAAAGCATAAAGTAAACAACAATGACAAAAAACCCTCTCAAAAATCTCCCCCACTTCAGGAAACATACATAAATCTTAAAATCCAAGCCTTTCCCAAAAAACAAAACAGTAATTAGAATTAATATAGAAAGAAGCTGGAGCATTTCCCTGACCTAATTTAAGATTCTCTTTGACCCGTGATTCAGGCTTTGCAAGATTATAGGTTACAAAATACCAACTCACAAGTTCCAGAGAGCTTTAGGTCATGCTTAAAATGTTGCCTAAGGGAGCCTGCCCCTGGTAAAGAAAAAGTGAGGTCTTTTTTTTTAAATTGTACTTTAAGTATCTGTAGGCACAATCCTAAAGTTGGTCTGCTGACACATTTATAATTTTATAACTTATAATTTCAGAGTTCTTTAATACAGTTTTTTCTTCATAATTTTTAAATCTTGTATTTATTCCATCTTCAAATCGGAAATATCTTGCTTCTTTCTTTCTAAATAGACTCACTATCTTAAAATTCAGCTGGGATGCCAAAGTGAGGCAGTCAGGTAAGCATCTGACTGGTTGGCACAGGTTGTCATCTCAGGGTCTTGAGACTGAGCCTTGGTCGGGCTCTGCATTCAGCAAAGAGTCTGCTTTAGACTCTTCTCTGCCCCTCTCCTGTATACACACTTGCTCTCTAAAATAAATAAATAAATCTTTAAAAAAAATAGTAAAATTCAGCTAAAAGAACCACTTCCTTCAGGAAAGCTTCCATGATTAATTCTCCTATTCTTACACTGTTTTCCCTCAGTATAGCACTTCTTCCATTATATTTATGGTCTTTAAAATGTTTGGCTTCTCCGGCTATCACTTAAGATTGTGAGATTCTTCTGACATTTTTCTAAATCATGACTTAAAAATCTTAACATTAGGGGCACCTGGGTGGCTCAGTGGGTTAAAGCCTCTGCCTTCGGCTCGGGTCATGATCCCAGGGTCCTGGGATTGAGCCCCACATCAGGCTCTCTGCTCAGCGGGGAGCCTGCTTCCTGCTCTCTCTCTCTCTCTGCCTGCCTCTCCGCCTACTGTGATCTCTGTCTGTCAAATAAATAAATAAAATCTTTAAAAAAAAAAAAATCTTAACATTAATTACTGGAGTAGTAGCATGGATAATGTTTTTTTTCTCTATCTCCAAATTTTTAGTGATTTTAAAGCTTTTAAAATGAAACCCTTAAAATCCAGTAAACAAACTAAACTTCTGTTAGATTTCTAACTTTTAAAATTCATAGTACCATTTGTCGGCATCATCTCGGTTATCACAAATGAGGAGGACACATGTATAGGCTGCTGTTGTAGTTTCTGGCTATGCCTTTCACCTTCCTAGGAGACTCCCAAATCACAATGGCAATAGCAGCTACTACTCACTGAGCCAGGAACTTTTTAGGTGCTTAACTTATACCATCTCTAATCATCACAAGGAAAAAAGCAAGGAAGATACTACTGGTCCTCATTTTATGGATAAAGAAACTAGTAAGATATTCTCTTTCCTCACTGCTAGGAAGCCTTTCCACAGGAGGCAGAAGGAAAAACAGAATTTTTACATGAAAATGTAAGGAACAAAATATGCAGAATAAATGGCATGGGGAGGGGAGAGATCATTACTCTACATTTGGGCTCCTTCTCTATTTACCCAACATCTTTCAGTGAATCACAAAATTGGCTTCATCTTCTAACTCTTCCAAGGATAAGGAGTCCAAAGAATTAAAGAGGGAGTGTTCTGAAAATAGCAAGCGGAACAACACAAAGAAGATAGGTAAGTTTTTAAAATTAAAGGAAACTAAGTGTATCATGATAGCAGGCCTGTAACAATGCAGACAAGTGGTTCATAATTCTAGCTGCTTTAAAAAAAAAAAAATACCAAAGCCAAGTCTAAAACAATCAAATCAGAATCTCTAAAGGTTGGGGTGCTATAAACAAATGGATTTTTCATTTAACCACTACCATCAAATCCCCACTAACACTATTAATTTTTAGGTAAAAATACTCAGGCTAGCTTATAATATGGATGATTTTAATAGCTGATTAACATCCACTACTCTCCTAAATTTCTTCTATTAAACTGGATAAGAAAAATTTATCTTGATATTTTTAGATAAGCTATAGCAACTGAAACTGCTTTAGAAAGCAGGAGAATGACAATGACATTCAAACCCATGATATTATTAGGGATGAACCTAATCTTAGTCTCCTTCTTTATTAACAACCTTAAAAATAAAAATAAGTTATTATTAGTTAATATTTTAAAATGTTGGGGCACCTGGTGGCTTAGTGGGTTAAGCCTCTGCCTTCGGCTCGGGTTGTGGTCTCAGGGTCCTGGGATCGAACCCCACATTGGGCTCTCTGCTCAGCAGGGATCCTGCTTCCCTGCCTCTCTGCCTACTTGTGATCTCTTTATCAAATAAATAAATAAAATATTTAAAAAAATAAAAAATATATATTTTAAAATGTTTAGTGTACTATGAATAAAGCCCAAAAAGAATTTAATTGAATGGCTCAAAATCACATGTACATTAAATCTAAATACGATAAGTACAAAAACTTTAAAAGCCAACACTAAGAATTTAGAAAACCTAATAGTTTCCTAGTGACAGCACAAAGAGGTACTCTTTTGGAAAATATACCAGAAATCATAAAAATATCAAAGTTATCTGACAAAAGCATCCTGCTTTTGAAAATTCATGCTAAAGAAGGGGTGCCTGGGTGGCTCAGTTGGTTTAGCATCTGCCTTTGGCTCAGTTCATGACGCCAGGGTCCTAGAATCAAGCCACCCCCATCAGGCTCTCTGCTCAGCCCAGAGCTTACTTCTCCCCTTCCTTCTGCCTGCCACTCCCCCTGTTTTCATTTGCTCTCTTTCTGTCAATAAATAAATAAAATCTTAAAAAAAAAAGAAAAAGAAAATTCATGTTAAAGAAAGATAAAGGAAAATATCAGAAGCATTAGTGTTGATTATAGCCCTATAAAGGTGGTGACTGGAAAATTCCAAGTCCAACATTAGAGAAATGGTTAAATAAATTTTGAAAGAAAAAATAAATTTTGGCATATTCAAATATTAGATTCTCATTAAAAAATATAATTAAAGGAGTACCTGACTGGCTCAGTCAGATCATGTGACTCTTGATCTCTGGGTGGTAAGTTCGAGTTCCACATTGTTGGGGGGTAGAGTTTACTTAAAAAAATTTATAATTATGAAAACTACAAGTGCAGAAGCTTACATATTAAGAGAGGGTCCTGTAGGTAAAGCAGTGTTTCCTGAAGTGTTTTTATAGAACAGTAATACCAAAGAATGAAGATGTGTTGTGGGGGGGGGGGCAGGGAGGAGGTCTAAAACCAAATACTTTTAGAAAATGCCAAATTGGCAGTTTCTTTCCTACACAGCGTCTCCATACATGTAATGTGGCAATGGGCATTATATACTGCCAGGAGGGCATGTATATATAGTACTCAGTGTTTTAACTACAGACATCTTCCCAAACTCTACCTCTTTCTTTCTCTCTTTCTCTCTTCCTCCCTCCCTCTTTTTCTCCCTAATAGGTTCCACGCCCAGTGTGAACCCAACATGGGGCTTGAACTCATGACCCTGAGATCAAGACCTGAGCCCACACCAAGAGTCAGATGCTTAACTGACTGAGCCACTCAAGCATCCCACTACGTTCCCCCCCCCGAGCTGGGAATGTTGTGAAACTAGTGTTCTACAGAACACAATCTTTGAAATAACATCATTAAATACTATAAATCAATAAATTTAAATACTTCTTTTTATTCATACTATGATAGGATTTTTATTAGAAGACTATATAACAAATTAATATCACACTTAATTAAAAGTAGCCACTTCTAATTAGTATTTTGGATCAAATTATTTAACATTAAATATTCTAAATATAAACAAAATCTTCTCTTAGCGACTCCTAAAATATGAATAAAAGAAAAGATGCTTTTAATTAACCTAGTATAAAAGTTCACATAAAAACGTGTGTTATTCCTACTTATAACTAAGTTTCACATCACACAACTTCCAAACTAAAAACAGCTTGTTGTGCCATAAATTAAACATTTTGGGGGGAATTCTGACTACAAATTCTCATAAAAATCAACTTAAGTCATGTTTTTTGTCATTTCACACAAAGTCTAACTTGTAACATGCCCAGTCACTGCACTATCATATTTTAATATATAATGAAAAAACATCAAGTACAGCAAGATTCCAAGACTGTTTCCTGCAAACTTGGTAGGGATGGGGAGAATGCTGCTTATCACTGCATACAAACCAACAGGAATGGCAGATGCACACAGCTCCAAGAACCAACGGAAAACACATCCTATGAGATACAGAAGTTAGGATGAAAAAGGAAAGAAGTAGGAATTACGGGGAAATTTATGAACTGGCATAAGAAACACAAGCAGGGACGTGACTTACTTTGCCTTCCTCTTCTGTTTTTCTGAGGTACTACAGATCACTGTTAGGGATGAGAAAAATGACAGAAACTGAATTAACTGAAGGAGGCTGCCAACGGGGGCCCCACTGAAGTCCTACTGGTTCTGCCAATTCTCATTCCAGATTACAAAAGAGAAAATCCCTGAAGGGTAAAAGGAAGTGTTGTGGGGAAGCAAGGGGAACTCAGCAGTACAAACCAACTCTAAGGCAGTTATCTGAGAAGGACCTAACATTTTTTGTGACAATTCACTTAAAAGTAGAAACTTTTAATCCTTCTAACACTGAAACTTGATTATTATTACCCTCATTTTACAGATGATGGTAACAAGAAACATGTCCAAGGTCAAGATGTTATTTAAAGCAGAGTAAGATAATGCCTCCATCTGTCTGGTTTCAATGTTCATGTTCCTTCAACTACTTCATACAGCTTCTTCATAAGTGTCTCTAATCACTATTACTGACAGGTACTGCCATAGCCACTGAAGCATCTAATCATTATAACTTTATTATTCTTTTTCATCACTTCATTCTCCTCTTATGTCGGTACTTTGAGGCTTTTTGTTAAAGTGTGAGGTCTTCTAGAGACATCAACTTTCAAAGGACTCTTTCCATCTAGACAGTAAATCAATAAGTACCAACTGTGTTAGTTCAGTCTTTGGATATTCTTTTTTTTTTTTTTTAAAGAGTTTATTTATTTGACAGACAGAGATCACAAGTAGGCAGAGAGAGAGAGGGAAGCAGGCTCCCTGCTGAGCAGAGAGCCCAATGATGCCAGGACCCTGGGATCATGACCTGAGCTGAAGGCAGAGGCTTTAACCCACTGAGCCACCCAGGAGCCCCAGTCTTTGGATATTCTTGACAATTTTTATCACTCTTTGTTCCGCAAACCAACTCTTCCATCTCCCTCTAGGAAGACAGATTTCATTCTGGGCATTGAGGAGTGCCAGAAGGCATATTTTAAGATAGAAAATTTATCCTTCTTTTATCTCCCACCTCACTCATCTGAAAGTAACTGTCTAAACAACCTCACCACTTGGTACACCAAGTTACAACTCCAGTAAGAAGAAAAGAAAGTTTTTTGTTTTGCTTTGTTTTGTGTGTTTTTTTTTTAATTAATTAATTTATTTGACAGATACAGATCACAAGCAGGCAGAGAAGCAGGCAGAGAGAGAGGAGGAAACAGGCTCCCCGCTGAGCAGCGAGCCCTACGAGATGTGTTGTGGGGGGGCAGGGAGGAGGTCTAAACTGAGCAGAGAGCCCAGGACCCTGAGATCATGACCCGAGCTGAAGGCAGAGGCTCAACCCACGGAACCACCCAGGCGTCCCTTTATTTTGTTTTTTTTAAAGGAAATACAGTAATTAATTATTTCAAAGATCATGAACTTTCCTAATCTAAGTCTCTTGAGAGGTCTCTCACAGCCTGTTCATTCTTAGTTTAGGCAAGATTAATAATCCAGTTATCTGGATTCTAGCTAGAGTGGAAAAGAATATCATATTAAAAGTGAAAGAGCAAAGTCATTGAGATCAAAGCAGGAAGTTAAAGCAGGATGCTAATGGTGATGGAAGCAACCAAAATACTATTTAATAAAGCAGAGACATTTTAAAAAGTAGGGCAACATGAGACTACTAAATACTACTAAGCAAAGTGCACCAGATGCCATTATTCTTCCAGATCAGCAGAGGCCAGGAATCCTTGCCCAGTTTTCCAATAATCTAACCTTGTATTTGCTATTTGTGAAATCTGTCACTTAGGGCTTCTTGGTTTAGACCCTGCCTACCTTACAATATTCCCCCTTCTCCCCCTTCAAACTGTGACTCTTATATCAGGGTTAGCATTCACAGAATCAGCCTTAATCCACACTATGGTCTGACATCTTGGCTCTTCCTCAAGGCTCTCCCTTCTAACTCACAGCAAACATATCCTATGGAATATGCAGCCTAGAACTTAGCTACATTTCTGACCTTCCTGGAGCCCTACTGAAGGGGTTTTATTGACAGACACTGCTTCTTACTATCTGCCAGATCCCCAGCTACACTCCTAACTTTGCAAGTAGAGCTCCCTGGAACAACTCCATTATTCCTCTGCCTTTTGGCAGCCACCGTTATGGCTGCACCCAAGTAATACAGTGAACATACCATCTATTACCTCTAACCTCCCAAAACAGTCTGGGGCAACACTCTGGCAATCAAATTCACTGATATTTCAGCAGCAAAAGATAAAACATTCACATAAGGTGGGATTAAATAATAACTATAAATAGCTTTATATCAGTTTGCATTATATTTTGCTGCCAAATGAGTTAAGAAAAAAACTTTCCAGAGCCTTTCCACACTGGAATTAAGATGAAGGGACTCTGTACCTATATGTCTTTCTTTCCATTTTTTCCTTTCCAGCTCTCCTCCCAAAATATTAAAGAAAAAAATTTTTTCTTGGTGTTTCAATAGGTAATTTCAACTTTCTGATAATTTTACTTATGTAAAAAATGTACTAAATAAACGAGGTATATTTTGGGTATATACACAAAAACACGTATATATTCATCATACAGATATCATACAAACACAAAAGGATATAAACAGATACTGGTATATTTACCCACAGAGAAGCATTATCCAGGCAATAAGTATAACTAAGTTATTGAAGAAGTAGACATATAAAACATTTTATTTAGTGCAATTAGAACCATACCAGGGTTTTAAGATTAGTGATACATTATATACAAGCTCCAAAAAAAGGCTTTTTTCTTTTCTTTTCTTTGAAATGCAGAGGTCATTAAACTAGTTATCCAAGATTTAGAACAAAAGAATTTTAGAACAGTAAGGGGCCTAAACAAATCCAGTTTAACCTTTATTCTGTTCATAAGATAATTAAGAAAAGCTAAAAAAAAAAAGTTATAAATGGCTTCAATCCCCTTTTTGAAGGAAACCTGGATGGAAGACAGATGCATTGCTTAAAAACAAAAGTACTTAGGGCGCCTGGGTGGCTCAGTGGGTTAAAGCCTCTGCCTTTGGCTCAGGTCATGATTCCAGGGTCCTGGGATCAAGCCCCCCATTGGGCTCTCTGCTCAGCAGGGAGCCTGCTTCTTCCTCTCTCTCTGCCTGCTTCTCTGCCTACTTGTGATCTCTGTTGTCAAATAAATAAATAAAATCTTAAAAAAAAAAAAAGTACTTAAATTCAGGTCTCCTGACTGTCAGAAATCTTTTCCTGTATTATAGCTCTCTATATAAAATAACTGCATTCTAAGACAAATCAAACGTCCAATACTTTTTTAATTGTCACTATTTTTATGTTATAAACCCTGTCTGCTTACCCATTAAGGAAAAAAAATCGATGGTATTAAAATGTAAGACAAGTCTCAGCTTCACTGTTGATCTAAAATGATTTTATTAAAGACACAATTTTTAAAACATGTGGAAATGAAAAAAGATAAATTCTTCTCTCCCCATCCATCTAATGCTCAGCTTTAAGGAGACTTCTGCTTTCCTTACACTTTAACCTCAGTAGATTACTTTCTCCAAAAGTTCTTAACAGTATTTGTGGGTACATTCTCCCCCCTCCTTTCAGCATCTCCTCTAGGCTCCAAGTTCCTTCTGATTGCAAAGCCTACACACAAAAGGTGCTGAATATTTGAATAAATAAACGCACATAAAAATAATGTATAATTATGATCCTTAAGGAAGGAGCTCAAATAATCTGGCTTCTATTATCTGACTTGACAGTTAGAAAAATCATCTTAACTTGCCAGAGCTATACATTACTGTGACCAGTAAGTACCATAAAGCACTTTATCAAGTTCCTAAACACTTGATAATCACTCGAAATGACGCTTCGCTGGCCGAGAGTACGGTAAGAGGAAATGTTTCCTCACACTAAGCAAATGCTTCTCCAGCAAAGGCTTTTTTTTCTCGAAGAGAACTGGAAATTAGTCCTCACGTAGAAGGCAATATCCACTCCCTTTTCCAGAGCGCTTCTGGAAACCCGCCTTGAGGGTGAGGTGCGGGCGCTCAGAGAGCCTCGCCCGAAGCCCGGGTTGGAGCCCCGCTCCCGACGGACCTGGGGCGCAATGGGCGCCACTTGGGCGGGTCCGGCCAGTCGGGTTCAGACCTTCCGACCTTTCTCCACAGGCCAGGAGTGCCGGGCTCCCGCCGGCGGGCAGAGTTCACGCCTACCTGTTGTGCTCCGGTAAAACCAGACTTCCCCGGAGCCAGGGGACAGGAAGACTGACCGCACTGGCCATTTCGGTCGTCCCCGCGCACCAGTCCAGTCCCTCCTCAGCGAGTTCTGACCCCTTCAGCACGACACCTAATCCCTCCACGCATTCCTGCACTCAGGCTCCCCTCTTTCTCCACCACTCCGCAGCCGCGACCACCCTGGGGACCCCCAAGCCGCCCAACTCACAGTGCAGGCCCGGGTGTGAAGTCCCTCCCAGTGGACAGGCAGCTCGGGCACCGCCCCCCCTCGCGCCCGCAGCGTCTTCACTCCCAGGATCCCAGACTGCTCACCTTCTGGGTCCCCCACGGCTCAGTGCCCTTCCCAGTCCTGCCACGTTACCGGCTCCACAAAACAGCAGGGCAGCGCCGAGACTCGCCGGCGGCGGCGACTGCGAGACAGTGCGGCGGGAGGGGCGCGCGAGGGGCGGAGCCGGAAAGCTCGGAGCCCGCGAGCGCGGCGGGAGCCAGCGATTGGGAGCGCGCCCTGCGCCGCGCCGCCGATTCTAGGCCCCCTCAGCCTGCCGCCGAGCCATCGAGCACCCACTCTGGCAGGCGTGATTGCTCCACCGCCGAAAGAGCGATGGGGGAGAGTGCTGCCCAAGTTAATTGAGGCGGGGGCGGTGGCTATGCCGTCGGTAGATCTTGGCCACAACTATTTTTGTCTGTTGTCATCGCCAGCCAGAATCCTTAAGGGCTGCACTGGAGCATCTGAAGGCCAAGACGTACGGAGTCTGAAGAAATTCAGGCAGGGAGTGCTGTGGGTGTGGATGGTGTTACGTTAAACAAGGAAGAGACCCTAGAGAGCTTTGTGGAGCTACTCCTGGTTTTAGAGCAGAGACGCTGGGGCCTGACAAAGCGCCTTACTCAGGGTCACACACAGAGTCAGTGGTGGAATTGGGATTCACAGCCATTTGGCTCCAAATCAAGTGAGTTTTTCCAGTATACTCAGCGTTCTGAATATAATTTTCAGTGTTTATTTTGAAACAGTCTCAAGGTTACAATAATGTTGCAACTATAGGACAACGAACATTTTTCCTGAACCATTCGCTATTTAAGTTGCCGACATGATGCCGTATTATTCCTAAATACTTAAGTGTGTGTCTTACTAATAATCACCCTCAACTATGTAATCACCATCTACCAAAATCAAAACATTTACATGATACATTACATTTAGCCAATTGTCCCAGTAATTTTTTTTATGGAAAAAAATTATTCAGTTTAGAATCAAGCATTGTGTTTACTTGTCATGTATCTTTAGTTGCTTTCAATCTGGAACACTTCCTCAGTCTTACCTTTACTTTCATATCCTTTACACTTTTGAAGATTCCCGGCCAATTATTTTGTAGAATGGCTTTCACTTTCCATCTGTCTGATGTATATTTATGATTAGAATCAAGCTAAGTGTTTATGACAGGACTGTCACAAAAGTAATGCTGTGTTCTAATTCTGAGGCCAGATGCTTGGTTTCTCAAACTGTTTTGAAAGCAAAAGCAGAACTATAGTTGTATTAGTTGCATTATTAACTTAGCTGCACATATTGTTTTGTTCCTTATGTTTTATGAACCTTTTTTTTTTTTTTAAGATTTCATTTATTTATTTAATTGACAGAGAGACAGTGAGAGAGGGAACACAAGCAGATGGAATGGGAGAGAGAGAAGCGGGCTTCCGGCCAGGAAGGGAGCCTGATGTGGGACTTGATCCCAGGGGATCATGACCTGAGCGGAAGGCAAATGCTTAACGACTGAGCCACCCAGGCGCCCCTGTTTTATGCACCTCTTACCAATCATTAACTTAGGTTTTTCTACTCCTACTCCCAGTTTACCCACTGATTTTAGAAACCTAATGGGGTCTCACCGATAACATTAGTCTTGAAATTATCTGACATACCTGATCTTACAAGGTCCCAAAGGATGCCTCATTATCCAGAAGAATGCACACCTCCAGGTTGTTTCAAGCTTCCCTCCCTTCAAGGTGTCAAGAAACCCCTCACCCTCCTCTCGTGTATTCACCTCCTTCCCCAAACATATATAAGCTGTCTCTAGGCTTAACAGGTCACAGCAATCTTTAGAATAATTCCTTGCCTTCTCCTTGGGCTGCCCTTCTCACAGGGCAGCCCAAGGAGAGGGCTTTCTTAGCTTTCTTAAAGCTTTTTTAGCTTTTTTTTTTTTTTTTTTAGCTTTCTTAGCTAGAAAAACTCATGTCCAAGATGTTGGCTTACTGTGCATCAAGTGCATGGAGAAGTTTGAGTTTGGTAACAGTGGCATTCTATCAGATGCCAGGGTGGCTCAGTTGGTTAAGCCTTTGGCCCAGGGTCCTGGTATTGAGTCCCCCATTGGGCTCCTTGCTCAGCAGGGTACTTCTGCCTGCAGTTTCCCCAGCTTGGGTTCTTTCTCGGACATTTATTTATTAATACATAAAATATGTAAAAAATAAAAGTAAAAAAATTGCATCCTATCAAGTGGCACATTTTAATTAGTCTCATTATTAATGTTTGTTTTAATAAAGTAGTATCTACCAGGCTTCTGCACTGTAAAGTTACTTATTTCCCCTTTGTAATTAATAAGTATTTTGTGGGGGGAGGGTCTTTGAAATTATGTATTTTCTCATCAAAATTTTAATTTAATTGTCTATATCTATAAATTCAGAGTTTCCTATTAAATGGGTCATAATCTATTTCTATCATTGTTTATTTTGATGTTAAAATTATCCCAAGTTTGGTCTGGGGGAGCCCCATTCATGCTGGTTTCTGTGTCTTTGTGTGTTTTAAATTCTTTTGCAATATCTTTTATAAAACACTTTTAAAATACAGAAAATTTGAAAGAGTTTTATATGTCATATACCCACTATCCATAGTCTACACTAATATTTCACTATTCTGTGCCCTTCTGACACACCTCCATCATTCTTTGAGCACTCCCTTATTTTCTGGCAGTGTAAGATGTTCTAAGATCTTCTTGCCCCAATCCTAGATGCAGCCATTTATGCAGGAGCCCTGGTTCTTTTAGTGGAGAATGGTATTTAGAAGCACTAGGTGTGCTCAGTGCTATTGGGGTATCACTGCTCAGGCTCTCAGTGGATGCGGCTAGGGAATATTTATACACTCATACAGTGCATCTATATAGATAACTATATATATATATATATATATATATATATATATATCACATTTACACACACATTTCTTTATCCAACAATATATATTGAAAAACCATATTTCACAGTATTATCTCCAATCTAGCATCACACAGTATATTCTATTTTTCGCCCATATTTGTAACTCCTTTCTCCTACAGAGAGAAACCTGGATCTTATTATCCTTGAGATATTTACTTGTTTGAATACCTCCTCTATATTTAAGAAATAACCCATAGCTGCCATCTCTCCCTTTGGAGGATGCTGCTTTACCCACTACAGTTCTGAAACCCAAAATTAGCCATGACAAACCACCCTTCCAACTTTCTTCTTTTCTTACCCCTGCTCCCAAACCTTGTGCCAGTGCCCAGTCCATAAGCCCTCATCACTCTGCTCATGCTCCATCTCTTGTCAAGCATTCCCCTAGGCATCCTCTTTACTCCACTTGATATATATAGACACACACACAAACACAGACAGACACATACACAGACACATTGGGTACTATAAATTACCCTGAGAAAGGTACTAAAGTATTATAAATCCTGAAGGAGAGAGAAATTACTATGAAGTTCTATTGGGAGGCTCATAAAGGGTTTAAAGAAAAAGATGACATTTAAAATGTGGACTTTGGGGGTGCCTGGGTAGCTCAGGTGGTTAGGTGTCTAACTCTTGACTTCAGCTCAAGCCATGATCTCAGGGTCCAGAGACTGAGCCCCACGTTGGGCTCCAAGCTCCATGTGGAGTGTGCTTGGGATTCTGTCTCTCCCTCTGCCCTTCACCCTGCACTCTCTCTCTCTCGCTCTGTCTCTCAAAATAAATGAATAAATAAAATCTTTTTAGAAAGTTAAAAAAAGGGCACCTACATGGGTCAGTCAGTTAAGTGTCTGACTTCTGCTCAGGTCATGATCTTGGGGGTCCTTGGACTGAGCTCCACACTGGGCCAGAGGAGAGTTGGCTTCTCCCTCTCCCTCTACTCCTCCCCCTGCTCATGCTCTCCCTCTCTCAAATAAAAATAAATAAATAAATAAATAAATAAACAAATAAATAAAATCTTCTAAAAAATAAAAAATAAAAATAAAGTTTTAAAGATAAGTAAATAAATAAAATGGGCTTTGAAGGATGCATAAGAATGAATGAGTAGGATGTACGTATTCTATTAGATACTAAAAAAAACTCTGGAGGGCGCCTGGATGGCTCAGTCGTTAAGTGTCCACCTTTGTTTCCTGTCGTGATCCTGGGGTCCTGGGATCAAGTCCTGAATCAGGCTCCCTGCTCAACGAGGAGCCTGCTTCTCCCTCTCCCACTTCCCCTGCTTGCGTTCCCTCTCTGGCTGTCTCTCTGTTAAATGAATAAATAAAATCTTTAAAAAGAACAACCCTCTGGAAAATAATTTGAGCAGGCCCAAGGAAGAGAGTGTAATTCATTTTAACTGAATGTGTAGTACAAAAATAACAACACTAGAATTTTTAGAGCTGGAAGGGATATTATGTATCATTGAGTCCGACTACTAGTTTTACAGAAGATTCAAAGATGACTCCAAACTTTGAGCTTAAATGACTAAAAGAATTAAATGAGAAGGAGGAGTCAGTTTGGAGCGGTAAATAACACTTTTAACTGTAAACATGTCACATTTGAGTAGAGCATCCAGGGAGAAATGTGGGTCAGAACCAGAGATCTAGTTCAGAACTTTTTCATATGGAGCTGACAGCTGACACAAGGAAAGAGGAAAAGAAAGAAAACAAAGATAGAACCCTGAAAAAGAACCAGTTTACTTTTAACCAAACAGAAATGTGTTCTACCTTTCAACTTCTATTTTACTTTGTTCAGTCCCGTATTGGGATTTTGAGTCATGATATTATAATTAGCATTATTATAATAATAATTTTCTGCTAATTATAATTAGCAAAAAGAACACAGCTTTGGAATTAGGTCACTTGTGTTCAAATCCCAATTCCCCCACTTAGTAGGTATAACCTAGGGAACACCACTTCGTATCTTTGAAGCTCAGTTTCCTCCCTTTAAAATGAGAATAACGACTCCCTCTCTGAGGTGTAGCACAAGATTCAAGATATAATGGAAATAACTAGCAGGTTGCCCATTGTCAAATAATAGCTAGCATTGTCAGGCACTTGCCTTATTTTTCTGTCCCAACTTATTCCAGCTTGTTAACTCAGTTGGTGTTCTGTTTGGCACACAGAAGCCTCCCATCTGGTATTTGTTGAAGGAATGAAGAACTGTATATATTTCCTATTTTTTTAATACTCAGCAGTAGAGTGCATTATACTACCTCTCCTCGGCTTTTTATAAAGGAACAACTTCCCTACCAATAAATGAAGCATTCTTAGAACTGTTGATATTTAATGATGTATGTAAAAATTACAAAGTAAACCAGTAGTTACCCATTTGACTGGCTATGTGATATCTTGCTTTAATTTATTGTTTAAACACATCTGATATAATAACTCTAGGTTCCAAGCAGCATACATTTGGGAAACTGAAGATGATAGATTACTTTTAAGATTACCTCTACCCCTGAGATTATAAAATTCAATGATGGTAGAATAGTATTATCTAAACAATGGGACTCCAGCTCCCATAAAACTATAGGGTCCTGCTCTTTATTGTAATCCTTAAGAGGTTAATAGGTGTTCTTTTAAATAGGCATTCTTAAATAAATTTCACAAAGACTATATATTAATATAGCCATCTTCTAGAGAATCATCATGGATAAGAATAGGTGCATTTTATGTGGGGTCTCCCAAGCTTATTTGGCAATGGAATATAATCTCTTTTTTAAAGGAATGCATACTCGTATCTTTGAGAATTAGTCTTCCCTTCAGAGCAGACTTTGGGAAATATAGCTCTGGAAGTTTGTTATTAGTGATCCACTCAGTCTTAACAGGTTGCTCAGTTGATGAAACCATCAAGGAAACTGGAGCGTACATGTAGCAAGCTCATGTCACAAAACACATGGGTTGGACACAGCTTCCACCCTGTCGATTTCAATATGATCTAAAGCCTGAAATCACATTGATACCCCAGTCCAACAAAAGATCTGCTCACCCTTTGTGATACAGCTTTCTACTTTTTGGTCTATCAAGCATTATTTGTCAATGTACTGCTGAATATGCTGTAATCTGTGACAGATTTTTTTTTTAAGACTTATTTATTTTTAGAGAGAGAGAGCGAGAGAGAGCACATGAGGTGGGGGAGGGGATGGGGCAGAGGGAGAGACAGAGAGAATCCCAAGCAAACTCCCCACTGAGCCTGAAGCCCAATGCAGGGCTTGATACCAGGACCCTGAGAACATGACTAGAGCTGAAATCAAGAGTTGGCCATCTAACCAACTGAGCTATGTAGGCGCCCCTCTGTGATAGCTTTTAGCACTAGATTTCTTTTTTTGTTTAAGATTTATTTATTTATTTTTGTTTATTTGTGAGAGAGAGAGAGAGATAGCGAGAGGGAAAGCACAAGCAGTGGGGGAGAAGGAGAAGCAGGCTCCTGCTGAACAGGGTCTATCCTAGGACCTTGGGATCATGACCTGAGCTGAAGGCAGAACCTTAACAGACTGAGCCATCCAGGTGCCCAAAGATTTATTTATTTTAGAGAGAGAGAGAATGAAAGAGAGAAAGTATGTGTGCTGGGGGGAGGGGCAGAAGGAAAGGGAGAATGAGAGCTCTTGAGCAGACTCCACACTAAGCTCAGAGCTGACATTGAGTTTGATCTCACCACCCTGAAATCATCACCTGAGCTGAAATCAAGAGTCAGCAGCCCAACCGGCTTAGCCACCCAGGCCTCCTAGCACTAAATTTCTAATAAGAACTTTTGAGCCATGGGTAGGATTTTCTACAGTTGGTAAACTACTACTATAAATATTCAGCCAAGAAGTGATACTTACAACATAGCACAGGTCTTGATCTATGATGGCAAGTAAGTAATAGTAGACCATCTAACCTTGAAAGAAGCACTTAAAATCAGGGCTAGTGTTTCTAAGCAGAAATATTGAGCAAATGTAGATTTGCATCTATGCATTTAATACTTTATGCAAGAAACAATTGTAATTATGTTCATACTTGACTAGGACACCTAAAGTCCCTTCCAATTCATTTTTCTCCAATCAGATGAAGAAATACTGTGTTTTGCATGTGCACAAACTTTACAGTTTTGTTCCAGAGTTGCTGCCATATATTTTATAAGTCAGCTTTTTAATCTCTTTGGGCTTCAGTTCCCTCCTCTGGAAAATGAGCATGCATATTAGGTTTCTAAGATCTCTTCCAATTTTAAAAATTCAAATATTCTACTGTTATTCTTATAAAAACACCTTCAAAGTAGATAGAATAGCTATTATTTGGAAGAAATAGAAACCCAGGTTCAGAACAGCGAGGTGATTTGTCCATGTTTGGAACAAGATTCCAGAAGTAAGATTTAAGACTAGGCCTTCTGAATCCTCGTCTGATATCTTTTTCATATTATCATAGTACCATATATATTCAGAAATATACAAAATATGCTAAACAGAACAGCACTTTTAAAAGTTTTTCTTTAGGGCACCTGGGTAGCTCAGTGGCTTAAAGCCTCTGCCTTCAGTTCAGGTCATGATCCTAGGGTTCTGGGATCGAGCCCCGCATCGGGCTCTCTGCTCAGCAGGGAGCCTGTTTCCTCCTCTCTCCTCTCTCTGCCTGCCTCTCTGCCTACTTGTGATCTCTATCAAATAAATAAATAAAAGGTTTTCTTTAATATATATGTAGTAATGTTTATTTTAAAATATTCACATTGCTTGAAAATACAACTTTTTTTTTTAAAGATTTTATTTATTTATTTGACAGAGAGAGATCACAAGTAGATGGAGAGGCAGGCAGAGAGAGAGAGAGAGGGAAGCAGGCTCCCTGCTGAGCAGAGAGCCCGATGCGGGCCTCGATCCCAGGACCCTGAGATCATGACCTGAGCCGAAGGCAGCGGCTTAACCCACTGAGCCACCCAGGCGCCCGAAAATACAACTTTTTAAAATGCAAGGAAACAAAAACATAATCCTACCACCTCCACATAACAATCATTTTCACTTATTTGATTTTCTTTCAACTGTTACTTACATGTCTAAGTAAAGCGATATGCATATGACCTATCAAATTCATATTCATAGTCATTTCATTACACATAGACATCTAAACATCAGTTCCTGGTTATAGTACTGCTAGCATTTAGTTACCTGAACCTGAAGAGAGAGGAAAAAACTGCTCTCTCCTACTTACAGGTAGGTGTAATTGGCAAGGAGTGAAGAGGACCTAAAATGACTCTAGTTTACAATGATAACCCTTTTCAATTAATTTCTGGCTTTAAAATCTCATGATTAGACTCATTCTTCTGGTTTTCATAAAATAAAGCAAGAGACTTCAGGAGGCTGACGTTAAGATGCTCTTACTTGGGGTGGGAGAGAAAATCATGGAGATCTCCTGGCTTATTTCTTTAATATAGTTTCACCTTGGAAGACAGGGAGGATGTGACCCTGAAAGATTGATCAGCGGGACAGGAAGGTTTCCATGGTAAGGGGGAGGACTAGGCAGCAACAAACCTTCAATAGCCAGGGAAAGAAGGTTCTGGATAGTGGGATCCATAGCAGATTCCAGGAAGAGGAGAGGAGGTGTCTGTGGGGAATCAATAAAAATGGGGCTGAGAGGATTTAGATGAGAGTCCTTGGTCAGCTTGTCAATTTTTCCCTGCCAGAAAGTTCCTGATGGGAACCACAGGAAGCACCATCATAAGCCAAATTAATCATGTAGTTAATCTGTCAAGGTGAAGGAATAAAATTTAATGTCATTAGCAGCTTCGTTCTAAACATGAGCCAAAACCCGAGGAACGGGATAGGTCAAGCAAGAACTAGGACTAAAGAGGAGGGCTGTGTTACTAAATATTTTTAAAATTAACATACAATGTATTATTTGTTTCAGGGGCACAGGTCTGTGATTCATTAGTCTTACACAATTCATAGCACTCACCATAACATATACCCTACCTAATGTATTACACAAGCTGTCAACTTTAGCTGCAAGCTCTTTAGAAAGTAAATTATTTACCTGTAGACAGGTAACTTAAGAGAATAATTTAGTGCTTTCATTTAAGGATATTTTGTTCTTTATAAATAGCATATAAGGCATCCCACCAAAGCCTTATTCATCTGACATTTGAATGTAAAAACTGAAGATGGATAATTATCTACTAAAAAATGAAATATATTGAAACAATAATTATACAAGATAACATGGTAATATTAAGACCCATAAAATTTGTTGTAAAATTCATAAGCTAAGATTATTTGTCTAATTCAAGAAATTGAACTTCCCCACTAAAAGGACAAAACTCTACCTGGTTGATTAATAGTATTCCTACTGAATTATCACATGTGAGGAGAAACTATATAAAATATTATATGACATACTTATGAAAGTGTAATGTGTATATATAAGTCTATTACTAGCTTCTTTGGGACATGTTATTCTTGAAATAAATTCTAATAAAAATTAGTTCATATGTCAAACTTCTTGCTTACCTACAAACTTATAAGAGAGAATATTATCTAGATGCAAATATTTAACTGACTAGTATGAACAATAACTCAAATTAAATTAACCATATGGGGCATCTGGGGGGCTCAGTTGTTAAGCGCCTGACTTGGACTCAGGTCATGATCCTGGGGTCCTGGGATCAAGCCCCATATCCGGCTCCCTGCTCGGCAAGAAGCCTGCTTCTCCCCCTCTCTCTGCTGCTCCCCTGTTTGTGTTCCCTCTTTCGCTGTGTCTCTCTCTGTCAAATAAATAAATAAAATCTTTAAAAAAAAAGCTGTATAATATGATTATGGTAATCAGTGGAGCTGGAGTCATAGATCAGGAAGAAAAAGAAAAATGTTAATAATATGGAATAGAATTATATACTCTTGAACTCAATTTGCCAGCCTACAGGCATTCACAGACCAGAACACAAATCCATTTATAGACCATACTTGCTCATCTTAATAATATCTTACTGACTTACACATTTTCTCCTTTTGTCTGCTTCCTCTCCCTTACACTCCCTGAGAGCAAAACTTAAAAAAGAAAAAAAAAACAGTTTCTTATATACTTAAAATATAATATTAAGCCACAAAAAAGCAATAGCAAAATATAAATCCTTTTATACCTAAACTGTGTTAAAATATGTGTGTGGTTATGAACGAAGATTATAAGGGAATAAATAAAAATAAAATTATTGTATTTGAGGGGCGCCTGGGTGGCTCAGTGGGTTAAAACCTCTGCCTTCGGCTCGGGTCATGATCCCAGGGTCCTGGGATCGAGCCCCACATCAGGCTCTCTGCTCAGTGGCGAGCCTGCTTCCCCTTCTCTCTCTGCCTGCCTCTCTGCCTACTTGTGATTTCTCTCTCTGTCAAATAAATAAAGAAAATTAAAAAAAAAAAAAAATCCCACCTCCTAATACCATCACATTTAGGGGTAGGGTTTTGACTTATACTTAAAAAAAAAAAAATTATTGTATTTGAACAATGAGATTATAGGCCTTTTATCTTTTTTGATATTTGTAATTGTTTATCTTGCTTTTACAAAAAAGAAAGAAAGAGAAAAAGAAAAGCATTTTTAAAAGTTTTTTCTTTGCAATTTCCTGGTGCTATTTCCCCCCTTTTGAATAAGTACCTGACACATAGTAAGTGCTCAACATAAATTTGTTGAGTAGGTATGCAAAATGGCAATTACAACTGCTGGCAGATTTTCTTTAGGGAGAAGCCAAATGATAGCCCTGGCTATGTTAAGCTAAGGATAAAATAAGTCAGCATTCACTTACCCACCTGCATAGGTGCTTCTAATTACCTATCCTTGAGATTGTTATTTGTAGATTGTCCATATAAATTGTTGTCTACCTGGACATTTTTGAGAATGAAAAGACTTGCTATTTATAAATATGCTGGGTTCTTAGATATGGCACCTAAAGCATAAGCAACCAAAGAAAAAGATATGTTGGACATCATCAAAATGAAAAACCTTTGTGACTCAAAGGACATTATCAAATAAATAAAAAGATAACCCATAAATGGAAAAAAATTTGCAAAGCATTTACTCACAAGGGTCTAGTATCCAGAATATATAAAGAAAACTTATAATCAATAATAAAAAGACAGCTCAACTAAAAATTGGAAAAATAATTTAAAGGACATCTCTTCAAAGATGATATACAAAAGGGGAATCAGCACATGCAAATATGCTCAATGCTGGTTATAGGGAAATGCAAATAAAACCCAAAATGACATACTGCTTCACAGTCACTAGGATGGCTATAAGAAAAAAACTTGAAAACAACAAGTGTTGGTGAGAAGGTGGAGAAACTGGAACCCTCATATACTGCTAGTGGGAATATAAAATGGTGCACCTACTTTGGAAAATAGTTTGGTAGTTTCCCAAAAAGTTACAGTTTCTGTACAATGCAGCAATTCCACTCCTAAACATACAATCAAGACAAATGAAAATGTATGTCCATACGAAAACTTGTACTTCAGTGTTTATAGCAGCATTATTCATAATAGCTGAAAAGTGGAAACAAGCTAAATGTCTATCCATTAAATAACTGGATAAACAAAAATGTAGTATATCCATACAATAGAACACTATTTAGTCATAAAAAGAATAAAGTTCTGATATGTGCTACAACATGGTTGAGCCTTGAAAACATTATACTTAGTGAAAGACACCAGACATAATAGGTGAAATATTATATGAGTCCATTTATATAAAATGTATAGAATAGGAAAATGCAGAGACCAAGGGTTTGTGGTAGAGTGGAAGTGGGGAATGAATTCAATGGTATAAAACTTCATTTTATTTTATTTTATTTTATTTTTATTTATTTATTTAAAAATTTTTTTAAAAGATTTTATTTATTTATTTGACAGAGAGAGAGATCACAAGTAGGCAGAGAGGCAGTCAGAGAGAGAGGAGGAAGCAGGCTCCCTGCTGAGCAGAGAGCCCAATGTGGGCCTCGATCCCAGGACCCTGGGACCATGACCTGAGCCAAAGGCAGAGGCTTTAACCCTCTGAGCCACCCAGGTGCCCTAAAACTTCATTTTAAAAGGAAAATATTCAGGGCGCCTGAGTGGTTCAGTCGGTTGTGTCTGACTTCTGATTTTAGTTGAGGTCAATATCTCAGGGTTATGAGAATGAGCCCTGCACTGGGCTGTGTGCTGGGCATGGAGTCTGCGCTAGAGCGGGCAGGCTGGGATAATGGGGTGGACTGGAATTGAATTATGCTCATCATAGATCAGGCATTCGATGTATTTCCAATCCTGAAACATAAATAAATACTTGGAAAAAGTTGGGGTTGGAGAAGATGCCTAGATGTTTTTCCCCAGAACAAACCTTTTAAACCTGAAAACAAACTTTAAAAGAGATGCTATGCTAATATTAGATATCACACCTAGATCATCTCCATTTTGCTTCATCTCTCCTAAACAATATTCAGGCATAATTAATGCTTTTGTTTTAACATCCCTTCTCTCTCTCAATTTCTTTTGCTTCATTTATGACAAACAATATTCAGACAAAAATTAGCATTATAATTGCACTCACATTTCTTCTCTCACCTCCCTGCAACTCTTGTGTCCTTCTTTTTTTTTTTTTTCAAAGATTTTATTTATTTATTTGACAGAGATCACAAGTAGGCAGAGAGGCAGGCAGAGAGAGAGGAGGGGAAGCAGGCTCCCTGCTGAGCAGACAGCCCAATGCGGGGCTCGAACCCAGGACCCTGGGATCATGACCTGAGCTAAAAGCAGAGGCTTTAACCCACTGAGCCACCCAGGTGCCCCATCTCTTGTGTCCTTCTTAATGCCTTGTCCCCTCATCACGTAAGTCTGTCTAGTCACTTTTTCTTTTATCTGCTCTCTTTTCCTATGCAACGTACTTTGCTTATTCTCCTAATAATCCCACTTTATCTTCTAAAATACCATCCTATTGCTAATAAACTTTCTTATATTGTTAACCTGTCCTTAACAATCTTTTGACCTCTTTGCTATAGTGGAAATCCAACTTCCTCCAGAACACACACTTCCCTTCAAGGCCAGGAAATGGAGCTGACATTTCCCAGGCTTTCCCAGGGGTTTCAGACTAGCTCTCTTGTGGTCCTCCTCTGAAATTCACATCCTCCTGGAACACTACTCTCTCTCCAAACCCAACTCTGCCTTTTGCTGACCTTCATGTTATACTCTCACAGTGGTTAAGTATTTGGGCACAGGATTATGGGTATTTCTATCTATTCTGAGTCTTATCATTCTGGATTACCTTCATTGTCCAGATGGCATAGTCACCAACCCATTACCTTTAATTTTTTTTTTTTAAGATTGTATTTTACTTATTTATTTTAGAGGCATAGAGAGTTAGAGACAGAGTGGTTGGGGGGTTGAGGGTGGAGCAGAGAGAAGAACAAGCAGACTCCACACTGAGTGCAGAGCTCCATGTGGGCTCAATTCCATGACCCTGAAATTGTGACCTAGCTGAAATCCAGGGTCAACCACTTAACTGACTGAGCCAGCCAGATGCACCCTCGCCTCCGACACACCACCTTGTAAATTCCTTGACACATATACTGCAGCTACACAGTCCCATGGCCTCATCCCAGATCATATTATGACTCATGATGGCTCTACCTCAGAGATTTCATACTGTGCTTGGTCTCCAAGCCTTCCATAGCTCCCTCTCTTTGAACTTCCTCTGCTAACTTCTTCCCTTTCTAGTCTTCTTGACCTCTCCTGTCATCTAATCTGTTAGCTACTAGCTGCTTTTATTATTACTATTTCTAATCTTTTCTTTGTCCAGTTTGGTTTCTGAAGTCAGGTGTTTCAACCATTTTCTTACTTGCACTCCTAATTCCTTCCACCCCATGTCCCCTGCCAATCCCTGAATGTGGATCAAGCCAACCATCTGCGTTTTCTGATCTGCTCTTGGACTGCCAAGAGAATTACATAACCTTGCTTTCTAATTTGCTGCATTATTTATGATTTCTAGCCTCAACTAGTTGGCTCACTTACCCAATTCCTAAAGTGGCTTTGTCACACATGCACTACTGTCCTTCAGCCCTACTCTGAGCCATCTTCCTTTCTCCCAGATGATCAAGTCATGTTTTATAGCAAAAGAAGAGGGCATGATGTCTGAACTCCATTAGAACTCTCCTTTTCATCCTACATTTAGCAATCTTTTCCTCATCTCAGAGGATACCCAAAGTTTTCCCAAAACATCTGTCTACCTATGCCTTTGATATGGATTTTGCTCCATAAGCCCTTGGTTGTTTTTTTGTTTTACCTTCAATTTCTTTCCCTACTTCCCCTTCCTTTAAAAACATGCTCAGATTTTTTGCATCTTAAAAAAAAATCCTTTAATATTGGCTTCATACAAAACTATACCTCTTTGATTCCCTTCATCCTCAACTTCCTTGAAAGAAATTTGGCTTATCTCATTCCAAGGAATCTGTATTCAGTAACATTCAGTGACCTTTAATTGTCAATTCCAACAGCTTTTTAAACATTCTTTCCTATTTGTCCTCTCTGGTAGACTGGATATCTTTCACTACAACCTCCTTGAATAGAATCTCTCCCTTCTCTTGAGCTCCATGACATTATACTCTTTTAATTTTTCTGCTCTTATACTCTTTATTTTTTCTACTGATTACTGTGTAATTTAGGATGAGTGACTGTTGTAAGCTTAATGGTAGGTATCTTGCAATATACATATCTGTTTGCTTGTGATGTCAACTGCTGCTTTGCATATACTAAGTAGTAAGTATCTGGTTAATTAAATAATCTCAAATATTAATCAAACCGAGGGTATCAGTGGCTCAGTATTAAAATACTTGCATAATTTCCTACTTCTAAATGAAAATGTCAAGGAAAAAAAGAGGAGAACATATGAGAATTAATATGCTAGTACTATACTCCTACACATTTTTTAGGATAAACACAAATATGTGGGCTATATACTGGATGGACTTTATTCTGATCACATGACCTCAGTGAGTAAGACCTGCCAATAACATTTTCAGAAAAGCTTAGCAAATAGCAAATTTGTAATACCACTGAAAAGAAAAAGTAAAAACGTTGTTAAAGGATACGGGCACTCATCATTATTATTTATGAGATGGTAGCAAGAACACTGAGACACATTTAAAATAATATTCTGAAATCATCTTGAAACTAAAATTAGGCCCAGATTTACAATGGAAAAAAATCCTACCCAACATCAAGGTGACTGAGGGCACAAAATTTAATTGTTGCTCAAGACAATCAAATGTTTTTCTCTTTCCCTACTAAATATAGTTTTAAAACATGCATTAACTTCTGCCAATTCAGAGCCCTGAGAAAATAAGTCACTTTCTTTGTAGGAAAAAGGAGAAGGTTCTTATCAACAATGTAAAAGGAATGCAGTGTGGCCACAGCTTAGAGTGGACCTGGCAGATGATGAACGCTGGAATCACCAAGGAAACGTGGAGCTATGTAAGGGCAAAAGACTGAGTGAAATGCCTGAAGCTCATTCCAAGGTTCAGCTTTGAAAAAACCAAGTGAGAATTCATGAGATGCAAGAATTTAGTTATTGTGATGGGTAACTAATGAGCTAGTTGAAAGAAAGGAAACAAATATGGCTCGAATGAATATAAGCCTAAACATTTCTTTTCAGTTCATCTGATTAAAGTTTCACCAACAGCTTCTAATTCACGAGATTCAGTTTTAAGAGTTCCACAAAATGGTAGAGGTGAATAGAATCTTAGAATGAAGAGAACAAGAATCTCAGACCAAGTATAATTCCTTCCCCTTCAAGGTATGTCCTAGAGGGATTGAGTTACCCTAGGGTAGGATAACACACACAGTCCACGGGAAAGCTGAGACTCCAAAAGAAGTCTCCTGACTCTCGGTTTGGAGCTATTGCCACTATACGAGCAATTCTCAGATGCTAGTCCGCATCAGAGTTAAAGGTGGGAAAACAATGACTGTTAAAATGCAGATTCCCAGGCCTTGCATTAGGAATTCTGATTCAGTAGTTCCAGGGTGAGATGCAGGAATTTGCATTTTAACAGGTTTTTCTAGTAATTCCAATTAAGGTTGTCCTCAACCTGTCTTTTGATAAACTGCTAGACAGATCATGGAGCCATTTAGAAACTGCTTCTTAGCCATTCTCAGGTTCAGACTTCCAGGGAGAGCTTACTAAACTACCTTGAAGGGTGGGAATATTATTTCTCCCGTGAACCATCATTCGGGACCTTTCCTTTAAAGAAAAGGCACATGGAGTAGAGAGGTTTTCCCATAAAGATAGTTTAGGGAATCTGGGCTTATCAGTGAAATGCAGCAGGCTCACAACAACCTGGGCTTCTGAGGGGATAGGCTTGATCAGCAGTGGCAAAAAGTGAGGACAGAGGAGGAATAAATTAAAACCCTTGGCAAAACAAAATAGTCTCATTCTTGGAATAGACCCATAGATAGATAGGTATTAAAGCAAATATAACAAGATGCTAACTACAGAGTCCAGGTTGTGGGTATATGGGTGTTAACTACACAATACTTTGAACTTTTCTTTCTTTCTTTCTTTTTTTTAAAGATTTTATTTATTCATTTGACAGAGAGAGAGATCACAAGTAGGTAGAGAGGCAGGCAGAGAGAGGTGGGGGAAGCAGGCTCCCTGCTGAGCAGAGAGCCAGGTTCGGGCACCCATCCCAGGACTCTGGGACCATGACCCAAGCCGAAGGCAGAGGCTTTAACCCCCTGAGCCACTCAGGCGTCCCTATTCTTTGAACTTTTCTATATGTTTATATCCACTTCCCCAATTCTTGAAACCTTAAACTCCAGGATACCAGTGTTTCCACTTATTTGTTCCACTTTCTCCACCTATCTCTATCTGTCTGATGTTTGTTTGTCAATTTTTCCTCTTCCGTCTGTTGCTTTAAATCTGGTTGAAAGTCAAGTGCTTTTTTTGTTCTCTATATTCTCTCTTTCATATCTCTTTTTTAAATTTTTTGAAAACTTATTTGACAGAGAGAGAGAGAGAGCATAAGCAGAGGTAGAGGGGAAGGCAGGCTCCTGCCTCTGGGCTTGATCCCAGGATCCTGGAATCATGACCTGAGCAGAAGGCAGACACTTAACCGACTGAGCCACCCCAGCGCCTGTCTTATATCTCTTAATCTTCAAAATTATACTAAAATGTTAGTGCTCTCCTAACTAGAAGAAATCTCTATCTCCAAATCTCCACAGTACTGTTTTTATCTCTCTTCTGGCACCTCCAGTTTCTCTGTGTTCCAGTTAACTGTCCTAACACACCAGTTGTTACAATCTCCAAGAGGACAGAAATCACCCTTTTTTTTCTTTAGTGTACTTATACTTACCAGAGTAGGCACTCCATGAATATTGGATGATTAAATTTTGTCTATTTCTGGGGCCTCAACTATCACTTTCATAAATAAGACTTCCAAGTCTGTACCCTCTCTGACCCAAGTAACAACTCCACTTGGCATTTCCACTTGGATAAACTTCAAGCTCAATGTATTAAAATCTGAATTCATCTTCTTCGGTAACCCACACATGAGATTTTAATTTCTGATTCGTCCCTTTAGCCCCACCACAACGAGGCAGCTGCCTTGAATTGTACTTGTTTTCCAACACCTTCCAGTATCTCCAGTTATGTTTATTTCCATGTTCACAGACACTATCATGATCTAAGTCAGCCTTAACTTCCTTATGCCTGTACGGCTAAAAAAAAAACCATCTTCCTGCCACCAAATTTTCTTCTCTTTGAAATCCTCATGTACCACTGCCAGGTCCATCCTCCTTAAAATTGTTTTAATTATGCCACTCTTCTCTTTAAAATCCTCCAGTGACATCTTACTAATTAGCCCAACTAATAGAAATGCCTCTCTACCCCCTCCTTTGGGCCTATAGAAATTCTACCCATTCTTCAAGGGATAGCTCAAATTGCCATGCCTTTGTTAACAACAGGGATTTACCACTCCAGCCAGAAGTATCTTCTCTATCTGCTCCTACTCTATAGTTTACTGATGGCATCATCCAGATGTCACTGACCACATACTTGTATCTATCATGTTCCCTACTAGATGGTAATAAATTCCTTGAGATTAAGGATCGTATTTAAACAAAATGTATTTCACACAGCTCTCAGCTTGACTGCTGACCCGCAGATTCCAAAGACTACAACCTTTAAGTGGAGAGCAACTATCCATGATGCAGTATTAAGCAAATGTTAAAAGAACATTTTCAGGATGCCTGGGTGGTTCAGTCGTTATGCATCTACCTTGGGCTCAGGTCTCGATTCCAAGGTCTAGTCCTGCATACAGCTTCCTGCTCAGTGGGGAACCTGCTTCTCCCTCTGCCTGCCACTCCCCCTGCCTGTGCTCTCTCTCTCTCTCTGACAAATAAATAAATAAAATCTTAAAAAAAAAAAAAGAACATTTTCAACATCTGGCTCAAAAAAGGCAAGCATGTATACTGTGAAAAGAAATCAAAGCCATGAAGACTATCTGAAAGTAATGAGAAAATAAATTAATCCAGGCACTGAGCAAACTAAACTTTGAAAATGATCACATCTACTCATGAAGAGACTTCCTTGGGGCTGAAAAGTAGCTTAAAAGAATTAAGCCTTGAGGGGCATGTAGGTGGCTCAGTTTTAAGCCTCAGACCCTTAATTTTGGCTCAGGTCATGAGGTCCTGACCTCAGGGTTGTGGGACGTGTTGGGTGTGGAGCCTGCTTAAGATTGTCTCTCTTCCTCTGCTTCTCCCCCAGCTCTCTCTCCAGAAAAAAAAAATAAAAAAAGAAAAAGAAAAAGAAAAAGAAAAAAAAAGCCTGCATAGAAAGTGTGCCTTAGTTTATCTATGTGAAAACAAAGCTAAGTAAACAATATCTCTAAGTTGGAGTCAAGGATGGCATTTTTGCAGTCAGATTTTCCCTTAAAAACACTAACATTCCCCCTCCTCCCCAAAAAGTCCACAATTACTTTCCCAACCCCAACTGTTTATAGCTAATGGTTCTCAGATACTGTTACATAGGGTGTGGTGCATTCTCTACATACATTCTTCCCACATTCAGAAAAAAAGCTGATATAATAGGTCAAATTTTATTAAGCTTCTTTAGAGAAAAAATGCTGGCTAACCCAGAGCAAAAAATTTGTTCATATGGGAAAGTCTGGTAAAAAGAGGTAGGGTCATATTTATCACAAAGTTGGCTATTTGTGATGCATCCCACAGAACTGCTTTATTTTGTAATCAAATATAGAAGGGTCTTATTACTGCTTGATGCTTTAAAATTCATATTTATAAATAAAACACTTTTTAAAGATTTATTTATTATTTATTTCTGTGAGGGGGGAGAGAGAGAGAAAGCATGGCGGGGGGAAGGGGCAGAGGGAAAAGCAGGCCCCCACTGAGCAGGGAGCCCAATGTGGGACGCTATTCCAGGACCCTGGGATCATGAACCCAGCAGAAAGCAGGCACTTAACCGACCAATCCACCCAGGCACCCATAAATAAAATACATTTTTATTTGGTTCACAATAAGTTTGTTTTATGAAGCACTCAAATATAGGTTTCTTAAATGAAGTAGTTTTCCCCTTCTGTATTTTTAGAATGACTTGCTAATTTTACACCTTTTTAAAGTACGGGGTTATTGTGTAAGTACAGTTATACTATATATATAGAGAGAGTGAAACTTCAGAAAATGTAAAGTGACCACTCTGATGTAATAAAGTAATAAAACAGAAATAGCAATGCTCACAATTGTATTGAATCTCTATCTGTTTTAGTTTTCCTCAAACTTTTCTGGTGTCATCTACTATATTTTTGAAGCAAGGTGTAGCTATATTAAACTTATTTCCTGTGCATTCCAAACTTTTTATTCCTCAGTAGTAAAGAAATCCATATATTAAATACTGGTTTTACTGATTCAAAATTAAGAGTATTTTGGCCAACTGACGTATCTTCAAACATTTTTTAGAGATTTTATTTATTAATTTGAGAGACAGAAACAAAGAGAGCACAAGCTAGGGGAGCAGCAGAGGGAGAGGGAGAAGCAGACTCCCTGCTGGGCAAGGAGCCTGATGCGGGGCTTGATCCCAGTACTCTGGAATCATGACCTGAGGTGAAGGCAGATGCTTAAATGACTGAGCCACCTAGGTGTCTGACATATTTTCATATTAATTCAGGTAATATTTATGGAGAATTATGAGCATAGACAATATGCACAGTGATGTGTAAGTACTGTGGGAAACTACAAAAAACATTATACTATGTTATGTATGCTATTATACTGTCTCTGCCCAATGTTATTTATACTCTTACAGTTAAGACACATAAAACATAAAAGATTTAGAGCCAATGTACCCAACCTCATAAGACCCATCACAAGTGTCAAGAGTGGGACAACTACAATTTGGAGGAGGGTAGAGGCAGAACAAATTAGTCTGGGATCAGAAGAGATTGATTTGAGCTAGATATTGAATCCTGAAGGATTTAGCAAAGCATAGGGTAACTCAGGCATGAGCATTACTTAAGAAAAACAAGAGTTACAGTGAAAAATTTCTATTGGAAGTAGTGGGAGAAAGGGTTAGAGAGTCAAGCTGGAGAGCACCTGGGTGGCTCAGTCAGTTAAGTGTCTGCCTTTGGCTCAGGTCATGATCTCAGGGTCCCACACTGGGCTTCCAGCCCAACAGGGAGTGTGCTCCGCCCTCTCTCTCTCTGCCCCTCCCCCAACTTGTGCACTTGCGCAGGCTCTCTCTCTGTTTCTCAAATGAATAAACAAAATCTTAAAAAAAAAAAGTCAAGCTGAAGCCAGAGTTTAAAACTTTGAAAGCAGCCTCAGAAGTCTGGGCTTCATTCAGAGGAACAATGGTTCTGGGATTCCAGTGTTTATGAGCATCACCTGGGGGACACTTGTGACTAGAAAGATTTTAAGCCCTGAGATCTTTTTAATTAACATTTTAATTTTTTATTAGCATATATTATTTGCTTCAGGGGTACAGGTCTGTAATCATCAGTCTTACACAATTCGCAGCACTTACCATAGCACATACCCACCCTCCCCAATGTCTAAAACCCAGCCACCCTATCCCTCCCCCTCCACCCTTCAGCAACCCTCAGTTTGTTTCCTGAGATTAAGAGTCTCTCTTATGTTCTGTCTCCCTCCTGATCCTATCTTGTTTTATTTTTCCCCTCCCTACCCTCCATGACCCCCTGCCCTGCCTCTCAAATTCCTCATATTGGAGAGATCATATGATAATTGTCTTTCTCTAATTGACTTATTTTGCTTAGACTAATACCCTCTAGTTCCATCCACGTTGTTGCAAATGGCAAGATTTTGGTTTTTTGATGGTTCCATAGTATTCCATTGTATATATACACCATGTCTTCTTTATCCATTCATCTGTTGATAGATATCTGGGTTCTTTCCAGTTTGGTTGTTGTGGACATTGCTGCATAAACATTTGGGTGCACATGCCCTTTTGGATCACTACATTTCTATCCTTAGGGTAAATACCCAGTAGTGTGATTGCTGGGTTGTAGGGTAGCTCTATTTTCAACTTTTTGAGGAATCTCCATACTGTTTTCCAGAGTGGCTGAACAGCTTGCTTCCCAATAGTGTAGGAGGGTTCCCCTTTCTCCACATCCTCGCCAGCATCTGTTGTTCCCACACTTGTTAATTTTAGCCATTCTGACTGGTGTGAGGTGGTACCTCATTGATTTTGATTTGTATCTCCCTGATGTCAAGTGATGTTGAGCACTTTTTCATGTGTTTGTTGGCCATTTGGATGTCATCTTGTTCTTGTTGGCCATTTGGATGTCTGTTGATGTCTTCTGCCCATTTCTTGATTGGATTATTTGTTCTTTGGGTGTTGAGTTTTATAAATTCTTTATAGATTTTTGATACTAGCCCTTTATCTGATATGTCATTTGCAAATATCTTCTCCCATTCTGTCAGTTGTCTTTTTTTTTTTTAATATTTTATTTGACAGACAGAGATCACAAGTAGGCAGAGAGGCAGGCAGAGAGAGAGGGGGAAGCAGGCTCCCTACGGAGCAGAGAGCCCGATGTGGGGCTTGATCCCAGGGCCCTGGGATCATGACCTGAGCCAAAGGCAGAGGCTTTAACCCACTGAGCCACCCAGGCGCCCCTGTCTTTTGGTTTTGTTGGCTGTTTCCTTTGCTGTGCAAAAGCTTTTGATCTTGATGAAGTCCCAATGGTTCATTTTTGCCCTTGTTTCCCTTGCCTTTGGCAATGTTTCTAGGAAGAAGTTGCTGCGACTGAGGTCGAAGAGGTTTCTGCCTGTATTCTCCTCAATGATTTTGATGGATTCCTATAAGGTCTGTTTTTTCCAAAGCCTTTTATCTTTTTTTTTTTTAAGATTTTTATTTATTATTTTAAAGAATGAGAGAGAGAGCACATGAGAGAGCGAGCCCATGAGAGGGGCAAAGGCAGAGGGAGAAGTAGACCCCCTGCTGAGCAGGAAGCCTGATGTGGGGCTTGATCCCAGAACTCCAGGATCATGACCTGAACTGAAAGCAGCCACTCAACCAACTGAACCACCCAGGTGCCCCTCACATTGAGGTCTTTCATCCATTTTGCGTCTATTTTCATGTGTTGTGTAAGGAAATGGTCCAGTTTCATTCTTCTGCATGTGGCTGCCCAATTTTCCCAACACCATTTGTTAAGAGACTGTCTTTTTCCCATTGGACATTCTTTCCTACTTTGTCGAAGATTAGTTGCCCATAGAGTTGAGGGTCCATTTCTGGGCTCTCTATTCTGTTCCATTGATCTATGGGTCTGTTTTTGTGCCAGTACCATACTGCCTTGATGATTACAGCTTTGTAATAGAGCTTGAAGTCTGGAATTGTGATGCCGCCAAATTTTTGGTTATCTTTTTCAACATTCCTCTGGCTATTCAGTATCTTCTCTGGATCCATATACATTTTAGGAGTATTTGTTCCATTTCTTTGAAAAAAATTGATGGTATTTTGATAGGCATTGCATTAAATGTGTAGATTGCTTTAGGTAGCATAGACATTTCCAGAATAATTGTTCTTCCAATCCATAAGCATGGAATGTTTTTCCATTTCTTTGTGTCTTCCTCAATTTCTTTGATGACAACTTTATAGTTTTCTGAGTACAGATTCTTTGCCTCTTTGGTTAGGTTTATTCCCGTATCTTATGGTTTCGGGTGGAACTGTAAATGGGATGACTCCTTAATTTCTCTTTCTTCTGCCTTATTGTTGGGATATAGAAATGCGACTGACTTCTGGGCATTGATTTTATATTCTGACATTTGCAGTATTCAGTATTTCAGTGACACTTTCAGTATTCAGTGAAGTTCCTATATGAGTTCTAGCAGTTTTGGAGTGAAGTCTTTGGGTTTTCCACATAAAGTATCATATCATCGGCAAAGAATGAGTTTGACTTCTTCTTTGATGATCTGGATGCCTTTAATTTCTTTTCTTTTCTTTTTCTTTTCTTTTTTTTTGTCTGACTGCTGAGGCTAGGACTTCTAGTACTATGTTGAAATGCAGTGGTGTTAGTGGACAGCCTCGCTGTGTTCCTGACCTTAGGGGAAAAGCTCTCCGTTTTTCTCCAATGAGAATGATATTTGCTGTGGAATTTTCATAGATGGCTTTGATGATATTGAGGTATGTCCCCTCTATCCCTGCACTGTGAAGAGTTTTGATCAAGAAAGGATACTTGTTTCTTGAGAAAGGCTTATATTGCTGTACTTTGTCAAATGCTTTTTCAGCATCTATTGAGAGTATCATATGGTTCTTGTTCTTTCTTTTATTAATGTATTGTATCACATTGATTGATTTGCAGATGTTGAACCAACCTTGCAGCCCAGGAATAAATCCCACTTGGTCATGGTGAATAATCCTTTTAATGTACGTTGGATCCTATTGGCTAGTATTTTGGTGAGAACTTTTGCATCTGTGTTCATCAAGGATATTGGTCTATAATTCTCCTTTTTGATGGGGACTTTGGTTTTGGGACCAAGGTAATGCTGGCCTCATAAAATGAATTTGGAAGTTTCTTTCCATTTCTATTTTTTGGAACAGCTTTGGGAGAATGGTATTAATTCTTCTTTAAATGTTTGGTAGAATTCCCCTGGGAAGTCGTCTGGCCCTGGGCTCTTGTTTGTTGGGAGATTTTTTTTTTTTTTTAAGATTTTATTTATTTGACCAAGAGAGATCACAAGCAGGCAGAGAGGCAAGCAGAGAGAGAGAGAGAGGAGGAAGCAGGCTCCCTGCAGACGGGAAAGCCCGATGCGGGACTCGATCCCAGGACCCTGAGATCATGACCTGAGCCGAAGGCAGAGGCTCAACCACTGAGCCACCCAGGTGCCCCTGTTGGGAGATTTTTGATGACCGCTTTAATCTCCTTACTGGTTATGGGCCGTTCAGGCTTTTTATTTCTTCCTGGTTCAGTTTTGGTACTTTTTGTCTCTAGAAGTGCATCCATTTCTTCCAGATTGTCCAATTTGCTGGTGTATAGTTGCTCATAATATGTTCTTATAATTGTTTGCATATTCTTCGGTGTTGGTTGTGATCTCTCCTCTTTCATTCATGATTTTATTAATTTGGGCCCTTTCTCTTTTCTTTTGATAAGTCTGGCCAGGAGTTTATCAATCTTATTAATTCTTTTGAAGAATCAGCTCCTAGTTTCATTGTTCTACTGTTCTTTTGGTTTCTATTTAGTTGATTTCTGCTCTTTATTATTTCTCTTCTGTTGGGTTTAGGCTTTATATGCTGTTCTTTCTCCAGCTCCTTTAGGTGTAGGGTTAGGTTGTGTACTTGACACCTTTCCTTATTCTTGAAAAAGGCTTGTATTGCTACAGACTTCTCTCTCAGGACTGCCTTTGCTGCATCCCAACGATTTTGAACAGTTGTGCTTTCATTTTCATTTGTTTCCATCATCTTTTTCAATTCTTCTTTAATTTCCTGGTCAGCCCATTCATTCTTCAGTAGGATGCTCTTTAGCATTTTGCTCTCAGTTTTCTTGGTTTTGCTCTTGGTAGCTTTTGTTCCATGAACACTTTACACACAGCTCTGGAGGATGGGAATGAAAATGGTGGCCTCCCACTCCTTGGCCTCAGAGTTGCTGAGAGCTCGGGGCACCACTCTTCAGTGTGCCCTCAGAGAAAAGTAGTCAATCCCTCCCATCTCCCTGGTCTCCAGCTGCACTCTGAGCTCACCTAGCCTGTAACTGAGTGTTTCTATCCCTAGTGCACGGCCCCGTTTGGAGTTTCCAAACCCAGCTGATTTCTGCAGCATGCTCCCGCGCCTGTCCTCCCAGAGGACGTAGAAGGGGGTCCCTGCTTGAAGAGCAGTGGTCCGATTGCACCTTGGATCATGGTTTAAGGTAATCTTGAGCTGAGAACTCCCCCACTCGGCTCCATCTCTGCAGCCAGCTTCCCTCCTCCAATACCTGGGAGCTCTGCAAAACTCAGGCATCCCCAGTCTTCCTGTGACCCTGCAGGTCCTGAGACCACACTGTCCCCACAAATACTCCACTCCGGCTTAGCCCCTGGAGCGACATCCCTCAGTGGAGCGGACTTCTAAAAGTTCCAATTTTGTGCTCTGCTGGTCTACTGCTTGCTAGGAACTGGCACCTCGCCCCACTGTCTCTCTTCCTGTATATCTCCTTGGATTCACTTCTCTGCACGTCCTACCTTCCAGTAAGCGGTCGATTTTCTGTTCTTAGAATTGCTGCTCTTCTTCTCTTTGATCTCAAGTTTGTAGGTGTTCAGAATGGTTTGATAACTATCTAGCTGAACTCCTGGAACCTGATGATGTTTAGGTCTCCTACTCCTCCACCATCTTGCTCCTCCTCCCTAAATCCCAAGATTCTAATACATAAGTTTGGGATGGTCCTAAAAAAACACATTTTGTTAAAATATTAGGCTCCAGGTGAATCCTGGTCCACTGGCACACTTTGAGACACTCTGTCCGAGGACAAAAGATTAAGAATCTTTTTCTGCTTCTCCCAAGTCTTGTAAATTTAACCCTATTTTTCCAGAAGCTTGAAAATACCTAACTACTAGGCCTAGAGGTCTCTCCTCAGTCTTTGTGTTATTGTTTTTCTTGAGTATGTGGCACTGACTTTGTCACTATTTACATCTTGAAAATTATCTTCTGTTAATATTGCCATTTTTGGATTCTCTCTGCACTTCCGATCTCTACAGTGTCCTCTGGCCTCTCATTTGTTTGCTCTTCCTTTATGTTTTCTCAAGATTCTGACTTTGGTCCTCTCTACAGTTCTCCCTGCATGATTTCATTCACTTCTTAGGAGTATGGAGAATTTTCATTACAACTTCAGAAATTTAGACTTTGATCCATAGATAAAAGGTTATAAAAGTTTCTGAATGATAATGTAACACTGTATGTTAACTATCCTGGGGTTAGAATAAATAATAAAGCTTCTGAACTGTGGAATATTATGGAGATAAGAATGTCCTAGGATCATTACCTTGGAGATCATCTGCAAAAAGAATTAGAGGGAGGAGTAATAGGATGAAGGGAGAATAATTAGGAGACTTATCAAACATTTAAAGTCATCACTATGGGGTGGTTTTGGAATGAAAATGTTACTTTTCTATAGATCTTCCCTTTCTGAAACCAGTATTATTTCAATAAATTAATAGGTAAGACATTTCTATTTTTTTTTTTTAATTTCAGTAAGGTTGGGAATGATTAAACTTAGTAAAAAATGCATTTAAAGATTTTATTTATTTGAAAGCAAGAGAGAGAGCATGCCGGTGAATAGGAGGAGGGGAAGAGGAAAGGGAAAGGCAGAGAATCTCAGGTAGACTCCACACAGCATGAGGACCCTGATGGGGGCTTGATCTCACAACCCTGAAATCATGATCTGGGCCAAAACTGTGAGTTGGACACTTAACCCACTGAGCTATCCAGGTGCACTAACTATGTTTAAGTATAACAAGACAGGCCCTCTGCAATATTAACCATGGATGGTAAAAATAGGACATGTCACTGTCTTAAAATACCACTATGAGTTCTTTTTTTTTTTTTTTAATGTTTTTTCTTTTATTTATTTGTCAGAGAGAGGAGAGCGAGCGAGCACAGGCAGACAGAATGGCAGGCAGAGGCAGAGGGAGAAGCAGGCTCCCCGCCAAGCAAGGAGCCCGATGTGGGACTCGATCCCAGGACGCCAGGATCATGACCTGAGCCGAAGGCAGCTGCTCAACCAACTGAGCCACCCAGGCGTCCCACCACTATGAGTTCTTATTCTCCAAAACAAGTGGCATAGGACTCCACAGTATTTGATCTTTATACTTGATAAAGTATAAGTTGTTTTTTTTTTAAGATTTTATTTATTTATTTGACAGACGGAGATCACAGAGAAGCAGGCAGAGAGAGAGGAGGAAGCAGGCTCCCTGCTGAGCAGAGAGCCCGATGCGGGGCTCGATCCCAGGACCCTGGGATCATGACCTAAGCCGAAGGCAGCTTTAACCCACTGAGCCACCCAGGCGCCCTGGTAAGTTGAGTTCTTTCATTATGGAGTCAATAAATCATCATTAATTCAGACATGATTCATTAGTGGTGGGCCTTTTTAAATTTGAACTAATGAAGGGATGGTGTTTGATTTTACTTTGTATGAATATATTCAAGATATTAAAACCACATTCATTGGTAATCTGTGTCTTACAGTATTTTCTGTAATTGAACCCCTGTTGTTTCTAAATGGGCAGGTAAAATAATACTTAGAAATGAAATTCTAATTGAGACATTCTAGAATCTTAGAAAAACAGGGCAGAAGGCACATAAATTAGGTTCAACCCTGCTGCCACCTAACTCTATAAGTAAACCAATTTATTATTGGCTGTCCTTTCTTAAGTGATCCACACTGGGAGATGCTAAGCCTTTACCAAGGTCAATTTCAGCTTTTAACAATTCTCATTACAGGAAAAGTAGAAAGATGGATATTATTCCTCCCTATAATGTGATCCTGGGAAAATTATTTAAGCATTGTCTTACTTTCCACAGCACTATCCTCATTATATACTGGGAAGATAAAAGGAGGGATCTCTTGAAAGCTCTTTGAGCACCGTGGGCCAGAAGAGCTATGGAAAGCCAAGGTGTAGTTACTCACATATCCGCTATTTCTCCTGTCTTAACTCTCTTGTCCTAGCTTCCTTGGAAATGAAAGGTGCCATCACTTTCTGCTTAATAACCCTTCATGTAGGTGAAATTGCTATTCTCCACAAGTACTGCAAGCAAATTTTTAAAAAAATGCCTGAACTATAAAACAGTAATCTAGGGCTGTGAGTCAGCATTTCACCTACACACAAAATCAAAATGATTTAAAATAGGTAACACATAATCTTTTCAAAAGACATATACACCTCCTCAGAGAAGCTTTGAGAAAATTGGAGTTTGAAAGTTTATGAATAGTTTATTACATTTCAATAAGTGTATCATGAATCAATAAAGCAAAAGTTAAGGACAATGAGCTCATTACCAAGCCAGTTATTGATTCTCAAGTTCCAAAATAGAATAGTACAGGAAGGATACAGAGTAATGGGATTTTTGTGATAACAAAAAATTTAAGTATCTTAGAAGGACAGACCTAAAGAAATTATGACACAAAGGAATTTTTAGCAGCTACTTAAGATGTTTATCCAAGTTAATTTCTTCATCTTTTGATAATTAGAAATATGATTTGGTGTTTACTCTTCAAAATATCTTTTCAAATAAAGTCAGAGGAGTTTGCAAAAACTTGAGTATTATCTTTTATTGATTCATTAATTCCTTCAGTTTCTTATATATGTTCCTCTCTTGATTGTGAAAAATTTACCTTATTAGCTGTCTATCTTGTATCACTACCTTCATCAGCTCAGGTTGCCCTAACAAAATACCACAGAGTGGCTGAAAAACAGAAATTTATTTTCTCAACCTAGAGGCTGCAAGGTCAAGATCAAGGTGTCAACATGGTCAGTTTCTGATAAGGGTTCTCTTCCTAGCTTATAAATCGCCCCCTTCTCACTGCATCCTTACATGGTGGTAGCAGAGAGAGTGAGCCAGCAAGGTCTCTGGTGACTCTTCTTCTAATCCCATCACGAGGGACCCACTCTTATGCTCTCATTAACCCTAATTACCTCCCAAAGTCCCAACTCCAAACACCACCAAGTTGCTGGATTTCAACATGTGAATGGGGGCAGGGCACAAACATTCACTAACAGAAAAAACACTGGCTCGAAATCGTCAGATAAATAATATGAAAAAGAACAAGTCAGCTTGTTTCCAAATAATTGCAGTAGAAAGCTTCCCTTTTTCTTCCTCCTTTTATGACAAGCTATGTAAGAAAGGACTTCCTAAAAAATTAACATTAATTTCACAAAGCAGTAACTTTTAAAAACCAAGGACAGAAAATGAGACACACATTATTTGGTAAAAAACTGAGAAATACAAGTATTAATTAACTAACTGGTATATTAAATAAAAACAATTTTTAATCTTCATACCTTGTTCTTGTATCAACTAAAGATTTTTTTTTTTTAAGATTTTATTTATTTATTTGACAGACAGAGATTACAAGCAGGCAGAGAGACAGTCAGAGAGAGGAGGAAGCAGGCTCCTTGCTGAGCAGAGAGCCCGATGTGGGGCTCGATCCCAGGACCCTGGGATCATGACCTGAGCTGAAAGCAGAGGCTTTAACCCACTGCGCCACCCAGGCACCCCTCAACTAAAGATTTTTAAAAAAGATTTTATTTGCTTGAGAGTGAGAGAAAAAGCAGAGAGACAGAGGGAGACACAGACTCCCTGCTGAGCAAAGCCTGATGTGGGACTCAATCCAAGGGCTCTGAGATCATGACCTGAGCTGAAGGCAGATGCTTAACCAAATGAGCCACCCAGATGCCCCTCAATTAAAGATTCTTAAAATGATTTAAAGCACTTGGATGCCCTGGATGTAATATAATGCACAATAACATTTCTAGATTACATTTTCACAGATATTATTAAAAGGAACAGTAAATAGCATATTGTTTTCACTCAGAATGTGGAAAACTAAAGTAGTAAAACAAAACTGACAAAACTGCAATTGGTTTGTGTGGCATTTTACCTAATTTTAATAGTTATTTTTATTTCATACTTCATACATTTGAGGGTATAAGAATATAAGGGTATATTAAGGGTATATAAGAATATAAGGGTATATTTTTCTTGATTGAACAAAATTCTTCATGCAAAAATACTTAAATACAGCTCTCTAAGAGCATTTCCACAATGACTATAAAGTGAATAGAAAGCACTTTTCAAGTTTTCAAGTGGAAGTGTATGGGAAAGTAGGACAAAAGGTGGGGCTGAGATTCAGAGTTTGGTGACTTGGCAAGGCAAGGTCATCCAATTAACAGGTTGCAGGCGTATGGATGGCACCCATATTTTCTTGTCTAAAAATGCTGCAGATTAGTGTATTCAAGAAGAGGAAGAAAATCTAATTATAGTTGAGATCACTTTATAGCAGAAAACAACTGCAGAAACTAACTTTTAATTTTTCAAAACTCAATTAGGTGTGTGTATGGTCCGTTGGTATCCAGCTGTAACACTTGCCTGTTCCCGTAAGTACCATGTTCCACCACAACCCCAGCTTCAGCACACTTGCTGTTGGCAGCCAGTTCTTTCTCACACAGAGTCACAAATTGGGAATAAAGTTCTAAGCCTTCTTCTTTTCCAGAGTTACAGTGATACTGCATGTTTCTTCCTTTTACTCTCCCCCCAAGGGTGGCTTGAGGGATGATCAGAACATTGCCAGGTAGATCCAATATAGACACATGCTTGCCATTTTCTGTTTCACTTAACTTCACATTTAACAGTGTATTAACTGGGTGGGGAATAAAGGGAAAACATCTTCAAGTGAGAAACATGAAGAAAATGAATAATCATCCAGTCAGCAAATCTCATGTTTAAAATCTAGTTTGTTGGCTCATGCTTTTACCTAAAATCTCTATTCAGATTTAAAGAACTGCCTCATCTAAGCAAGAAAAATAAGGCAAGTTTCTTGCAAAAAATGGCAAGATGTTTTAAATCCACTGGGCAGTCAAGATTTCCTAAAAATAAATTGATGAAGTAAAGGACTAAAAATTAACCATATACCAAAAACCTCAAAATATTGTTGCCCCAGAGGGATACATTAGAAGATTCTGCCTCTTTGTTCCTTTTTATATTCCATAAGCAAACCTCATTGGAAAAAGGCCATGATGCATCCTCCTCACACCAAATTCTGCTTTACAACAAAGAATATTAAATAGAAATCTTAGAGTAACTTAATTGCCTAGAGTTCTAAGCTGAAACAACGTTTCCAGGTTTATTCTGATTATAAACCAGATAATTTTACGGTTTCATAATCTCAAAGGTACTACTTAACAAAGTCTAATCATATGACAAATGTAACCCAGGGAGAAGAGTAAAGGTGAAGCAAACATCATCAGAAACTCACTGTTACAACCAAAAAATAAGTCAAAAGATACATTGGTATTATGTTCATATATACACAAGAAAACATGGTGTTATTATTTTTATGGCACTGATGAAATTATACTCATAACTAGTAAGAACTGTCAAAAAAGCCATAAATATCTACGTGTAGCTAAAGATTTAAATTTAGAAAACCTGTTTACATCTCAACATTAGTCATTTTCAAGACAATAAACAAAAGAAACACCTACTATGAAGAGCCTTAAGGTCTTCTTGGCTCTGTAAAGGGTATAAATACCTTCTGCTTATAAAGAATATTTCTCAGGAGTACCTAGGTGGCTTGTTGGTGAAGCATCCAACTCTTGATTTTGGCTCAGGTCAAGATCTCAGGGTGGTGAGATCAAGCCCCCTGTCAGGATCCATGCACAGCATGGAGTCCGCTTCAGATTCTCTTTTCTCTTTCTCTGCCCCTCCGCATGCTTGCATACACATACACACTCTGTCTCTCAAATAAATAAAATCTTAAAAAAAAAGGACTACTCCTCAGAGGACAAATGATAAACTATAGACATCTCACACTCCTACCAGTAATTAAGCTTGAAAATGTATGCTTTCTAATAGGGTAGTCAATGGTTTCAAGTGCTGAAGGGTTTGTAGTAAATATTAGTAAGGACCCAGTATGGTTGCCCCACTCTACAAATCACGGAATTAATCTGGTAGAAACCTGCCAAGATGAACACCCAAATGAATTTCTAAGCTATGCATTAAGCACTATCAATTTTCAACTAATTTCTATTTTAAAATACCTCTAATTTTCTCTATGATGAATAGGACTTTGCTATAGAGCCAGCAGTTGTTATTGATTGCTTCTAAGGAAACCGTAACTCTCCAGAGCACTTAGCTCCAAGGGAAATATCTACCCAGCTATCCAGGCCTCAGGCTAGTGACACACTAAGTAGACAATTTTGAAATTAACAGGCGAGCGAGGTTAAGTACAATTTATTATACTTCCACACACCTCCCTCTACTGGCTATAACTGAGAAGTCAATTAATGTTGTTAGTATACAAATAACAGTATGTAGAAATAAACATAATACAAATACAAATGTCAGGAAGTAGAATTAAAATGAGACAATGAATTAATGGCATGTTGAAAACGCAAATATCTTAAGACAGGTTATCAATTAAGTATCTCTAATGATGTATATGGGAAGTTAAGCTTTGACAGGTCCCTGGATCTCAGTTCAATTATACTGAAGATGAATTGAGAAAGATTCTGCACATCTCTATGTTAGCCACATAACTTCAGACTTTATGGATATAACTGGTTATGTTCCCAAGGGGTACATGATTTGATTAGAAAGATATGAATTCATTTAATAAGTATGAGGTGAAGTTTAAGAGAATCCCATCACACTGGCTTACTTTGCCTAGAATAGAGGGAAGTACAAGCTAATGGTATCAGTAATAGATGGTCTTTTTTTGTTTATAACTTACACCAGCAGAATGGGATAGAATCACAGTTCTTTACTGAGAATCATAATATACACAGTTTTGTTTTAGACTGTCCTGTCCACTAAAAGAGTTAAGGTGGACCTCCTAGTTCATCACAATCTTAATGTATGTATTCAAAGTGAACTTAAACACAGATGGAAACACACAGGATTTATTTAGTATAACACAAAATGTAGTTTGGATTTGGTTGGTTCATTTCATTTTATTATGTGTAAAGTGTAAAGTCTAAAACAACTGTAGGAGTCAATCTTAAGTCACAATGACAAAAATTTTCTTCCTGTTTTCACAGATTTCTACTATACTTTTTATGGCCAATGAAAATTTAATTCAAGGCAAAATATTAACTTAGGAAAATGGACAGAATGTCCAATACCCAAGCAATAAGTTTTGGCAAATCATCCTCTGTAATAGGAGTCCTCATTTCATTTGCTCTCTTTTTTAAAGTAATCTCTATAACCAACATGGGGCTTGAACTTATGATCTTGAGATCAAGAGTTGCATGCTCCACTGACTGAGCCAGCCACGTGCCCCCCTCATTTACTCTTTAAACCCTGTAAAGCTCCCTATTGTCTTCCAGAATCAAATTTCAAACCATTGTTATTGGCATTCCACCCTCACCTGTCGTAGTTCTTTAAGTCTAGTTTTCATCCCCTGACAAAGTTGCCAAACATGTTTAATGTCTTGGTATACAATTAACTCTAGGAGTTTATAGTCTTTTGCCCCAGAGGTTCCTCACTGGGCTATTTACCTTAGAGTTCCACTACTTGAAGCTCTTCTAGCTTAACTTCTGCATGTTGCAACTACCCATTTGTATAATTTATATTTCTTTTCTTTTCTTTTCTTTTTTTTAAAGATTTTATTTATTTATTTGACAGAGAGAGATCACAAGTAGACGGAGAGGCAGGCAGAGAGAGAGAGAGAGGGAAGCAGGCTCCCTGCTGAGCAGAGAGCCCGATGCGGGCCTCGATCCCAGAACCCTGAGATCATGACCTGAGCCGAAGGCAGCGGCTTAACCCACTGAGCCACCCAGGCGCCCTATAATTTATATTTCTTATTAATGCAACTAATGGGTGCTGTCCTCTACTAATAAGGAGAATATAACCTGTCCCAACCTTAGGGATAGCTTCATTAATTCAGGTATTTTTGTACATAAATATTTTATCAAATACTACCTAGTACTTGATGTGGTTTTCTGAAACTATGCTATTATCACAATGTGCAGTGCTATGGACTATCAGGGACAGTGGAGAACTACAGGCAGGTAAATTAGTGTTCAGAAGTAAGTGAACACTGACCCTGCTTTTCTGTCCCTGGAGGAGGTGTGGCTGTGAAGACACTGAGCTTTGTTCAAGATCGGGAGAACCTTATGTTTACATACACTTCTTATTAAAAAAAGGTGCATAACTAGTTAGTTAAAATGTTTCCATAATAATGATGTAAGACTTAGCTGTCCTGATTTGATGGCACCCACATCTCACACATAACATGTCACTTACACGCTCCTGTCAGGAACTGTGGGAGACAAGGAAACTATATTAAGAAATGAAGCATCTGCTTTCTTCCTATATGGCCACCCTGCATCTAACCAGTTTCTGTTAAAAACATAGCTGAATCTCAAGTGTGTTGTCTGTGTGTGCATGTGTGTGTGTACACTCTTCTAAACCAATCTATAAGCCATGTGAAATGTGCAGATATTTTGAAAGAATTCCACCACACTTGCTTACTTTAAACTTTAGAAAAGGCAAAAATAGCTAAAGCCAACAACCGTAGTAGAGTTAATTCATTCAAAACTTACCAGTACAACTTAAGGTTGTGGTTTATCTATCTATCTTCTGGTTCATCTATCTGTTGCTATTCATTTTTAACTTTTTTTTTTTTCATTTTTAACTTTTAAAAGCAAACATCAAATACGTACCCATTTTGGGAAGAAGTTCTTTATTAGCTCCTTTGAAAAAACACACGTAGATTACTAATCCTCTCTGAACCTATGAGAAATCACCAAAGAAAACTCAGATTAGAAAAAAATACATAGGGATACAGAGGTAAATGAATAAAACTATGAAACTGTTAAATGGAGATTAAACCCAAAAGAAGAGAAATATATTTTTATAACAGATTTGATTTCTTAAATATGTGAGAAAACAAAGTCTTTTCCAGTATTTAATCACCTCAATTATTATTTCTTGCAAGAATTAAGTTTAAGATATAATCAAGAGCAGGGGCACCTGGGTGGGGTTAAGCTGCTGCCTTTGGCTCAGGTCATGATCTCAGGGTCCTGGGATGGAGCCCTGCATTGGGCTCTTTGCTCAGTGGGGAGCCTGCTTCTCTCTCTCTCTGCCTACCTCTCTGCCTACTTGTGATCTTTCTCTGGCAAATAAATAAATAAAATCTTAAAAAAAAAAGATATAACCAAGAGCAGTGAAGACCACAAGTTGTACACTCAAACATTACTTCTAGTCAAAGTCATTATGACTATGAACCAGCCTCCTCTCCCTTAAGCTGACACACAGAAATGCTTAGTTTGCAGAGCCCCATTTATTCAGCACCAAATGAATTCACATTATATAAGATATGGGTGATGTATAAGCAACAGCATGACTGATGTCTTTTGACATCATTACTCTTTATTCCTCCAAATCCATCTAATTGCAGGTTATAAAACTAAGGGTCTGACTCTACTTCAATAAATTCCAAGAAACTGCCCAATTATTTTTTGTTATTCTCAATGCTTCCAATCAACATAGTGATTAAGGTTTGATACTGCATTTATGATATTAAGTTCTACATCATGAGGTTGCCTGTTATCAGGAATGTAAGCTTTTTTTTTTTTTAAGAGAGAGTGCACTAAGGGGAGGAGGCAGAGTATCCCGGGCAGGCTCCACCTTCAGCACAGAGCCCACCTAAGTGGGGCTTGATCCCATGACTGAGATCATAACCTAAGTTGAAACTGAGTTGGACGCCCAAATGGCTGAACCACCCAGGTGCCTCAGGAATGTAAGCTTTTAAATATAATGACTTGGATATTTCTTTATTAGCTCTTGCAAGATATATATGGAAAAGAGAGAAATGATAAATAACTCTGATTTTGCCACCGAATCATTGAATTCTTATTTTGTAGATTAACCTGGTTGAGTCCAAGAGCTATTATAAAGATTTAATAAATTAATATTTGTAATGTGCTTAAAACAGTACCTACTTCATAGCAAGAGCTATATAAGTGTTTATTAAATTAGTCTGTAAAAATAAATTTAAGGGCTAAAGCACAATTTATTTTACATTTTAATTCCCAAAGCATTTTATAGACATGATAGGGACTCAATTTATCTATTGTTTGCATTTAAGGTCAACTATATCTCATAGGCTCTATGTGTTATCTAAATATGTCTTCTATATAAACGTAATAGCAGCTTTGCACTCACAGTTGATTTACTGGAAAACAAATAACTTTTTAAGAAGTGCAAATGTGCTTCTGGAATAAGCAAAGGTCTCCAAAGCACACCCATAGTATGGCGCTGGCAGGATGAATGATACAGATATTTGCACCACTGTCACAGGCCACTCCACTGGGATTAATTTAGCACCAGCCCAAATCTCAAGCACATTCAGTCAAAACCTCAGGCATATTTGTATTTGGACACTTGAAATGTCAGAATTAACTATCTAATGATATGCAGAAAATAGACACGTGTTCTTTCCACCCACCATACTTCCTCCTCAGTAAGGTATTTTCTTTTAGTTTATTCTAGTAATAGATCTTAAGTTGTGATCTACAAATTCCCCTCTTCAAGTCAGAACCACTTTTCTTGTAGCTTCATTTGGTAGAAAACATTTTACATATACACGAAATCACATATAATTCCCACCATAGTTTTGTTTTGTTTTAAATTTTAAAGATTTATTTATTTACTTATTTATTTATTTTAGGAGCAGAGACAGAGAGCAAGCACATGCATTACCACCGGGAGGTGGGAGGTGTAGAGGGAGAGAATCTTTAAGCAGACTCCCTGCTTCAGGCAGAGTCCAATGCAGAGCTGGATCCCAGGACTCATGAGATCATGACCTCAAATGAAACCAAGAATCAGACACTTAACCAACTAAGCCACTCAGGCACCCCTCTCACTACAATTTTTAAAAAGTTCACCTTCCGAAAGGAAAACAGCCCGTGACAGCAAAGGTCTAAATGAATAAAACTGAGACCACAAGTAACCTTCTAATCTTTTGACAAAACAATATTTTCCTTAGAAAAAATTGTAACTTAGAATAGGGAAGAGCATGTCTGAGGAAGAAGAAAAAATTTACTTTCTCACTAATTCTCAGCTCTTTATATTAATTTAGATATGTGTGGGAGTGAAAGGGAAAGCTTTAGAATAGCTTTTAAAGTTTAGGAACACAAACTGATAGTTTGGAAGGCTGCGATAAAATACCTGACTTTGCATAAGGAACTGTGGCATGAAGAATATAAAAAGATTTAAAAAATGGAAGAAATCTAAATGATTACTAGTTTGGAATTTATAGTCCCAAGAGTTAACTATAAAAATAGGCAATTCTTTGGATAGGATGACAAATAAATTCCACAGTAGGAAGAGAAATCAAGACCTCAAAAAGGGGGGGGGAGGGTTCATAACAAAAACAAACATGAATTCGAGAAAGAAATGGGTAGATACAGGAGTACTTATGTTTATAAATATTTCTAAATTAGCAGAGAGTAATTCTGATTTAAGAATAACCACCCACATATCATAGTTTATGGATCATATTTAACATAATGACTAGGGTTGTGTTAAGGAATGCTAGATCTGGGACCGAATCCAGCAGATGAGTGAAGATGCTACTTCTACATTAAGTTTTCGAGTAGCTCCAGAAGCCTTAATTATCAACTAATTTTTTCATCATTTTAACTTACTCCAAAAATAGGTCGGGGGCGTCAAAGAACATTGTTTTTTGCATAAACTTGGGGCTGGCTCCCTTTAAAGGGCAAATCCTAAAGTAGAAGGAAATCCTATCTCTGCAAAGGTTTTAAACTCTCCTGAGGAACTGTGTTCAACAACAACGCAACATTCTAGTAAAAGTTGTAGTCTTTGTTTCTAGTTGCAAATACATAAAATTTTTAAGTTTCATGAAAAAGGTTTCACGGGAAGTCTCATTTCTGTGCCTAGCTGCAGGGTACCTAAGAGGGAATTCCACAGGATCTGCAGCACAGGTCGGAACAGGTCTTGAACGTTTGCAACTAATCTAACCTACACGGTCGAACCAGACCAGCACTAAGGCGTGGAAAGGCCCTCGCTCGTCTGAAGCAAGAGATCTGAGACGGTCAGTCCGCAGGTCTACCGAGCGCAGGTAGGCAGAAGGTGAGAGGAAGTTCAAATTCCCGCGGTCCTAAGCAGAGGGCACATTCTTCCGGCTGCGTAATAGGTACGACGGAGAAGGGCTGGGGCCGGCTGTGCAGTTCTGCGCGAACAAGCCGAGCTGGCAGGCCTCTGCGGGAGGAGGTCAGCGGGCCGAGCGGAAGTTCGCACCGCCCACAGCACGTGTCAGCGCCACGCACCGCCCGCGCGGAAGGAGACGGGGGGCGTGGTCCCAAATTACCAAAAGAATGCGGGAAGGCCCGCCCCTGCACGCGGTACCGGGAGTGGCGGGGCTGACGTTACCTCCACCCACTGGCTCTCGGCGTCTTCCTCGGCCGGCCGTACTTGCAGCCTGGCGTGCAGACACTGCTGCAATAGCGCCCGGGCCTGAGGTATCCGGCCGCTCTCGGCCATGGTTCGAATCCGCGTGGCAACCAGATACGTTCGAGGATCGCGCTGCGCAGGCTCCGCCTCCAGCGCGCCGGGAGGACGTGGCGGATCGTGGCGGCGGGGCGTTCTAATGGCGCGTGGCACCACCCCTAGGTGGGCGGGGCCGCTGCCTGGCTCCCGGGTGACCCGGATGTGTGGTTTTCAAAGACGATTCACTTAACCCCTACCCTGAAACTATCCAAATTTACAGAAAGCGCTAAGCGGTAAGCGTATAGTTTCAACAGGTGGGAAGACTCATTGGATCTCTTTCCTACACACCATTTAAAGAAAGAGATTTCAGATTAGAAAGCTTAAGTTTCCAGACGTTGAGAAATTTTAAATTTTAAGTCTTTATTATGCCCGTTATGGAGGTAGATAAATAGAACGAATCAATTGAATCACGAAACAAGCAGAAATGGAACTAAAAGGCATAAATCTTTAAAAAATTTCCTTACTCCAATCAGTAAAACAAGATACTTCCTCTATTCAGGAATACTAGAAATCATTCTGATGCTGTAGTTTTGGAAAGATGTTGGTATGCTATGTGAATACACTCTTGGAGTGAAGTTCTTTAGAGAATATCCTGGCTAAAAAAATTCGTATCCAAGAAAGTGTGTCATTGTTGATAAAATTTTTATCGTGCTGCTAAGGCGAAAATAAAACATGTTCTGATGAACATAATGATGTAAATTTTGTGGGGTTTCCTGTAAGTAGATATTAGAATGTAAATAAAATTAGACAAAGCCTTGATCTTCTTTCCCACACAACCTGTTGCTTGAACATGCATCAGATTAGCATTATTTTTCTATGGGCTTGGAGGGTTTAGACGAGGAATAATAGTGCTACCATGATTGCATTACTCAGGTCATTGATTTGGGCTCAGTTGACACAATATGCCTATACATTCGGGTCTGTTGTTTTAGAAGATGACATCACTGACAGTGTTTTTATCCATATAAAGTAGTGTGACTGAAGAAAATAATCCATGCATATTCAATGGTCCTTTCTACACAAAAGTGAAGCTGCCTGTTTGCTGGTTATCTTGCAGCCTGCTTTATATTTTTTGTAAAAACCAAAAAGCAAAATCTCACATTATCTCTGATTGCTGCATTGCAGGTGTCCTGCATTTATTGACATTTGTCTACAAAGCACAGACAAGCTGCATTGTTTGTGTCTTTATTTCATTATAAATATTGAATCTCTTTTCTCTTCACTCCCGGACTTAAGATTTACAGGGCTATAAGGAACTTTGACATAAAGGCCTTTAGCCTTGACCCAGAGTAAGAGAGGCCTATGATGTCCATTTGTATATGAGTACAGAAGACAGTAAGTTCTCTTGAAAATAGGATATATGGTTCCCAGAGATCTTTCCACAGTGAAGGGACGTTAGCAAATTGGGCAGTCCTTCCTGTGAAAGGTGGAGTCTGGTTGGTAATGGCTAATCTCTCAAAAGTCACCAGTTGCGTTAAACCTTTCTGTTAGGTGAGAATGTCTTGGACACTACTGCAGGTAGTAATAGGTTGTGACTCATTTATTCTTCCCTTCCACCTGCAGAGGGCAGTAGAGAGTAGGCACTAAGGTATTCCTTGCTGTATTTTATTTTTTGACCTAATCTCTTTCCACAAAGAATTCAAGAAGGCAAGACATACATGCAATAAAACAGTAAAATGTGAATAAGCATAAAGCACTAGGAGTAAAGAAAATAGAATTTTATCAGTAAGTCCCAGTGGGAGAAATTGGAAACAAATAGATAAACAATGGTTCTTGCCTGGATTGCTGAGATGGTAAGAGTATGCAGCAGTCTTCACAGATATATCACTTTTGGTTACAAAACAGTTATCCCCGGGGCGCCTGGGTGGCTCAGTCATCTGCCTTTGGCTCAGGTCATGATCCCAGGATCCTGGGATCGAGCCCCGCATCTGGCTCCCTGTTCAGTGAGAAGCCTGCTTCTCCCTCTCTCACCCCCGCTGCTTGTGTTCCCTCTCTCCCTGTCTCTCTGTCAAATAAATAAATAACTAAAATCTTAAAACAAAACAAAACCAAAACTCCTTAAAAAAAACCCAAAAAACAAACAGTTGCATCCATTGTCAATCAATCAAGAAGAGTCTGTAAAGTAACCAGGAGCATTTATTTTGGGGACTTAGGGATTACAGTCCTGTACCCACAATCCTGGACTGAAATTGAAAGTGTGTTCAGAATTGAAAGCGCAAAGTGCAGACATATAAAGATAAAGCCCAGGAAGTTATATGACTTTCTTCGATTGAATCGTGATTGGTGCTGACAGAGTTAAAATGACTAATAAACAATGAGCTATTTAGCTGAGAGAGATTACATTATCTCTATTTCAGTCCAAAGTAGAAGGATGTGTTCTGGAAGGTGGTGGGGGTGCAACTGAGGAAAAATCAAAAGTCCAGGGTGTTCCAAAAATTGAAACAGAGGTCCATATGACTTCTTCCATACTCCCCTGATCCTATTTTCGAATGACTCTCTTAGCAATGTTTACTTCACTTTGGAATATTTTTTCATACCATCATATATAATGTTGAGGTGGTGCACATCATACAATTTCCTTCAATTTAAAAGTAAAAGGTGAGAGACAACTGGGTGGCTCGGTTGGTTAAGCATCTACCTTAGGCTCAGATCATGATCCTGGGGTCCTGGGACCAAGCTCTTAAAAAAAAAAGGAAGTAAAAGGTGAAGTGCATCATTAAGTTGGCTCTAGGGGAGGTTGGTGGTTGAACAGGAGCATAAGAGTATGCAAGAAATCACTGTCTGAGCAGGAATAGTTTTTGAACAGTTGTAGTGCTACAGAACGTAGGGCTAGTAGGTTATGCAGGAATGCGTTCTAGGCCCTCTGAGATGGTACAGAGATTGATTTAGAGTTTTGTGGGGTTGTTTTTTTTTTTTATAAGCATATAATATATTTTTATCCCCAGGGGTAAGGTCTGTGAATCGCCAGGTTTACACACTTCACAGCACTCACCTTAGCACATACCCTCCCCAATGTCCATACCCCCACCCACCTCTCCCACCCCTCTCCCTCCAGCAACCCTCAGTTTGTTTTGTGAGATTACGAGTCACTTATGGTTTGTCTCCCTCCCAATCCCATCTTGTTTCATTTATTCTTCTCCTACCCCCTTAACCCCCCATGTTGCATCTCCACTTCTTCATATCAGGGAGATCATATGATAGTTGTCTTTCTCCGATTGACTTATTTCGCTAAGCATGATACCCTCTAGTTCCATCCACGTCGTTGCAAATGGCAAGTTTTGTGGGTTTTTTTTTAAAGATTTTATTTGTTTGACAGAGAGAGAAAGGGAGAGAGTGCAAGCAGAGGGAGTGGCAGGCAGAGGGAGAGGGAGAAGCAGGCTCCCTGCTGAACAGAGAGTTGGATATGGGGCTTGATCAGAGAACCCTGGGATCATGACCTGAGCCAGAGGCAGAGGCTTAACCAACTGAGCCACCTAGGGCCCCAAGATAGATGTTTTAATCTTATAGAGGTTGATAGAAATCTAGGCCCCCCCACTTGAAAGCTCTGAGATTTATTTTTTTTCGGTAGTTAGCGAGGTGATCAGGTTCTGAGAAATTAGTTCACAATAACTATAATGCACACAAATTGGGGTAGAACCAGAATACTAATTTATTCATTTACAATAAGAAATATTGCTGTGACACAGAGTGGAAATCCTCACATAGGGCATGATCAACACCTTTGCCCTTGCGTTCAAGCATGTATACAATGTCATGTTCAGAAGTCTCCTAACTAATTTCTTATGAGAGATAGTCACTCTTCTACCAGAGCATAGGAAACTGAGGTTGGAAAGACCCTTGTGGGATTCTGGCTTTAAGATACTTGGCCACATGCATTAAGACTGTGAGGAAAGAGGAAGCAAGCATACTTAAATAAGAGCCTGAAACAAAACAGTCCACAGGTAAATGCTCCAAACTGCAGGTCTGTATTTTGTCAGGAAGCCTCGTCTTACACAGGCAGAAACTGAAGCCAGGAATGTTAATCCAGTCAAAGCCCCTCTAGGTGGAAATCCGAGGCCTGGGAAAATGACAGTTGCCCATCTAAGAGCTGAGTCTATCTTTTAACATGAATAGTTTGTACAACCAGGTAGAAGATGGGATTTGGAACTTGATATTGATTGTTCTTTTGTTCAATTTGCTTTTTAAAATTATTTTGTTACCGTGCCACTTGCTGGTGGGTTGCCTAGGTAACTTGATACTGCAAGTGCTTTTAACTCTAAGGCAGTGATGGATATCTGGCAGTCTGTAGGTTTTCCCCCTGGTAGGCTAATAAATTACCTTGATCTTTGGGTTATTTTTCAGTCCACAGTGTTGTGATAGCTTAGCAAAGCATTGCATAACCCTTTGAATATTTGTATAGTTGTGTTAGCCATTTTGTCAAGTCAGGCCAGCTGTTGTAAGGGCTTTTTTTTTTTTTTTTTTTAAGATTTATACATTTATTTTAGAGAGGGGGGAGGGGCAGAGAGTGAGGTAGAGGGAAACTCAAGCCAACTCCACACTGAGCAAGGAGCCTGATGCGGCGCTTAATCTCAGGACCTTGAGCTCACCACCTGAGCTAAAACCAAGAGTCGGGTGCTTAACCAACTTTGCCATCCAGGCACCCCCATTTTATACTTTATGTTTTATAATTTGGACACCTGCATCCTTTGTAGGAAAAAAACAAACAAACAAACAAACCAAAACCATGGAAGATTTTGAATGGAGAGAAGAGATTTCTAGATATCCTTTTAAGACAATGCTGGAGCCTCTGGAGATACCTTTGGTCCTAAGGGGCTATTTAGGATTTGTCTTGACTAGGCTGTCTTATAACTCTTTAGAGATAGAAGTTAACTTGTTCAACACAAATTGTAAGCAAATTGTTCCTGTCCATAAAAATGTAAAATTTAATTATTACTCTGTGGATGCGGACTGATTTTGTCCATTTTACATCCCTTTGTAAATTCATTTCAGCATTCCTTTCCCAATCATACATGTGTAGCACCTTGAGTTTTCTCTGTCTTTTGAAAATAAACTTTAAATTTCATAGTAGATTTAGATGTGTAGAAAAGATGCAAAAATAGTATAGAGTTCTTATATACCCCTTACCAATTCCCCCTTTATTCACATCTCAAATTACTATGGTATGTTTGTCACAACTAAGGAAACAGTGCTGGTATGTTAATTAAACTCTATCCTTTTTTCAGATTTCTTTAGTTTTTTCACTAAATCCTTTTTCTGGAATCCATCCAGGATACCACATTACATTTAGTTACATGTTTCCTCAGGCTGTGGCTATTTCTCAGATTTTTCTTGTTTTTGATGACCTTGGCAGTTTTGGAGAACACTGGTCAGCTACATTGTAGGATGTCCCTCCCTCTATGGAAATTTGATATTTCCTCATGACTAGACCAAGGTTATGGGTTTTTGAAGGAGGATCACAGAGGTGAAGTGCCATTCTTATTACATCATATCAAGGGTACATGTTGACATGTCTTCTTTGCTGATGATATTAACCTTGATTAACCGGAATAAAGTTAAACCTTCCTTCCCCTTCCATAATATACTCTTTGGAAACAAATTCCTTAATACAGCCCATACTCAAGGGGTGTCACTATACACATTTTTGAGTGGGGGGTATCAGCATAAATTATTTGAAATGAGCCCTCTTTTGAGCCTTACTGTTTTTTTCCTTATTGAGTTAAATATTAATGAAGTAAAAATCTTTCACACATGTTGATTTTATATTCGTATGAGAGTTTGCAAGTTTATTCTTTTAAAACTTATCCTCTCATATTCCCCTCCCAAAAAATGTTGTGGAAATTATCTTTTATATAGTTCTTTGACATCCATGAGTAAATGCCATACACATTATTTTGAAGAGAAGATACAGAATATTACTTATAGTCAAAGAAAAAAACAAGCTTTTTTAAATTAAAAATATACTTTTTTTTTTTTTAAATAACACTAACTGTCAGTCAGAGTCCCATCAGGAATTGAATACATTCTAAATAGGATAACCTGGGAAATTATTTACAAAGGGACTATTTGCAAAGGTGTAGGTGTAGAGGAACCACAGGGGTACTGTAGTAACCCAGGGCATGGTAGCAGCTGATATGTTTGTTACCGATCCCCCGGCTTGAAGGGAGAAAGGGAGGGAGTCTGGAATTAAGAGGTAGAGACTTAACACAGACCCTTAAGAGAAGGAGTTGACTTTCTTCCAAGAAGCTCAGCCAACTCCAGTTGACCCTTTTGGAGACAGTTAGGAAAATAAATACCTGACCCCATTTTCCATCTTCCATGCATTTCCTGCCAGAGCTCTCCATTGGCAAACCTCTACCAGAAGCTAGGAAGCAGAAGACCTGTTGCTGACCCAGGCTCTGGGGCAGAAGACAGGGTAGAGAATGCTTGAATGTGGATCTGGAAGGAAGCAAAAGGCCCCAAGCTCACTGACTGAGGAAGATGTTTTAAAGGCCACAATGGGGACTCTTTTGTCATCTTTTTGTTGGAAGATGACAGCTAGGGAGACAGAGATAGCTGAGTTAACATTTCTAATGGAGCTCCTTAATTTCTCTAAGAGTTGAGAGAAGTGAAGTTAGACTTCATGAATTATTAGTGTGAGATGAGCCAAGGTCCTTGCATTACAGCTCTTCCCACCTTCACTGCCACCCTGTCCTTTTTTTCCAAGTCATTGGAGGTATGGCTAAGCCCTCAGGGAGGAAATTTTTTTTTAAAGGTTTTTTATTTATTTATTTGACAGGCAGAGATCACAATTAGGCAGAGAGGCAGGCAGAGAGAGAGGAAGGGAAGCAGGCTCCCTGCTGAGCAGAGAGCCCGATGTGGGGCTCGATCCCAGAACCCCGGGATCATGACCTGAGCCGAAGGCAGAGGCTTTAACCCACTGAGCCACCCAGGTGCTCCCAGGGAAGAAATTTTGCTGGGATCCTTGCCTTGCTGAAAATGCCATCTACACAGCCCAACTTGCATGGCAGAAAGAGATGGAGCTGCTGCTTCCAAGGGGTCTTACAGAATTGGATAAGAGGTATGTTATAGGAGACCATTAAAGACCCAAGTCCTGAGAGCTCTTCTGGAATCCTTTGCTCCTTGAGGGAAGGGACTTGGAATCAGATCTGATTTGATATAGAAAAAAATAATGAACCACGTTTACTGTTTCTGAGTGTTGTAACTAAATAAAGTTGATACTGACTCCTACAGGAAGTGAATAATAATAGAAATTTCCACAAAGAATTGTTCATATATACCTAAATCTTCAATTGCATTTGCTTGAGATGGAAGAGGGAAAGCTGGTGTTCTCAGAGACAGCTCCCTGTTTGTCTGTTCCTTTTGACAAGTGAAAGAAATATTATAGATTCTTTGTTTGCTTAAGGAAGAACATTCTAAAAACCTCACAAATAGAATTCTAACTCCAGAATTAATTTATAAGTGCATGTATGTATTTATCCAATTGTTTATAAGCATTTATCTATCATGTAAGATACCAAGTTAGGTGCTGGAAATACAGGAGGAATTAGATGAAGGTTTTACTCTCAGGGAACTTAGAATTTAGTAAAGTGACAAGGAAAATGATGGGGGAGCATTAGAAAAACTGTTTCTCTTTCTACCAGTGTGTTCTTTCCCTCCCAATAGGGAAAAGACACGACTTGGAAGGGAGACCACCTCCTGGAAACCCTGAGTTAAACTAAACTGGGGTGACTGGCCTTAACTGGAAGGAAGATAAGGTCTACCACCCAAACAATTTGGCATAAACTGGATTTTCTGGGCCATATCACAACTAGGCAACTTTTTTCTTAGTCACCAACTGACTCTCTCTTCAGAATACCTCTCCCTATACGGGAATTATGCAAACTTCACTGTCTCCAAAGTACACTCCAGGCTTGACCTCCAACTCAGAAGTTTTCCTGCCTTTAGGCCACAATCCAAAGTCTAATACTCTTTTTTTTTTTTTTAAGATTTTATTTATTTATTTGAGAGAGAGAGAGTTGTACTCAGGGAGGGGGAGGTGAGAGGGGACAGAGAGAGAAGCAGGCTCCCCACTGACCAAGGAGCCCAATGTGGGGGATGCGGGATATGGGGCTCCATCCCAGGATCCTGGGATCATGACCGGAGCTAAAGACAGAGACTTAACTGAGACACCCAGCTGCCCCCCAAAGTCTAATATTCTAAGTACTGTGTTTAGATGCACTCTGCTGGGTGTGAAGTTGATTAAACTAATTCCTATTTACTTGTGAATGAAATGTAACCTTCTTAAAAGGTATATTTGCATTTTAATGGCAGTCCCTTAATGCAAATTAATCTCTAATTAGTAGAATGTGTGAGAGTTACTTTTTTTGTGGGAAGAAGGTAGTGGAATTACTCCTTAATTCTCCATGTTTTAAAGAGTTGCTACTCTCAGAGCCTTTGGCTTCTCACCTCCCAGACACCACTCAGCACGATGCAATTTTGTTTCTCTTCCTGAAGTTAATCATTTTGAAGAGCTTTTCTGGTTAATTTCAATGGACACCATCAACTTTTTTTTTTTTTAAAGATTTTATTTATTTATTTGACAGACAGAGATCACAAGTAGGCAGAGAGGCAGGCAGAGAGAGAGGAGGAAGCAGGCTCCTCTCAGCCGAGCAGAGAGCCCAATGCGGGGCTCGATCCCATTACCCTGGGATCATGACCTGGGCCGAAGGCAGAGGCTTTAACCCACTGAGCCACACAGGCGCCCCGACACCATCAACTTTTGAATCACTTTTATATTTGGGGAAATTGCTACATTATGAGCATCCTTTTCCCTCTCAGGTGGAAATCAGAACTCAGCTCCCTGGGCTGCATGGCAGCTAGGACGCAGGCGTGCTAAATAGATACCTTCACGCAAGATTAAACTTGGAAGCGAGCAATGTGAATAAACAGGCTCTGCATAGGGCTTCCCTGTTCCTTATGGTGGTGTTGGCAGAGCTCTTGGGCACAGGACAGTTCAAGACTTGCTGCAGACGTGGCATTGGTTACAGTAAAACCAAGTTGCTGGTGCTCAAAGCTGAGTGGGAGCAGTAGCAGAAGCTGCTGCTATTTACTGAAGTAGAGAACACCAGTAATCAGATGCCTGGGTGGCTCAGTGGGTTAAGTGGCTGCCTTCAGCTCAGGTCATGATCCCAGGGTCCTGGGATCTAGTCCTCAGTTGGGCTCTCTGCTCAGTGGAGAGCCTGCTTCTCCCTCTGCCTACTACTCCCCCTGTTTGCACTCTCTCTCTATCAAATAAGTAAATAAAATTTTTTAAAAAAATTCAGGCATTTAATGACTGAGTCACCCAGGTGCTCCTAAATAAATAAAATCTTAAAAAAAAAGAAAGAAAAGGAGAACACCAGTGATAGATTCCTGATCTGGGTGGTTCTGTGGTAAAGTTTTGGGCGCTATTCCAGGAATCTTTGTCTTGGATGTTTCTCCAGCCACCCCAGTAATTCCGTGAGCTACTTAATATCCATTAATAAATCAGTTTGTGGTCAAACCAGCAGAATGAAATCTGCTGTTGGCAAATAATTGATACAGGAGTCATCTTCAACTTTCTCCTCTCTTTTGACTTCTCAACCAACAGAATTTACAGGACAAGACTCTGCTTTTCTCCACCCCCACTCTTACTGTCTTAGTTCAGGCCACATCATCTGTTACTTGGATTACTCCAACACTGTCCAGTTCGATCACCCACCCCCAGTTTTGATCTCCTCCTCAGAGCAGCCAGAGTGATCTTCCTAAAATGAAAACTAAATTCTATCACTCTTGGCCTGGAGATCCTGTCATGGCTCCCTAATGCGTGAGGATAAAGCCTTGGATCAAGTCCAGACTCCTTGGCAGGCTTTTAGGATGGAGGTCTAGTTGAATTTTCCTGCTCATCTTGGCCATGCCTGCTTCTCACACCTATACTCCAGTCGTACTCTTTTCTTGCTTGGAACCAGCAGTAATGGATCCCCTGGGATCCTGTTACAAATGCAGACTCTCAGGGTGCGAGGGTGGCTCAGTCAGTTAAGTGTCTGCCATCAGCTCAGGTCATGATCCCAGCGTCCTGGGATGGAGCCCGGCATGGGGCACCTGCTCAGCAGGGAGTCTGCTTCTCCTTCTCCCTTCCTAGCCCCCCACCCCTGCTCATACTTGTGCTTTTCTCTCTCTCTCTCTCTCCCTCTCATGTTTTCTCTCTCAAATAAATAAATAAAATCTAACACACACACACATACACACACACACACACACACCACACACACACACACACACACACACAATCTCAGTCCTACTCCATACTCGGTGAAGCAGGAGCAGCGTTTAACATGATTGTTAGGTGATTTGTGTGCATATTTATCATGGAAAGTGCTGCTTTAGGGCCTCATGCTCTCTTTCCCTCTGGGGCTTTTATACATTCTTTTATACATTCTCCATTGTATGGAGAATACAATACATACTATGGACTGTGTTTCTGTGTTTAAAACTCTGTTCTCCAAGATTTGTCTGGGAAAACCCTGACTGGTGAAAGCTGGGTTGGGGCTTTTTTCCCCCAAACATGGCACTTATTCCTTTGTACAATAATGCCCCTTTAACTCCTTTTTCTTTCCCACGAAACAGGGGTTTTCTGTTCTGGTTGTACTTTAGAGTCTGCCTGAGAACTTAAACAGAAGACAGATTCCTGCGTCCCACCACTAGAGATTTGGGTTTTAATTGATTTGAGTAAGGCCTAGATACTGGTATTTTAAGAAGTGTTCCAGATGATGATAATGGGGAGCCAAATTCAGAACCAGCACACCAAACTTTAAGCTTCTTGGAGACAAGATTGTGTCTTTTCACTGTTGTATTCTTAGAGCACAGTCTCATTGGATAGTTACATAAACTCTACTGGTGAAGAGTTGGTGCCCCTAGTTTCTCAGGGCTACGGATCTGGATTCTGTTGTTCATACCATGCTACACCACAACCCCTCCTACATGTTCACAGCTGGGCAGTCCATTCCTCTCATGAAACCAAGGAGCCATTTCTTGAGGAAAGAACTCGAGCTGGCATTTGAGACATGTCTCTAGTCATCTCTGTATTCTTTTCTTGAGCACATTTGATCCTGACGTAATGAAGCACGTTTATATAATTGGATGCTAATAGGCACATTGTTTTGAAAGACTGTCTCCAAACATGAGTTTCAATAGCAAAACCACTAAATGGGTCCTGAGACCTTATAATAGTGAGGAGGTTGGTGTGATCAATACAGTTATAACAGACAGGTTTTCTCAAAGTTAACCATAGTTTTATGGGAAGTTAAAAAATACACTCTGGGAGAATTTTCTTAAGTTTCCATCCCATTTTCTTAAAATTCAAAGCGACAAGTTTAAAAAAAAAAACTCTCTTAATAATATATGGATGCAGTGTTTTATATTTTAGAGGTAAATTCATTTCCACAATCTCAATAAAGAATGTCCCCATATTATAGATGAGGAAGCTAAGGCCTAGAAAATTTGGATAACGCCTCATATAAAACACCAAATTAGGGGCACCTGGGTGGCTCAGTGAGTTAAAGCCTCTGCCTTCGGCTCAGGTCATGATCCCAGGGTCCTGGGATCAAGCCCCGCATTGGGCTCTCTGCTCAGCAGGGAGCCTGCTACCCTTCCTCTCTCTCTCTGCCTGCCTCTCTGCCTACTTGTGATCTGTCTGTCAAATAAATAAAAATCTTAAAAAAAAAAAAAAAAAAGAAAGAAAAGCCAGTTGGAATATTTAGGGACTGAGTGTGTGTTTTGGCTTAAATGTCTGCATTCTGTATCAGTTGAACCAGAAGAGCTAGACCTATCTATTGATTAATATCTATTGACTGATATATAGAACTAATGAGCTAAATTATGAAACGTAATTATGTCAGTGATACTATGTGATCCTACATAACTTAGATGCTACAAGGTATTGCAAGAACTTGAACCAAAACTTGAAACCAGGGAAGATAAATTAGTATTGTTATGGCTATTCTAAAATTAAATACATTATGACATTACCCAGGTAGATTCTTTTTTTTCCTTTTTTTAATTTAAAAAAATTTTTAAATTAACATATAATGTATTATTTGTTTCAGAGGTACAGATCTGTGAACCCAGGTAGATTTTTGAACATTTGTAATTATCTTAGTCACATATTTCTGAGACAGTTCAATCTATAGGTTTTCAAGAGAGACATTTAAGATATCTTTACATTAAAAACATTATAGTATAAATTCTTTGTACTTTAACATAGATAGGAAAAAATCAGTGTTTTGTCATCCCCATGTTAAATTTTGTCCAAAGCAATTAAATCATTTAGGTGCTATGTAAATAAAAAGGGATCTTGGTCCAAATGTCTATTTGCTAGAAGATTTTGTGACAGAAAAGTCAGATCAGTAGACACTATTGCTATTTAGAAATTGATATTCCTGTAGCCTCAAAAGTCAGAGGTTGAGAATCACATTTGCACCATTTCACACCAACTGGGATGGCTATAATTGAAAAAAAAAAAGGAAAATAATGAGTGTGGGTAAGGGTGTGGGGAAAGTGGAAATTGAACATGCTGATGGGAATGTAACATAGTACAACTGCTGTGGAAAAGTGTGGCTGGTTCCTCAAAAATTCAGACATAAAATTGCCATATGACTCAGTAATTCAAAATAATTCAAAATAATTGAAAACAAGGACTCAAACACATGCTTGTGTATCAGGGTTCACAGTAGCATTATTCACAATAGCGGAAGGTAGAAACAACCCAAATATCCCTTAACAGAAGAATGGACAAACAAAACACACTGTGGAATAAACATACAATGGACTATTATTTAACCCTAAAGAATAAAGTTCTGGTATGGGTTACAACATGGCTGAACCTTGAAAACATCATGTTAAGTGAAGTAGGCCAGACATAAAATAAGAAATGTATGCATCCACTTACATGGAATATCTAGAATAGCAAATTCAGAGACTGAAAGTAGATTGGAAGTTATGAGGGGTTGTGGGGAGGGAGATATGAGGAGTTATTAGTTAATCGCTGCAATGAACTAATCTCTTTAGGGTAATAAAAAGTTTTAGAAATGATAGTGCCTGCAAAACACTGTGAATGTAGTTAATGCCACTGAAATGTACATTTTACAATGGTGAAAATGGCAAATTTTATGTTATATATATTTTACCACAATAAAAACAGAGTAAGAATAATTATATTTGCAACATTACCCATTGCTTGCTTTCTTACAGCCCTTTTCATAGTCATGGATCTAGCCATGGTACAGCCTAGATGTCTCTCTAATACAGGGATTATATTCTATAAAAACAGAGGGTATATCTCTGATGGTGTAATTGATTACGGGTCCATTGTTTCCTCTGGGATCCAAAATTTAAACGTAGGCTTCTGAATTTAGGTTTTGTGTCCTTTCTGCCAAAAATTCCTCACTGAATGTTGACTCAAACAGAGCAAGAAGGGACTTCTTGAAAACATTTTTGAAGTTCTCCCCAGTAAATAGATAGAGTGTAGGAGAAAAGAGAGCATTGAAAGAAATGGTTATCACTGTAAGTAGCTGAGTCACCTGTAAAAGTACTGATTGATGCTCAGTGAGAAGTAAGCCCTGGTGTACATGGTAGGGCATCCAGCACACAAAGAAAGAGAGAATGGCAGTCACCATGACTTTGAACGGCTTATTAGATTTAAACAGGCTCCTCTCTTTCATCTTGTTGGCTACTCTTTTGTAACAAACCGTGATGATAAAGAAAGGCAGAAGGAAGCCCAGCAAGAAGCGGCTGATGAAACAGGCTACATGAATCCTTTTCCCTAATGTCTGCATCTTATTGCTTTCCCAGTTAGGAGATGCAGCGTAGTTATTTTGGCAGGTCACTCTTCCTTTATGGTCATACTTTGTCTCTCTGAAAACCAAATAGGGCATGGCGAGGGCAGTGGCGGACAGCCAGATTCCCAGGACGATGCCGGTAGCCCAGCGTGGGGTTCGGTGAAGCTGTGACCACACTGGGTGAAGAGTGAGAAGGTAACGGTCAATGCTGATGGCTGAGAGGAAGAAAATAGAGGCCAACATCCCTGCCGACAAAGTGGCATTGAAGACCTTGCACATGGCAGTTCCAAAGCTCCAGTGATTGTCCTGAAGGTAGGTGGTGGCTATAAATGGTAGAATCAATGTTGAAATAAAATAGGAGAGAATGAGATGAAAAAATAAGAGCGTATTGACAGTCTTTTTCATCTTGAATTTTAGCACCCACAGGTAGAGACCATTGGTGATGGTACCAATTATAACTGACGTGCACAGCAGAAAGGCAATGATCACATTCGAGGCAGGAACTGGAAAGTGAGTGCTGTTTCTTACTAAAGTAGAGACACTGAGCAAATCAGTCAAGTTGACCAGATCCATAATTACCTATATAGAGAGAAAAACAGAAAACGACCACGAAAAAGAAGCAAAAAAAAAAAAAAAAGGTTAAATATAGAAATATAAACAGTAATCTTTGCATAGTAAGGGTCAAAATGACACAATTTTTAAAAAGGCAAACATTGGGGGCCCTGGCTTAGTTGGTGGAACATGTGAATTTTGAATTCAGGATCTTGAGTTCAAGACCCACATTGGGTGTGGAGCCTCCTTAAAAAAAAATTATAAAATGGCAAACATAATATTTCCACAATAATACAAATCAGATATTTTCCTGAGCTTTATATTTTTATTTTGTATGAAGAATTAAGATCAGATTAATTTGAACATCCAAAATGGAAACATTACAGATGAAATTAATGTGAAAGAGAAATAAAGTTTGGGATATTTGGACTTGAAGTAATGAGCTCAGGTAGCCAAACATCTTCTATTTAGAAATGAACCAAGTCTGACCCTCCTTCATAGTCATAACTTCTTGAATAAGGCAATGTAGGATCAGTTTTATCTGACTAAGTTTTGGTCAGGGCAAATGTTGCTAATGAAATTGAGTAACAAAATTAACAACTGCTCCAAATCAGTAATCATTCAGAGCTATAATTAGTTTTCTCCCATAAGTTAATTATTATATGTAGTAAATGCTAGTATTTTAATAGTCAGCATGTGATAAGAACCAATATTCATTTGGGAGCCCTGGGCTAGAGCACCATAAGAGGGTGACATGTTGGGGCGCCTGGGTGGCTCGGTCAGTTAAGGATCTGACTCTTGATTTCGGCTCAGGTCATGATCTCAGGGTCCTGAGATCAAGCCCCACCTCGGGCTCTACTCTGGGAGTGGAGAGGCTGCTTAAGATTCTCTCTCTCCCTCTGCCCCGTCCCCCCAAAAAAGATTGTAAAGTGCCTTGAAAATCATCAATGAAAGAGGAGCATGTGCTGTTGAGTATAGTGGTAGTTCTTACTTGGGGAAGGAAGAGAGGGAGAGAGGTCAAGGAATTGATATTTATCTAATACTTCTTATATGCCAAGAGCTTTATAAAAGAGTCATTTCTTTTTTTCCTCATAAAGACAAATACTTAAACAGAAGAGAAAGTGAGGCTTACAGGGGTTAAATTTCTTATTTATCAAAATTTCCCACTGTCCCTCCATTTTTGTGGCAGGTGGGGAACCCCACCAGTGTTTTATGTGACTTCTTTGAAAACTAGTAATTCATGTGTAGTGTTTTGATAATGCTCCATGAATCAGAGTATTTGATGATCCAAGCTAGCCCATTTCTTGGAAAGTGATTCCTATAGTATTGAAAATATGAACCTGAGAATGTTTTGGAAAATAGCTATTATATATAGCAGTCATATCAACAAATTGGTTTTTGATAAATTGGATAAATTGCTTTAATGGAAATTGCTAATTTTTTTTCACTAAGCAAAAACATCTTAATATATGGAGAGAAGAAATAAAAGAATTGCTATTAAAACCACAATTATTTTAAGTTAATTCTGCCTTCTAAGGAAGTTGCAAAATTTTTCTCTAAAGTAGAGAAATGGTCCTCTTGGGGCGCCTGGGTAGCACAGTGGGTTAAAGCCTCTGCCTTTGGCTCAGGTCCTGATCCCGGGATCCTAGGATGAAGCCCCGCGCATCCATCCATCGGGCTCTCTGCTCAGCAGGGAGCCTGCTTCCTCCTCTCTCTCTGCCTGCTTCTCTGACTACTTGTGATCTCTGTCTGTAAAATGAGTGAATAAAATCTTTAAAAAAAAGAAAAAAGAAAAAGGGTCCTCTTTAGGGAAATACCTTAGTAGTCTGCTTTGAATAAAAAGCGAAGTCTTAGCACATGGAATGGGTGGCAATGGTGAGTGGAAGAGTGGGAACCTGCGAAAGAGGTTGTGTGAAGGCCCTGGGGCCATGAGTAGAGGGAGGAGGGATTTGGTCTTCAGAGAGTGAGGTACAGGAAAAACACTGCGGGAGGTTAGAAGGTTTGAGGAGGAGAAGAATTCAGTGAAGCAGAAATGGCACAGAGGATTTAAAATGAGGAATTGTTTAATATTCAATTTTAATCCATTTGCTATGCTTTGACATGGTGTAATGTCCCTTCTCTTTAATCACAACTGTCTTGTATTGGTGGTTGCCTTGGGGAATCAAAGGAAAAGAGCTTGTGTTCCTGATTTGGGATGCAGTGGGATGGAGAGAACAGACCAGCAGCAGGAGGTGAGATGTGAATGAGATGATGAATATGGTGGAAACCGGAGAGACATTGGAATATGAATAGAGAAGGAGAAACAAAATCACATGGAGAATTTCTGATGCTGTGTGTGGATAGCCTTTGTGTGTCTGTCTGTGCATGTGTGTCTGTGTCTGTGTGATGTGTCTTTGGTTTGTCTCTATTTATGGTGTATTTGTCTGCATGTATGTGGATATATACTCTTGTGTGTGTCTCTGTGGTGTGTGTTTGAATCCGTGGGGTGTGCATGGAGGGGGATGTGTGTGTGTGTGTGTATCTGTGTGTGGCCTCTGTGTGTATGGTGTACGATGCCTGTAGTCTGTGTGTATTTATCTGTGTAGTGTGTGTTTATGTGGTGTTTGTAGGTCTGCAGTGTGTGTGTGTGTGTGTGTGTGTGTGTGCGTGCGCGCGCACATGTGGTCTTTTGGTGTATGTGCGTATAAAACACTGGATACCTGAATTACAGGGAAGGGCTTTGTTTTGTTTTGCTTTGTTTTTAAACAGTTGTGTGGCTGAGCTATAGAAAGGCATCTGAAAGTAATGTGGGGCTTGAACAAAAGCAACATGGGTAGTGGTTCTGAATAGAATATAAAGTTTCCTAGGAGCTTTGATTAATTGCACAATAACCAGGAAATTTCTTCATTCTTAAAGAGCTTTTAACATGGCCTTAAAGTGCTAGAGTATAAATTAGTGGAGCAGAACCTGGGCTCTAGAGTCCCATAGACCTGGGTTTCCATTCTCTCTCTACCACTTACCAGTTCTGTGGACTCTTAACTCTGAGCCCCTTTCACTTTCTAAAACCCAATGAGTGTTTATGAGGATGGAATGACACAGTGTATATGAAACACTTAGCTTGGTTCATGGCACACATTAAACACTCAATAACTTTTTACCTATTATTTTGCTCAACTTGTTATTTGAAGGCTAGCAAGTACTTCATTTTGCCTTTTAATACTGCAGGCCACCTGGCCACTGCAGTCCTTTCCTCTTCAAAATCTCCCTACTGAATCTCAGAGGACCAGCAGTAACTTCTGAAAAAAATCTAAATGTTCATCTATTGGGGCAGAAGTTCTCAGATATGGAGTTATTTTGAGGCCTTGCTACAGTGATACCTTTGGCACAGAGTCTTTCAGGTAGACCCCTCCCCCACTCCTTGGGAACACTGTGCTCCTGTGGGGTAGGCAGAAGAACCTTGGGCAGCTGATGTGTGTTAATTTAGAAATTTCATTGTAATGTAATAGTATAGTGGTATGTTCTTTTCTTCCTTTTTTTTTTTTGTTTTTTAAAATATTTTATTTACTTACTTGACAGTGAGGGAGCACAAGCAGGGAGAGAGGCAGGCAGAGGGAGAGGGAGAAGCAGACTCCCCACTGAGCAAGGAGCCCAATGCAGGACTCGATCCCACAACCATGGGATCATGACCTGAGCCGAAGGTAGATGCTGGACTGCCCGAGCCACCCAGACGCCCCTGTTCTTTCCCAGCTTTTCTACTACAGCTCTAAAAACTTTCCCAAGAATTAAACAAATTCAATGAATGTTCTCCCAAACAGTGTGTTCGTCATTAGCAATGACCTATCCCATTTAATGCAACAGCATTTAATTAAAAAAACAAAGCACTGGCCTTCCCCCAAATGATACTTTTCCTTTATAATGCTCAAATCTGAAGATTTCTGATACATATTGGAGGTCGCAGGGTCTGTAGGCCCTGCATCTGGATTTCCTGTTGAGTTTGTTGCTGTGGTAGGTACAGGCTCCCCCTCACTGCCCACCACAGGGACTAGAAAACTGTGCACTCATTTCCCCGAATTTCTTTGCAGCGAGCGATTCACTTTTTTTTTTTTAATTTTTTTAAGACTTTATTTATTTATTTGACAGATAGAGGTCACAGTAGGCAGAGAGGCAGGCAGAGAGAGAGAGAGGAGGAAGCAGGCTCCCTGCCGAGCAGAGATCCTGATGCGGGGCTCGATCCCAGAACCCTGAGATCATGACCTAGAGCCGAAGGCAGAGGCTTAACCCACTGAGCCACCCAGGTGCCCCGAGCGATTCACTTTTAAGCATCAAGGGTTTCATGTGATTCAGCGAATCATAAGGCAATGCCACCTGTGCAGTTTCTGGGGTTGGAAAGCTGATCTGGAGTAAGCCTAGAGGGTTTATTCAGATGATAGCACGAGGATAAAGCCTGCTGGCCCAGGGAATCTTACCTTGGAGTTATATCTGCATGTCAGGTGGTCTTATGTGGGCCAGAGTGACTCTAGGACAGTAGTCTTCTCTCCAGGGACAGAAACAAAAATCAGTGACACTTTGACTTCATTTCGTCTGCCTTTCTTCTTGCTGATCCTATTCCCCAACGTTGAGCCTACTATTTAAATATTCTGTGAGGTCTTTTGGCTCTTTCCCAGTTCCTTTTTCTGTGAAATGTATCTTAAGAGGGAGGTAGAGAAAGGACTACTTCTTCAAATCATTTCTCCATTTTAAGTAGAGATTTTAAAAATTCCATAAAGAGTCATTCCATGTAAGGTTGATAAGCTTGTTGCAGGTGTTAAGACACTGATGAGAAATGACCTTCTCATATGTGGTCGCCCCCCCAGGCACCCCCTTGGCCTTGAGTGGAGTGTGGTCATTAGTATATGGAGCATGGTGCTGGGTGCATAGGGAAGTGGTAAATACCTAGCATGGAAAAAAAAAAGTAAGTCTGGAAATGAGTGACCTAATTCCGCTGGAGTGAAATGGTCAGGAAGAGAAACAACCACTGAGTTTCACATTAAAATGAAATGTGTGAAGACAAGGCAAAGATTAATTATTTAGTTGAGAAAGATGCAGACTTTTATTTCTTGTTTGGATCTGTACAATTGTTGAGAATGGTTGGCAAGAACACAGAGTTGGGTACCGTATCATGGAAATCTCATTATAAGGAAATCCTGCAGCACAGGTAATATATTTATAAACCGAGTCCTGCATTTCCTATTTTCGTCTCCCCAGTCCATCTTGACATTTTTTAGGATTAGCTTCTCTGCTGACCTCAGTGTCTTGATTTCTTTCCTGCTCAGTTTCCTTTTGATCTCTGCACTGCCAGTAGAGAAAAAGACATCAAAACATCTGTGTGACTTCAGTGTTGGAGCTCAGGAATCAGTCATCTAGTTGGTGTTAGAATTTTAAAGCTTTCATGGCTACTGTAACCTTATTAGAAATAGGCTTAAATTTTAGTTCTTAATTCATTTGGGACTATGACCTTAATCCTGGGAACTAATCTTCTTTGCTTCAGGATAAGTTTTCAAACTTGCTACTGCATTTTAAGAGTGAGTTTTGCTCAGTTTTCATGCCCTTTGGGTTAATTCACATATCTGGAAATGACCTCAGATATTATTTGGTTCAAAACAGCTAATTTTGAAGATTAGGAATTTGAGGTGCAGAGTTAAGTGATTCAGTTTTTAAATTTTATTTAATTAATTAATTTATTTGAGAGAGAGAGAGTATGAGATAGCACAAGCAGGAGAAGCAACAGAAGAGGGAGAGAGAGAAGCAGCCCTCACCATGAGCAGGGAGCTGGATGAAGGGTTCGATTGCCGGACTCTGGGATCATGACCTGAGCCAAAGGCAGACAGTTAACTGACTGAGCCACCCAGGCACCCCAACAGTAGTTTTCACCAACACAATAACAAGGGCTCCTTCTGTTGCCCTATGCTGTTTTATTAATAAAAAAGATTGAAGGGGATGTGGGCTAAGTTTCTCCTCCTCTTTCACTCTGTATTTTCAAATTTTACAATTAGTAAAATTCATAAATAACAAATATATTAGGGACTAGTGTTTAACACCCCCCCCCAAATGCACAGGAGCTAGTACTACCATTAGATAGCCTAAAATTTAACTCTTCTGTAACTGTCCTCAGAAATACTCTAATTAGTGAGCATTTTCTTCAAATATGTAGTTAAACCAGTGACATTAACTTTGTTGGGAAATATGTGGACTGTGTTTGAGGAAGTCTCTTCTGTGGCTTTGGTGACGTGACTTCATTCATTTCACTTTTTATATTTCAAATTAAGTCAAGTGATTTCAAGGAAAGAAGTCATGGAAGTGGAAACTGTTTTATGTTGTTTTGATATGAACACAGTATGAAATATGTAGAAAAGCAGAAGCAAATGATGTTGCAAAATTAAATGCTCAAAGTTCTAGGAACTCATATTTGCATATAGTTTTTAGAGCCGGAAGAGGCCACAGAGTTAATTTCATCTAATTCATGATTCTATAGGTGAAGAGAGTAAGACTCAGAGATATTTGAGAGCTTCTTTCCATTATTATTTAATAAATAACGGGGCAGAAATAATATACACTAAAAATCCTGATGCACTACATCGATTGCACAAGACAATATAGGATAAGAAAAAAAAACCTAGATATAAATTTCAACTCTATTACTTACATATGTATAACTTCTCTGAATGTCTTTTCTCTATGTAAGTGGAAAGAAAGAAAGAAAGAAAACACCTCTTCTGAAGTATTATTTTGAGGAATAAATGATATATTATAGGTAAGGACTTAGCATAGTTCCTGGCACATGGTAAATGTGAAATAAATGATAGCTATTATTAACATGTAAGTTGTAACAAGCCCAGTGGGCTGGAGCAAATCTCTGAGCAGTATAATTCAAGAAACATTTATTGAGTATCTAATGCATGCCACAATGTTTGAGACTGGGGAAACAAAATAAATAATTCAAAATAATTGTCTTTAGTGTTTATAGTTATTAAAGAAGATGGTTCTCCAACTGACTAGCTTAGGAAGGTTGAGGAGAGCATATACTAGATCTGGCAATCAGTATGGTTAAAGGTCTAGCAAAAGAGAGCAATGCTTTGTTATTTTTGCCTGGTTTTGCATTTTTCAAGATTACTTCCCAGCACCCTCTATGTCCCAGCATAGTTGGAATAACAAGGCTGGTATTAGCCCAGCAGTTTCCATTCTGGCTGATGTCAAAATCACTTGGAGGTCTTTAAAAAAATGCAAAGTATCCCTGTGATTTAATTCATTTATCTAGTATTTATCAAATACTTAGTGTATTTGAAGGACTGTTCTTGCCTTTGGGGATATAAAGAAGAGCTTTGTTCCCATGGGCCTTACATTCTAGTGCGGAGAAATGGACAAGATCCAGTTGATAAAGAAGTATATTACCTAGCACTACAGTATTATGCAGGGTATAAAACATGGAGATGTGATGAGTAACCAATTGGCTATCTAGATAGGGCAGTTGGAGGAAACTTTCAGTAGATAACATTTGATGGGATTGGCATGATATGAAGGAGCCAATTGTTCAGTGATTAAGAGGGAAAGTAGGGTGGGGGGAAAGGTGAAATAAGTGAAAGAGATTAAGAGGTAAAACTTCCAGTTATAAAATAAATAAGTCATGGAGATGAAAAGTGTAGCATATGGAATATAGTTAATAATATTGTAAAAGTTTACGGTGACAGATGGTGACAACAATTACGGTGAGCATTGAGAAATGTATAGAGTTGTTGAATTGCTGTATGACGCTTGGAACTAAGATAACATTGTATGTCAACAACACTTCAATAATAAAAAAAATTTTAGAAAAGTAATATTTTTCATTTTATCCTTTATGTTCTCTAATGTCCTCTTAAATGGATAACTTTTCTTTGTAATTACAACCATTTAGACCACCAGTTTATCATTAAAGTTATAAAAGACCATTTCCTCAGAATACTATTTTATTATAGACCTAAGTATTTTGGACTCTGTATTAAAACATGAATTATTTTATTATTTAAATAGGCAGACATATGTCATTACATAAGGCAACCCTATCCTATTTTATTCCCATTTTATACAAACACAGTACCATTTGTTTAAGAAAAGTTATTTTTAATAGATTACTACTGGGGTGGTTTGCTTCTCTGTTAGAGAGATGCATACTGCATTTTCTTTTTTTGTACCTATTGGCTTTTCAATGATGGTGATGGTGCTTTCAATGGTTTGCTTTTTCAAAAAATTAATTCTGGGTTTCAAATATTGAACCATCAAAAAGCATTAAAAATTACCATTCTAAAGAATACAAAAACACTAATTCAAAGAGATTCATACAGCCTGATATTTATAGCAGCATTATTTACAATAGCCAAGATATGGAAGCGGCTTAAGTGTCCATTGATTGTTGAATGGAAAAAGTAGTATATGTATGTAATGGAATATTATTTAGCCATAAAAAGGAATGAAACCTTGCCATTTGCAATGATGTGGTTGGAGCTAGAGTGTATAATGTTAAACAAAATAAGTCAGTCAGAGAAAGATAATTATTACATAATTTCACCTCATATGTGACATTTAAGAAGTAAATGAGCAAAGGGAAAAGAGAGAGAGGGAGAGACAAACCAAGAAATGGACTCTTAACTATAGAGAACAAACTGATGGTTACCAGAGGAGTTGGGTGGGGGATGGGTGAAACAGGTGATGGGGATTAAAGAGTACACTTATGAGCACTGGGTGATGTATGGAATTGTTGAATCACTATATTGTATACAATATAACAGTGTATGTTAACTGGAATTTAAAAAAAAACTTAAATAAATTACCATTCCAAACCAAAAAAGAAAAAAAGAGGAAGAGCATTATTACCTTGGACCTAACTTACATCTTGCTCCTTGTCATTTCTCTGTTGACCCCTTTCTACTTCTTATCTGCTCTTTCTCTCTTTTTTTTTTCTTTAAGATTTTCTTTATTTATTTGTCAGAGAGAGTGAGCACAGGCAGACAGAGTGGCAGGCAGAGGCAGAGGGAGAAGCAGGCTCCCCGTTGAGCAAGAAGCCCGATGTGGGACTCGATTCCAGGACACTGGGATCATGACCTGAGCCGAAGGCAGCCACTTAACCAACTGAGCCACCTAGGTGTCCCCACTCTTTCTCTCTTAATTGGGTCTCTCCATTTATTGGAATCTTGGCTCATGACTTTTTAACTTTCTATGGTTTATGGCTTGTATTCTCCTCCTTGGCAGGGTCCTTTTTATGACCACATTCCTGGAAATGAGAATTGAGCTTTATTCAGGAGACTTCTGGGTTCTGCTCCCAGCCTTGTTAGATACCATTCACCTCGTCAGGCTCCAGATCCTCTCCATGTTGGACTGCATTCCTGGAACTTGAGGTAGGATGTAGCTGGAGGAGAAGCTGGAAGTGAGGTTGGGAAGTTGGCCCAGATATTGATTATGAAAGGACCTGAACTCAGGTTCAGTCTTGGGGGAGAAACATTTGGGGTTTGAAGCACAAGTGGAAGAGGGAGGTTTTCTACAGGAGTGAAAGAGTTAAGACGGATAGATTTGTAACCCTGCAAATTCAGCCCCAGCGTAATCTGCTGAAAGTGAACAGAGGAAGGATGTTGGGAAGTGATGAAGGTTTAGAATTTCCTATGAATGTAATGAAATATATAAAAAATAATGAGTGGTGTTAAGGGTCTGTTTGAGGTTGGGGACCACTCATTTGTGGATCTAGCCTCCTGGGAAGAAATTACCTCATTGTGTGCATTTTAAATTCTGAGCAGTAATTTACTGCTGTTACATTTACTTCCAGCCTGGGTACAGAAGCTGAGGCAGATTGTCAAAATATTCAGGGCTTACGGTTTCCTCAAAATAGTCAGGGCCGGTGGTTTCTGAGCTGACACCACCAGTGGAGGAGGCCAGCGGAATTAACAGTGTCGATAAGAGAGCAGTGGAAGTGATGTTGCCAGGGGGTTAGTAGAACAGGGAGTGTGCAAAGCCATGATCAGTTTGATAGTTGGGAAGAAAGGATTGAAGAATTGAGGGCTGGTGTTGACAGAGTAGTAGTGTTTGTATGAGGATAGAAGGTTATGGCCAGAGTGTGAGATACTGGAACTTTCCATTTCCAAGGTATAGCAGTTCTATGTGATTGTAATATCTCTAACGTGGCAAAACTCAGGTAGTAAAGCAGTCAATGGAATTGACATTCAGAAACTTGAAACTAAGGTATGGATGGTCTTTCTCCTATGAGTGGTGGGAAGTTGAAAGGTTTTCGGTAAGCACGATATGGTCACAGTGGCAGTTTAAAAAGATAACCTGACTTTTGAGATGGAGAATGGATTGGTGAGAGGTGAGAGTGAAAGTAGGAAGACCAATTCACTTAGTTTGGGCTCTGAAACAGGATTCTAGGGCAAGTAGTTTGTTCACAAAACAATTCCAGGAAACCTGGGTAAAGGGAGGCGAAGAGAGATAGGGAAGGGCAGAGCAAATAAAAAGTGAATTATTAAATAAGATATAGCTGTGGGTATCCTAACATACAAGCCCACTGTAGAACTCTTGTAAATGGTATAGAACACATAATGCTGGATTACCTCATCCAAGGACAAGGAGCTGTGGTATTTATATACCAACTCCTGTTAGTTACTGGTTGAGGATTCCTGTCGGGGAATGTTAATTTCTTGGTACTTTCTCTGCCACACATATAGGAACAGAGTGGGATCCTGTGGCCAGAGAAAGCTTTGGGGGAAAAAAAGTAGAAAGTAGATTTTGGCAGAAGGAAGTCTGACATGGGGCTCAATCTCATGACCCTGGAATCATGACCTGAGCTGAAGAGTTAGACACTTAAGCAACTGAGCCTCCCAGGCAACCCCCCCTTTTTTTCAAGACAAAAATTATTAATGAAGTAGTTTATAGTCTTGTTTTGTGCTAAGTCTTTAAAATCTGATGTGTATTTTACAGTTCATGCACACCTTAATTTGAACTGGCCACACTTCTGGCACTTAGTTGTTGCTATATTGGACAGTACCGGTCTAGGGTACGGGTTATTTAAGAAATGCTTTTTTTTTTCTTCAAAGATTTTATTTATTTGTCAGAGAGAGATAGAGGGTGAGAGAGAACACAGAAGCAACAGGAGCTGCAGGCAGAGGGAGAAGCAGGCTCCCCACTGAGCAGGGAGCCCAGTGCGGGGTTCCATCCCAGGACCCCGAGATCATGACCTGAGCCTAAGGTAGGCACTTAATTGACTGAACCATCCAGGCTCCCTGGATAAATATTTCGTATAGTTTGCCAGTTGAACAGGAAGTCCCCTTTAAGTTTTTGACATCAATATCAGCCTTTTTATAGCTCATGGTCCTTTCATGTCTCTTAGGCCCTCTCTTCCTTTCCTTATTTCAAAACCCAAAATTATCAGCAGGTAATATAAAGCTGAAATTCAGAGCTCATGGTCATATGAATCATATTCATGCTCCTTTTCTTTCTCCATCTTCATGATGGGAATGGGAAATTGCTATTGCCAGGTCAGTGAGATAACTTAGGACAATATAAAATGGTCCTTGAATGAGATTGTGACCTAATTATCAGAGGGCCAGAGATACTGAGATGAATAGGATGAAATATTTCAATATATTTACAAGTATACAATTGGATCCTTTAGGATACTTTTATGACAGCCATGGTCAATGTGGTTCATTTATGTTTTTCTCTCAATTTGTTCATATAGGCAGTATAAAAATGAAGGCAACTCAGGCCTAGAGTGGCTTAATTGACATTAGGAGTCATAATGCCTATAACTAATTTGGAGATGATAAGTTTACTAGTTATAAAAATCTCGTTTTCATGTGAGCTCTTTAGGAAGTGTGTAGTATATTTCCTTATTTTATAAATGAAAAATTCCCCTCATAAGCCTGGGCCACCTTGTAAAGGATGGCCAAAGAAGTAAACTAACAAAGTATGAAAAAAGCTTTGGATCTTTGGCTTCAGGTACACGTGGATCAAATCCTGGCTTTATTATTATTATTTTTTTATAAGATATGGCCTCAGTTCTATTACTTAGGTTCTCTAAGTTTCAGATATTCCCAATATATCTTAAATAGTTTTTAAAAAAAATGTATAACTCACTAGTTATCACTTGTTGCTGTGATGTATACACCTAAGTATGTGGGCATATTTCTATAAAAATGAGACCATATTGTGCATCCTGTTTGGTAATTTTTCCCATTTAGTAATATGTTATAGGGGCGCCTGGGTGGCTCAGTGGGTTAAGCCTCTGCCTTCAGCTCAGGTCATGATCTCAGGGTCCTGGGATTGAGCCCCACATTGGGCTCTCTGCTCAGTGGAGAGCCTGCTTCCCCCCCACCTCTCTCTGCCTGCCTCTCTGCCTATTTGTGATCTCTCTCTCCCTGTCAAATAAATAAATAAAATCTTAAAAAAATAATATGTTATAAATGTTTGCCATATCAATAAACAGTATGCTAATCAATATACATCTATATCATCATACAGTGGTCCATCCCAAATTACTTTGAGGATTAAATGTGATAAAATACATGAATATAACTGTTATATAGTAATTTAAGAACAACCACAGAATATACATGTTACTGAAATTTGGATTTCATCAGGTCAGCCTGGTGGTTGACCTTTGCTAGCTGGCCGCCATCCTACAGGTGGTCTCCAGCCACCTTAAAGCAAAAGCTCCATAAAAATTGCTTCCCACTGGGGCGCCTGGGTGGCTCAGTGGGTTAAAGCCTCTGCCTTTGGCTCAGGTCAGGATCTCCGGGTCCTGGGATCCAGCCCCGCATCGGGCTCTCTGCTCAGCGGCGAGCCTGCTTCCCCCCTTTCTCTCTCTCTGCCTGCCTCTCTGCCTCCTTGTGATCTCTGTCTGTCAAATAAATAAATAAAATCTTAAAAAAAAAATTGCTTCCCACATCAGAACCAGGATTCATGTGTTTCAGACATCACGTAGGCACCACAATGAAGGTGGCTCAGGGACCTGCATAGAAGATGTTTGTATGTCTGAAGGTAAATAATAGAATAATATTGAGGTCTTTAAAGAAAAAAAATGTACTATAACTAGTTCAAGACATGAAGGGCCAGCAGACCCCAGAGGTTTTCTCAAACATCGTTCCTCGGAGCAGGAAGTTAATTTTCATTTCTGTGAAGTCGTTTATTTCCATCACCCTGAAAGTGTTTTTTCCCTTCCTTATGGAACAAAGCTCAGTTAATGACCTTTCCACTTCAGCAAGATTGTCAGAACATGAAGAATACTCCAGATTTCTGTTTGAAAATATGTGTTCCTCCTACTACATTTCTAGTTTTAAAATACCTTCTTTAACATTCCAAGAATTATTTTTGTAAATGATCTTGGCTGCAGTTCAAAACACTGTATGTAGCATTTGCTAGCCTATTTCCTAGTTCTCCTCTGAGTGCCATTTTATAGAAGCACTCTCAGATGGTCTGGGATGGAGACAGATCCTGAGGCCTGAGCTCCATGATGTTTCCTAAGTCGTATGGGGCTGGGTCTAAGAGAGGAACTTTGAGGTCTATTGTTAGCCATTCCTCCTTTTAACTATGTCTCTTGAGGAGGATACTCTGAGCTATGAGTGCTGGTGAAAATAGATCCTGAGGGAAAGGGCTGCATATTTGTCATCTGATGGTACTGCCCCAGGGGCTTCTCAACTAAGCCAGTTGATATATCAATTCCTCAACAGAGGTAATTGTAAATACCGAAACAGAGAACCTGTCATATGGTCAACTAATATTTATGGAAGCCCCCCTATTTGTCAAGGACCATGCTGACATTGTAGATCGAGAAGTAAACAAGATGGGAGTAGTTTCGTTCTTGTGGTCCTTCTGAATTAGAAGGAAAAAAAGGAGATATGAGGCAAATAATAACAACTGTGTTTAGGGAAATTGCCCCAGACCAGATTCAAGGAGATTTCCCTGAGGAAGTGACCTTTGAACTGAGGCTTGAAATTAAGCAGGTAATGGGAGTGGGGGACTGGCACATCCAGCAAAGAAAACACCGGTGAGAAGTCCCAGGTATGTATGAGAACTAAGGCTAGAGGGCAGAGAGCTAAGGAGAGGGATTAGGTGGGAGATATCCACAGGGCCAAATCATATAGGGCTTTATAGGCCCTGCATATTACACTCATTTTATTTTACGGGTAAGAGGAAGAGGGAAGACACCATATGTATTAGTTTGCTAGGGCTACCATAGCAAAATGCCACAGACTGGGTGGCTCAAACAACAGAAATTTATTTTCTCACAGCCCTGGAGGCTGGAAGTCCAAGATCAAGGTGTTGGCAGAATGAGATTCTCTGAGGCCTCTCTCTTTAGTTTGTAGATGGCTGCTTTTTTGCTGCCTCTTCATATGGTATTTTCCAGTGTGTGTATGCCCTGGGGTCTCTTTGTGTGTAGAAATTTCCTCTTCCTCTAAGAATACTGCTCAGATTGGTTTGGGGCTCACCATACTGCCGCATTTTAACTGAATTGCCTCCTTAAAGGTCTTATTCCTCAAAGAAGTCACATTCTGAGGAATTGGGGGTTGGGGCTTCAACATGTGAATTTCGGGGGACATAATTCAACCCATAATACTATTAATGTGCCTGTAGTGTGGAAAATAGGTTGGAGAGGGGCTGTATGGAGACACATAGGAGGTTACCGAGAAGAATGATAGTGGCTTGACCAGGGTGTGTGCTGTGAAGATAGACCTGCGTCAGCAGGTCTGAGAAGCACTCTGTTGGAGGATTGATGGGATCTGAGGGTCAGAGAGAGGGAGGAGGCAAAAATGACTCCTACATTTCTGGCTTTTGCATCTGGCTAGATGATGATGCACTTTATTTAGATAAAGGACAGAAGGGAAATGAAAGAGTGGTTTGTGGGGAAGATGATGGGTTTGGTTCTGCTCATGTTGAATTTGACATGCTTGTCATTCACCAAGTGGAGATGAAGAGTAGTTTGTTTACTGGAAAAGAAATGAACCTTTGTAACAGAAAGAGCAACATCCATATATTATATATACCAACATCCATAATAGACAAAATTGCTCTTACCTGGCTCTTATTTTGTTTTCTTTGGAAAACACTGTAGCCTTTTTCAAAAAGGTGCTCTTGACATCCTTAGAAATTTGTTCTCAAAATTTGCTAGATTAGGGTTTTTATTAGTCAATATTATAGAATATTTCTTTAACCATTTTTCTTAGCTTGACTTGTGATTTAACGTACCTAAAGAAATTGCCTAATGTTTATTCCTTCTTTTTGAGGATACAATAAATCTTTTTTCATTTCCTTCCCACATGCCAGAGCTTAGTGAAGGATGAAATCTTACATAAAAAATGAAGTCCGTGAAACTCTTTTTTAAAAAGATTTTATTCATTTGAGAGAAAGCGTGCACCACAAAAGAAGAGGGAGGAGCAGACTCACTGCTGAGCAGGGAACCCGACTTGGGACTTGATCCCAGGACCCCGGAATCATGACCTGAGCTGAAGGCAGAGGCTGAATCGACTGAGCCACCCAGGAATCCCCAGAGTCCGTAAAACTCTGATGTGGATGGTAGAACAGAGAGATTTTTTGTGGCAGCATTGAAGTCCCAAGAGTACAGCTTGGTGGGGGCTTGGAGGCCCCTGGGTGGAGGCAAGGGTGTTAGTGGTAGATGGGGAGCAGAAAGGCAGTGTCAACAGGTAGCATGGGCTTTGGCACCAGGGTCACAGATAGTGGTATCCTTGAAATGAAGGGTGAACTTTGGGGCAGCTGGAGGCAGGTTGGAGCTAAATCAGCAGTCAGGGAAGAGCCGGGTCAGTCCTGGTAAAATAATTTTGTTGCGTGCCCTTCCTCACATCACTTCAAGGGCCAAGGGGGAGATACCACCTTGCTAAAAGGCAGCCGTAAGGAATTAGGGTGACCAACCTGCCTGGTTTGTCCAGGCTAGAGGGGTTTCTGAGGTGAGGGACTTTTGGTTTTAAAACTAGGAATGTCCTGGGAAGACTCCTAGGAAGATGGCTACCCAGTGAAAAGATTGGAATAGACCTAAGATCCTTGGTCCTTAAGTGGTCTTAGAAGGAAAAATTTTAGTGTACAGCAAATAAAGCTGCATGACTCACTCATCATAACCTTCTTAGTAAAAGGACTACTACAATTTGCTTTATGTTTTAATAAATCAAATAATTTATGTTTTTAAAAAATTTGAGATCATTAGGTTGACCTAATCCTAGTTTGCCTGGGATGATTCCAGTTTATGCCTGTTGTCTCATGTTATTAATAGTGTCCTTTTCAGTCTCAAAGTGTCCTGATTTGAATGACAAATTATATAGTCATTCTATCTTTAATAAAATGGTCTTTCTAATTCGTTAAGAGTACTGTTTTGTGAATCTTGGCAAAGCAGGCCAATTTTTATGTCATTATGTTTGACAGTGTTCCTTTTAAGATGATTCAATATTTATTACTCCTAATGAATTAAATTTTAAAAATTAAGTTTTTCTATTCAGAAGTACTTGACCATAGTTCCACCTCTGAAGTCAGAATTTATTATACACTTATATATTCTTTCTTCATCTCACTCACATTCTACCATCTCATTATTTCACAAAAGTATCATGAATTTTAAAATTTATTTCTAATTAAACAAATTTTTCATAACATTTTATAAACAAGAAATCAGAATTTGAAATGGAGAAGATACTAGCGCAAATTAAACAAGGGAAGAGGGGGAAGGATTATCTTATTAAGGAAAAAAAATTAAAATAATCAGTGATGTGCTTATTGCTCAAATATATTAGATAATTTTGTTGAAAGTCACATTTTATGAATAGAAAATTAATTATACAGAATGTCTAAAAATGATTACTGTGAAATAGAAATATTTTATTATTCAAAGAATATAGAGAGTATCTGTGGATCTAAAGAAATTGTATCTCAAATAAACCTCTTTTCGGATTATGAGACAGATTTGAACACATTTCACATTTGTTTACAACAAAATTGAATGTCCATTTCCATCTTTTACCCACATCTAAGATTACCCTTGTTTGGGTTTCCATTTCAATGAATGTCATTAGCCACTAGAGGGAGAAACAAGAAAAGCTTTGAAAATTTTGACAACTTGAGAGATTAGTTACAAGCCAGTGGTAAAATGTATTAATTGTAGTGAATAAGGATTCAAGGAAGGCATTAACAGATACTGTTGGTTGTTGGAGATCTGTCAGTTCTAAGGGATTCTATAGAAATAATGTAACAGAAAGATGATGTGGCTTCTTTAAAGCATATTATATTTAATATATATATATAAATAAAATATAATAATATATTTAAAGCTATATTATAGTTTTATTCAATGTGTACCTTAATCCAAAGAGTAAGTGCCATAAATAAACATATCTAAGGATGAATGATAAGAGGATTAGCTGCTTCAGGCTTCACAGGTGGGGATAGTGGCAGTAAAGGAAAAATACTATTATAATCAAAACAATTCCCTGTATTTTACATTAAGTGAATTTGACAATTAATACTTAAAATTATAGTTAGATATGTAGAACATAGTTGTCATAAAGTGTGGAAAATCTAATCAGCTAAAGGAGTGGTTATCTCAAACTATTCAGTACATGAATTTATCAAGAGATAATTTCTTAAACTCTTACTTCATTAGAAAATATCTTTGAATTATTTGTTATCTAAGAAATTACTGACTCCTTAGTTATATGGAAAAGATATAAAATCTATTAATTTGGAGGGGAGATTTCTATGTAAAATAAAAAAGATAGAATCTTTAAAAAAAATCTATTAATTTAACCAATATATGTTGAATATCTATTCAATGTAAAATACTCGGGAGATTCAAGACTGACTTGGACATGAACTCTTTTCTCAAGAAGTCTATAGTGTGAAAAATCTATTCATAAAAATCTATAAAACAAGGTATACGTGGGACATGCCATTAGAGAAGCAGAGTCAGTACTATGAGTATTGGGAAGGAAGAGTTACTCCTAGTTTGATGTGTCTGTGGGGGGGTAGTCAGACAGGAGGAATCAGAGAAAGCTTTCTTTTTTTTTTTTAAATTTTATTATTTTTTTTATAAACATATAATGTATTATTAGCCCCAGGAGTACAGGTCTGTGAATCACTAGGTTTACACACTTCACAGCACTCACCATAGCACATACCTTCCCCAATGTCCATAACCCCCCCCCTCCCTACCCCCCACCTCCCTGGCAATCCTCAGTTTGTTTTGTGAGATTAAGAGTCCTTACGGTTTGTCTCCCTCCCGATCCCATCTTGTTTCATTTATTCTTTTCCTACCCCTCAACCCCCCACGTTGCATCTCAACTTCCTCATATCAGGGAGATCATATGATAATTGTCAGAGAAAGCTTTCTAAAAGATGGGGTATTTGAGCAAGGCCTGAAAATATTTAGGATTTATAAATGTGGCAATTACCGGAAAAACATTCTAGGTACATGGAACAGCATGAGCAAAGGCATGGAGTTAAAGTCCTGCTGAGCAAATGCAAAATTTTTAAGTACATTAAAACAGAGAAAAGGACAGATAATCTAAAAAGAGATAGATTCATTCTAACATGATATATTCTTGGTTTGAACGATATCTGTGATGGTTAATTTTATGTGTCAACTTGATTAGGCCATGGGGTGGCCAGATATTTGGTCAAAAATTCTGGGTATTTCTGGGAGGTGTTTTGGAGAAGGTTTAACAGTTAAATCAGTAGACTGCGTAAAGCAGATTGCTCTCCATAATTTGGGTGGGTCTCATCCCATCAGTTGAAGACATGCTGACCCTACCTCAACTGAGAGTTCTTTCTTTCTTTCTTTCTTTCTTTCTTTCTTTCTTTCTTTCTTTCTTTCTTTGACAGAGAGATCACAAGTAGGCAGAGAGGCAGGCAGAGAGAGGGGGGAAGCAGGCTCATTGCTGAGCAGAGAGTCTGATGTGGGGCTTGATCCCAGGACCCTGAGATCATGACCTGAGCAGAAGGTAGGTGCTTAACCAACTGAGCCACTCAGGTGCCCCAAGTCATATAATATTAAGTACAGATAGTTAAAAAATATAGTGATTTCCCTTTTGGAAGCTAACCGAATTTACTTTAATATATTACTTTGTAAGAATGCTTCTTTAGCTATTACACTAGCATTCTGGCATTTATGGGTTGTTCCCCCAAACTCTCAATTATTGATAATAAGACTTAAAAGTGTACTCATGATTTAAGCTTTAGATTAAGGCATAAAATGAAAGCAAATTTTTTTTTCTTCAAGTAGCCTAGAGGATTTTTTGGTAAGCTATAAATATTTTATTCCTTTTTAAATGTACTAAATATTCATTCAGTTGGTGTCTGTGGCAGTCATTTCACATATTGTTATGGTCCACATGGGATCTTACGATTCCAGACAGCAGGGGCAGTGGCTGCAGTTTCTCTAATCCTTTCCTCCCAGGCTTTGACATAAGGGTAGCTCTAGGATATTGCATGAGGCAAAGGGGTGAGACAATAAGTCATCATCATGTGTAACTTTGCTCACATAATCCCACCAAACTGAATATATTAGTTATCTATTCAAGTATAATTAACATACAGTGTTATATTAACTTTAGGTGTACAGTTTAATGATTTAGCAATTCTATGCGTTACTCAATGCTCATCACAAGTAGCCCTAATTCTCTTCACCTATATCACCCATCCATTTGAATTTAAATACCCGTCAAAAGAGGGACAATCAAGACATAAAAATAAGTGATACATTGGTGATACCATGTACTCAATATATTGAATCAGCTTGATTCTCCTCTTCTTCCAGAGAAAGGGCTGGTGATAATTGATGGGAGTCTTTTCTGTGCCCTTCGAATCTGCTGCTGTGTCTAGTTGCTCTAGACCATCTGCCACCTGTTATGCTATTTGGGCTGAGAAAGAGCTTTTTAAAAGTCTTTCAGAGTACTTAAAAAATAATGGGTAAAAATATCTGAGACATAGTGATCTGACCATCAATATTAATTATATCAGGACTTGCATTGGAAAGGCTTATTCAGGGAAGTTTGCAAACTTTCCATTTAAGTCGCTGTATTTTATCCAGAGCCCGTAGCAATGACATTTAACTTCCAGCAGATATCTGGGGTCCTAGTTAGGGCTACATACAGCTTGAAGCACCCTGATAGCCATGTGATCTCATGCTTTTATACCTTTTTACGTTTTGTCTCTCTTGCCTGGAATTCTGTATTTTGCCTCTGGGAGTTAGCATGAGTTTGTGTTCTCTTGTAAGTGCTTTCTGAGCACTCCCATTGCAGCATGAGTTAGGTGCCCCTTGTTTATACCCTCAGAACATCTTGTTTATAATCATGTCATTGAGCTCTGATGTAATTGATTTGCTTACCTGTCTGCCCGCTGTAATTTCAGGCCTGGCTGCAACTGTGTCTTATTCATCTGTGGCCTAGCAAAATACCTGGCTCAGTAGACACTTAGAGAGTGTTTGTTGAAAGGATGAAAGCAGTTGAAGTTTATCTTTGGAATCCTCTCATCTCCCTACTGGTTTCCCTTCTTTTCCTTTGTAGTGCCCCAGTTGCCTTACTTCGTCTCACCATTTTTATGCCTTTTTTCATTCTTCTGACTTGATGCTGGCTCCTATTACCAGCTCCCATCTGGATTAGGAGAAAAGGTTACTTATGTCAGAAATTACAAACTGCTGGAAAATGGGAAAGTGTTGATCATCCATTCAAAAGCGTTACATATTATTTAGATTTGAAAATGTATTGCTTTTATCCATTCATAAAAGTAATATAGTCATGTAGAGAATTTTTTAAAAATATGGTTTATCATTAATAATAAAAATCATATCTCAGTCACCTGTAGATAAGCACCATCAATACTTTGGTCCATTGAAAATTTTTTCCTAGGCATATATACTCTTTTCCTTTTTTCTTTTTTTAAAAGATTTTATTTATTTGACAGACAAGAGATCACAAGTAGGCAGAAAGGCAGGCGGTGGGGGTGAGGGGTAAGCAGGCTCCCTGCCAAGCAGAGAGCCCAGTGTGGGGCTTGATCCCAGGACCCTGGGATCATGACCTGAGCTGAAGGCAGAGGCTTTAACCCACTGAGCCACCCAGGCGCCCCTACTCTTTTCCTTTTTGGAAAAATTGGGACCATGCTTTATTGGCTCTTTTATCCTACTTTTTTCATTTAACATTATATCATGAGCATTTCATCATGGTTTCAAGTATTTTTCTAAAATGTCACTGATTTAATGTTTTTGTTTGTTTGTTTGTTTTTAAAAGATTTTATTTATTTATTTGACAGACAGAGATCACAAGTAAGCAGAGAGGCAGGCAGAGAGAGAGGAAGGGAAGCAGGCTCCCTGCTGAGCAGAGAGCCCGATGTGGGGCTTGATCCCAGAACCCCGGGATCATGACCTGAGCCGAAGGCAGAGGCTTTAACCCACTGAGCCACCCAGGCGCCTCATGTTTTTTTATTTCTGGGAATTCAGATCCAGTTTTTTCCTTTTATAGACAAGTCTGTGATGAAAATTCTGTGACAAATCTGAACATTTCCAATTATTTCCTTAAGGTAAATTAGAATTATTTGATTGGGGCACCTGGGTGGCTCAGTTGGTTAAGCATCTGACTCTTGATTTCAGGTCTTGATGTCAGGATTGGGCTCTGAGGTGAGTACTGGGTGTGAAGCCTGCTTCAGATTCTCCCTCCCTTTCTTTCTCTCCCTTTGCCCCTCCCCCCACTGAATAAAAGAATTATTTGATCAATCTGTGTCAGCATCTTAAGGTCTTGATATTTATAGATAAATCAACTTCAAGAAATGTTGCATTATTTTACCATTTATTCACTCTCTTACATATTTAGCAAGACTTTACTATGTGCTTGATACTGTGTAGGGGCTAGGATTTTAATGGTGGATAATGTAATCAAGGTCCTTGACCTTAAGCTCCTAAGGAGAGACAGATAAACAGGTAAATGAAAAAAGATAAAAGAATAAGATTGTTGGTAGTGCCCTGAAGGAAGCTCTGATATGATAGAATAGGACTCTCCTTAGGTTAGAGTGCTGAAGGGAGGGCTTTTATGAGAGATCTCTCTCTCTCTATTTTTTAATTTTAATTTTAAATTTTTTTAATAAACATATAATGTATTTTTACATTTTACATTTACATAATGAGTGAGAGAGAGCATGAGAGAGGAGAAGGTCAGAGGGAGAAGCAGGCTCCCCAAGGAGCTGGGAGCCCGATGCGGGACTCGATCCTAGAAGTCCGGGATCATGACCTGAGCCGAAGGCAGTTGCTCAACCAACTGAGCCACCCAGGCGCCCTTTTTTTTTTTTTTTTTTTTTTGTGGCACGTGCCCTCCCCAGTGTCTCTCACCCAGCCACCACATCCCTCTCACCCCCCTCCCCTCCAGCAACCCTCAGTTGGTTTCCTGAGATTAAGAATCTCTTATAGTTTGTCTCCCTCTCTGGTTTTGTCTTGTTTCATTTTTCCCTCCCTTCCCCTGTGAACCTCTGCCTTGTTTCTCAAATTCCTCTTATCAGTGAGATCATGTGATAATTCTTTCTCTGACTTATTTTGCGTAGTATTCCATTCTGTATATGAACCACATCTTCTTTTTTTAAATTTATCTATTTATTTATTTGACAGAGACCACAAGTAGGTTCCCCTTGTGAACCTACACAAGTTCCCCAGGGGAACAGGCATGTGAATCGCCAGGTTTGCACACTTCACAGCACATGAGAGATCTCTTTTAATTTGAAACCTGAAGCACCGAGAAGGCACTAGTCATGGAGGTGAGGGTGGGGGTCTGCTGGGAAGAAGAGAATGGCAAGTAATGAGGTTGAGAAGGTCGGTAGGGCCAAAGGACCAAACCATGGTTCTCTGTTCTCTGTTAGGTGATAGGGAGCTACTTAAAAAAACTAAGCATGAAAATGTGTTTATAGGTATCAGCAGATTAATGCATTATCAGTTTTCCTGAATACATGCACTGTAACAGAAGATTCCTAGAGAAGTTTCCTTAACTCAAAGGAATGCCCCACTGATAGAATGTGGGGTACTATGATAGGTGGCCTCTCAGATCACATTTTACATTAGGTGGCCTACATTTCCTGCATTAGGGAGTTCTTTCCAGGTTGTATTTGCTTCCACCACTGTCTGGGAATCTGCAGAGGTATCTTGGCATGGCTAGCAGCCATGCATGGACCATGGTTCATATCTCCCCTTCAGTTAAGGTTAATAAAACTACCCAGTCATGACTTTCTTGGATTTATTGTATATGTCTACAGCAATGGAATTTGTTAAGATGCATTCTTAAATCTTTAATTTAAATATGTTTGCCACAGTTGTACTCTTTGTCTCTATACAATAATATATTATAATTTATTTATATATTTATTATAGGATTATATATTCCATATAATTATTATATTCTATCTGTATACAGATAGTGCATATTAGATAATCAGGATAATTTCTTATATAGAGAATTAGGAAAGAATTAATTTCCAAAAACCTTATTATTGTATGTGAGATAGAGATTGAGATTCAGCAACAGGAGCTGTTTCAAATTCTAAATCCTTGGCTTTGATTAGTTTGTGTTTATATTAAGAGTCAGGCTCTGTATTCAGCTTTCAGATTTATTTTTAAGTATTGTGCACTGATGTTTACTGAGAACTTTCAGATTTATACATATTTATAAATGAAAAGCTTATTTATTTATTCTTTTTGTGTCTGGATTTTACCTCTTATCCATCAAAAATAAAATGACCCTTTATTAGAATTCAGACTTTTTTGAGACCACTCCAAAATCAAACAAGATTATAGCCAGGAAAGCATTTTTTTGATTCTTTGCCTAAAAAAGCAAGTCTAGACAATATATTCTGAGTGTTCACTTTGACAAGATATATTATAAGCAATCAAAACAAAGCTGTCTTGCATAAAAAGCAAATGAAGTCAACAAATGTTTACAGTACATCAGGACCTTAGCAGTCACTGTAAGGGCAATGGAGTAGTGTATAATCTGTGCCCTATAAGAGCTCGCATGCAGTCTAACAAGGGAGACAAACATAAATGGAGTGGGGGGGTGGGGTGTGGAATTAGGACACTGACATATAGGAGTGTCTACTATGGCCTAGGAATTGTGCTAGTTGCTTCCATGTAAATTATCTCATGTTAACAGAATTCATTACCATATACCAAATTCTTTAGTATTTTCCCACTCTCCACCCATTCATCCATCTTTAGGTCATCCACAGTCCCCACTACCCTTGCTCCCCACCCACATGCAATCATCACTAAATTCTGTTCCTGGATGCTTCCAGTAGCCTCTTGTCTGGTCTCCTTCCTCTGTTCTTTTCTCTTATTAGCTCATCTTCTTTCACATTGTGCACAGAGTGAACTCTCTAAAAGACAAATATCATTAGATTAATTACAACTCTTTTGGGGTGCAAGTAACAGAATTCATTTAAAATAACCTAAGCAGGGATGCCTGGCTGGCTCAGTTGTTTAAGCCTGTGCCTTATTTATTGGACAGAGAGAGCAAGAGAACACAAGCAAGGGGAATAATAGAGGAAGAGGGAGAAGCAAGCTCCCTGCTGAGCAAGGAGCCCAACACTGGGCTCAATCCCAGGACCCTGGGATCATGATCTGAGCAGAAGGTAGATGCTTAACAAACTGAGCCACCCAGGTACCCCTGAATCCAAGGGTTTCCAACAACTCCATCACATTTCTTTTTTTTTAAATAAATTAAAAAAAATTTTTAAATTAACATATAGTGCATTATTAACCCCAGGGGTACAGGCCTGTGAATCGCCAGGACCATCACATTTCTGACAGTTTCAAATTTTTTTCCTTTGGGAGATAGGGGCCAGGGTTTTTTGTTGTTGTTTTGTTTCCTCCCCTCTCTCTCACCATTAGCACCCCAGCTTACCACATTGGGAGGATATTGCTAGAAATGATACGAAGCTGCAAAACTCTAGGGACAAGTTAGGTGGAGAGAGTGACAAAATAGTGATGAATTGTTTAGAATTCAAGAGTGGAGCTCCTATAACAAGGAAAAAGGTAATATCATGAACCAAGAGCACTGGATAGTGAGTGATTTTTAAAGAAGTTCTGCCATGTTTCCATAGCACCTTCTGTGTGAAGTTTACTTTAGCATTTATCACAGTTCATTCTATTTGTCTATCCATGTGGCCACATGCACATTGAGCAGGCAACTTCCTTAAGGCAGAGACTTGCTTATTAATCTTTGCATCTATGGTGCTCGGCATATAGCATTTGATATATTTAGATATCCAAAAAATGTTGAATATCCTCCACTGATTATAGGATTGTAAAGGTAGGGTCTGTGCTTCTTCATATAACCTATAAAGCACTTGGAAAGGGTAACTGAACACAAATTACTGAAAAATGAACTAAGCCTTTTCTCTGTCCTTTTTTTTTTTTTTTTTTAAAGTAAGAATTGGGATCAAAAAAGGTGTGAAAGAAGAACCAGAGCACTAGGGTTGGATGAAAATTTTTCCGGGGCCATGTACAAAAGCAGCAAAAGACTACCTAGTATGTGTGAGGACAGTGGATGAGAGAGAACACAGGGGATTTTAAGAACTGAATTGTGAATTGTGTGTTCTTTTCTTGGTATTTGCAATTTTTTAAAGGTCCTTTTTGTTCTTGGATTGTGTTCTTTTGATAATACCAGATAGAACTGCATGGGTCACAGCTTTTTAAATTTTTTATTTGTTTAATAAGGATCTGTGAAAGGGAGAAGAAATAAGATAGCCAGAAGAGAGGACAGTGAGGGTTAGAAGAAAAAAGGAGGGAATTTCAGGACACATTAATGTCAGAATGTATAGAGGAGATCCATGAATATAAACCATACACCCTGATTTACATTTTGAAAACAATACATTTCATTTGAATTATATATAATTTTTTCTCTGAAATTAGTGAGATTTTCACTCAGATATAAGAGCTTGAATTTTAGGGAGAGTTGAAAGACTTAGGAGAAGTTCATTTGGCATTAAGAAATTGAGCCAATCTTTTATTCTAAATTAAATGAACACTGCATAGTAATTTTTATTAAAGAAAGGAAGCTTTAACATTAAAAAACCCCCTCTATTATTAGTTTTCAAAATGAATTATTTTATAGTAGAAACCAAAACTCCTTTTTTCCCCAAGGAAATTGAATATTTTTATATAGAAGCATCATTTTGGGAATCAATAAAAATACTTTTTTTCCTCAATGACATATTTAGATATTGAGACTAATATAGTATATTATATTAGACTATACCCTAAGGAACTTTAATATGCAACATCAAAAATATCCAAAAGGCAATAGAAATAAAATGAATTTCAAGAATGAATTCATTTTTAGGAACATGTGTAACTACTACAGTTATGTTATAGAATCCCAAATGAATAAATTATAAATGTGCATAAACAAGCTAGAAGCTTATCTTAAAAGTTTCTTGAGGCTTGTTCACATTTTTAAAAGTCAGCCTATTGATTACAGAATCATAGAGTTTGAGAACGGAAAGGGACTTTTAAGATGATTTTATTCAACTCTCTCATTTTATAGATGATTAAAATATGCTAATTAGGTAGCAGCAAAACCGAGGTCTTCAATAATCGTTCTCTGTTGGGACAACAGTTACTTCAATCTAACCATTCCTTCACCAAATCACTGCAACACACACATGCTGTGAAACGCGGAAAGAACAAAAACAAGCTCAGAGTTCTCTGGCATTGATAATATCCCCTCATGCTGAGCCAACAAAACCTTGAAGCAGAAAGGAGGTTGTCTTCTTTTAGTTGAACTTGCCTCTGTGTTATAAGGGTGGATGTAGAGACAATAGATGACTCCACTTGAATGGTTGTGGTGGCCTAAAGGAATCATTCTTATCCTCATGGGATATGGTCCACATGGTTGTTACCAGATGGTTCTAGAGGGACTGCTTTCAGTGTTTTGTTGTCAAGTCAACCTCGAGTGGAAAGATTTACAGCAGAACAGGCTGGTGGGTCCCACTGACCCATCTTACATTTAGAGAAAAGATCCATGCTTCTGCCATGAAACAAATGAGTGAAGGCAGTTCTATGAGCAAAGTGGCCTTCAAGTATCTGCTAAGGTGTGATTTTCCTACTTTCCAACCCCATCATTGGAATTAATCCAGCAATATATAGCAGTTTTTGGTTTACATGCCTTTCTAGATGACTGGAAATAAATACCTTGAGGATAGGGATAGTCTTCTTCCTCTTTGTATGTCAAACACCTGGCACCTGGCAGATATTCCATAATACTTTTTTAAAAAGATTTTTTTTTTTAAATTTATTTATTTGACAGACAGAGATCACAAGTAGGCAGAGGGGCAGGCAGAAAGAGAGAGAGGGGGAAGCAGACTCCCCACCCAGCAGAGAGCCCGATGCGGGGCTCCATCCTAGGACCCTGGGATCATGACCTGAGCCGAAGGCAGAGGCTTTAACCCACTGAGCCACACAGGTACTCCTTACATAACATTGTTGAATTGAATATGTTGCTGTTGTTTTTTTGGTCTTATACGGTCTTATCACCTACATCCGGTCAAGGATAATTTTAATTGAATCTTGAAATAATAATAACAGAAAGATAAACACTGAAAACATGCCTTTAATGCCCAAGGCTTTATAAAAGGTACAAAGGTGAATATGTCAAGGACTCTCCTTTGGAGAGGCTCATATAAACAAGGGAAGTTTATTAGCATGGTAGGTGCCATAATAAAATACTACAGCCTGGGTGGCTTAAACAAAATAATTTCTTTGCTCACAGTTCAGCAGGTTAAGAGTTTGTCAAGGGGTTGGTGGGGTTGGGTTTCCTCTAAGGCCTCTCCCCTTGCCTTGGAGATGGTAGACTTCTCCCCAGTCAGATTGGATTAGGGCCTACCCTAAAGACCTCTTTTTACTTAACTGCCTTTTTAAAGGTCCAGTCTTCAAATACAGTCACATCCTAAGGTACTTGGGTTAAGGCTTCAACATATAAATTTTGGGGAGTCACCGTTTAGCGCACAATAGGAAGAAAACAAAAACAAAGAGCTTTAGAAATAAGTCAATCAAAGATAATTATCGTATGATCTGTCTGATATGAGGAATTTGAGAGGCAGGGTGGAGTGTGGGGGTTGGGTAGGGAAGGAAAAAATGAAACAAGATGGAACTGGAGAAGGAGACAAACCATAAGAGACACTTAGTCTCAGGAAACAAACGGAGGGTTCCTGGGGGTAGGGAGGAAGGGAGAGGGTGGCTGGGTTATGGACATTTGGAGGGTATGTGCTATGGTGAGTGCTGTGAATTGTGTTAAGACTGATGATTCACAGACCTGTTCCCCTGAAGCAAATAATACATTATATGTTAACAAAAAATTAAAAAAAAAAAACAAATAGCTTTAATACCATTCAACTCTGATGAAAAGGATCTGGGAGAAGGAGTCTCTGACAGGATATCAGCAGGTAGAATGAAAGAGTATACTGATAATTAGATAGGACAGTCTCCTGTTATTGGAGTCCAGAGTGATTTGGTTTCTGACACACCATTGTCACCTGATTCAGATTTTCCTTAACAGAATTCACCATCCTTTTGACTTGACCGCTTGGTTAAGAGAGTTAAAATTATAGTGGTGCCAGATCAGGCAGAGTTTTCATCTTTAAATTCAATAAACCTAATTGGTGCACAGATGTGTACCCACTGTTAGAAACAAATCTGGTAAACTGTATTACAAATAATTGGCTCAAACAGCAAACTTTGCAGGAGAACTCTGAGAAGTTCGAGTCTTAAATGGTATCTAGAATAATCAAAACATTCTCTTGAAGTTATTTTACGAAAATCGGTATGAATTTTTGAAAATCTTATTTGGAAAGCCATTGTCTAACTGGGTGAGATGATCTTGCATGAACTACACTCACTTTACATGTTACTTTTTTAAATTTAAATTTTTTTAAAGACTTTATTTATTTGACAGAGAGAGAAACAGCCAGAGAGGGAACATAAGCAGGGGGAGTGGGAGAGGAAGAAGCAGGCTTCTCGCAGAGCAGGGAGCTCAACACAGGGCTCGATCCCAGAATTCTGGGATCACGACCCGAGCCGAAGGCAGAAGCTTAATTACTGAGCCACCCAGACAGCCCTACATGTTACTTTTTATGTTATAGTCTTTAACATACAGTGCAGTAGGTTCTTAGCAACAATTTGGGAGTTAGAGCCTCCTGGTTCTAGTCCCATTCTGCCAGGTTCTCTCCTGTGTTGCTTATTCTCAGGCAAATGGCTATTGTCAGTCTCTTTCTTTTGTTGTCTGTAAAACAGGGGTTCCTGCTTTAATTAACTGTGTTTTCTGGCAAGATACTTAACCATTTGATAACTCATTCATCTGTGGAGTAGCAATTGTGAAATATCTACTTCATAAAAGTTCCTCTGAGGACTAAATAAATGAGTATAGGGAAAGCCCTTAAAATAGTACCTGGCATTCAGTGAGCATTCAGTAGGTATTAATCATCATTAGTATAGTACCAGCTTAGTTCTGCTTAATAAACATTTGTTACCCAAATGAATGATACTGACTATGCGTAGTAAGAAACTGGTGGCATTCTATAACTAGGCATACATCCAAATTTGTATGGTGAAGGGCCAGCCACTGGTAGGGAACAGTGGCTTATACTAGTGATGTGCAAGTAAAGACATGGAAGTAAGTTTCTGATGACTTCCTGTACTGGGTGCTATGCTACACCTCATTCAGTGAGGGGGGAAAATTCTCTGAAAAAAATCAGATAGTTCCATAAAACTTTTGCTTTATTTTTGATTTGGCACAGAAGGAAGGGTATAGACCTCATTCTGAGCTGAAGGAAGTTCAGGGAAATTTTTGTTTCATGTTTCTTTTTTGTCTTTGGTATATAGCAGGGTCAGCTAGTGCTCACCCAATATCCCTTCCTCTTCCTTCCTTGCCATTAGAGTCCTGATTTTGTTCTGGTATCCACTCCATACCCTCTTGACACAGGAAAATCCTGATTAGTCTAAATCGCTGATGGTAAACCACTCCCCACCGTCCCAACAGCAAAAGTCTCATTTGGGAAGGGGCATGAGACAGGGTTCTGGCCAGTGATAAAGGAGGGGAAATCTACAATGGGGGTTTCTAGAAAATATTTCCTTACTCATAAAAAGACACACAGGACAAAGTACCCTCTTTTTCTGCTGCATATTGCCATCTCAAGGTGGAATATTTGGCATTGTGGCAGTCATCCTACAAGCTAGCTATTAAAATGTAAACAATTTTTCTGCTAGATCAATGAGATTCAATCTATAGCAGAAACTTAAGACTTGGTGTAAATGATTTTCTCTATGTCTCATATGAAGTTTGTGATTATCTGGTTATTACATTATAGATTTTTATTTATTTATTTTTAAGATTTTATTTATTTATTTGAGAGAGAGAGCATGCAAGAGGCGGGGGGTAAAGGGAGAGAGAGAAGCAGAGTCGCCAATGAGCAGGGAGCTCAATGTGGGGCTCAATTCCAGGACCCTGAGATTGTTACCTGAACTGAAGGAAGACACTTAACCACCTGAGCCACCCACGCACCCCAACATTCTAGAATTTTAGATTCTTGATCCAGCGCATTTCAATATGTTGACAGATTTAGAATTAAAAAAAGCGTTGCTTTAAATCTCTCTCTCTTTTTTAAAGATTTTATTTATTTATTTATTTGACAGAGAGAGAGATCACAAGTAGGCAGAGAGTCAGACAGAGAGAGAGAGAGAGAAGCAGGCTCCCCGCTGAGCAAAGAGCCCGACGGGGGGCTCGATCCCAAGACACTGAGATCATGACCTGAGCCGAAGGCAGCGGCTTAATCCACTGAGCCACCCAGGCGCCCCTAAATCTCTTTTTTTATTATTTTATTTATTTCTTTGATAGAAGACTATCAAAGATTGAGCCACCCAGACACCCCTGTTTTCTTAATTTCAGTTTGGGTTGTTATTGCTAATGTAGAGAAATATAATTGATTTTTGGTATCCTGTATTCTTACGAGTTGTTTTATTATCTCGAATAGTTTTCAGTAGATCAATCAAGATTTTTTATATATGAGATCACATCATCAGCAAATAGAGATAGGCTTACTTTTTCCTTTCCAATCTAGATGATATGTATTTCATTTTCTTGGCTACTTGCCCTGGCTAGAAATTCCAGGACAATGTTGAACAGAAGTGGCTAAAGTAGACATCTTTATCTGGCTCCTGATCTTAGGGAAGAAACATTCTGGCTTTCACTATTCAGTATGATGTTAGCTGTGGGTTTTTCATTCATGCCTTTTTTTGGGGTGCCTTGAAAGAGAAGAGATGGCAAGGAAACAATGGAAAAATAGATGTTGGTGGGTCTGACATTGATAGTCTTGTGCCCTGTCTTTTGGACAAAGCCCTAAAGAGAGAGTAAAACTCATGACTATTTGAGGCATCCAAGAATAAAGCCTGACTATGGCTCCATGTGGATAGAACTAAGATTTGAAATAAAAATGCAATTAAGTTGTAGAAAAACAAACCAAGTTATATTTCTTCCTCATTGAGATTGGACACTGTCTCTAATCACTGTGCTATTACTAATCATGGAATAGCTTTTATGTAAGGTGTTACTTCACTTATAATTACTAGTAGGTAATATAATAATAATTTCAAGTAATGTACTCTTTTTGGATGCCAGTCCTGTTCAATATGAATCAATCTAGTGAATAAAATCAGTGAATAAAATTTTAAAATGCTAAAACATTTTTTGGAATTAGTATTGATTTGTTAGGGCATTTCCTGTGGATATAGTAGGTATCTTTAATTGATTTGGAGTCAGAGAATAATACATTTACAGAAAAGATAATTTCATTTTACACAGAAATCAATGACATTTTAGCATGTAAAGACTGTTGGAAACCTAACTGAAGATTTGAATCTTGACACATTCCCTTTTACACATTCAAAGGAAATATTTATTCATCTGTATAAGATGAGAAATTATACTTTCTTATTTTGTAGGACTGTTGTGTAATCAGAAGCAGGGTTTCATGCAAAATGTGGACATACATTATGATTTTCCTAGCAAGATAATTACTACACTGCATTTTAATTAAAGGAAAAATCCATCTAAGTTCTTGAATTTGGCACTGGAATTCAAAACAAAAAAATACTTAAAATATTCTTTTCTCTACTTTTTCATTTATTTATTCATTTTAAGAAGCATACATTATTGTATCCATTTGAGTTTTTATTTCATTTCTCCATTTTGAAAATTTAGAAAAAGCACTGATATTGTTGCTATGTCTTTTCCACATACTCACTCAATATCATTCTGTCCTCTGGCTTCAGATGCTACCACCTCACTGAAATTGCCCTCTTGGAGATGACTTCTTGTCTCTAAACCCAACAACTCATCTGTGTCTACTGCTGATCCTTTCCTCCATTCTTCCTTACTTCTGTGGCATAGTATCAAACTGCTTTTTCTCTTTCTCAAACTATTCCCATTTCCTTTGCCAGTTTCGTTTCTTCTTGTTTGTCCCCTAGGTGTAGACATGTTTCATCATTGTGTTCTTGGCTCTCTTTTCTTGTCTATACATGCTCATGGTTTCACTTGCTTTCTTTTTGCATGTATTTCCTGTAGTTGGTAGCGGTTATCATGATCAGATACTTATTCCCCCTCAATATCCATGGACTCATTAGGGTAGCAGGAGAGATAGATGTGGCTTGCAAAATCTTAGAAAACTTTATCATTTTCATGATTAGTCCTGTTACTATAGGGGCCAGGGATGTGATGTAAATATCTAAGACAGATTCACAGGAATTAAATTTGACAATGGTTTATATTTCCTACCTCAATAAATGGCAAACCCCATGAGGAACTCTCTATTGTATCCCTAACATTTAGCAAAGTGTCTGGCACATAATCAGTACTAAAAATAAATAAAGAAAGAAAGAATAGCACATCATCAACATCAACACATTTTCAGCCACTTCTCAGTTCTGTCTCTCTTATACCATACTAAGTTTCCATGCCACAATGAGTGGGTGTGTGGGGGTGGGAAGAACCTCACTGTAGATGATGTTTGTCCTGAGTGTTTTCTTGAGCTCTCTTAGAATATTATGACATATAGCATCCACCCATGAATTCTGGAAAAGTTCCCTGACAGCTGCAGATACTTTAGAGATGAATCTATTGCTATTCCAATTTTCATCAAATTTCAAAATTCCATAAATCTTAACAATACTATCTAACTATGGTATAGTTCCAAAGGAACTATATATTATTGTAATAAAAAGGAATGTAGGGGAGGTTCTGTAAGGAGCCTAGAAGAAAGGGAGTCAATGGGTAAAACTTCAGTATCATGTTTCCATCTCTGTCTAGGAAACAGCTGATAGGTCACAAGGACTAAGCATTATTACCTCTTGGCAAAAGTTTCTCTGTGGCTTAATGAGTGCAGGAAGCTAGTACCATTCTTGACATTGTTCAGCTCATTCTCCCAGCTTTGATTCTGTGATAAGAAGGATTCAGATATTCTACCTACCCTACATAGATTTATCTACAGGTATTAACTAATTAATGCGAACTCTACTATTGAGTTGGTAGTTTATGTTTTTCATTTTAAAAGTAAAATTCTAGGGGCACCTGGGTCGCTCAGTGGGTTAAGCCTCTGCCTTTGGCTCAGGTCATGACCTCAGGGTCCTGGGATCGAGCCCCGTATCAGGTTCTCTGCTCAGGAGGGAGCCTGCTTCCCCCTCTCTCTCTGCCTCTCTGCCTACTTGTGGTCTCTGTCTGTCAAATAAATAAAATCTTAAAAAAAAAATAAAAGTAAAATTCTGGCTTCCCATCATTGTGTACTTTTAGCATGAGTTAGTTGTCCCAAATCCATTCATCTCTGGATACACTGACAAAATAGAATTTCTCTGACCTGAAAAACTAGAGGTCATACAGGGAAATGTAGTAGCTGCATCAAGGAGATATCACTCTGTGACAATAAGCTGACCCCTTCGACAATATGTCTGGCTCTCCTATCTCTGACTCTGAAATCTCTATTTCATATCTCTTGCTCTAACTTTTGAGTTTCAGTCATCTGGACACCTCCATTTGGATTTATCAGGTCCATCTCAGACTAATTTCTAAATGTAAATTAATCATCTGAAACTCCTAGTCCAAAATTTCTGCTTTGGATTTCTTCATATGACATCTAGTCTTCATAGCATTTACTTGTTTTGCCTACTGTCTGTCCTCCTCCACCGGAATATAACCTCCACAAAGGCAGGAATTTTTGTATGTTTTGTTCACTGCTGTTTTCCCACTACCTACAAAAGTGCCAGGCATGAGGTGAATATTTAGTGAATATTTGTTGAACGAATCTTTATGCCAAATTTGCTCCTTTCTTGGACTAAAGCCCTTACAAGTATTCATAACAATACAATTTTCTAGTTTATTCAGACTCAGATCCTTGTGGTTGTTTTTGACTTTTCCCTATTCTCTTCCTATATCCATTTAGTAGACCAGTCCTATCCATGTTGTTTCCAAATATCTTCTAAGTTAATGTTATACTTTCTGTTCTTCTTGCCACCATTATAAGTAAGATCCTTGAAAACTCTGACTGGGACTATGAAGTAGAGATTTACTGAGTCTCATGTTCTCTAGGTTTTTGTTACCCTAATTAATCTTACAAATCACTGCCAGATCAATCTTATTGGAGCTCAGCTCTCATTATGTCATTCCCTTACTTGAGTCTCAGCACTGTTTAAATTCAGAATCCTCAGCCTAACATTTGGAACTGCCACAACATGACCCCAATCTGTTGCTTCAATTTTATCTCCTACTTTTCTTTACAGATTCCTTATGGCACAAACAAACTGGGCTACTTGTTCTTTGAATACTCTTTGAACTTTCCTATCTCTGTGCTTTCCTCATGCTACCTACTTCAGGAATGTTCATTACCAGCTGTTTCTTATATTATTTGCTTTTGTAAAGCTAAATGATATCCATATACTACAATCTTTTTTTAAAAAAAGTTTTATTTATTTATGAGAGAGAGAGAGAGCAGGGGAAGGATAAGAGGGAGAAGGAGAGAGAGAATCCTCAAGCAGACTCCCCAGTAAGCATGGAACCTAATGTGGGGCTCAATCCCAGGTCCCCAAGATCATGACCTGAGCCCAAAATCAAGAGTCAGATGTTTAAGTGACTGAACCACCCAGGCATTCCTATAATCTTTTGATTCATCAATTTTAAAAACTGATTTACTGTGGTAGATGAAGATTTAGCACTTTCACACTATCACACTCTCTGTGCCAGGTATCTCTTATTTGTCCCTCCAGTTCCATTGACCACATGCTCTCTCTCCTAGGAATCTCATCTGTATAGTGCTTTCACACTATCACACCTCTGTACCAGGTATCTCTTATTTGTCCTTCCAGTTCCACTGACCACATGTTCTCTCTCCTAGGAGTCTCATCCGTCTCATCTGTATAGACCACATATACTGGCTTCTTGTTAGGTTTGGTCAATAGAGGTCTGAGGGAAGGAAGAGAAAGAGGTTAGGGTATTTATTATCCAACTCCCTTCCAGTATCCCTCAAACAAAGATTGCTCAAAGTGGCCTCCTCCCCACACCCTTCTTCCTTCGGGTTTTGGTAATGGCTTCCTTCCTCCTTCCTTTGGGACTAGGGAGTCTAACCTTGTGATTCCTTTACATTCCACCCATATCTGTGTGAATAATCCCTTTATAAATATATCCTTCTGGTTTATCCCAATTTGTGTGTACATTTTTCTCCTGATAGGATCTGACTGACAGGTATACTCTCCTTGCATCCTCCCAATTTAAATAAAAATTTCTGGTTAAGTCAAAATTTATTGTTTATATTATGACATTAAAAACATTAGTATATTTTCTTCCTGGCATAGCCTTTTGTTTTTCCACAAGTTGGTTATTATCTCATTTGCTTAGTTGTCTATGCAATTTTTGCTAATTCTTTTTTTTTTTTTTTTTAATTTGACAGAGAGATCACAAGCAGGCAGAGAGGCAGGCAGAGAGAGAGGAGGAAGCAGGCTCCCTGAGAGAGCAGAGAGCCCGATGCAGGGCTCGATCCCAGGACTCCGAGATCACGACCTGAGCCGAAGGCAGCGGCTTAACCCGCTGAGCCACCCAGGCGCCCCAATTTTTGCTAATTCTTACCAGGAAGACATTGAAAACATCAGACATTCTATAAATTCTATTTATTCCTGGAGACCTCCCTCCTGGGCCTTACCATCTTTCTGTTTGGTCATGCTTAGGAATTGTCTGAAGCTGTTATCAGTATCTCCAAAATGCTATGATTTTCTCTTTCTTGGTTTACTTTTTTGTCTTTCTGGAGCATGTGCTCTAGTAGCTTCCTAAGAAATGATACATGGGAGATATTCCTAAGAAATGATACATGGGAGGTATACTTTAAGAGGTTTTGAATATCTAAAGAAGTCTTATAATTTGGTTGGGTATAAAATTCTTGGTTAAAAATGACTTTTCTCCCAGAATTTAGAAGGCATTGCTGTATTCTAATTTCTTGTTTCTGTTGAGAAGTGCAGTGTCATTCTAATTTCCTACTTTTGAATGTGGCTTTACGAATTTTTTAGGAGATGTGTCTTTGTGTTGGTCTTTAGATGTTTTGACTGCAGTTGGCCCTTGACATACTCTTTCACTCTGAAGATCTCTGTCCTTCAATCCTGATATCTTCCCTGCATTACTATAGAAGACATTCTCAGCTGCCTGGTCATTGACGTTTCTACCTATATTCCTTACTAACAGTTCTGATTTTATTTAGGCAGCAATGTGCCCATCATTTGCTGTATCCAGTCATGGTAATCCCATTCTTATTTGCCAGATACAGTACTTGTTTTTCCAGTTTACCTTGTAACTAATGGTAGCTGTGTATTGCTTTTCTGATCAATGAAATAAAAGAAGTCTGCTGGAGGGAGGGAGAGCTTCAGTGAATGGTTTTATTTTCTGATATGAGTCAGATGTATGGGAGAAGCTCATTGTATTATTTCTGTTTTCCTGCTTTGGATGTGATTATGGGGTCCTGGGGTCCTGGGATCAAGTCCCAGGTTGGACTCTCTGCTCAGTGGGGAGCCTGCTTCTCCCTTGAGTGCCATTCCCCCTGCTTGTGTGCTCTCTCTGTCTGACAAATAAATAAATTAAAAAAATAGTAAGAGCAGATGCTCTGCTTTTCTGGGTCAGTTACTGCTGTTCCTCTGCTTCCTATCTTCTAAGAAGATGTTAACATAACTTGTTATTATCTTCTCTCTCATTTTCTTTGTGCTTATGGGCTTACAACTTTTTTACTTCCCCCTTTTTGGTGAGAGCAGATAAATAAGTGTGTTCAATTAGGTTTTTTTTTTAATTGGAAGGGGAGCTCAATAAGTATTACATTTAAAATTTGTTGAATTGACAAGATTCTTGGATGCCTATGGTAGCAACTAAACTTTGTCAATTGATAGGAGTTCACTAACCAATGATTTATTTTTTATTTTTTTTAAAGATTTTATTTATTTATTTGGGAGGCAGCGATCACAAATAGGCAGAGAGGCAGGCACAGAGAGAGAGAAAGAGAGAGAGAGAGAGAGAGAGAGAGAGAGGAGGAAGCAGGCTCCCTGCTGAGCAGAGGGCCCGATGCGGGGCTCGATCCCAGGACCCTGGGATCATGACCTGAGCCGAAGGCAGAGGCTTTAACCCACTGAGCCATCCAGGCACCCCTAACCAATGATTTATTTAATGTATTATTGTATTCTAGGTTATCAGATATCCACTTTGATTTTTCTTCTATGTTTTTTTAAATAAATTTTAAATTTTAGAATAGTTTTAGATTTATGGAAAAGTTGTAAAATTGTACAGTGTTTTCATATACTCCACATCCACTTTTCCTTATTATAAATATCTTACCTTCATTCATTACACTTATCACAATTAATGAACCAATATTGATACATCATTATTATTTAAAGATTTATTTATCTTAGATAGAGAGAGTGCATGTATGAGTGGAGACAGGGGCAAAGGGAGAGAGAAAGGAAGAGAAGTAAATTTCCCACTGAGTGTGGAGCCCAAAGTGGGGTTCAGTCCCACCACTCTGAGATCATGACCTGAGCTAAAACCAAGAGTTGGCTGATTTAAGTAACTGAGCCAGCCAGACACCATGTATTGATAGATTGTTTTTAAAGTGCATACTTTGTTCAGGATTCCTAAATTTTTACCTAATATGCTTTTTCTGTTTCAGAAACCTACCCAGTTAATCCCATTTACAAGCACCCAAAACCATAAGATACCTAGGAATAAACCTAACCAAAGAGGCAAAGAATCTATACTCAGAATCCTATCCAGGATATGACATTATATTTTGTTATCTATTTATTTTAAAAAATATTTTGTTTATTTGACAGAGAGAGAGAGAGAGAGAGGGAGGGAGAGAAAGAGAGCACAGAAGATGAGGGAGCAACAGGCAGAGGGAGAGGGCAAAGCAGGTTCCTCGCTGAGCAAGGAGTCTGATATGGGGCTTGATCCCAGAACCCTGAGATCATGACTTGAGCTAAAGGTAGACGCTTAACTGACTGAGCAACCCAAGAGCCCCTAATGACATTATATTTAATCAATATGTCTCCTTAGGCTCCTCTTGGCTATGACAGTTTCTCATACTTTTCTTGTTTTTGATGACTGACAATTTTAAGGAGTATAAATTAGCTGTTTCATAGAATGTCTCTCAGCTGGGATTTCTGTGATATTTTTCTCACAATTAGACTGGGGTGATGGTTTTTGGGAGGAAGACCAAGGAGATAAAGTGCCATTTTTATCACATCATATCAAGAGTATTGCAGTATTGTAATATAGTTCCAATGTTAACTACCTGGGGTTAGCAGAGACTCTGGATTAATGGCACAGTACCTAGCAAGAATGGCTCACATAATTCAGGAGAGAGCTTACTTACTTAAGCATATACTTACAATTATAGCTTTATTATAAAGGATATAAAACACAGAGCTTTTATGCCCTTTTGCTATGGATTCAGGGTGTGTCACTCTCCTGGCACAGCACGTGTTCACTAACCAGGAAGGTCCCCTGAGCTTTGGTGTTCAGAGTTTATACTGGGGTTTCCTTACATAGGCACAATTGACTGAATCATTAGCCATGTGATTGATCTCAATCTCCAGTACACCTCCCCTCCATGGCGGAGGTTGCACTTGGCTAATCTTACCTGGTCTAAAGCCCCAACTCTCCAATTATATGGTTGGTCACACTGGCATGGCCAGCTTCCATCATAAGTCCTTTTGTTGGCATAAACTCAGGTGTGGTCCAAAGGGCTTAAAAATGACAAAGATACTACTACTTGGGAAATTCCAAGAATTTAAGAGTTTCCTCTCAGGAACCAGGGATGAAAACCAGTCAATTTTCTTTTTATTTCACAATTACATACTGTCAACATGACTTATCACATTTATGCTGACTTTAATCACCTGGCTGAGGTAGTGTTTGTCAGGTTTCTCTACTGTAGTTTCTTCCTCTCCACTCTTTTCCTAGTGTACTTTCTGGAAGAAAGTCACTTTATGCACTTTGAAAGTATAGGGAGTTATTTATGCTCAACCTCTTTGAGAGGGAAGTATTTACATTAAATTATTTTGAATTCTTTGACAAGGGAGATTTCTTTCCCCACACTTAATTATTTATTCATGATTTATATCAGTACAGCTTTATGCATATTTTATACTTTCAATTGTAATTTAACAGTACTTTGTTTATTTTATTGCTTAAGTTTTTTCAGCTTTGGCCATTAGGAGCTCTTTCAGTTGGCTCCTTTGTCCCTTTGACATGCCCCCATCACTATGTTATTTTTGTTTTTGTTTTTCTTCAAAAAGCACTTCCTTACTTTCTGGCACTACAATATGCTTCAATCTCATCTTGTATATTTCCTGTATCAGTCCAAGCATCAGTCATTTCTCCAAGGCTTAGTAGTTCCTTTTTATTGGAGAATGATGTTACTGACATTCTTTTAAACCATTTCCTTTTCTCCTGAGTCCTTGTTTTAACTTTATTTTTGGAAATAATATTACCAGTCAGTGCTCATTCCCATTTTGATTTGGATGAGATTACCAAGATCTGGAAACTCTAAATCAGAGACTCTCAATTCTCTCACACAGGAGAAAAAAACAGAGCTTTAAGTAAAAACCGCAGTTGTAAGGTCACTGAATGTTTACTTTTCGGTAACCTTCAGAATCCCTGAAGATGGAATTATCTCATGAGATAGAGAAGTGAAGCTCAGGGAACTAAAGGATGAAGCTATGGAAAAGAGCAAGAGAAAACACGGTTTGACTTTTTGATTTTTTGTCTTAATTTGTATTTTGGAGATATAACACTGGAATTCTCTCTGAAAGGCCTGGGATATCTTTTCTTCTCACAAACACTTTATGAAAAATATGGACATATAGCAAGGTTGAAAGAATTTTAGAGTAAAATAATTTTACAGTGCAATCTATTCACAATACCTAGATTTTATTAACTTTTTATTCTATTGCTCTACCACATATCTGCCCATCTAGTCATCCCTTTTTCATCAGTCTTACTTTTTGATGCATTTTTAAAAAAATTTATTTTATTTTATTTTTTATAAACATATATATATATATTATCCCCAGGGGTACAGGTCTGTGAATCGCCAGGTTTACACACTTCACAGCACTCACCATAGTACATACCCTCCCCAATGTCCATAACCCCACCCCCCTTCTCCCAACCCCCCTCCCCCCAGCAACCCTCAGTTTGTTTTGTGAGATTACGAGTCACTTATGGTTTGTCTCCCTCCCAATCCCATCTTGTTTCATTTATTCTTCTCCTAACCCCTTAACCCTCCATGTTGCATCTCCACTCCCTCATATCAGGGAGATCATATGATAGTTGTCTTTCTCCGATTGACTTATTTCGCTAAGCATGATACCCTCTAGTTCCATCCACGTCGTCGCAAATGGCAAGATTTCATTTCTTTTGATGGCTGCATAGTATTCCATTGTGTATATATACCACATCTTCTTTATCCATTCGTCTGTTGATGGACATCTAGGTTCTTTCCATAGTTTGGCTACTGTAGACATTGCTGCTATCAACATTCGGGTGCACGTGCCCCTTCGGATCACTATGTTTGTATCTTTAGGGTAAATACCCAGCAGTGCAATTGCTGGGTCATAGGATAGTTCTATTTTCAACATTTTGAGGAACCTCCATGCTGTTTTCCGGAGTGGTTGCACCAGCTTTCATTCCCACCAACAGTGTAGGAGGGTTCCCCTTTCTCCGCATCCTCGCCAGCATCTGTCATTTCCTGACTTGTTAATTTTAGCCATTCTGACTGGTGTGAGGTGATATCTCATTGTGGTTTTATTTGTATTTCCCTGATGCCGAGTGATGTGGAGCACTTTTTCATGTGTCTGTTGGCCATCTGGATGTCTTCTTTGCAGAAATGTCTGTTCATGTCTTCTGCCCATTTCTTGATTGGATTATTTGTTCTTTGGGTGTTGAGTTTGCTGAGTTCTTTATAGATTTTGGACACTAGCTCTTTATCTGATATGTCATTTGCAAATATCTTCTTCCATTCTGTCAGTTGTCTTTTGGTTTTGTTAACTGTTTCCTTTGCTGTGCAAAAGCTTTTGATCTTGATGAAATCCCAGTAGTTCATTTTTGCCCTTGCTTCCCTTGCCTTTGGCGATGTTCCTAGGAAGAAGTTGCTGCGGCTGAGGTCGAAGAGGTTGCTGCCTGTGTTCTCCTCAAGGATTTTGATGGATTCCTTTCTCACATTGAGGTCCTTCATCCATTTTGAGTCTATTTTCATGTGTGGTGTAAGGAAATGGTCCAGTTTCATTTTTCTGCATGTGGCTGTCCAATTTTCCCAACACCATTTATTGAAGAGGCTATCTTTTTTCCACTGGACATTCTTTCCTGCTTTGTCGAAGATGAGTTGACCATAGAGTTGAGGGTCTATTTCTGGGCTCTCTATTCTGTTCCATTGATCTATGTGTCTGTTTTTGTGCCAGTACCATACTGTCTTGATGATGACAGCTTTGTAATAGAGCTTGAAGTCCGGAATTGTGATGCCACCAACTTTGGCTTTCTTTTTCAATATTCCTTTGGCTATTCGAGGTCTTTTCTGGTTCCATATAAATTTTAGGATTCTTTGTTCCATTTCTTTGAAAAAAATGGATGGTACTTTGATAGGAATTGCATTAAATGTGTAGATTGCTTTAGGTAGCATAGACATTTTCACAATATTTATTCTTCCTATCCAGGAGCATGGAACATTTTTCCATTTCTTTGTGTCTTCCTCAATTTCTTTCATGAGTACTTTATAGTTTTCTGTGTATAGATTCTTAGTCTCTTTGGTTAGGTTTATTCCTAGGTATCTTATACTTTTGGGTGCAGTTGTAAATGGGATTGACTCCTTAATTTCTCTTTCTTCTGTCTTGTTGTTGGTGTAGAGAAATGCAACTGATTTCTGTGCATTGATTTTATATCCTCACACTTTACTGAATTCCTGTACAAGTTCTAGCAGTTTTGGAGTGGAGTCTTTTGGGTTTTCCACATATAGTATATCATCTGCGAAGAGTGATAATTTGACTTCTTCTTTGCCAATTTGGATGCCTTTAATTTCCTTTTGTTGTCTGATTGCTGAGGCTAGGAATTCTAGTACTATGTTGAATAGCAGTGGTGATAACGGACATCCCTGCCGTGTTCCTGACCTTAGTGGAAAAGCTTTCAGTTTTTCTCCATTGAGAATGATTTGCGGTGGGTTTTTCATAGATGGCTTTGATAATATTGAGGTGTGTGCCCTCTATCCCTACACTTTGAAGAGTTTTGATCAGGAAGGGATGCTGTACTTTGTCAAATGCTTTTTCAGCATCTATTGAGAGTATCATATGGTTCTTGTTCTTTCTTTTATTAATATGTTGTATCACATTGATTGATTTGCGGATGTTGAACCAGCCTTGCAGCCCTGGAATAAATCCCACTTGGTCGTGGTGAATGTACTATTGAATCCCATTGGCTAGTATTTTGGTGAGAATTTTCACATCTGTGTTCATCAAGGATATTGGTCTGTAGTTCTCTTTTTTGATGGGATCCTTGTCTGGTTTTGGGATCAAGATGATGCTGGCCTCATAAAATGATTTTGGAAGTTTTCCTTCCATTTCTATTTTTTGGAACAGTTTCAGGAGAATAGGAATTAGTTCTTCTTTAAATGTTTGGTAGAATTCCCCCGGGAAGCCGTCTGGCCCTGGGCTTTTGTTTGTTTGGAGATTTTTGATGACTGTTTCAATCTCCTGACTGGTTATGGGTCTGTTCAGGTTTTCTATTTCTTCCTGGTTCAGTTGTAGTAGTTGATATACTTTTTGATGCATTTTAAAGTAAATTGTAGACATCATTATACTTCTCCCAAAATACTTCAGCATATGTATCAATAATTAGAATTTTTTTTTTAAAGATTTTATTTATTTATTTGACAGAGAGAGATCACAAGTAGACGGAGAGGCAGGCAGAGAGAGAGAGAGAGGGAAGCAGGCTTCTTGCTGAGCAGAGAGCCTGATGTGGGACTCGATCCCAGGACCCTGAGACCATGACCTGAGCCGAAGGCAGTGGCTTAACCCACTGAGCCACCCAGGCGCCCAATAATTAGAATTTAATACAGTTGTTAAAATGTAAAATTTACATATAATAATGTGTAAATCTTATGTGTATATTTGCTGAGTTTGAAACATACACATGGGTAAGGCAAACCAATATGATAATGTAGGACATTATTATTACTCCAGAAAGTTCTATCATGCCCCTTTCCAAATAATCCCTGCCCCCACCTCCTCCAGAGGCAATAACTGTTATAATTTTTTCTCTACCATAGATTAGTTTTGTCTGTTCTAGAATTTCATATAAATGAAATCATACAGTATGTACTCTCGTGTGTTAGGTTTCTTTCACTAGCATAATGTTTTTAAGATTTATCTATATTGTTTCACATTTGTTCCTTTTCTTGCCTTTATTTATAAATACACAATAATTTGAAAATCTTTTCTGCCATTGATGTACATCCGGGCTATTTCCAGTTTGAGGCCTTTATAAATGAAGCTGTTATGAGCACTTGCATTGAGTTTTTGTGGGGTATGTTTTTGTTTCTCTTGGGATTTGTTTCTCTTGGGATAATTCTCTTAGAAGTTCATAGAAACGAAATCATACAGTATGTACTCTCGTGTGTTAGGTTTCTTTCACTAGCATAATGTTTTTGAGATTTATCTATATTGTTACACATTTGTTCCTTTTCTTGCCTATTTATAAATACACAATAATTTGAAAATCTTTTCTCCATTGATATACATCCGGGCTATTTCCAGTTTGAGGCCTTTATAAATGAAGCTGTTATGAGCACTTGCATTGAGTTTTTGTGGGGTATGTCTTTGTTTCTCTTGGGTAAATGCCCAGGAGTAGAATTGCTGGTCATAGGGTAGGTGTATATTTAAGTCTTCTAATGTCAGACTATTTTTCCAAGTGGTTATATCATTTTATTTTATTTTATTTTATTTTTTTTAAAGAAGTTATTCTTTTTTTTTTTTTTTAAAGATTTTATTTATTTATTTGACAGAGATCACAGGCAGGCAGAGAGGCAGGCAGAGAGAGAGAGAGAGAGAGAGAGGAGGAAGCAGGCTCCCCCCTGAGCAGAGAGCCCGATGTGGGGCTCGATCCCAGGACCCTGGGATCATGACCTGAGCTGAAGGCAGAGGCTTTAACCCACTGAGCCACCCAGGCACCCCGGTTATATCATTTTAAATCTCCATCAATAATATAAGAAAGTGCCTTGTCAGTGTTTGGTTCTGTCATTCCTTTAAATTTTAGACATTCCAGTGTGTATGTAGTGAGTGATACATCACTGTAATTTTAATGTGCATTTCCCTATTGGTTAATTATGTTGCATACTTTTTTCATGTCCTTATTGGCTTACTGTATTTATTGGCTTACTGTATTTATTGTCCTTTTATATAACATCTTTTCAAACCTTTGTTTATTTTCTATCAGATTGTCTCTTTATTGTGAGTAGTATTTCTTTATATTCTAGTAACAAACTATAGAAATGATCCCTGAAAGTATAATGAGTGCTGTCCATTGGAATTTTCTGCATAATCCAATATGTTTATTGTGAAAAGTGCCTAGTACAAATGAGGAAGTATATATTTTTTTAAAGATTTTATTTATTTATTTGAAAGAGGGAAGGAGAACATGAGAAGGAGGGTCAGAGGGAGAAGCAGACTCCACATCAAGCAGGGAGCCTGATGTGGAATTCAATCCAGGGACTCCAGGATCATGACCTAAGCTAAAGGCACTTGCTTAACCATCTTAGCCACCCAGACACCCAAGGAAGTGTATTTTTAATTGTATTTAACTTTAATTAATTTAAATTGAAACAGCTACATTAGCTAATGGCTACCATATTGAACAGTGCAGTTCTAGATACCAGTCCTTATCAGATATATCTTTTGTAACTATTTTCTCTCAGTCTGTGGCTTGATTATCCATTTTTTAAAAAGATTTATTTATTAGAGAGAGAGAGAGAGAGGGCACAGGAGCAGGAGAGGTAGAGGAAGAGGGAGAGAGCATCTCAAGCAGACTCCAAACTGAGGGCAGAGCCTGACAGGGGGTTCAATCTCATGACCTTGAGATCATGACCTGACCCCAAACTGAGTTAGTTGGTTAACTTACTGTGTCATCCAGGTGCCCCCTGACTCTTCATTTTTTTAAATATCCTTTTTTTTTTTTTAAAGATTTTATTTATTTGACAGAGAGAGACACAGCAAGAGAGGGAATACAAGCATGGGGGGTGGGAGAGGGATAAGCAGGCTTCCCACTAAGCAGGGAGCCTGATGTGGGGCTTGATCCCAGAACCCTGAGATCATGAACTGAGCCAAAGGCAGACACTTAATAACTGAGCTACCCAGGCACCCTCTTCATTTTTTTTTTTTAAATGTTATCTTTTGATGAGCAAAATTTCAAATTCAATCAAGACTAATTTTTCAGTTTTTTTTTTAATGGCTATTGCATTCTATGTCCCAGTTAAGAAATTTGTGATTACTCTTAAGTCAGTGGGTTTATGGTCAACCTTGATGATGTGGGATGAGAGTCACTGTTGTTTGAGTAACACTGTTGAAAAGATATTTGTTCCCTGATTGGATACCTTGGCACCTTTTTGAAGAACAAAAAAATTGTGTAAGTGCGGATCTATTTCTGTCCTGTTCTCTTGTATTAATCTATTTGTTGAGCTTCATGTCATTACTATACTGTTTCGTTTACTGTAGTTTTATTTTAAGTCTTAAAGTTAGAAGTGTGAGCCCTCTGATTTTGTTCTTTTTCAAGATTGTTTTGAGTATTTTATGTCCTTTGAATTTCCATAGAAATCTTAGAGTCAAGTTGTTAATTTGGATTATGACTGGGATTTTGATGATTTAGATGTAATGAAAGAAACATTTGATATATATATATATATATATATATATAAAATTTTATTTATTTATTTATTTGACAGAGAGAGAGAGAGAGAGCATAAGTAGGCAGTGTGACAGGCAGAGGAAGAGGGAAAAGCAGGGTCTCCACTGAGCAGGGAGCCCAATGTGGGGCTCTATCCCAGGACCCTGGATCATGACCTGAGCTGAAGGCAGTCGCTTAACTGACTGACCCACCCAGGTGTCCCTATTTTTTTAAAATGGATATTTATATAGGTTGACATATTTTAATACTTTCTCAAGAAGGAAAACAGGGTCTGATCAGTCTCCTATGACCCAGGCCAGAAGAGAACCTATAATAATATGTTTCTTCCATTTTGTATTGTTTACTTAGAAAGGACTTTGGACAATAATTTCTTTGGCAGAAACTGTGGTTAGAGTTGCAAACTCTTTGGAGCATGAGAAGTCAAAAATCTAGGTCCCAAGAAATGGTATAGAAACGACTTCCAAGATGAACTAGTGATTCTAAATGTGAAAAACCCCTATATAACTCTTTGATTTATGTCTTATTTAAGGAAGGCAATAAACTTTGTGCTTTTTCTGGTCTGCAGCATCTCTAAACTATTTTGCCTTTATTTTTCTCAAAATTATTTTGGGAAAAGGGAAGTTACACAACCTTGTACTCTTCAATATGAGCTTGGAAAGTAAATCTACAGATTGTTTAATCTTTTCATGTTGCATATGAAGAAATATGAGAGGCTCAACCCACTGAACCACCCAGGCTCCCCAGAGAGAAACTATTTTGATCATTGAGAGAAGAGCAAAAAGAGTAGAACTGTAACACTAATTTTTCTTTCACTAGAAAGTGAGTTCAATTGTTATCAAAAGTAGATTCAAGGGGAACCTGGGTCACTCAGTTGGTAGAGCATGGGACTCTGGATCTCAGGGTCATGCATTCAAGCCCCATGTTGGGCATGGAACCTACTTTAAAATAAAAGGTGTGCTCAATTGTTACTAAGAAAAACATAACTTGATTTGTGAAGCAAAGATAGTCTTCAATTCACTGCCTTCATGTGTCTATTCTTTAGTACCGCATATTAAAATAACATTTTATGAGGTTTGATAACATAACAACTATTAATACTAAAATAATAACACTTAAAATTCTCAACATAGGTGCAAAATACATGAAGGATTTAATTTCTTAGCAAAATATGCATATTTTTATATGGCAAAAAAGAATTGCCATTATATGTCGATTATATCTCAATAATTAAAAAAAAAACAAAACTGCTACAAGAAACCATACCTTGACTATATTATTACCAAAATCTGGGTTACTGAATATTAGTTATCCATTGCTGCATAACTAATTACCATAAACTTGGCAGCTTAAACAACATACTTTTTTTTTTAAACGAGATTTATTTATTTGAGTGAGAGTAAGCAAGAGAATACAGGGAGCGGGAAGGGGCAGAGGGAGAGAGAGAATCTCAAGCAGACTCAAAGCTGAGCTCGGAGCCCTATGTGGGGCTCTATCCCACTACCCTGAGATCATGACCTGAGCTGAAACCAAGAGTTGGACCAACTTTTAACCAACAGCTTAACCAGCTGTGCCACCCAGGTGCTCCAAAGAACACACATTTATTATCTTACGGTTTCTATGGATCAGGAATCTGGGTACAACTTAACTGAGTCCTTTGTTTCATGATCTTTCATAAGGCTACAAACACAGGGTCATCCAGGGCTGGAGTCTCATTTGAAAGCTCACCTGGGAAGCATCTACTTTCAATCTACTTCCAATCTGGTTGTTGGCAAAATTTGATTCCTTGCAGACTGTTGGACAGAGGGCCTCAGTTCTTTGCTGGCTGTCACCTGCTTCTTGCCACATGGCCTTTTCCATAGGCAGTTTATAACATGGCAGTTTGCTTTGTCAAAGCCAGCCAGGAGGTGCCCTAGAAAGCCAGAAGTTACAGTCCTACATATTGTAATCACAGAAGTGACATTCTATCACTGTTGTTGTATTCTGTTGGTGAAAACCAATTTATAGGTCCTGGTCACACTTAAAGGGAGCGGATTACAAAAGGTATCAATACCAAGAGACAAGAATCATTTTGGGCCATCTTAGAGTCTGTTGGCAAGAAACTGATTCTTGTATAACATAAGCTACAGAGAGGTGCCCACGAAGAGATCATTCTCAATTAATTCTAAAATCCATAAGGAATTAGTGAGATTGGCTTAAATAGATTTCCTGTTAACTATATAGCATCATAAACTAATAAGTGCCAACTAATAAGCACATTATTTTCTTCTTCTACTATTCTGTTCTTTGTCCAGTACTGTCAATTATGATATGAGATAGCCCTATATCAGACCCTGGAAAAGTGGCAAATAGTACTTCAGAAAAGTATTAGAGAAAATATAATTATATGTGTATATATTTCATCAGCAAATTGTACTGCATTAGCAAATGGTGTTTATTTTGTTATACTGGTAACATATCTATTAAAAATGTCATTCTCAACAGCACATTGCCAGCATGTTCCTTCACATTAATGGCCTTGGTTAAGTAAAACCCTAATTCTTGCACATGATTAGAAACTTGCAAAAGAGATTCAATGTGGCATTGATATAATAAAGTCTTTGACTTTGAGAAATTGACAGAACTTCTTTTGGTAATTAAAAGAACTTTTTGTATTCTTAAATCAAGACACCAGTTTTTAAACTACTTAAAATAATTATGCCCCAAATGAGTATTTTCTTTTTTTTTTTTAAGATTTTTATTTATTTATTTGACAGGGAGATCACAAGCAGGCAGAGAGGCAGGCAGAGAGAGGAGGAAGCAGGCTCCCTGCTGAGCAGAGAGCCCGATGCGGGGCTCGATCCCAGGACTCTGAGATCATGACCTGAGCCGAAGGCAGCGGCTTAACCCACTGAGCCACCCAGGCGCCTCCAAATGAGTATTTTCTATGCAAAAATATTTTTCTCTGTTTTAAAGACTAGCAAAGACTGGAAAAGCCTGAGATGGAAGAGATTAGTAATTATCACTTCAATAGTGTTTAGACTGTTGTGTTATAGTCAGTAGATGGCCGCTAATAAGAATGAAAGTAAATTTATTAGCCTGAATCATAGGTGGTCAGGAAAATCCTACTTTTTTTTTTGGAAGATTTTATTTATTTATTATTTTAAGAGAGAGAGGGAAAGAGAGACAGAGAGCATGCTCAAGTTGAGGGGAGGGACAGAGGGAGAGAGAGAATCTCAAGCAGACTCCACACTGAGCACAGAGTCCAGTGCAGGGCTCCATCTCACAACCCTGAGATCATGACCTGAGCTGAAATCAAGAGTCAGATGCTTAACTGACTGGGCCACCCAGGCACCCCTGGAAAATTCTATTTTAAGATGCAGTGAAAAATGGACCCAAATATTGCCTACAAGTTTGTTTGGTATGAATTGGAGCATTTTGAACAGCTTAAGAGCTGTGTGGAAGGTTGAAGACAAAGATAAACTTCAGACTTTGAAGTCTGTCTGTCTATCCTAGATCATATTGATATTATAACCCTTAATGATGGTATTTCCACTTTATTGCTCTAAATCAGCATGCAGATGTATTTTGAGAGATTATAGTGGTTTGGTAGGAGCTCTTTACTTTTATAAATGGATGGAACAAATTTTTTGCTTGCATATTTATAACATGTCATGTGTAATCCCTATATATATGGTTAATAAATCCTAAATAGAGGGACGCCTGGGTGGCTCAGTTGGTTAAGCAGCTGCCTTCGGCTCAGGTCATGATCCCAGCGTCCTGGGATTGAGTCCCACATCGGGCTCCTTGCTTGGCAGGGAGCCTGCTTCTCCCTCTGCCTCTGCCTGCCACTCTGTCTGCCTGTGCTCACTCTCGCTTCTCTCTCTATGACAAATAAATAAATAAAATCTTAAAAAAAAAATCCTAAATAGAAAAGGTTATTAAATGAATTGAAAAGATTTGGTATCAGAACACCAAGTAGACTAAGACATTATGTAAGCTTATATTATTATATTATTATTATTATAGAGGACATCCTCACATTTGGGGGGCTGTGTACCACAGACAAAAATCTACATTATCTCCTTTTCCCTGAAGAAAATAGAACTTCACATTAGCTGATAGGGAGGTTTGGTATCTTGATGGGGCTCTGCTTTGTCATTGTCCTTGGTGTGTTCTGTTCTCTAAAGTACACAGGAAAATTCTCTTCTGAATACAGAATGAAGTAAGGTTTTAGCAAAATCTTGTAGAGACTTACGTCTTCTAATCTCTAGGATAGAACTGGAGGGTAGGAAGGACTTGGCTGAATGAATACAGGCTTGGTACCTGGAGAAAATGAACTAAAAAAGCAAAAGCACGAGAATACTAAGGCTCTGTGTGTAGCAAGTATTTGTCTTGGGTGACAATACTTTTTCTAAATTCTGATTGTGTGGCTTCTATTTCAGGATAGGATCTTCTCTGAAGCCTTAAACAGTAAATAGAGAATATATTCAGCTATAACTCGAGCCCTGTGACCTTTGTCCAAGGATTCAGCTCAGTCTTATAAATCAGAAGTTCAAATGTCAAATCACCCATGATTTATCCAGCTTTGAATACTGGCATTTAGAAACCCATCCTGTCTCATTCTAGAGGTAGATTTTTAGTCAGTGGGAGGTCTATTCTCAGAAGACTATCTAGTCTAAGACTATACATACATTTGCTTTATGTAATTTTAAAAAATAAGACTGGGGAATTTCTGTGACAGCACCTTGGTTAACTTGAGCTAAGGTACTAAAAAGTGTTTGATATGGGAAAACTTTTTAGACCAGGTTTCCTACAGAGAGATTGACTCACTGAGAAGCTATTTACCTAAGCAGAAATAATTTATATTTCAATATGAAAATTTATATTAGATATAGGTAAGAAACAGTGTCATGTTTAGTCATGAGCAGAGATATTTAGAAACAAATCACACCATAGGACAAAGTAGGGGCAATAAATGGGGCTGTCATTTAGACAGGTCCATTGATGGGGTAAGGTTGTCATTTCAGCAAGCCCTCTGGACAGGATAAAATGTTCAGTTGGGGACAACAACTTTAAACTGAAGGAACTGGCACAAGTTTCTAAGCTTTAGTTAGTATATTTAACAGACAGGAAACTAATATTCTCTTCTTCCTTAGTGAATTGAACAGAGGAATGAAGCATGTTCTCAGCTGAAAAGTGAGGCTTATGGACAGTGGATGAGGCAGGCACTGCTCCTGTGTGGAAATCTGAACTTTCAGGATCTCTGTGGTCACCTGAGTATCTTTTTGTGGGGGGGGTGGAGGGAGGGAATCTAGCAGATACAAATACATGCTTTCTAGGAAATAATACAAAGTATTACTCTATTCATAGTTAGGAGACATTTAAAAGAGTCCTCTTTGTTTTGAACAATACTTATTTGTTCATTTCTCTTGGGTGGTAGAAACCAGGACTGTGCCTATGTAGTGTCCAGATGACCACATGGTGATGTGACCTTTAATCTTCAAGATCTTTATCTATTTATACCAGCATTGATTGAGATGCCAGACCATGCAGATTCTTGCCAAGTCTTCTCTTATTCTTGACCTTAAGTTCTCTTAAAGATCAGCTTTCTCTCGGCCACTCTTACAGGAGTTCTCTCAGACTGTCTGCCTACGCACAACACTCAGCTGTTTTTATTCTGTGGTTCTGCCACTACATTGGTAATGGGGGCATTGATTCTATTGTTCTTATATCTCTTACCCTGATTTGGGGCTCGGATGTTCCCCCTCTTTACTGAGATTCAATAGGAGAGAGGTAATCACAGTGTATCACGTTCTTTCTTTGACTCTGTAATAAGCACTAATTATTTTAACTTCAAATAACAAAAGTCCTAATCAGCAGTGGTTAAAATAATTAATTATCTCACACAACAAGAGCTCTGGAGATTCAGTTCAGTACTGGCATAACAGCTTAACTATATGACTAAGAATTTATCTACCTGACATATTTTCACTTCATTACCCTTAGCTGTTGGCTTTTGTCATTTATCTGTTATCACTGTGCTTCTCATGTTCACCAGATGACTGTCACACCTCCAGGTGTAACTTCCATGGTTAAGATGGGAAAAAGGAGTAGCATCAGTTATGTTCTACCTTATAGCAAGCTTCTTAGAAGCTCCTCCAGAAAATTTCCCTGACACCATGTTGTCCAGAACTATACCATACATGCCAAGAATTATGTCTAGAATTAGCAAGTGAGACTAGGAAAGTATTTGGTTTTCCATCCTCTATAGTTGTATGATGCAAGGAAATTGAGGGTTGAAAATGTTATCTGGCTTAAGAACTTGTGAATATCTAAGTTCTCACTTTTCTTCTGTCTTGATTCCCCATAATCCCACAAAATTTTATATAGTTTTTCTAGGACAGATATTGAGTTGGTTTATTCAATATCCATTTCCAATAATTTTTTCCATTGCTTTCCTCTAGGTTAAAGATATGTATATGTTTGATTTCTCAGCTTCTTTTGCTTTTAGGGGTGGTCATGTGAACTGGTTCTAGCCAGTTTGGTGTGTATATGGCTTCTCCCCCCCCACCCCCAAAGGGCAAATACTCACTAGAGAAAACTTTTTATCTTTGTCATTCTCCTCTTTTCCTGTGTGGAACATAGCCTTGATGGCTGGACATGCAGCCACCGTCTTGGGGACAAAATAAGGGCAACAAGATGATGGAACCTAAAGAATGAATTTGGCACATAATAACACAGTGGAGTCACTGCATCAGACCTGAACAGTCTACCAGTGACCTTTTCTTTATGAGACTAATACATCTCTGCTTATTTAAGACAATGACAGAGTTTTCTGCTACTTGCAGCCAATGTAATCCTAATTTATATAGGTAAGAAACCATGTTTTTATATCATGTGTTTCTCCCAAAGGTATTGTCTTTGCCAGAGCTGTCTCCATTCTCCTTAAAGGTCCCAATTTTGAAAACTGAAAACAAAGAAACAAATTTCTTTTCTCTAATATTTTTATGTATCATAAAATGATGCCACATAGTTTATCAAAATAGGGAAGAGCTATATAAGTAACAAGGAATTATAGGGGAAAAAGTCTTTATAAATACTACACAACATATCTTACCATAGTTATAAGTACACAGAAACACGCCCAAATTAGGCCAAAGCAGAAGAAAGAGAATTTATTAGATGGCTGTAGGTATATCTTATGGATCTACAAATAGGAAGTATAGCTTGAACCTCACTATGGACTAGAACCAGGAATTGGAAAGCTATTATGAATCAGTGCAGTTGTTCTCCTCTCCCTCTTTGAACACATGATCTCTTATGGTCTGCTTTATTCTTCTCTCTTGGCATTAGCTTTTTCTGCTTCTCTGTGCACAAAGAAGAAATTAGTCACTTCAGCCTTACCATTTCCAATGCAAACTAAGATTGAGTAACATCTCTTGTTTTAAAGTTTTCTGGAGAAAGATTCTCTTGGTCCAATTTTATTTTTGTGTCTATCTTTAACTCAGTTAGTGACCATGGGATGGGGTCAGATGGCTTAGAAATTCTTGGGAGAAAAGGGAGAATAGTCTTTTGAGAAGGGGCCATGGATGTGTGTGTGTGTGTGTGTGTGCACGCGCGTGCATATATGTGTGTGTTTGTGGCAGTGGTTGCTGGAGAAGAAATAATGGACGTCTCTACAACTCTTCTGATACTCTACTCTGCTGAAAGGTAAATCAAATTAATGATTTATTCATTCTACAAACACTGATATTACTTGTTCCTCCCTTTATGTTCTATCTCAGAGAATGTCAGGACCATTTATCTAATTGTCCATGTCATAAACGTCTACATAACCAATAAGCAGCACAATAGCTAACATTTATTGAATATGTGTACTTTGTGATAGGTATTCTGCATGCATTATTTTATGTATGTATGTATGTTTATATTTTCTACATGCATTATTTTAAATTTAACCTTACAACAACCCTACAAGTAGGTATTATCTATTTTATAAGCAAACATTTCTCTTGGATTACTATAATAACCTTCTACCTCCCTAACCCTGGTCACACCTCTCCCAACCATTTTTTAAAATCTGATAATCCGTAGTAATTCTAAAATAGATATCTAATTATGTTGTTTTCTCAGTTTAAGCCCTTCTGTGGTTCCCCTAGGATAAAGTCCCAATTCCTTTAAATGATATATAAAGTCTTTTATGATCTATGCACTCTTCATCTTTGCCAACTTCCATCTCTCTGCACCATCTTGTACCTCATACTCTATTTGCAAGCCTTGAAAATTATTTAAAGTTCTTACCAGTTCATTTCTTACTCTGCACAACCACCCTCTAGCTGTTCTCTCAGCTGATGCCTACACATTACCTACATTAAGGATTCATCTTAGAGGTTACCCTATCCAAAAGACTTCCCTGAATGATTTAGGTGCGCCTTCTTTGTAATTCTGTATCTCTCAGTGCTTTTTTCCTATACTTATTACACTATGCTGAACTGTCAGTTAACTTATTCTGTCTCTGACACTGATTGGTAAAGTCCTCGAGTGGAAGGATTTTATCTGGTTTTGTTGAAAATTCTATGTTTAGGGTAGTACTTGGTCATAGTAAGTTGCTCAGTAAATATTTGTTCAATGAATGTATCTTCATAAGTCTAGAAGAAGTTGAAAAGCCACTTGGACAGAAACAGATATTCAGCATTTCTTGCTTACTGAGTGGATTATTCTGACAGCCATTCTCTTTATTCTTATTGTTTGGGCTTATAATTTATAAAAATTGAGCAGATAAAAATTGATAAAATTAACTGAGAAAACATATTGCAAAATAAGAAAGTGATAAGCCAAAGGAAGCAGTAAAGTGAGATTGGGGGAGAAAAGGCAAGGAACTGAATTTTTTTCAGAGCTTATTTAATCAAATGTACTTGTTAGTAAATCTAATCCTTGCAATAATTCTTTGAGACTGAAATGTTGTGCCTGTAGTAAAGACAAGAAAATTGAAGACCAAAGTAGAGCAAAACAAACTGAATGATTATACAACAAATTCTCTACAAATAAGAAGCAAACAACAGAAATTAAAATCAACCTTAAAAAATATGGAGAATATGCCAGAGTAAGCCAACCTACTCCCTAACTGATCCTTTTGCTGGGTCTGGGTTTCTGTATCAGCTTTCTAGCTTTTCTTGTACCTCTGTTTCCTTCACTCTCATCTGCTTTGGATGTAGGAATACTTCATTCCTCTATACAAAATGAATTCCACTTTTGCTCTCAAGTTTTGTCTCACTTAACTTTTTCATGAGTGAAACTGACTTTATTAGACCTGCTTTCTGATTTAACTAAACTTTTCTGAGCCCAGCAAAGCACCTGACTTCTCTTTCAGGGAATTGTAAGCAACACGGCAGTAAATATAAATATAAATATAAATATAAATATAAATATAAATATAAATATAAATATAAATATATATATATATATATAAATACACACACATATATATACTATTATTGTAGATCACGCGGGTTCCGTGGGGGTGGGGGGAGGTAAAATCCTTAGGGGTGGGAATGTTTAAGTTACCATATTCTGCGCAGTGAGAATCTGGACTCATTTTCAAGTTACACAGTTTCCTACTTCTTTTCAGTTGGGTCAAGTCGCTAGACTTTGTTAAATCTCATTTATTACTACTGAAAAGAGAATACTAGTAAGAGGCTTCTATCTACCTACCCGAGGATTTCTGTTAAGGCCCAACAGATGAGGTATGTAAAAAACGCTTCACAAACATTTGGTTAAACTCCGTAAAACATTTGTACCTGGCTACGAACGAGACTGCATTAACTTGGGTTTCCCCGCTGAAGAAATTAAAAGACGGCTTGTCTCTAGGGAGAGGAAGCCGAGCGTTACTACGTGACGTCATCACCCCACGCCGGCCGCGACGGTTTCCGGGTTGGGCTTAAAGCCGTGTTCCACGCTATGGGGTTTTGGCGGCGTTTGTTGAGTTTTGGCTGGGTATCGCTTCGGGGGGGTGGCGGGACAGGTGTCCCGCGTGGGGGAAGCCGAGTGTTGGTTTGTCGGCGCCAGGTTCGTGGTGCTGCTGGACAGGGGGAGGCGGGAGGGACGGAGATGCTCGGGCGGCAGGGCCGTAGGTGCCCTGGCATAACCTCTTGCGGAGGCCTCACCTCAGACCTTAACGGGTCCCCGCCAACTAGGCACCAAAGTGAGACCCCGGTTGGCTGATGTCCCCAGTTTCCAAGCAGGCCCCCAGTAGGACCTGGCCGAGGAGTGGTGGAATATGAAACAATTCTTGAACATGGATGTGTGACTTGTGCATTGTTTTATCTGTTTATTTAGAAAATAGATTAAAGAGAAGTAAACACGTGGAGGATTTAACTCCGTAAAGATACAGTTTACTTACTTTCCATTTTTAATGTCTAAGTATGCTGGCAGGTAAATTTCAGCTTAAACAGTGTATTTCCACGACTGTGATCAATAGTGGTAGGTAGATAGTATAAAAGATAACAAATAGAGATCAAAATTAGCCTAGAAAGGAAGGCCCGCTAACAAACTACGAATTTTTACTTTAAAGGCATGATAATAGAGATGGCTTATTTTAAAACCTTTTTTTTTTTTTTTTTTTGAGTTATCTGGTGCTGACAATGAGACCTTAAAACAAAGAAGAATGCAAATCATGTCCCGAGGACTTCCAAAGCAGAAACCAATAGAAGGTGTAAAGCAAGTTATAGTTGTGGCTTCTGGAAAAGGTGGAGTTGGAAAGTCTACTACAGCAGGTATTATAGGATATAAGATATTCTGATCTCAAGTAGGAATTTATACCAACTGGCAAGTGCACAGCATTAAAATTAATAGTTTTGATTTTTAAAGAGTTATTTGTGAAATTGCTAATAGCTGATTTTGTAGTAACAGGAGTTGGTAGTGATTAGGAAGTTAGATTAGCAGTTTCTAAAAGCTAGGTACATAGCCAGATGCTTGACTCCTTAACTGAGGAAAAGGTGGTCAGATTATCCATCAGATCTTCAGTTTACCTAACTGTAAAATAACAATGATAACCTTTTTCATAGGGTGGTTATGTAAATTAAACAAGCTAGCCACTTAGCTCAGAATGTCTTAGTAAGTGCTCAATATTTGCTTGCTGTTATTTTTTAAACATTTAATAACTTTAATACTAAATTATTTCTGTTCTTTGATGTTCTCTTCCAGTCTATGAATGTACATATAGCTACAAAATTGCAGTGAGACTTTTTAGATTATTAAGACCTTTTTCATTTAACCATAATGTAATTTTCAACATTTATAAAATAAGCATTGATCTAATATTTGAAAAAAAAATTTTTTTAAACATTTTATTTATTTATTTGACAGAGAGAGAGATCACAAGTAGGCGGAGAGGCAGGCAGAGAGAGAGAGGAGGAAGCAGGCTCCCCATTGAGCAGAGAGCCTGATGCAGGGCTTGATCCTACGACCCTGGGATCATGACCTGAGCCGAAGGCAGAGGCTTTAACCCACTGAGCCACCCAGGCACCCCTGAAAATGTTTGTAAAGGTTTAACATTGTTTTAATTGTTTAAAATACCATCTAATCTTTATATCTTTTCTATTAACAATACTGGAGCAGAAAATTTGTTTTTGGTGGCTCTTTTTAATTGATTGTAGATTTCATGGTGACTGAAATGCTGCTTTCAGATTCATAGGAGAAATGTCACCAGAAAAAGAAGAGTTACCATCCAAGACTAATAACTGGATATTCCCAAAATTTTTCAAAAGAAATTTTAATTTTTTTTTAACGATTTATTTATTTGAGAGAGGGCGAGAACAAGCAGATGGAGGGGCAGAGGAAGGAGAGAATATCCTTAAGCAGAGTATCTGCTGAGCATGGAGCCTAATGCCAGGCTCTATCCCAGGGCCCTGAGATCATGCCCCAAGCCAAAATCAAGAGCTAACCAACTGAGCTACCCAGATGCCCCAGAATTTCTTATTTCTAAAATGATTATTCTGGTGTAATAATGTAAAAGGGTAATGATTTCCCTTCTTCCGGTCCTACAACACAACTTGTATTATTAATTTGGAGTCATAAATCCCCCACCCCTTTTTTTAAAGATATGCTTATTTTAGAGACAGGTTGAGAGAGAGAGAGAGACAGAGCATGAACAGGACGGGCAGAGGGAAAGAAGAGAATCTCAAGCAGACTCTTGCACTGAGTGCAAAGCCTGACTCAGGGCTCAACCTCACAACCCCGAGATCAAAATGTGAGTTAAAATCAAGAGTGGGCTGCTTAACTGCCTGCACTACCAGGCGCTCCTGGAGTTATAAAATACTATTATCTTATTGTTGCCTTGTATTTTCAGTCATTAATATAGGAATGGCTGCTAATTCAAGTCTTATCCAGTCGATCTTTTTTTGCAGGTAATTTTTAAAAAATGACTATTTGTTGATTTTGGTGTAGTTCCAGATTGTCAAGATCTTTTAAATTACAGTTGTTTTTTTTTGTCAGACTATTAACCTAAAGTTGGGGAATATATGTACCTTAAAATTCTTCAGTTCCATTGAAATCAATGACATTTTGAAATAAGAAGGGCTAGTACGGAGTTTTGTGACTAAAGATCTTATGTATTTAAAATGCCATTTTTAGTGATTTCCCAGTATAGCAGTTTCATGGTTGTACAACCAGCTACAAATCCAACTATATAGTTTATTAGCCTAATTTTTTTTTCTCATTTTTACCTGAAGTAATTGTGGAAGAGTTTTTCAGATGTTTTGAAGAAAATAAGACTTACCAAGTATTATAGTTATAATAGACCTCTAATATTATTATTGTTTGATAGATACTGTATTATTACTTAAGAAAGATTAGTGATTGTTCCAATGCTATATGCTACACATTTTTACTTTCTTTCCTAAGGGTCTACAATCCATCCATTTAATATTTTGTTTTTAAAATTTAGAAGCTTTGGGGCACCTGGGTGGCTCAGTGGATTAAGCCGCTGCCTTCGGCTCAGGTCATGATCTCAGGGTCTTGGGATCGAGTCCCGAGTCAGGCTCTCTGCTCAGCAAGGAGCCTGCTTTCCCCCCACCCCCCGCCCCCACCTGACTCTCTGCGTACTTGTGATCTCTCTCTCTCTGTCAAATAAATAAATAAAATCTTAAAAAAAAAAAAAAATTTAGAAGCTTTTAGTCTTTGGTTCTAGAATCCACCTCTTCTTGTTTTTTGAAAATTCAGAGTACATTTATTTGTTTTCAGTAAAGTGAATTCCTTTGGATGCTGTGTGATTACTTGGACTGGTTAAAGTTGGAAAATATTTTCATGATATCCCTAAGTTCTTTGAGTTTTATGCAATATAATTTGTTGGGTCTGTAGGCTAGTACTTGTTTAAAATATTGTTTTTGTTTTTGGTTAGCGGATCATCTATTGCCAAGGAATGTGACAGCATTTAAATAGGAAAATATATGAAAATATATGCAGCTGTGACAAACAGTAGTATTTCAGTAATGCCCCTTCCTTGCTTTTTTTCTTTGTTAGCATTAAACCATCTGTCCCAAAGAACTGGCCTTTACTTTTTTTCTAACAGCTCTGTCTGCATATAAATACACATATATATATATGTTTGAAACTAAATATATGTTCCAAACGATCTCAAAATTTTTCCCATTTGCATATGTATGCTAGAGATTTTTTTTCAGTTCTAATGGTGATACATGGTTAATACATTCTCTGATTCCATTGTGTAAATGTGAGAGGATCCTAACAATGAAATGATGTATTCTCTAAAAGTTTCTGCTTAATACTTAGATTATATAACCTGTAATATACCTGAAATTCAGAATTATTTGATAATTTATAAAAATTGATTTGTCAAGTGTCATGTCCTAGTCTAAGTACTTTATATCAGTATTTCATTTAATTCTCACAACAGTTATGAAAGAGGAATTATCCTCATTTTATAGAGGAGGAAAATAAATTTAGGGGTAAAATATCCTACTCAAGGTTATGTAATAGAAGGTGGTAGAAGTAGGATTTGAACCAGGTCTGCCTTGAAAATTTATGCTCTTAACTACTTTAAAGGAAGTAATCTCAGCATCATTAATGACATTGTTCTGTTAAAGGTGGTTGATTCACAGTATGAAAGTCTACTTATTGTTCTTGGAATTTTGTTACCTTGGGATCTCTTCATCTCAGGTGTAACATACCTCTGTTGCTGGGCTCAAGGTGGTTTGGGGACTACTTTCCTTCTTTATGTCTTTGGGATTCACTAGCAATAGGCAGTTTTGGGAACATGTTTTACTACCTTACCTTTGACCCTCTTCTCTTTCCTTTGCACGTGGTCCAGCCTTTCATACAGGGGTATTTGTGAGTTAGGTACTTGGAATTCCTGCATTATCAGCATTTATGTTTAAAAGGCAAAGGATCATATACATTTTTATTTGTTAAAAGGTATATACTTTTTTGGCAAAATGTTTTTGAAAATAATTGAACTATATATATCAGTAACACTGTTTTTTAAAAGCTAAGTAGATTATTTAAACAACATTATAACAGATTATAAAAATGAGTCATTTAAAATGTTAACTGTAGGGCAGACATCTATTGCTTATGTTGGGATATTACTGTCTTTTTGTCTTTTTTACTTTCTGTGTTCTCTCTCTGTCTTTATTTTTTATAAGTAAAGGAAATATATTAAAAATTTCTGTGCTTTTGTTATTACATTGAAATTATTAGAAGGCAAACTGAATTTTAGTAGAAGTAAAGTTACTAAGTTTAATTACTTTCTTGTTTCTTACAGTGAACCTTGCACTTGCACTAGCAGCGAATGATTCGGTAGGTGTTTATTAATAAAAATGTTAATTCATTAAAATGTTTTTTAAGAAAATGATAAAGAGTGTATTTTTCATTTATTCTGTCAGGGGCTATATCATGTAGCTGTATTCCCTTGCTTTTCTTTAAGGAACTAAGAAGTCTGCCATAAGTACTGAGTACATCTAATGGTAATGATGAAAATGGAAGGGGTCAAAGAATTCAGGCAGCGTTTGGAAGGTAGAGAAGGCAAGAAAATGGATTCTTCCTTAGAGCTTCCAAAAGATAATGTGATTCTGCCAACACCTTAATTTTAGCTCATTGAAACCCATTTTGGACTTCTGTGATAATTTCTCACAGTAGAAGTAGGAAATAAATACAGGAAATCATTTTTCTTAGTTCTTAGATTTCCAAAGATGTCTTTATTTTGCCTTTGTATTTGATTTGACTTTGATTTGCCTAGATGTAGAATTCCAGGTTCAAAATAATTGCATCTCTGAACCTTGTAAACAACATTCCTTTTTCTTTTGTCATGCTAATGAAATATCTGATGCTAGTCTGATTCATATTGCTCTGTAATAACCTATGTTTTTCCCCTCAAAGCTTTTAGAGTTTTATTTATGTCTTTTAAGTTCAGAAATGTCACAAATATGCATCCACTTGTTGACTTCAAAATTTTTTACCTGGCTGGATATTAGCCAGGCATTTATCAAGTTTTGAAATTTCTTCCTTGATTACTTTAAGTGGTGTGTTTGTTCTGTCTCCAGAAATCTATTAGATAGATATTAATCCTTTATGCATGTTAATTTTTTTTTAGAAGATTTTATTTATTTATTTAACAGACAGAGATCACAAGTAGGCAGAGAGGCAGGCAGAGAGAGAGGGGGAAACAGGCTCCCCACTGATTGGAGAGCCTGACGTGGGGCTCGATCCCAGGACCCTAAAATCATGACCTGAGCCGAAGGCAGAGGCTTAACCGACTGAGCCACCCAGGTGCCCCTGCATGTTAATTTTTCTCTCATATTCTCCATATCTGTCTTTTGTTTTATGTTTTAGAAGATATCTTAGACTATTTTCCACATACTTTGTTGGGTTTTAGTTATTATTTAGCCCTTCTGATTTTTATTTTTAAATTCCAGAATTGTATTTTTTCCAGGTTTCCAGAACTCTTTCTTATATTACAAATACTGAGAAATAATGCGTCTATCATTCATTTGAATCTCTCTGAGGATGCTAATTAAAACTAATTCAAAAATTCTTCCTTTTAGTGATCTCTACTTACTTAGCATGGTGGTTTTTTAAATGTGGTCCTCAGACCAGCAGAATCATTATCACCTGGGAACTTGTTGGACATGCAAAATCTTGAGCACATCCTAAACCTAATGAATCAGAATCTATGAAGGTAGAATTCTGCAGTCTCTTTGTGTGTTTTCTCTACAACCTATTTTTAATTTGATTTAATTTAATCTAATTTTTTTATAGAAGTGGATTCAACTTACAGTGTTATATTAGCTGGAATCTATGATTTAATCAGCCCCCTAGATGATTTTGATGCATGCTAATGTTTGAGAATTATGGATTTAGAGTTTGTGAAAACTCTTGTCTGCTGATGACATCCTTTTTTGTTTTCTAGTGTGGTTATATTTTTTATTTGGTTTTAAACCATTTTTTCTTTTGTTGTTTCAATGGGAATTTGGAAAGAAGAGAGATAATCATGTGTTTTTAGGCAGCCTTATTGAAGTAAGAGCCAGTAATATATTTTTAAAAATAATTTCTCTTAGGGGACTGAGTTACCCCGAGAAGAGACACCATCTTTCTTAAAGAAGGAAGGAGACAGGGAAGAGTCAGTAGATGGAAAGGTAGATAATTTGTAGATGTACGGATTTTTTTTTTTTTTTTAAGATTTTATTTATTTGACAGAGACACAGCAAGAGAGGGAGCACTAGCAGGGGGAGTGGGAGAGGGAGAAGCAGGCCTCCTGATGAGCAGGCAGCCCACTGGGGGCTAGGCTCTATCCCAGGACCCTGGGATCATGACCTGAGCCAAAGGTAGATGCCTAATGATTGAGCCATCCAGGCATCCCAGTGTGGGGATCTTTTAAGTTGGTTATCATTTTAGTCAAAGCCTTGAGTCTTGAGTCAGTGTGAAGCAGCTATGTAATAGGGATCAAAGGATAAAAAGAATAGTTAAAAAGGGGTTGATTCCTTCATGTTAAATATTGCTAATCTTTTTTTTAAAGATGTTTTAAATTTATCTGATAGAGCACACAAGCAGGTGGAGCAGCAGGCAGAGGGGAGAGGAAGAAGCTGGCTTTTTGCTGAGCAGAGCCCAACCTGGGGCTTGATCCCAGGACTCTGGGATCATGACCTGACCTGAAGGCAGATGCTTAACTGACTCAGCCACCCAGGTACCCCAGATATTGCTAGTTTTGATGAAATGGTAGTTCAGAAAATTTTTTTTTTGTTTCTGTGTTTTTGTTTTTTTCCTTTTCTTTCAGAGAGCAGGGTTGAAGGCAGATTCATCTTTAGTGCTTTATATGTATGACGGAAATTGGCAACAAGAAAGGTAAAGCAGTAACACTTTACCTGGCTCATTTAGTAACCTTTAGTATCCTTAGTGTTTTTAATGTTTGTAAAATCTTCCTTAGGAAGGTCTTTAGTATTCTGTGATCCTAATGAAGGTGTTTTTTGTTGTTCATTTCTTGTTTTTTTTTTTTTTTAAAGATTTTATTTATTTATTTGACAGAGAGAGATCACAAGCAGGCAGAGAGGCAGGCAGAGAGAGAGGAGGAAGCAGGCTCCCCGCTGAGCAGAGAGCCCGATGCGGGGCTCGATCCCAGAGCACTGAGATCATGACCTGAGCCGAAGGCAGCGGCTTAACCCACTGAGCCACCCAGGCGCCCCTCTTAATTTTTTTTTTAAGCAAAGTTAGTGTTTTTGATTCGGGACTAGCGTGTTTAAACTGTGCTCTGCCAGAGGACAGCTTGCATATAGAAAAGAAGAGCTATATCTGTTCTATATGATTTATATGTATCTGGCATAGTTTTATACTCTTCTATTTCCCAATCTAATATTTTATTAATATTACACTTATTTGGAGGACATGTTTGGTCCTTGGGGGAAGCTCATGGTTCCTCGCAGCTCTTCTGTTTGCCTGAGTTGATATCGATGGCCAGAATATGTCTCTTTCCGGGGTTAAAAACTCCAGTTAGGATGGTGTCTTTGGAGCCTCTCCAGTAATTCATTCCCAGGGAGGCTTAATTCTGTGGAGTTTGAATTATAAAAGGGGTCTCTGATTTTCTTTTCTATAGGCCATTTTTGTTTAAGCCCTTGCTAACTTTTACCTCCTTTCTTTTCCATGGGTTGTACTTGCCCTTTTTCAGCATTGGAATAGAAGATCCAGGTTCAGGAAAGGGGTATAGGACCAGGAAGCTATTCATTTTACTTTTGATATTGACCTTAGTAGTCTCTAAACAAGATTGTGTAAACCCCAGGGGTGTGTGTAAGATAGTCCATTGGGATGTAGGAAGGAAATTTTTCTTTTCTATTTGTATTAATTTTTATCTTTTAAAATTTATGTTTTTTGTCTATGCTTTATAATTTATACTATGTTAGTATATATAGTACATATGGTAGTTGCAGTGTAATTTATAAACAAATATATTAACATATATTAAGGATATATGCTTAAACATTTTTTACTGATTGGAGTGCATGATCAGAAAATTTCAGATGTCACTAGCCTAGGCAAAAGGAATTTCTGGGCTGGATCAGATGCCCAGGTTATAAGAAGACTACTTTATAGATTGAGGTAAAGGCCTTAATGGGAATAGGGTGCGGCTTTTCCTTTTCCCTTGTCTTTTGTGCTTTCATTTGGGGGATGTAGAAGGTAGTATTGCAGAGCAGAGTTTGAGATCATATGTGCTATGCATCTAAATAATGCATCCGCGGGGCGCCTGGGTGGCTCAGTGGGTTAAGCCGCTGCCTTCGGCTCAGGTCATGATCTCAGAGTCCTGGGATCGAGCCCCGCATCGGGCTCTCTGCTCAGCAGGGAGCCTGCTTCCTCCTCTCTCTCTGACTGCCTCTCTGCCTGCTTGTGATCTCTCTGTCAAATAAATAAACAAAATCTTTAAAAAAAAAAATAAGTAAATAATGCATCCAGTGATTTGTTGGAGCTGACTCATGCTTGTTTGTGAGGGCCAGTTGTTAAATTTTCAGGAATTTGGGAACTAGTTGATACCATGTTGTTACCATGAAATAGGCCATTGTGGGAATATTTAAACCATGGAAGTTGACAAATATTGAAAATCAGAACCCCACCCCATCTTGAGCCATTTGTTAAACATTTCCTGGCACACCACAGATCATATATATTGGCAATCATTTTTTTGATTTTTCTTTTTTCAACCTTTTTTATCTTATTTTATTTGTGTGTGTGTGTTTGTGTTCCAAAATTCATTGTTTATGCACCTCACCCAGTGCTCCATGCAATACGTGCCCTCCTTAATACACCACCAGGCTCACCCAACCCCACACCCTCCTCCACTCCAAAACCCTCAGTTTGTTTCTCAGAGTCCACAGTCTTTCATGGTTCATCTCCCCCTCTGATTTTCCAGTCATTTTTTTTTTTTTTTTTAAGAGAGGGAGAGAGGGGCAGGGCTTGAGGGGAGGGGCAGAGAGAGAATCTTAAGCAGGCTCCACACCCAATGCAGAGCCTGATGCAGGGCATGATCTCACAATGCTGAGATCATGACCTGAGCCAAAATCAAGAGTCTGGTGCTTAACTGACTGACCCATCCAGGTGTTGCCTTTTTTCTGTCTTCTTAACCATGTTATGGGTCTCATTCTTTTACAGTATAAATTTAATAAACAGTGAGAAGGGCACTGAGACTGGGAGAGGGAAACATAAAGACTACCAGATACCATTGATTAGCTCTGTGAGATTCCTGTCAGTTCAGTTCATTTTAGTCCAACAAATATTTGAGTATAACACTTGTTGCCAGATACCCTGGGAATATAAAGAAAAGTAAATGTGCTGTGGGAGTTCACAGCCTAAGACTACATTCACAAAACAGTGTTGTGTGTGTGTGTATGTGTTTGTTTAGGTGTGTATATATTTCTGTGTATCTGTGTATAGATAAATTCGGTTCAGTAATCATTTGTGAGAAGGTGCTAATTAAGACAACAGTAAGGTTTTATTGTGCTTCATAAGAGTAGACACGTTGTGTACTCTTAAAGGTTTTATAATCCTGTGAACACAAAAGGAAGATAAAAGTCTTAAAATGACGAGATATATTCAAGGTCAAATATAGTAGTGTATCCTTCTAGGATGAGTAGCTTTTCTTCCAGAGAAAAGTGATCTTTTTTTTTTTCATAGAGCATTTTCATGCACATAATTGTATTTGGTTCTCACAGAAACCTGTAATGCAATGTCATAGTATTTATCAGTTTTACAGTCTTTATTGATTCTGCCTTATCCTTGCCACATTTCATCAGTCAGCAAATACCCTTGTTTCTATCCCTGCGATGTTTTTCCAATATGTATTTTTCTATTGTCATTATTCCCACTCTAACTAAGACTCACATTACTGTTTGGCTCTTTTATTCATTTTATACTTCAGTTTTTGAGTGCCTCTTCTATCCTAAGCACTTTGTTTGGAGGATACAGAAAGGAACGAGACACATGGTCCCTGTCTTTGAGGAACTCAGACTAGAAGACCACTGCAGTGGTCCAATCTATTACCTGCTTATGCTCAAATCCATTCAGTACATAATGCCTAATTACTCTTACTAAAGCATTATTGGAATTGCATCACTCCTGCTTAGTGTCACTACTGAATGCCTTTGCTCAAGATCTTCAACGATCTGGCTTCCGTCTGCCTTCATAGGTTTGTGTTCAGCCTGTCATCTAAATGGTCTTTGTGCTCTGGCCAATCTGGGTTACTTGAAGTTTTTTGCCAATTTGGGCTTGGATGTACTATGTTCTTGCTGAAATGGAGTGTTTTCTTCACCTTTCTTCAGCTTACATGCCCTGTCTTCCAGACTGCCATTTATGGCTGTGCTGGATATATCATGCATAAGGGTACTTGTCAAGGAGGTTGAGTATGATAGAAATCCAGACTACCCTCTTCTTGTACAACTGTAGGCTGCATTTTGTTTTGTTTTGTTTTATTTATTTATTTATTTTTTAAGTAAGCTCTAGACCTAGCTTGGGACTTGAACTCACAACCCATTAAGAGTCACATGTTATACCTACTGAACCAGCCAGGCACCCCTGCAGGCTGCATTCTGATTCACACAGAGGCACTGTATGAGCAAGCTTTGCCCTGAGGGGCAGCTTAGTGAAGTGTTCCCTAAATTCCTTTCTTTCTCTGTCTTGGGAAATCCAGTAGCACTATTTATTTGTATGATTATTGTTCCCATTCAACCATTCTGGTAATTTTTGTAGTGACAAATGATATAACTAACATTTATTGAGTCAAGCATTTTCCCTCATGACAGATTCTTTTTTTTTTTTTTTAAGATTTTATTTATTTATTTGACAGAGAGAGATCACAAGTAGACAGAAAGGCAGGCAGAGAGAGAGAGAGAGGGAAGCAGGCTCCCTGCCGAGCAGAGAGCCCGATGCGGGACTCGATCCCAGGACCCTGAGATCATGACCTGAGCCGAAGGCAGCGGCTTAACCCACTGAGCCACCCAGGTGCCCCCTCATGACAGATTCTTAACTCATTTATGTTTCATAGCAACCATATGGGAATAGATACTATTATGATCCCTTTTGTAGCTAGAAAGCAGAAGTATTTGGAGGTTGAGTATTTTGCCCAGGGTCACTGAAGAAGTAAATGGCAGAGCCAAGATTTGAATGCTAATCTAGATCCTGTGCTCTTTTTTTTTTTTTTTAAATTTATTTATTTGACAGAGATCACAAGTAGACAGAGAGGCAGACAGAGAGAGAGAGAGAGGGAAGCAGGCTCCCTGCTGAGCAGAGAGCCCGATGCGGGACTCGATCCCAGGACCCTGCTATCATGACCTGAGCCGAAGACAGCGGCTTAACCCACTGAGCCACCCAAGCGCCCCTAGATCCTGTGCTCTTAACCTACTTGCTCAACTGCTCCTACCTTAGGTAGATTTTTATAGTTAAAGATTGTGTTGTCTTCATCCTTGGCTATCCTTAGCAACTAGCACAGTGCTTTATGATTTTGGAAATGCACAATAAATGTTTGCTGCACGGATGAATTAAGTATATAGAATGGTTTCATAGTATGTCAAGTGCCAAGTTTTGTTTTGTTTTGTTTTTTGAGAGGTGGTGTGGGACGAGAGGACTTTTTATGGCTTAGTGGGCTATTCACTGTTTTTTTCTTGCTTCTTAAAACATGGTGCATTCTATGATTCCACTTAGCCCTCTTCTCATTTTATACTCTGTATCTGTTAATCTCATTTTTTCAAATCCCTGCTCCAGTTACTACTGATGTGTCCTTGGTTCCAAATTTGTTACCAGCCAGGATCTCTCTCCTGGGTACCAGACCTGTCTGTCTAGTTGTCTCTGTAGACATTACTGGAATGGCATCCAAGCTCAGTGTATGTAAAACCAAACCCTTTTTCCCTATAACTTTCTTTGTCCTATGGGATAATTTGGTTCCTGCCCACCTTCAAATTGGTCACCCATTCCTGCTGCTTCTACCACTTAAAATTCTGTATATTGTGTCCTCTCCTTTCATTCTTTAATGCTGCTGCGTTATTCAGACTCTTAACTGTGTATCTTCCGTGAGGTGATCCCTGCTGTCTATTTCTTTGCTATGATGTTTTGAGGAAAGGACTAACACTTAACCATATTATTTTAGAAGAGTTTACTTGTTTATCTCCTATGCTAATCTGTTAATATGCTAACCTTTTAGGATCAATAGTTTTGGTTTTATTCCTCTTTTTTTAAAATCCTCAGTGCTTAGTCCAGTGATGATATATAGTAGATTTTTGGTAAATGTTGGTAATGACTGTGGGACATATTAAATGAAGAGTGGTTGTGAATATATATACACATATACATATATATTTCATTTCTATGGCAAATTCTAACTGTTGAATAAGTTGTTCACTGCTAAATTATGCTCTTTTTTTCCTGAGGAAATGAAATAATTAAAATTTAAATGGGATAATGTATGTGAAGAGCTTAGCACACCGGCTGATACATAGTAAGTTCTAAATCACTTTTTGATATGGGTGGCTAAATAAAAGCTTTTTGTAAGTAGTATTTCAAAGTAAAAGCTGATACACGTTTTACTTACTTGACTGTTTTTGCAAAACTTATTTTAGGTTTTTACTTATTTTCCATTGCTAGAATGAATCATTAATTAGAATTTTAATTGAACTTAAAGATGGAAAATGAAGCAGTATTATCTTCAAAGAGTTTGGGTCTTTTTGTTTTTTTTTTTCCCATTGATGTTTATCTTAAAATATTTTTTTCCCATGATCTCATAATGTCTTTACACTTAATCTTTCCAGACATACTTCTCTTCTTCACAAATTATCACTAATGGTTCTTTAAATGTAATTAAGATTATCTTAAGCCTGTGAAGTTTTGTGATCATGTTATGAAAAATTAGGAAGTTTTAGTTCAAGATTTACTTCAAGATTTAGTTTTGGTTTTTGAAAAGTTCAGCGATCTTGGAATATGTCATGTACCACCACTTAAAACACTGTAATTTTCTTCATTAATAGTTACATGTATAGTAGTTAATAAGTTATGTGTATAGCTTTTTGGTATACAGAACTGGGCTTGATGCTGGTTCTGCCTCTTGGAAGCTGTATGACTTTGGCCTGTACCTATCTCCTAAGGTTTTAAGTATTAAAGGAGGTAATGTATATAAAGCATGAAGCACCATGTCTGGCACATAATAAATGCTAATAAGAGCTATACTTATTAGCTATTGTAGTACTCCACATGCCAACCTGGACATTTTTTTTTTTTTTAAGATTTTATTTATTTATTTGAGAGAGAGAATGAGAGAGAGAGCATGAGAAGGGGGAGGGTCAGAGGGAGAAGCAGACTCCCTGCCATGGGGGACTCGATCCTGGGACTCCAGGATCATGACCTTAGGCAAAGGCAGTCGCTTAACCAACTGACCCACCCAGGTGCCCTTGAACATGTTATTATAATCGGAATTATTAGTTATGATGTGAATTTGGATTAAATATGTATGAAACTGTGTTTCTCACAATTACCTATGTGAAATCCTGATGTATAGTACTTAGTTCAAGTTTGTAAGGTTGGGGCTCATCTTTTCTTTAATGCCAGTGTTGTGAGGGGATTGCACTATTTTCAAATTGACCTGTTCTTAATGTTTTTTTTTTTTAAATTATTGTTTTGTGGTATATGTAACATACATTTCTTATAAAAATATTTTGTTTCAATATTATGGTTAGCTATTTTGGAGAAAGGGTACACTATTACTGTTTGAAGTATAATAACCTTAAAGTTAAAGGGGAACTGGGGCAAAAGATCCAGAAAGAACATTTGCAAAACTGTAATTTTTTTCTTTTTGTTCTTCAGTTCACAGGTAATTCTTGGTAAGAACTGTGTTTTATAAGTGCATTTGAATTCATCAATTTTGACTTTTACCAAGGAGAAAAAGTCTCCAAAAATATATTTGCAATTAGAGCAAAAGTCTTTACTAAAACTAAGATTTCTTTTGGTATAAATGGAACTATTTGTAATAATTGATGACTTTTCTTGCAAATATTTGATAATTGTGATATGTACACATATTCATACATGGGGGATTATCACTTTATAATCAGTGAAAAAAATAGATTTTTAATGAATTACTTTTTCTTATTCCTTCATATATAGATTTGTTCTTTCATTCATTCATTCATTCATTCATCAACCATCCATTTGAAGGCCTATTATCTAGGTGCTCTGCTTAGCGTGGGAATACAGAATTGAAAAAACCCTGTGTCTGTCCTCATCTTAGTTAATTTACAGCCTGAGTGACTGGGGGATTGTCATTTCCATTCAGAGCAGGGATCTCTGTATGACTTGGTGATTCTTGTTTCCTGTCTTTTTTCTTTCCCATTTACCACAGATGGCTTTTTCTGCTCTTTAGCCTTCTGTACTGTTCCAGTTTCTTCGCTCCCATTCCACGTGACTTTTCATTGGTAATGTATTTACTGTTTTCTTCCTCTATCTAGTATATTTTTATTCATCATGATCCTCATTTCTTTCTGCCTCAGAGAAAGAGATATCACACCTGGTATCTTTATATGGACTCTTCATCCTTCACTTCCTACCTTTTCTAAGACTTTGATTCATTAATTCCTTCTGGTTATCTTCAGTTTCTCTTTACTAATTCTTTCCTTTTGATCTATTGATCTACTCATTTTACTCATACGCCCCGAAAAATGTAAATGTGCATTTTTTGCGTTAGTGAATAAAACAGCAGATTGTCTTTACCTCGTTTCCCTCAAGCTTCTGCCCTCTGTTACTTTCCCATTATAGGCATACTCATACTGGAGAGAGTAATCTATACTGGCTATGTCAGTTTACCTGATTCCCATTTATTTCGCTACTTCCATAATTTGACTTATCACCATACAACTGAATTTCCTCTCCTAGTTACCAATTATCTGCCAAGTGTATTTGTTCCCTTTCTCTTGATTCTGCTTGATTTCCTGCTGCATGTGATACTGCTGACACCTTAAGAGAATTTGTTTGGCTTTCACAACAACCTTCTGTCTTAATTCTTCCCCCTTTCTCTGACTCTTTCAATTTCCTCTCTAACTTTTCATATTATTGCATTCCATAACTTCTGATTTTTGTCCCTCATACGTGCACGTCCTCCTTTGTTTTCATATACTGCTTCTTCAGTGTCTATGTCTTTTTTAAAATCCTTATTTTCAGTAGTTTACTCAAGATCTCCATATGGTGTTTTACAGATTATGTCAGATATATTTATTTATTTGTTTATTCTCCAAGATTCAAATTAACAAATAGTATAGTATTAGTTTTAGGAGTAGAATTTAGATTCATCACTTACATATAACACCCAGTGCTCATCACAACAAGTGCCCTCCACATCACCCAGTTACCCCATTCCACCGTTCACTTGCCCTCTAGCAACACTCAGTTTGTTCTCTAGTTAAGAGTCTCTTGTGGTTTGCCTCCCTCACTGTTTTTATCTTATTTTTCCTCTCCTTCCCCTATGTTCATCTGTTCTTTGTTTTTTAAACTCCACATGAGTGGAATCATACGGTATTTTTCTTTTTCTGACTGGCTTATTTCACTTAGCATAATACACACTGGTTCTGTCCATGGTGTTGCAAATGGCAAGATTTCATTCTTTTTCGATGGCTGAGTCATATTCCTGTGTGTGTGTGTGTGTGTGTGTTTATACACATCTTCTTTATGCATTCATCAGCCAATGGATATTTGGGCTCTCTCCATACTTTGGCTATTGTTGATAGTGCTGCTGTAAACATTGGGGTGCATGTGCCCCTTTGAGTCGGTATTTTTGTATCCTTTGGATAAATACCTAGTAGTACAATTGCTGAATTGTAGGGTAGTTGTCTTTTTTTTTTTTTTAAGATTTTAAAGATTGTATTTATTTATTTATTTATTTGAGAGAGACAGAGAGAGAGAGCATGAGAGGGGGAAGGTCAGAGGGAGGAGCAGAACTCACTGCGAAGCACGGAGCCTGATGCAGGACTTGATCCTGGGACTCCAGGATCATGACCCGAGGCGAAGGCAGTCCCTTAACCAACTGAGCCACCCAGGCACCCTGTCTTTTTAACTTTTTAAGGAACCTCCATACTATTTTCCAGAGTGGCTGTACCAGCACTGTATCAGCTCTACCAGCTGTACCACCAACAGTGTAAGAGGGTTCTCCTTTCTCTGCATCCTTGCCAATATCTCATTTCCTGTGTTGTTAATTTTAGCCATTCTGCAGATATGTTAGATTTAAATGATTGAAATGGAACCTCTTTCTCTGCAAACCTCTGTTCCTGTATTCCTTAATAATTCACTTATATGTTACTATCACCCATTTCAGTTACCTATTGTTATGAAACAAGCTACCCTAAAGTGTGTGACATCAAGCAACAGCTGTTATGTTCACAGATTCTGTGAGACAGGAATTTGGACAGGACATAGCAGGGATGGCTTGTCTTTGTTCTACAATGTTTGAGGCTTCACCAGGGAAGACTCAAAAGGCTTGATCTGGAAGCTCTTCACTCACATCCTTAACTCTTGGATTTGAAGACTGAGTTTAGCTGGGATAGTTGATTGGAGTTCATTTCCATGTTACATGAGCTTCCTTGTACATGGAGGCCTTAGTGTAGTAGTTTGACTTCTTAAATAGTGGCTCAGGGCTCCAAGTTTGTGTCCCAGGGAATAGGGAAGCTGTATGGTCTTCTTTGACCTAGGCTTGATAGTCAGCCTAAATTCTGGATTGAAGTAGTCCTCCCCAGATTCAGGAAGAGGAAACATAAACCAAACTTCCTGGGAGGGGTATCAAAAAAAATACGTGTCCATGTTTTAAAATTACCATACCAAATCTGCTCGTATCTTACTTAGAAACCTTGATATTATCCTTGTGTTTCATTTCTCTAATCCCACTCTTCTTTTGTATATCAGCCACTAAGTACTGGCCTTTTTAATTTGAGAAATACCTGCTTTTCTCCATTATCATGAACCTTGGTAAGAATTTGATCACATTTCATTTAAGAGTTTTTTGTAACCTCTTATTTGATCTACATAATATCTCTCACCTTGAATTAAATAATTCCTCATATTGATTGTAGGATAGTTCTTACTACGTACAGGTCTCTGTCTGAATTGCATAGCTTAGCTCTTAAAGGTTGGCTCTACCTAAATTTCCAGTGTGTGCTTGACTTTGTGTTAACTGGTCCTTTGAATTGAATGTCTTCCTTCCTTGCCCACTTCCTTTCATCCTTCGGGTCTCGTGTTGGCTGTTCCTTCCTATGTGAAGTCTTCTTAGAGGCTTCAAATAATGTCACTTCTTCCATTATTTGTTCATATATTTATCTTCTGCCATTAGGGTGACTGTAGCTTCCATGAGGCCAGGGACTGTATCTTAAATCATCCGCCACTATTGCCAGGCCCATCATTACATACTTGGTAAATGCTTGCTAGGTTGATTGGAAACAGATTATACTTTGGTGGAATTCTCCAAAGGTTTGAGTTACTGGGCTTTATTAAATGTCTGTTAAAGTTTTTAAATAAGGGAGTTTATATTCTATACTTCAACAATTTTATTTCATTTAAAACATATACAACAAAACCCAAAAAGACCTATTTGAAATATTATTCTTGTGTGCCAGAAAATTTAGGGAAGTGGGCAAGTATTAGATTTAAAACAATCTTTGATAAGATTCAAAGCTAGAAGGATAAAGTTGAGATCAGAATAGTATTGTTTTCAGTAGTGGCATTTTTAAGCTCTAATTTTGGCCTTGAAATATTCCACATTACAGATTTCGTTCCAGCCTATTTCTCTTTTGTCAGAAACATGTGATAGTTCACTTTTGGCAGTTGCACTCTGTGAAAGGGCTAGGGTCAGCACTGCTATGCAGAAATGGGTCACTGAGTGTTCAGATGAAAGGGGGAAAAACTTTTAAAGAGTCTTTATGTATTGTTGGTGTAATAAGACTAAATAATCATAAGCTTGAACCTCTCGCCATATTCTTGCTTCCTCCTTTGCCTCTCAAGTGCTTTGCCAAATTAACCACATCAACCAATTTTATAGAAAATGGATTGCTGTTTTCAATAGTTCTTTAGCTATTATTCTTAAGAAGCTTCTTCAGAAAGTCTCTCTCTTTTTGTCTTCCAAAAGGACATAAGTCTCCTTTGTACTTCCATAAAAATCTTAAATGGTCACTTAAAGAGAGCAGACAGTATGTTCTACTTCCGTGATTGATAAAGTGTAACTGCCTATTTTTCAGCTGAGTTGGAGGGAAGAACTCTATCCTACTGTAGCTTTAAAAGTTGATTTTATGACTGTCAAGACAGATAATAAGCTAGGATTTTCTAAGAGCAATAAATGACAAAGTTGGTTTATGCCTGTGGCTTTTAAACAATATAACATTCTAAATTAAAGTGGGACTGGAGTAGTCTTTAAAAGCAGTCCCCCTGCATGGGTTGTTCTCTGTTTAGATTTTTCCTGAATAGAATAAGACACACAAGTTTTCTTCAAACTCTGGAGCAGAGTTTGCTCTGAAATCTGCTGGAATGTTATCTGGAGTGTGATGGGGCTCTTTGCTAGTCACCATGGAAACTGATCAGGCTCTATCTAGTTCTATCCTTTGAGCTATTTGGGGTGGCTTAAATAAAAGATGACCAACATATCTAATCCTGTTCTTCACTTATATGTTTTCTTCAAAAATAATTAAAAATACAGCTTACTTAAGAGAGGAGAGCTGTATCATTTCTATTAGGTTATTTAAAATATTCTATGCATTTGAAGATATTCTGGCCAAGAAACATGAATGAAAATTTTCATATTGGTGTCTTGTTTGTTGGCCTTTGTGCTTATATATGCAACAGAATAACAAATGCTAAATTTCCATTTACCTGCTTAGTGATGGAGTGGAACTTGTTATAGAAATTAAGGTATGGGTATTATTTTATCATACCATTGCCAAGTGAAATGGGGTTTAAGTGCTGATGGTGGAGACATAAAAGTTAAAAGCATCTGTGAGCAATTAAGATAATTAAATATTCAGATATTATAGACATTTAGTAGTACATCTTCCAAAATGACCAGTCTATCTAAAGTTAGGGAGAGGTTTATATTTATGGTAATGTTTAGAAATTTGAACCTAGTCTCTCTTATTTCCTTAGTGGGGAATTGGTGAACAGAAGGGGAAGAGCTGGGCTGAAGCTGTCTGAGGAGTTGATTGGTGCTGATAGAATAGTCTTTCTTTTTTTTTAATTAGTTAATTTTAAAAATTGAGGTGAAATTCACATTGACCAAGGGTTTTGTGTTATGGGACACACTGATTGCATTTTTCCATTTTCAAGGGTTTGTTCCATTTTCAAGGGCTGACTCTGATTAGAAAGGTATAATGGGATATTGGGTGATAGAGGGTTCCTCTTGGTTATTTCAAATAACATGATTTCCTTTAATGTATAATAGTGTCTATTTATATGAAATGAAAATGAAGGGTCTAATACTTGGTGCTTTGACAAATAAGGAGACTTATATTTGTTAAAGTATTTACTGAATATTTACCATTGGCTGGGCACTTTTTTGGGTCCTGGAGATATAGTGGTAAAAAAGTCTAAGTTTCTGTTCTTAAGGAGTTTATATTCTAGTACAGGAGATATAATAGATAAACATATACTTTTAGGTAGTCATAAGAGTTATGAAAGATTGTAAAGCAGTGTAGGGAGATAGTAATGGAAGGTGGTCTTTTAGAGGGGGTTGTCAGAAAGGGGCTCTCTGAACACATTTGAACAGAAATCTCACTGAATTGAGAAACTGGGCCACAGAAAAGGCAAAAGCCCTGAGGTTGGTTCAACTTAGCTTATTTTAAAGAACAGCACGAAAATCTGTGTGGTTAGTTAGAGTGGACTCAGGGAGATATAGGCAGGGACTTGTTAGGCAAACCCTTAGGAGCTTTGGTGGAAATCTGGATTTTTTTCTGAGTATGATCTGGTAGATTTTTGACCAGGGCAGTGATATGATTTAACTTACTCCTTAAAAGGATGTGGTTTTATTTTAGAATATAGATATAAGGGAATAAGAATAGAAGCAGGGAGATTTGACTAATACCTAATGCAGTAGTTTAAGCTGAAGATGATAGCATGGACTGTGATCTACGGTGGTGGTAAAGATGTAGTGGTAAGTGTTCAGGTTCTAAAATTTTGTTGAAGATAGAGACAGGAGGACTTGGTGATAAATTGGATGTGGATGATTAAGGAAATAGATGGTTTCTTGTTACTTTCTTTTTTTGATACAGCAAAATGATTTACATAATTTAATATTTTAACCATATTTATATATATAGTCTAGTGACATTATGTGCATTCACACTATTATACAACCATTAGCACTATCCATCCCCAGAACTATTTCATCATCCCAAACTGAAATTCTGTATCTGCTAAATAATGAGTCCCTATTTCCTCCACTCCCAGCCTCTGGCAGCTGGCATTCTACTTTTGTTCTCTATGAATTTGGCTACTCTAGGTACTCATGTAGCAGAATCATAACGGTATTTGTCCTTTTGTGTCTGCTTCTTTCACTTAGCATAATGTTTTCAAGATTTATCTATGTCGTGGCATGTATCTGCATTTCATTTCTTTTTAGCTTTCTTGATTTTGGTTTAAGCAACTGTGAGAGAGTTTAAAAAATTGATATTTTTCAAAAATATTCTAATTGGTATAGCACATTGGTTTTAAGTGGTTGTCTGCTTGTTAGTTTATTAGCCAATTCCCTTCCTTTCTTTGTCTTAAAATAGTGGTAAGCTTTGGTATTTTAGGAATTCTCTGAGAAATTAAAAAATTGTGGCAAGATGACTTGGGTATTGACAAGAATGGTTATTTCCAAAAACTACATAGCATAGTAATTTTATCATGGTAGAGACACTTGAAAATTAATAGATGCTAATGATAATAGGATAGAGGGGGCTTGTTTATGAATGGAACATTTTAGTGAGCAAACACCAGCTGTGCACCACTAAAGGTGGCATTCATCCAGGGGAAAGACATTTTGAGGAAAATTTGTGTACTTTTTTTTTCTTTTTTTTTTTTTTTGAAACAGCAGAGAGGCTTTTTAGTTAGATTGCTGGTCTCTTTTCTTTTCCAAAGGATTAAGTTTCAAAAGAAGGATCAGACTACTCTGGTGGGGTGAAATGGGGTGGAGGACATATTTGGAATAAGAAGGATATTTGCAACATAGTGGGTAGAACTTTCCCTAGGCACTGTGGTTCTTAGGCATTTGACCAAGTACTTAAGAGCCAAATCTTAATATTACTTGTTTTTCTTCATTTAATGAGAATTGCTCAGCTTAATTAGCTCTCAGTTTTGTTCCTCTCAGTGGTCACACTGCAGAGCTTGTGAATATCAATTCTTTTAAAAGAATTTTCCCCATTATAAATAATCCATGTTTTGAGCATCAAATCTTTACAAAAGTAGTCTGGTAGTAGAAATTGTTTTTATAATGGAGAAAGAAGGGGTTGATTTCATGTTACCAAAGGGTGTTATAAGTAATCAAAAGAAAAAGGAAAATTTGAGAATCTAGAGAGTCTATCAAATGTCATTTTTAAAAGAGGAAATTGAAGTCAGGAAAGAACAGATTTGCTTGGAAACAAGCTCTATAAATGGAACTTGAGTAGCTAACATCTGCCTTCGACAAAAATCCCCTGCAAAGCTGTGACTTCTTGTAGTCCTTGAGTTAGGACTTTGATATTTTCATATTTGCCATGGAAATGATTGTGATAATATAAATGATGTTTTATTTTTATACATGATTAAATAGGGAAGATGGAAGCCAGCTGTTGTTGAAGTGCATGTCTTACGAAACATTGGAGGGTACATGACATAGGCAGTACTAAATCAAAGGTGGCAGAGAGGGGATTGCTGAGGCTCATGGAGCAGGGGTGGGACAGATAACTTATCTTGGTGACTCTTGGTTTTGGCTCTGGCAGAGTTGGATAGGTTAGCTAATTACATTACATGGCCTGTGGTTTTATGACTCAGTTTGTGAAACTGGAGAGCCCAATGCATTCTTTACAGTGTGTTTATTAAATATCTGCTGTATGTCTGACACCAAGGTAGGAATTTTGGATAGAGTGGTGGATAAGACAGTCCAGCTTGTTTATTTACATCTGTAATAAGTGCTGCAAAGAGAAATCCCATCGTTGTGGGGCATTTAACAGAATACTGATCCTAATCTGAGGGTTGAGGGAGGACTTCCCAGAGGGATTAATGATACCTGCTTTCCTGCAACCTCCACTACTCTCTGTCACATTACTCTGTTTCACTTTTTTCAAGGTCTTATTTATCTTTTCTGTCCATGTCTCCACTTCCTCCCTTTCCCTGCAGTTGGAATGAAACCTCCTGGGACAAGGGCCTTTATGCCAGGAAACCGTGGTTGAAAGAAGCACGGGTGGGGTGGTGGTATGAAGGAACTGAAAGAAGGCCAGTGAGGTAGTCAGTGTGAGTCATTGTGAGAGGGAAAGTAGTAACCTTAGCGATGGTGTCAAGAATTTTAGAATATATCATACTGGTAATGGGAAGCAATTTTAGACAGTGGGTAGACATGATCAGATTTACTTAAAAATTACATTACTGCCACATGGTGAATGGAAGGAATATTTGAGTGGGTGCAGAAGACCAATTTAAGCTATTACACCAACCTAAGCAGGAGAGCATAGTGAGGTCTTAGACTAGGGTGTTGGTAGAGGAAATGGAAGAGGAGTTTTGGTAGGTCTTGTTGATGGACTGGATATAGGAGAGGAGAGGAAGGACTCAGCAATGACCTCCATTCCAGGTCTCTTGATTGTACAACTGAATTGATATCAGATACATTTTCCCAATGCAATCGAAAAATACTTATTTTCAGATTTGGTATACAGTAGAATTGCCCTGATTGCAAAAACTCAGTAATGTGTTGACCTTTCCAGTCAACTTTTGGTCAGGATAGAAGAGTACAGTACTTTTTAGTCTATTTTGTTTTACCTGCTAATAAGTAATCTGTATCCTTGCTTGAGGTTTGTTAATTTTTATAATTGGAGTCCTACCACTTTTAAGAATTTTTTTGATTTGCTTTTTATTTTGATGTAGTCCCAATGGTTTGTTTTTGCTTTTGTTTCCTGTGCTTCTGGGACCTATCTAGAAAAAAGTTGCATGACTGATACCAGAAAATTACTGCCTGTACTTTCTTCTAGGATTTTTGTGGTTTCAGGTCTCATCTTTAGATCCTTAATCCATTTTGAGTTTATTTTTGTGTATGGTAAAAGAGGGTGGTCCAGTTTCATTCTTTTGGATGTAGCTGTCTTGTTTTTCCAGCACCATTTGTTGAAGAGACTGTCTTTTTCTCATTTCATATTCTTGGCTCTTTTACCGAAGATTGATTGGCTATATATCATGAGTTTGTTTCTGGGCTTTATATCCTGTTCCATTGATATATGTATCTGTTTTTGTGCCAGTATCATACTGTTTTGATTACTACAGCTTTGAAGTATAACTTGAAATCTGGAATTGTGATACCTCCAGCTTTCTTTTTCAAGATTGTTTTGGCTATTTGGGGTCTTTTGTGATTCCATACAAATTTTGGGATTACTTGTTCTAGTTCTGTGAAAAATGCTGTTGGTATTTTGACAGGGATTGCATTAAATCTGTGGATTGCTTTGAGTAATATGGACATTGTAACAGTATTATTCTCATTCTATATTCTGTAATCTATTCTATTTTATTCTAATCCATGTGCATGAAATATCTTTCCATTTATTTGTGTTGTTTTCAGTTTCTTTCACCGGTGTTTTATAGTTTACAGAGTACAAATCTTTTACCTTTTCAGTTAAGTTTATTCCTAGGTATTTTATTATTTTGATGTAGTTGTAAATGGAGTTGCTTTCTTGATTTCTTTTTTTGTTGCTTCATTATTAGTATTTATAAATACAGCAGATTTCTATACAATGATTTTGTGTCCTGTGACCTTACTGAATTCATTTATCAGTTCTAGTAGTTTTTTGGTATAGTTTTTAGGGTTTACTTTTTTTTCCCCAAGCTTTTTTTTTTTATTATTTTTTTAAATTTATTTTATTTGAACTCAGGTTAGTTAACATATAGTGTAATATTAGTTTCTGGAGTATAATTTAGTGATTCATCATTTACATACAACATCCAGTGCTCATCACAACAAGTGTTCTCCTTAATAACCATGATCCATTTAGCCCAACCTCTCCACCCAGCTCCCCTCCAGAAACCCTCAGTTTGTTCTCTCAAGTTAAGAGTCTCTTACGGTTTGCTTCCCTCTCTGTTTTTATCTTACTTTATTTCTCCTCTCCTTCCCCTATTGTTCATCTGTTATGTTTCTTAAATTCTACATATGAGTGAAATCATATGGTATTTGTCTTTCTCTGACTTATTTCACTTAGCATAATACATTCTAGTTCCATCCACATTATTGCAAATGGCAAGATTTTATTTCTTTTTGATGGCTGAGTAATGTAAATAACAAATCTCTTTATCCATTCTTTCAGCCAATAGTCATTTGTGCTCTTTCCAAACTTAGTCTGTTGTTGATAATAGTGCTATAAACATCTAAATGTGTGTGCTCCTTTGAATTAGTATTTTTGTATCCCTTGGATAAATACTTAGTAGTGCAATTGCTGGTCGTAGGGTAAATCTATTTTTAACTTTTTGAGGAACCTCCATGCTGTTTTCCGGAATGGCTGCATCAATTTGCATTCCTACCCATAGTGTAAGAGGGTTCTCCTTTCTCTGCATCCTTGCCAGGATCTGTTGTTTTCTGAGTTGTTAATTTTAGCCATTCTTACAGGTATGAGGTGGTATTTCATCATGGTTTTTGATTTGTATTTCCCTGATGATGAGTAATGTTGAGCATTTTTTCATGTGCCTCTTAGCCATTTGTATGTCTTCTTTGGAGAAATGTCTGTTCATATCTTCTGCCCATTTCTTAGCTGGATTATTTAATTTTGGAGTTTTGATTTTGATGAGTTCTTTATAGATTCTGGATATTAGCCCTTTATTTGGTGTCATTTGCAAATACCTTCTTTCATTCTATTGGTTGCCTTTTAGTTTTGAGAATTGTTGCCTTCACTGTGCAGAAACCTTTTATCTTGATGAGGTCCCAGTAGTTCATTTTTGCTTTTGTTTCATTTCCCTCTGGAGACGTGTCTGGTAAGACGTTTCTGAGACTGAGGTCAAAGAGGTTGCTGCCTTTTTTCTCTAGGATTTTGATGTTTTCTACATTTAGGTGTTTTATCCATTTTGAATTTATTTTTGTGTATGGTATGAGAAAGTGGTCCAGTTTCATTCTTCTCCATGCTGCTGTCCAGTTTTCCTAGCACCATTTGTTGAAGAGACTTTTTTCCATTGGATATTCTTTCCTGCTTTGCTGAAGACTAGTTGACCATATAGTTGTGGGTCCATTTCTAGGTTCTCTAGATAGTTCCATTGATGTATATCTGATTTTGTGCCAGTATCATACCATCTTGATGATTATAACTTTGTAATACAGCTTGAAGTCTGCTATTGTCATACCTCCCACTTTGCTTTTATTTTTCAAAATTACTTTGGCTATTTGGGGTCTTTTCTGATTCCATACCAATTTTGGATTGTTTGTTCTAGCTCTGTTAAAAATGCTTTTGATATTTTGATAGGGATTGCACTGAATGTGTAGATTGCTTTGTGTAGTATAGAAGTTTTAATAATATTTGTTCTTTTTTTTTTTTTAAAGATTTTATTTATTTATTTGACAGAGAGAGAGATCACAGTAGGCAGAGAGGCAGGCAGAGAGAGAGGGGGGAAGCAGGCTCTCCGCTGAGCAGAGAGCCCTGTGGGGCTCGATCCCAGGACCCTGAGATCATGACCTGAGCAGAGGCAGAGGCTTAACCCACTGAACCACCCCGGCACTCCCATAATATTTGTTCTTCCAGTCCATGAGCATGGAATGTTTTTCCATTTCTTTGTGTCTTCTTCAGTTTCTTTCATAAATGTTCTATAGTTTTCAGTGTAACCTCTTTGGTTAGGTATATTCCTGCATATCTTATAGTTTTAGTTGCAATGTAAATGGGATTGAATCCTTGATTTCTCTTTCTGCTGCTTTATTGTTGGTGTATAGAAGTGCAACAGATTTCTGTATGTTGATTTTATATACTGCAACTTTGCTGAATTCCTCTATCAGTTCTAGCCATTTTTTTGTGGACTCTTTTAGGTTTTCTATATAGAGTATCATGTCATCTACGAAGAGTGAAAGTTTGACTTCTTCCTTGCTGAGATGGATGCCTTTTATTTCTTTTTTTTGTCTGATTGCTGAGGCTAAGACTTCTAGTACTATGATGAACAACAGTGGTGAGCATGGACATCTGTGTTGTGTTCCTGACCTTAGAGGAAAGGCTCTAAGTTTTTTTCCATTGAGGATGATATTAGCTCTGGGTTGGCTATGGATATGTTCTTTCTATCCCTATTCTTTTGAGGGTTTTTATCAAGAAAGGATGCTGTATTTTGTCAAATACTTATTCTGCATCTATTGAGAGGATCATATACTTCTTGTCCTTTCTTTTATTAATGTGATGTATCATGTTGATTGTTTTGCAGATATTGAACCACCCCTGAAGCCCAGGAGTAAATCCCACTTGAACATGGTGAATAATACTTTTAATGTACTGTTGGATTTGATTAGCTAATATCTTGTTGAGGATTTTTGCATCCATGTTCATCAGGGGTATTGGTCTATAATTCTCATTTTTGGTGGAGTCTCTCTGGTTTTAAAATCAAGGTAATGCTGGCCTTGTAGAATGAGTTTGGAAACTTCCCTTCTATTTCTGTTTTTTGGAACAGCTTCAAAAGAGCAGGTATTAATTCTTCTTTAAGTGTTTGGTAGAATTCCCCTGGGAAGCCAACTGGTCCTGGGGTCTTGTTTGTTGGGAGATTTTTTTTAAAATACTGCTTCAGCTTCTTTGTTGGTTATGGCTCTGTTCAGATTTTCTGTTTCTTCCTGTTTCAGTTTTGGCATTTTGTATGTTTCCAGGAATGTATCCATTTCTTTCAGATTGCCCAGTGTTTTGGCATATGATTGCTTATAATATTCTCTTATAATTGTTTGTATTCTTGTGGTGTTGGTTGTGAACTCTCCTTTTTCATTTGTGATTTTATTTGGGTTCTCTCTTCTTTTTGATAAGTCTGGCTAGGGGTTTACCAATTTTGTTAATTCTTTCAAAGAACCAGCTCCTAGTTTTGTTGATCTGTTCTACTGTTTTATTTTTATATCTTTATCATTTATTCATGCTCCTGCTAGTTTTAGGCTTTATTTGCTATTCTTTTTCTAGCTCTTTTAGGTGTGAGGTTAGGTTGTGCATTTGAGACTTTTCTTGCTTCTTGAGGAGAGACTCTATTGCTAGATCCTGCTAGATACTTCCCTCTTATGACGGCCTTTGCTGTGTCCCAAAGGTTTTGGACTGTTGTGTTTTTATTTTTATTTGCTTCCATGTATTATTTAAATTCTTCTTTAATTTCCTGATTAACCCATTCATTCTTTAGTGTGCTGTTCTTTAGCCTTTATGTTTTGTGGTCTTTCCAAATTTTTTCTTATGGTTGACTTCAAGTTTCATAGCATTGTGATCTGAAAATATACATGGTTCATCTCAGTCTTTTTGTACTGGTTGAGGCATGATTTGTGACCCAATATATGATCTGTTTTGGAGAATGTTCTATGTGCACTTCAAAAGAATGTGTATTCTGCTTTAGGCTGAAGTGCTCCAAATATATCTGTTAAGTCTATATGCCATTATGTCATTCAAAGCCTTTGTTTCCTTGTTGATCTTCTGCTTAGATGATCTGACATACCTACTGTATGAGTAGGGCATTAAAGTCCCATATTATTATTGTATTATTATTAATGAATTTCTTTAAGTTTAATTTATATGTTTATATATTCATTTGTTATTAATTGATTTACATATATTTGCTCCCAAGTCAAGGTTATAAATATTTATAGTTGTTAGATCTTGTTAGATTTATAGTTGTTAGACCCCTTTATTATGACAGAGTGCCCTTCTTCATCTTTTATTACAGTCTTTGGTTTAAAATCTAATTTGTCTGATGTAAGTATGGCTACTCCAGCTTTCTTTTGATGTCCATTAGTATGATAAATGGTTCTTCACCCCCTTACTTTAAATCTGGAGGTGTCTTTGGGTCTAAAATGAGTCTCTTGTAAGCAGCATATCAATAGGTCTTTTTTTTTTTAAATCTATTCTGATACCCTGTGTCTTTTGATTTAGGATTTAGTCCATTTGCATTCAAAGTGGCTATTGGTAGTTATGAATTTAGTGCCATTATGTTACCGTAAAGTATCTGTTTCTGTAGATTGTCTCTGTTCCTTTGTAGTCTTTGTTGCTTTTGGTCTCTCTTCCTGCTCAAGCTCTTGCAGAGCTGTTATAGTATTCTAGTGTTCATGAACTCTGTTCATAAACTCTTAGTTCTTGCTTATCTTGAAAACTCTTTATCTCTCCTGTTCTGAAAGACAGCCTTGCTGGATATAGTATTTTTGGCTGGATGTTTTTCCCATTCAGCATGTTGACTATATCATGCCACTCTCTCTGGCCTGCTATGTTTTTGTGGTCAGGTCTGCTGCTAACCTTATGTGTCTACTCTTGTAGGTTAAAGATGTTTTGTCTCTAGCTGTTTTCAGAATTCTCTGTTTTTGTATTTTGCAAGTTTCCCTTGGTATTGACCTGTTTTTGTTGCTCTTGAAAGGAGTTCCCCTTGCCTCTTGGGCTTTAATGCATTTGAGCTATAATTGTTCAAACAGATCTTCTGCCCCTTTTTTCTGTTCTTCTTCTTCTGGGACTCCTATGCTATAGATATTATTGCACTTGGTGGAATCTCTCAGTTCCCTAAGTCTGTATTTGTGATCTAGTAGTTTTCTTTCCCTCTTTTCAGCTTCATTATTTTCTATAATTTTATCTTCTTTATCACCTATTCAGTCTTTTGTTTCTTCCATCCTCATTGTGATTACATCCAGTCAATTTTACATTGCAGTTATAGCATTTTTAAATTTTGGCCTGGCTAGTTTTTAGGTCTTTTATCTCTGCATCCAGGGTTTCTCTGGTGTCTTTTATGCTTCTTTCAAACCCAGCTAGTGTTTTTTTTTTTTTTTTTTAAGATTATTTATTTATTTATTTGATAGATCACAAGTAGGCAGAGAGAGAGAAGGAAACAGGCTCCCCGCTGAGCAGAGAGCCTGATGTGGGGCTCAGTCCCAGGACCCTGGGATCATGAGCTGAGCTGAAGGCAGAGGCTTTAACCCACTGAGCCACCCAGGTGGCCCCCCTCAGCTAGTGTTCTTATAACTGTTGTTCTAAATTCTTATTTAGATATATTGCTTGTATCTGTTTTGAGCAAATCCCTTGCTGAGATTTCTTGATCTTCCTTTGGGGAGAATTCCTCTGTCTTGTCATTATGTCTAGGTTTCTTTCCTTTGCATGTTATGAAAGCTTGTTCTGATTCATGCTCCTGAGAGATCCTGTATTAAGAAGGGGTCCTGGGGAGCCTGGGTGGCTCAGTTGGTTAAGCTTCTGCTCAAGTTATGATTTCAGGGTCCTGGGATCGAGCCCCATGTCAGGCTTCCTGCTCAGTGGGGAGTCTGCTTCTCCCTCTGGCCATCCTGGCTCCCCTGCTCCCCCACTCATGCATGTTTGCTCTGTCTCTCTCAAATAAATAAATAAGATCTTAAAAAAAAAAAATGGGTCCTACACTGTCCAGGGCCTGGCACTCTGGGAAGTGTTCTGGTGTGTACTGTGTGCACTCTGCTATTGTGTTTGGCTGCTCTTTACCACCGGTGGGGGTCATCTACAGAGTTCTTCCTTCTTGCAGTGAGGAGTGTTTGGACCTTTAAGTAGGTTTGCTTTATTTGTTTGTTTGAAGAAGCTGATCCCAGAAAAGAGAAAAGGAAAAGGAAAAAGAAAACAAACAAAGGAAGTACAAGCCTGATTCCAAAGAAAAAGGAGGAGGAAAAAAGCCTGATCCAAAAAACTGAGAAAAGGAAACAAGCCAGGAGGAAGAAAAAAAAAAAGGCCTGATCTTACTTCCACCAGAATTGAAGCTGACTCTTTGGGAGCACTTTATGATCAGTAGCTTTGATGCATGTGGAGGGCCTATGTTGGTTTTTTGAGGGAGAGGCCCACTGCAGTGGCTCACAGTCAGACCTGCCCTTGTAAAGATTCTCCTGCTGTGTAGGGGACAGGGTTTGGTATAAGTGACTCCAGCCTCTGCTGGAGGTGCTGTGTTTATCTCTGAAGTCCAGCCATGCTGGTGTGTGTGTGCATGTGTGTGTAAGATCCTGTCCTCTTATCCTTTCATCCCCGAAGAGGGGAAGCTGGGGCTGCCTCTGTTTAGGAGGCCCTCAGAGAAAAGTGAACAGTCTCCTTTCCTGTGTCCCAGGCTTTCATAAGATCCCTGTCCTCGATTAATCTATGCCTGGCTGTATGCACGCATGGTGCCACAGTTCTCCTGAGTTTTATCTCTGGCCAGTGGCTGGGATTCAAAACAAAGTTTGAAGTACCCAGCAGCACATGGACTCTCTCCCGTCCTCTGGAGGAGAGCCTTGCAGTGCTACTCTTGGCGTTCTTCTGTCCCAGAAAAGCAGTCGCATGCTTGCATGAGTGCCTGGGGTTTTACGTTGAAGCACAGTGAAGAGCTGCAGCTAGGTTTATCTGACAGTGTGCCTCTGTCCCCTGCTGTTGAATGGCCCCTGTCCCCTGCTGTTGAATGGCCCCTCAGTACCACTCGATGGGCTGTTTGTCCTTGGAGAGGCAAAATATCGTCTTCCAAATGTGCTCCAGGAAGGGGAACATCCTCTCCTTGTGTGACCCAGGGGATCCCTATACCTTTATGTCTTGCACAAACCCTACTCACTGATCTCTCGCCCCCTATTCCTGACTTTGCTCTTCGAAAAGGGTTCCCACCCCTCCATGGCACCATAGCTTTTCTCTCTCCTAATTCACGTCTCTCAACCTCCCATCTGCCTCATTCTTCCCTCCAATTGTGTATATTGTGTATATTGTTTCCTCCCTCCCCCCTCCCTTCTTCCCTTTCCCTCTCTCTCTCTCTATTTTATTTATTTATTTGAGAGAGAGAGAAGGCGAGCACAGCAGGGAGGAAGGGCAGAGGGAAAGGGCTTAGCAGGGAGCCTGACATGGGACTTGATCATGACCTGAGCTACAGGTAGATGCTTAACTGATTGAGCCACCCAGGTGCCCTGTGTAGATTGTTTTTTAAATCCTCATTAATTTTCTAGTTGTTCAAAATGATTTGATGTTGATCTAGCTGTGTTTGAAGAATGAGGCTTGAAGAACAAGGCAACCCCAGGGTCCCACTACTACTCCTCCATCTTCACTCCTTCCTCTTTAAGGTTTTCTGTATATAGTATGCTGTCTGCAGGTAGTGACAGTTTTACTTCTTCCTTACCGATTTGGATGCCTTTTATTCGTTGTCTGATTGCTGGGCTAGGACCTACAGTACTATGGTGAATAAAAGTGGTGAGAGTGGATGTTCTCGTCTTATTCCTAATCTTAGGGGAAAAGTTCTCAGTTTTTCACCTTTGAAATACAATGTTTGCTGTGGGTTTTTCATATGTGGACTTTATTATGTTGAGGTATGTTCCCTCTGCTACTTTTTTTTTTTTTAAAGATTTTATCTATCTATTTGACAGACAGAGATCACAAGTAGGCAGAGAGGCAGGCAGAGAGAGAGGAAGGGAAGCAGACTCCCCGCTGAGCAGAGCGCCCAACGCGGGACTCGATCCCAGGACCCTGAGATCATGACCTGAGCCGAAGGCAGCAGCTTAACCCACTGAGCCACCCAGGCGCCCCCCTCTGCTACTTTTTTGAGAGTGTTTATCATAAATGGATGTTGTACTTCATCAAGTGCTTTTTCTGCATCTATTGAAACTATCATATGGTTTTTATTCTTTTATTTTAATTTATTTATTTATTAATATTTTATTTATCTATTTGATAGACAGAGGTCACAAGCAGGCAGAGAGGAAGAAGTGGGGGGAAGCAGGCTCCCTGGTGAGCAGAGAGCCCGATGCAGGGCTCAATCCCAGGACCCTGGGATCATGACCTGGGCCGAAGGCAGAGGCTTTAACCCACTGAGCCTCCCAGGCACCCCTATTCTTTCTTTTATTGATACAATGTATTACATCTATAGATTTGCAAATATTGAACCACCCTCCCTTGCATTGCAGGAGTAAATCCCACTTGATCATGGTGAATGATTTTCTTTAACATGTTGTTGGATTTGGTTTGCTAATATTTTACTGACAATTTTTGCATATTTGTTCATCATAGATATGTGCCTGGAGTTCCCTTTTTTTGGTACTGTCTTTATCTGATTTCGGGTAATGTAGTCCTAATAGAATAAATTTGGAAGTTTTCCATCCTCTACTATTCTTTGGAATGGTTTGAGAATAGTCAGTATTAACTTTTCTTTAAATGTTTGGTAGAATCCACCTGTGAAGCAGTCTGGTCCTGGACTTTTATTTGTTGGGAGTTTTTTGATTACTGATTGAATTTCATGTTCAGATTTTCTATTTCTTCTTGATTCAGTTTTAGAAGGTTATATGTTTCTAGGAATTATCCATTTCTTCTATGCTATCCAATTTGTTGGCATATAATTTTTCATAATATTCTCTTACGATTGTTTGTATGTCTGTGGTGTCATTGTTATTTCTTGTCTTGCATTTCTCATTTTGTTTATTTGAGACCTCTCTCTCTCTCTCTCTCTCTCTCTTTTTTTTTTTTTTTTTGGATGAGTCTGGTTAAAGTTTTATCAATTTTGTTGATCATTTGATGAACCAGCTCTTGGTTTTGTTAATCTGTTTTGCTTTTTGTTTCTATTTCATTTATTTCTGCTCTAATCTTTATTATTTCCTTCTTTCTGCTGCTTTTGGATTTTGTTTGTTCTTCTTTTTCTAGCTCCTTTAGGTGTAAGGTTAGGTATTTGAGATTTTTTTTTTTTTTTTGCTTTTTTATTAGGCCTACATTATTATAAACGTCTCTCTTAGACAGCTCCAAGATTTTGGAATGTTGTATTTCATTCCTATCATTTTTTTAATGGTTTGAGATAAAATTCACATACCATATAGTTCATCTGCTTGAAGTATAATTTAATGGCTCTTAATACAGTCTCAGAATTGTACATCTTTCATCATCAATTTTAGAATATTTTCATTGCTCAAAAAAGAAACCTTATATCCTTAGCCTCTATTTCTCCATGTGCCCTTAGTTCTAGGTAACCACTAATTTATTTTCTGTCTTTATAGATTTACCTGTTTGGACATTTCATATAAATGGAATCATACAATATATGGTCTTTTGTGACTGGCTTCTTTCACTTAGCTTTATGTTTTCAAGATTAATCCAAGTTGTGGTATATTTCAGTTCTTCATTTCTTTGTATTGCTGAGTCCATTGTATGGACATACCACTTTTTATTTATCTGTTTAATCAGTTGATGCACATTTGGTTGTTTTTACTTTTTGGCTATTATGAATAATGCTGCTATGAATATTTGTTTATAACTTTTTTATTTTTAAAGATTTTATTTTTTTTTTAAGAGAGAAATCACAAGTAGGCAGAGAGGCAAGCAGAGAGAGAGAGAGGAGGAAGCAGGCTCCCTGCCGAGCAGAGAGCCCGATGCGGGACTTGATCCCAGGACCCTGAGATCATGACCTGAGCTGAAGGCAGAGGCTTAACCCACTGAGCCACCCAGGCGCCCCTGTTTATAACTTTTTATATGGACATACACTTTCTGTTCTCCTGGGGATATACCTAGTAGAGGAATGCCGGATCATGTCACAACTCTATGTTTAACCATTTAGGGAATTGCCAGAATGTTTCCAAACTTCATACTTAAACACCACTTTACATTTCTTCTAGCAGTGATGGAAGATTCCAAATTTTCAACATCCTTTTCTAATACTTACTTCCTCTTTTTGATTATAGTTATATTTCTGGGTATGAAGTGGTTTCCCAGTGTAGTTTCAATAAAAACTAAACGATAAAACTAAACTAAAACAATAATAAGATTGAAGCTGGGCAGTTTACTGGCTAGTAGAATTTAAGACGTCATTTTAATCATAAAAGAGTAGAGATGATTTGCATATATGACTAAGTATTTTAAGCATTTTGCAAGGCTTTACCTTCTCTTTTTGGTTCTTATTTAGCAATTAACATTTAATTTTTATACCTAGGTTTTGAGGTTCCACAAAAATGATCTTTACAACTACCTCAAATATTTTTGTTATAGTTTTTCTTTCCCTTTAAAATACAATGTCCATCCCTTTTGGCTCCAAAACAACATAGTTGAGAATGCTGAGGTGATTATGGGCAAACTCAGTTGACCAATCCAAGGACCATCTTCAGACACTAAAGGTGCTACCTTTATGAAGTTTCCAGCCTTGTGGGATACACGTATTTATTTATTTAAAAAATTTTTTAAAAAAAGATTTATTTATTTATTTTTAAAGATTTTATTTATTTATTTGACAGAGAGAGATCACAAGTAGCCAGAGAGGAAGGCAGAGAGAGAGGGGGAAGCAGGCTTCCTGCTGAGTAGAGAGCCCGATGTGGGCCTTGATCCCAGGACCCTGAGACCATGACCTAAGCCGAAGGCAGAGGCCCAACCTCTGGCGCCCTACATGTATTTATTTATGTATGAGGAAGAATGCAGCAAGCATAGCAGTTGGTAGGTATAAACAGAATATGTTAATACCATAATGGAGAGGAATTAATTCCAGTTTTAAGCAAAGGCATTATTTTGAAAATTAAGTAGAATGTTGGCAGGTAGAAAAATAGCAGAAAAGAAGAAAATTCTAGGTTGAAGTTACTATGTGAGCAAAGTCATGGTAGGAGGTATTGGAATCAGAAGTAATCTCTATGGCTAGTGTATGGTATATTGGGACCAGAGGGCTTGTGGGGAGTTGAACGGAAGATAGACTGGATGCTTATGTTATGTAGAAGAGTTTGGATTTTGTTCTATAATCAGTGGGATATGCTAAAAAGTTTTCTACTAATGCACAATAGTAAGATTTCAGAGGTAAGATTTATAGTGATATTGAACAACAAATTAGGACAGATGGGTGGCAAGGGATACTGTCACAATAGCCAAAGTGAGAGTTGACTTTTCAACTAAAATTGACTTAAGAAATAGTTGTTGTTGTTTTTTTAAATCACTTAACAAGAAATGTGGAAGTTACAGAGTTGGTTAAAAGGAAGCCCAGCTCTATCAGGTAGCATTTCTGCTTTTCTTTTGGCTTAATCCTTATGGTCACAAGGTGGCTGTCTCATTCAGTCATGAAGAGGAAGGTAAAGAGTGTGCTTTCTTACTGTTTTTTGTTAGGGAAGGAAACTTTCATTAGGCACTCTGAAGTTTCATTAACCAGGACTGGATCTTATGACTGGTTTAGCTGCAAGGGAAGGTGGGGAATCTGACATTTTCTACCTTAATATTAGGAGGTGTGTTCTGCCTTTGAAAAGAAGGGGTGGGGATAAGGGTTCTCAGGGGGTTAGCAACCAGCAGTCCTCAGATGCTAATATCCTGTGGTTAGTAGTAAAAAGGCAAAGGAAGAGACAGATTTAATAGACAGGTTAGAAGGGATTAAGGACTACTGTAGGCTTTGGTGGTGAATGAGAAGATGGTGATGCCATTTACCATAATGTATTTCCCAATTTGAAATTGGATTGGGTCCTTACTCTATTAATAACATTTATTGACCATAAAACTTGATTCCTAGGACCCTTTAATCTTACTTTCTAATTACTAATGTAATGGAACATGGAGGAGGAAGTGGAGGTAGAATGGTAGGTTTTTTTTTTTTAAGAGAAGGCTGAGAAGGGCTTTTTTTTTCTTTTTTTAAAGATTTTATTTATTTATGTGACAGACAGAGATTACAAGTAGGCAGAGAGGCAAGCAGAGAGAGAGGAAGGGAAGCAGGCTCCCCGCTGAGCAGAGAGCCCGACTCGGGCGGGGCTCGACCCCAGGACCCTGAGATCATGACCTGAGCCTAAGGCAGAGGCTTTAACCCACTGAGCCACCCAGGTGCCCCCGTAGCATGGTAGTTTTTAAGTGCTACTCCTAGGACCAGTGCCAGCTTGCTACATCAGAATCACCTGGGGAGCTTGTTAAATCAGAATTTCTGGGAATTGATATTTTTAGGTCTGGGATTTGACCATCAATTTTGTTAACAAGATCCCCAGGTAATTCTGATACACAGCTCGGTTTGGATATATTTGGTAGGAAAAGTGTGGACTTCAATTTTAGGCAAACCTGTATTTGAATCCCTGCTCTTCACTTATTAACTCTGTGAACTTGACTTCTCAGAGCTGAGGCCCCTCTCTGTGATATATGTAATAATAGTAATATTATTATTAATGTTACCGAATGATATACCACAATTGCTAACCCAGGAAATGAATGGGTGCGCCTTGGCGCTGCTGTGGTCAATTGCTCTGTCCTGGCTAATCTGAGGGGGCTAGACAAGTTGAAAGCATGACCCTTGGGCTGGATTTGCCAACACTGTTGCCGAAGAAACTCAAACTTGTCGCAAGAGAAGCCAGTCACTCAAGAAATGAGGATTTGGAAAAGAGAAATGGAGAAATTTATTTGAGATGTTGGCAGCCAGGACAGGTGGCAGGGTCAAGTCTTACCAACTGACCTCTCCACCGGCAAGATGGACATCCTAAAGTTTTACAGGAGAGGTTCAGGGGGTATGCCAAGAGAGCAGGCAGAGAGTGCATGGTCATGGGTGGGGGGACCCTGTATGTGTTCAGCTCACAATTATGGGCAGGGAAGAGGATGTGTGGTCTAGGCATTCCTTTGCTGTCAGGACTTTTCTGGTCTGGTGGTTGGAATGTTCCGGTCCTTGCAGAATGTCTTGTTAGTGCCTCAAGAAAGTGCAATTAGAAATACGCACAATGATTTTTAGTTAGAGCATGAGTTAAACAGTCTTGTTTGTTTCTGGTTTTCGTTGTTGGGGTTTATAGTTGAGCCAGAGGTTTTGCTAACATTAGTAGCTACTATATAGAGCTATTGTAAAATATAGGGATATGTATGCAATGTGTCTAGCATAGTAACTGGTACATTGTAAACATTCATTAAATCACTTTTTTTTGCATGGAGCAATGGGTGTGGTGCATAAATAATGAATTATGGAGCACTGAAAAAAATTAAATTAAAAAAAAAACACTGTTTTTTTGAGTATTAGCCTGTAGTAAGTACTGCATATTTGAATTAGCAAAGAAACACAGATTTCTATACAACTACAACAAAAGGCAAATAAGAAACAGACTATAGTAAATTGCTTCTCTTGGTGCTTGCTTCTCTTAGTATCCATTGTTATCAGTAGCTGATCTCCTTTTGGTCCAGCCAAATATCTTCCAGTCTTGAGCATTTGAATCTTTGTTTTCTTTTTTTGCATTAAAAAAATTTTTTTTTAAAGATTTTATTTATTTGGTAGAGAGAGAGAGAGAAAGAGCACAAGCAGAGGGAGAAGTAGGCTCCTGCTGAGCAGGGAGCCCAATGTGGGGCTTGATCCCAGGACCCTGGAACCATGACCTGAGCCAAAGGCAGACACTTAACTGATTGAGCCACCCAGCTGTCCCCTTTTTTTGCATTTTTAAAAAGATTTGTTTATTATTATGTTCGATTAGCCAACATACAGTACATCATTAGTTTTTGATGTAGTGTTCAATGATTCATTAGTTGTGTATAACACCCAGTGCTCATCACAACACGTGCCCTCCTTAATGCCCGTCGCCCTGTTATCCCACCCCGTTAACCCCCTCCCTTTGGTAACCCTCAGTTTGTTTCCCAGAGTCTTTGTTTTCTTAACTGCATTTTGGCTGCGTCTGTTCTGTGCAATCTATAAAATCAGGTATACCAAAAACTCTAAATCCAATTTCTGTGAAATATGTTACTTAATAATAGTAGAGGCTGTTTTTCACAGTGTTTTCATATAAAACCTTAAACTAGACATAGTTCTTGATCTTAAAAAACAAAAAACAGTATCAATTCAGATGAAAGTAATAAGTGCACATTAAGGATCATTTTGTTACTCTCAAAGCTTATGTAGTTACCTGGGTTAATAATGAGAATTTTTTTTAGGTGGTTGTCTTGTGTGGGGAATAACTCCTTGCTGAGAGTGAATGCTTATTTTTCCAGTTTCAGTGTATAAAGGGGTCTTGGTGGAAGGGAGGGAAGGCACTAACATTGAGAACTTATGCTGCATGAGGAATCTGACTTAATTTGTTTCATTGGACAGAGGCAGCATGTTGTAGTATTACCTGTAGACTCCGAAGACATGCTGCCTGAGTTTGTGTCCCAGTTCTGCACTTAAAGCTGCCTGACTTTGGGTAAATTACTAACCTTTCTGTGCCTCGGTTTCTTTATTGAGGATTATTATACACCTACTTCAAAAGGTTGTTGTGAGGATTAAATAAGCTAACATACATAAAGTCTCTAGAAAGTGCCTGGCCTGTAGTACTATATAGTTGTTAGCTTTCCTTTACATTTCACGAATTTATGTTGCTCTGTAATTTCACAAAACTCCTGTAAGGTCGGTGTCTTCTTAATCTTTATTTTATAGGTAATAAACTGAAGTTCCATGAGGTTAGCAACTTATCTGTAATCAATCACCCATTTATTTAGTGATGCAAATCCTAGATTGCTTCTTCATGCATTCTACTATGACGTTAGTATCTTAGTTATTAAAAAAATCCTAAAAATAGCAATCACTTATGAGATTTATATGGTATTAAGTAATATCAATTTTCATTTATCAGAAAAACACTTTTGCTACTTGGCAATAGAATTAATAAATTAACCATTTTTGAATTTTGAGTAGAGTGTTAATATTTTGAAAAAAATCTGTTGTTGACCTTTACTTTAAAATATTGCATCAAGGGGCACCTGGGTGGCTCAGTTGGTTAAGCATTTGCCTTCTGCTCAGGTCATGCACTCAGGGTAATATGATCCAGTCCTGTTTTGGGCTCTTTGCTCACTAGGTAGTCTGCTGCTCCCTCTCACTGTTTCCTCTGTGCTCTGCCTTTCTCTCTCTCTCTCTCTCTCTCTCAGATAAATAAATAGAATCTTAAAAAAAAAAAACCACATCAAGAGGTAATGGAGATATTTTAAAAATGTATATTGCAATAGCTATTTAATTCAAATTAGTTTGAAAGTTTTATATTATGTTATATAATATACTATATAAATATAATTAAATATATAATATGTATAAGTATATAGCATATCTATATAATTTGTAACATCATTTTGTAGATGACAATCATAATGGTACCTTGAGGGTTTTTCATAATTGTTTTTTTCACTTATGATCTGGATGCTATCTGTGATTAAGTAGATTATCCAGATCCCCAAGGTTCACACATTTTATAGAAAATAGAGATAGTAATGTTAACTAATTATAACCACTAATGTATATTAATAGTATTAACTATTAATACTATTGCATCTTTTATGGCATCTTTTATAATAGTTCAGAGTACTGAGTAAGAACTTAAAATCAAATATTAAAATCAAATATTAAAATAAAAGATGAGGCAATTTTAATAAAATTATGTAACAGAGGGGTGGAAGTGTGTTAAACTAAATCCTAAAGCCAAACTTCTTTTAGGAATCCTTCCTTGGTTTCTCTTCCGCTTCCTCCACAAGCACACAGACACAATACACCACACTCACCCAACAGGATGAAATAGAAATATTGTTTTATAATCTTCAGATAGGTAAAAAGCCTAAAACTGCCCTTCTTCTCTATTTTCTACATGGTTTCAGGAAGCTTTATGCACAACATACTTTGAGATTTCCAATTAGAAGCGGTAGCAATTTTGTTTTGAATAGTTCTAAAGAATCTATTGGCTGGGTGTTTCCTCTTCAGTACCCTTTGGCCTACCTTTTAAATTTCTTTTGGGAAAATGCAGCTTGCTGCCAGTAATTCATTCACTCACTTTGTTCATGGAAGTTGCTGAATTTGATTATGAGTTAGAACACTTACCCTAGTTTTACATTTGGTATATTCTTTCTTACTTGTATTTCATGTATAACATATTGGTGGCAAAACTGCTGCATATCATTTGAATTTCTGGATCTGATTCTGTCCAATAAGAAGTTACCCAGATCTTTTTCACAGAACAATCTATCTTTTTTTCTTAATTATTCTCCTGCCTCCTCCCTAATTTGGTTCTTACCAACTCATATTACTTCTCTCCATTTTTTTTTTTCTCAGTAAATTATTTTCCCCCATCCCATCTCCTTGAGGAATAAGGAGGGCTCTTCATCCTCAGCAGGGCAGTTTCCTCTCAGGCCACTGAGAGGAAATGAGCAGAAGGGGTTTCAAAACCAGCTGCTTGGCTCCTATGATTTTGAGTCTGGAGGGTGGATCAAGTGCTCTGTTCACATCCAATTCCTGTGATTGCTCTATTGCTCTTCTCTGGAAGAGCTGCTTTCAGAATTGTAAATGCTTTCCCCTGCATTGCAGTTTAGCTAAGAATATTCTAAAGGAATTGATGTTGGTTTTCAGTGCTTTTGCTGCAGTACTTTATCTGGTTTAGGAAAGGTTCTTGTTTGGTTAGGTTTCTAAGTTTGTAGGCTTGGATTCTGGCAAAAAACTGGCTGGTTGATGTAACAAATATGATGACTTATTTTTAGGGTTTACTGTCTAGAAGTATCTTTTTCTGCATTTTATGAATTACCATGGTGATAATAGGCTAATTTTTCTCTGTATTTGAAGACTTTACCGAGGACAATAATACCTTCCCCCCCTCCCTTGAATTATACAGGCCAAGGATTTAAGGTTTTTCTCTTCTTAATATTAAGTTGTTTTACCTGTGATTTACTGTCTCTGTTACTAGTACTCTGTACTCTGTTACTCTGTTACACTAAAATGTGGAATTTAAGGGAATTGCTTTTTGTTAAATAATATGTTACTTATCTTGTTCTGGAAAGGAAAAAAAAAACACAATGGAAGTCTGGTGCAGCCATTTTATATTTGAAACTCTACTAAACCTAATCTTGCTAGTGAGCAGGTTTAAACGTTGCTCTCTTTTTAATGGGCCCTTTCATACCATGTTTGTGGCTTTTGTTTTCAAAGATTTATCTAGTATACTTTGATTATTTATTTATTTACTGTAGCCCACCGTAGCCATTCTTTGCACTAGATCTTCTTTCTGGAAGTCCTGTTTTTCTGGAGTTGAGATCAATAGAAAAATGAAGATGACATGGATTTTCATTGGGAAAAGTGGTGGTTAGGCATTGGTTGCAAGGATATGACTCTTTCTCTAACACCAGAATACTTTTAGCCTTATATACATTATGTGATTTTAAATCCTGTAAGTTAAAATGTTTGTATAGAAGAAGTAGAAGAGGGACTTTCATGAAATCATAGAATGTTAAAGCTGAAGAGGGATCTTAGGGATCATATAGTAACCATCCTGATATTGTGTAGAGGAACAAATGGAGGCTTGTTCATTCCTTTTTTAGTCCATCCATCCATCCATCCATTCACTGAACAAATATTTATTTAATGTTTACTGTTTAAGGTGCTGGGGATGTCCCTACCCTTAAGGAGTTTGTAGTAAATAGATAATAAACATTGCAAGTAAGCTAAAGAGGTAGAAAGTGGTAAAAGTGATCTGGGGTTGGGGTGGTGCTTGAGGGTGAAGGTGGATTTAGGGTAGGCTGCATTGAAAAGATGATATTTGGGCAGAAATTTAAAGGAGATGAGAAAATGGACTTATGACTCTCAGAGGGAAGAGTCTGTCGAGCAAAAGGAACAGCCAGTTTAAGGGCAGATGGATAGGAGCATGTCTAGCTTTCCGTTCAAGAGCAGTAAAAAGGCAATTGGCTCCTTGGCTTAGAAGTGGAGAGTGTAATAGGTGATGAAATTAACAGGATTGGGAGGTAGGAGGTAGGGAACTGGCTAGATTATGTGGAGTGTGGTGAATTGTGAGAACTTTGGTTTTTACATGAGTGAAATGGGGGGAGGTGGAGGCGTAATGAGGGTTTTGAGCACGCATGATCTGACTTATATTTCAACTGAATCATTCTGACTGCACTGTTGATGAGAGATGCCAGGGTAGGGTTGCCAGATTTAGAAAATAAAAATATAGGACACCCACTCAGTTAAATTTGAATTTCAGATAAACAACGAATAATTTTTGTATATATATGTCCCATGCAATATGTGACTGACTATTCACCCATATGGCAGAATGTTAACTACTCTTTTATATCTATGTGTATATATATATATATATATACACACACACACACTTTAAATTCTTCAGTGTTACTGTTGCTTACTATAAATTACCATTACCACGATCCTGCTGGTTCCAAGGCTTGTACCCTTACAGCAAATTTTGTCTTATTCTTTCCTGTATTATCTATATTACTGTTTTTCACATTGTAGTCATCTTATACCTTAGAACATTAAAATGCAGTTTGTTGGACCCCAGCCTACACCTACTGAATCAGAATTTCTTGGGGTAGAACACGGGGTCTCTATGACTGCCTACTGTTCAAGGTTCTAGGCACAGTAGAACAAGACATACAGAAACCCTTACTGTAATGGAATTAACATTTTACTGGGGAGACACAATTAATAAAACAAGTAAGTAAATATACAGTATGTTAAATACCAGGAGAGATGCTAAGAAGAAAGAAAAAGTAGGAAGGGAGTGGGAAATGTCCAGTATAATGGTGAGGAAACTGCATTTTAGATGGTGGCCAGTGAAAGCTTCACTACACAGTGATGTTTGAGTCAAGACTTGAAGGAAGTAATGGAGAGAACCAGGTGGGTATCTGGGGGAACAGGATTGTAGGCTGAAGGAACAACTGCAGAAGGCAGGTGCATGCTTCGTGTGTTTAAGACGCTGCAAGGGGGCGGTGTCTGTGGAATGGAATGAAAAGGAGGAGAAGGGTAGAGGATGAGATGAGAGAGATAAAGGGGAATGGCTGGTGACTGTTAGCATTTGGGCTTTATTGTGTGTTGGAGAGAGATTTGGATACTAGACCCAGTTGTGGCATTATCTCTGGATCTGTTGCTTCACTACTAAAAAGTGAACAGAAGACTAAGATGATCTCTTAAGTTTCTTTCTGCCCTAAAATAGTCTCTAATTTGAAATCTATTATTTCTCTTCTGTTTCTACTTTTTTCCCCAGTTCTTCGCAAGTAATTAGTTAATCATTTGGGATTGTTTTATATTTTTCATTAATCTATCTCTGTTTGTGCTCCTTATAGCCAAAGTTTGAGCTCCTTATAGCTCCTTCTTACCTTTATGTTGCCCTTGTTCCTCTTTTGTTACCAAACTTTTGAAGATTTAGACAGTTCTTTAGTAAATAGTAGGAAATAGTTTTCTTGTCACCTTGTTTAACCATTAGTTAGCCATTAGTTCTTGTTCCCATCAGATTCTTGTTTAATTTTAGCTAATATAATTAAGAAACATATTTTTCTCTACCAAGAGATTGAAATTCTAGTGAATGGCAGCTTGACTTAAAACGAGGCAGAAAGAGAAGAAAGAGCCTTGACTGAACTCTAAATCCCAAATGCTAGTCCAAGATTAAATGAAATGTAATGTGCAGGGAATCATGAGATTCTTAACTAGATTCTTCTTCTTCTTTTTTTTTTTTAAGATTTTATTTATTTATTTGATAGACAGAGATCACATGTAGGCAGACAGGCAGGCAGAGAGAGAGAGAGAGAAGAGAGAGTAGAAAGCAGGCTTCCTGCAGCGCAGAGAGCCCGATGCGGGACTTGATCCCAGGACCCTGGAATCATGACCTGAGCCGAAGGCAGAGGCTTAACCCACTGAGCCACTGAGGCGCCCTTAACTAGATACTTTTATGGAAAGGAAAACCTTTTGGTAAGTCTTAGTCTTAAATGGATGTTTGCCTAGAAATAATTGAGTGAGATCCTTCTAAAATCATTTTTGTTTGTTTGTTTTTTGGTGGGATCTATTAACAGATGACATGGATAAAAGGAACATGTCATGAAGTTTCATGATCTTTAATATAAATTCTGTTGAAAGAACAAAGCAGTATTAAAACTGTTGTTGGTGCCTTTGAAACCCAACACAAGAAAATAGAACTTGTATGTAGGCTTTCAAATTACTGCTTTTATGCGGTAGTAGTGAAACAGTATAATCACTCTGAGTAAATCTGCCACCTTTTAGCTTTTACAGGGTGATATGATGTAAAGAAAGAAATCCCAAAATCTAAATAGTATTTTGGAGTTTGATCTGTTTTGTTTTATGTCATCTGCTAGTCTTTGAGAACTTCAGGAGAGTCAGAAAAAGAGTGTAATGTTAGGTACCAACATATTGGGTTACATTTATGACAACTTTAAAGATTGGGCAATCACACTTTAAGATAGTAAGTTTATAGTTATTTTTGCTAATAATAATTTTATCTGTTGTGTATTTGGTGGGACTTTTATGTGACTATTCTTTTAAGCCTGGCTGAAATTAAATAAAGAGAAGTCCTAATTGGAGCTTTCTTGACTAAATATTTCAGGAGGAATGAGGTAGAAGGGACTCATAAAACTTAGCTAGTTAGACATTCAGCTGCATATATTTATTTATAGCCTTCTGTCTTGCTCATTTGTGTTCTTACAGTATAAAACTCTGAAAATTTAAATTAACAGACTATTTATACACCTATAATAGGAGTCTATTTAAAAATAATGGAGTAAATTATGAAAAACAAATGAGGTTTTTTTGGCACTTTTTGAACATTATTGAGTTCTTGAGTTGAAAATATGTTTAAGGTAATTTTTGTAGCTATGGTAATTTTACTGGTCCAGGAGCTATGCCAATTCTAAGTACAATATGATTTAATTAGTATAGGCTTAGTGTTTTTGTTTAATAGACACCAATTTTATTCATGATATTCAAGACATGCTTAATTCCAGTGAAACAGCATGAAAAGTATGCTCTTTATTGCTTTTAAAAACTACCCAATTAAAGATATGGAAGTAAATCTTTAATGAGATAGCTCCTCTGACACTAAAAGAGATGACTGTATCCTACCTGCTCTTGGCAAAACCAAAATTAGATTGTTGGGTGATTGAATAACTTGGTCATGAAAACGTTTATTTTCTAAATTGAAGTTGGCAAACTGTGATCTGTGGACCATACCCTGACTGTTTTTGTAAATAAAGTTTTATTGGAACACAGCTGTGTTCATTCATGGGCATATTGTCTGTGCTTTTGTGCTATAGTGGTAGTGTTGAGTAGTTGTGGATCATATGATTCACAATGCCTAAAATAGTACTGTTTGGCCCTTTAGGGAAAAGCGTGCTGACCCCTGCCATATGTCTAACCTTTTTGTAGTCAGACCATGTTAAAGTTCTGATGGAGATTTTTGAAGTTAGTATTTTTGGGTTAAATTTCTCATTCTGCTTCATTCTAAAACACACACACACGCACATACAATTTTGAGTGTTAGTTTCCAGCTTTCTCGTCCATAGGTAAGCATAATACCACCTTGCAGCATTGCTATGAGTAGTCAAGGAGAAATGTAAATAAAATGTTTAGGGTACTTGGCATCAAGAAGGAATTCAAGCAATGAGGGGGTATAATTAGGGGGAAGTTTAGGTGTTTATTTGGGTAATTTAGGATGGCATGCTTTCTAAAAATTTACTTTCTTTTTTTTCCTTCCTAAAATTAACAAAAAAAAAAAAATCTCTGAATTCTAATTTGTCCACAGAACTGGCTATAGAGGTCTGTTTTATCCATGTTCTTAATGTTGCTGATTAACTTCCCATCTTTTCCTCCCTCCCTCCTTACCTGTCCTTCTTGTCTTCTCTTCTTCCTGAACTTCATACCTTCCTTTCTGTTTGCTTTTTGATATATGTAAACCTTGGTACTAAATTTTGGTCAGTGAGTAGTAACTACTCCTAGGGAGAGTATGCAGAGAACCTAACACACTGAAGATTCTCTTATCCTTAGCTCTGTTTTCTAGGAAACAAAGGAACTCTAAAATCTTGTAATGGTCTCTCCCCCTCCACCCCTTATTCTTTTTTTTTAAGAGAGTGAGTGAGCATGCTTGTGGCTGCCCCCTTTATTCTTATGTGATTATGTATATTAATAGCCATCTAGGTGTGTGTAAAATCTGTTTCTACCACAGCAGATTTTTGGGCAGATCTTGAGCTTTGTCTTGAACCTGATGCCAAGAATGTTTAGATAGGCATGGTTTTCATATTTTCAGGACAAATAGATGATAGATTCTCCTTAACATTTTGAAGGAAACTTAAAGACTGAGTGATGAAAAAATTGACCCAAGCAGGATCACTTAGTTATTTCCTTAAAAGTTTTATGAAAATAAACTTAGAAGCTAAGTTATTTTACTTGACTTTATTTTTAGGAAATCAGTTTGAAACCTGGGACCTAACCTTTTCAAGTTATTACATAACCAACATTAATATAAATAACAAAGCAAAAAAAAATGTTAGAATAGTTTTTGTTTTTATTGACATTTATTATTTTGTGATCTTGGTGTAGGCAGCCTGGGTCCAAGGATCCAGAGTGGGGGTTCCCCACAGGACCAGCCAAGAGAGTCCTTGACTTTGTGTAGGGTAGAAATCAGACATGAGCTGGAGAAAGTGAAAGAGTTTATTGAATAGCATAAACGACAGAACAAGATGGTCTGTCTGGGCAATCTGGAAAGGAAAACAGAATGAGTCTCATTGTTGCTTGGGGCTAGGGTTTTTATATTGGAAAGGGGTCTAGGGCATGTGTTCCTTTGGGAATCCAGGGTAGGGTCTGATCAAAGGTGAGTGTCAAGTGAACAATAGGCATTGTTTCATAAATTACTGAAGGTAGCACTATTGGTGCCAGTGTCAGCTGAGGTTTGTTTAAGCTAATGTCATGGAACATATTTGGGATCTAGCTCTTCTTAGGTGTTATCAGGTATTTGGGGCTTAGGACAAAGCTCAGAGAATGATTAACTTTTTTGCTTCCCTCTTAAAGTGGGAACTGAGCTTCTTTGGCTTATTCAGAGGCAAATATGGATCATGAGTAAATGAGTCCTACCAGAAAAACGGAGTCTTTCTAGAATGGAGTCTCTTCAGCTTCTTTACCTTAATAGTTCTAGCATTAGCGGACCCTTGGATAATAGTAGCAATAGTTACCCACATTTCGTAAGGCTTTAGTCTCCCTCATTTGAAAATCTCTTTTTAAAAAATATTTATTTATTTATTGGAGAGAGAGAGGGAGAGAGAGAGAGAGAGAGAGAGAGAAGGAGTGGGATAAGGGGGAGGGAGAAAGCAGACTCCCCACTGAGCAGGGAGCCTGATGTGGGGCTGGATCCCTGGACCTGAGCCCAAGACAGACACTTAACCAACTGAGCCACCCAGGCACCCCTGAAAATCTTTTTATCCATAATAAATTTAATTCTGTTTTAGTTTAGTTTAACTAAATTAGTTTATGGTTTAAAAAAGAGTTCAGAACTGGTCAGAATTTCTCATTGGGAATTCCAGCCCTTTTTAAAGCTAATACTTAAATGTATTAAACCTAAATTTTATATGCTACCTTTCTATTAAAGTTAAAGTGTTCTTCCTATTTTCTCACTTATTTTACAGTAAGCTGAGAATTTGGTAGAGGCAGATTTTAATCCCTAGTCCTTTAGGCTCTGTGAGTCACACAGGGACATTAAATGGTTTTCTGAGAATTGCAGTTTTAGTGCAAAGTTAGGGACATAAATGTTGAATGTACCTTATTTTATGTATTAATAGGAACCAGAGAGCAAGTTTTAAGAAGTAATTTTGTGTCTGGAAATAGGTAGATAATATGGAAGATGGGGGATTTTTAATTAAAAAAAAGGTTTTTTTGAGGGGTTAAGAATTTTATCTTGCCAGGATACAGAGAGAGAGGGAGGAGATTCCAAGTCCTGGTGAAACATAACTCAAAGACATATAGTTAGTGTTAGCATTCTGTTTGCTCATGTATGGAAAAACCAGTAACAGATTGATTTACTCCATCAAAGGAGAAATGAGTGGAGGGGGGAGAAGAAAAAAATATATATTTGGGAATAGTGAATTTTATTTCCCTTTACTTGGCTATGTTGCTGATGAACTGGCAACTTGTAAAGAGGACAATCAGTTTATTCTGCCCTTGGTAGGTAGATGGGTCGTCAATGAAAAACAGTTTTAGTTGTCTATGAATTCTCCAGAGGACATTGGGTGTTTAACTGTGACTTCCATGTAAGAGTTTGTCTCTGTATTATGTCTGCCACTGTCCTCATTAGCATTTCCATGTGGGGTCTGTGTCAGAATTTCTCACTTGCTTTATTAAGTCTTAGTCCCATGATTTTTTTTTTTCATTTTGTATTCTTAGGTGTGTTAGATGGGCTTTCCAAAAGTTGATGCTCCATCTTCCTGTGGTTTTGTTTGCCATTGAATGTCATTATTTTAACATTGTCTTTTTGTAAATTGTTAGTCTTCAGATCAAGAAGGTCTTAGTCTATTTGAGACTCTATGGGAGATCTGAAGCACAATGTGTAAAGGAGTTGAAACTCGACAGGGAGTTTCTCTCCTCAGTTATCTAGAAGAAATTAGTAAACCAACAAGAAGTATTTATCTAAGTAGTTTATGATCTTTGACCTTACTTTTGCTTTGAGAAAGTTTAGGTTAGGATTTTGGAATATTTTGCGAATTTTCTTTTTAATAGTTAGATTTACTATTGCTGTGTCTGTTATCTTTGAAAAAGAGTGGAAATAATCTTACAATAATTTCTGTTTCCTTATAGTCAAAGGCTGTTGGTTTGCTAGATGTGGATGTGTATGGCCCTTCAATTCCAAAGATGATGAATTTGAAAGGAAGTCCAGAATTATCACAGAGTAAGTAAAGACAAGCTAGACAATATAGTTAGACATAATAGTTATGCCTTTTTTAAAATTAACTCCTGAGTGTCAGGCATTTTGCCATGTACCCTATGTACCTTCAGCACAGTGTAGTATGGTAATTCTGAAATCAGAAATGGAGCCACACTGTCTGGGTTTGAATCCTAGCTCTGTTATTGACTGTGTGGCTTTGGCTGAATTGTTTAACCTTTTTGTACCTCGCCTCTGCCCCTTATGTAAAATAAGCTTAACAATTGCTGTGAGAAATCATTCAGTTAGAAATTGTGGGACACCTGGGTGGCTCAGTCAATTAAGCCGCTGCCTTTGGCTCAGGTCATTACCCCAGGGTATTGGGATTGAGTCCTGCATCGGGCTCCTTGCTCGACAGGGAGCCTCCTTCTCTCTCTGCCTCAGCCTGCCACTCTGCCTGCTTGTGTGCTCTCTCTCTCTCTCTCTCTCTCTGACAAATAAATAAATAAATAAATAAATAAATAAATAAAATCTTAAAAAAAAAAAAGAAATTGCTATTAAGTGTAATGCATTTCACCTTGTGCCTGGCACATAGTGATCAGTATCTCTTTACACTAAGTGTTTGGATGTTTGGAAGTATTTGAATAGAAAGTATATATTTGTGTTAGCAGACATAAAGGTTGTTTTTTCTAATCAAATTTTTGTCATGTTTGTCTTAAGGTATTTTGAAAAAAAAAACAAAACACCCAAAACATTAGTTTCTTTTCTTGGCCTTTACTGCTATCAATAGGACAGTAATTTTTAAAAAAATTTTATTTACTTATTTGACAGACAGAGATCACAAGTAGGCAGAGAGGCAGGCAGAGAGACGGGGAAGCAGGCTCCCCACTGAGAGAGAGTACGATGTGGGGCTTGATCCCAGGACACTGGGATCATGACCTGAGCCCAAGACAGAGGCTTTAACCCACTGAGCCACCCAGGTGCTCCAGGACAGTAATTTTTTGAGTAAATCTTTTAATATTTACTCTGCTTGTTATTACACTCTCTGGGAAAGCTAAAAAATATAAAGCATTAAGAACAAGGAGAGGGGCGCCTGGGTGACTCAGTGGGTTAAAGCCTCTGCCTTCAGCTTGGGTCATGGTCTTAGGGTCCTGGGATCGAGCCCTGCATTGGGCTTTCGGCTCAGTGGGGAGCCTCCTTCCTCCTCTCTCTCTGCCTGCCTTTTTGACTACTTATAATCTCTGTCTATCAAATAAATAAATAAAAAAATTAAAAAAAAAAAAGAACAAGGAGATGCTATGATCATAGAACAAAGTATTGGATAGGGGTGCCTGGCTGCATTGGGCTGTGGAGACTACTTAAAAAGTATTGGGAAAACTTGTAATTTCTTGAAAAATGGTTTTAAGTGAATGAAATTAACCTATTCAAATTTATTTCAAATTATAGGGGTGCCTGGGTGGCTTAGTTGGTTAAGCAGCTGACTTTTGATTTAGACTGAGGTCATGATCTCAGAGTCCTGGGATGGAGCCCTGTGCACTGGCTCTGTGCTCAGTGGGGAGTCAACCTGAAGATTCTCTCTCTCTCTTCCCCTCTTCCCCATCCCCTGTCTGTGCTCATGTGTGCTCTCTCTCTCTCAAAAAAATAAATCTTTAAAGAAAATTGTATTTCAAATTATAACTAGAGTATATAATTGAAGAATTTCTTCTCATTTCTTATTGGGCTTTTTCTAGAACAAAATGACTATTTACTATAGGGTTTTTGTTGGATTATCTGTGTAAATAATAGAAGTATTTTGTTGTTGTCATTAAATGTTAATTAGGCACTGTCTGCTATTTAATGTGCTTTTGTTTGTGTTTTTGTTGTTGGAGTCAATTACAATGTTAAGTTCTGAATAGTTGTAGGAAATTTGAAGATGTAGTAATGATAAAATTGACCCTAGCACTCCTATATCATAAGCACCCACTTAGTTTTCTTGTTTGATGAAAATATAAACTTAAAAAGCTAAGTTATTCTAGCTTCTTTTTTCTTTGTCCTTTCAGTGGAATACATACTTAGTTTGCAAATATGTGACATATGCCAAGATGTCAAACTTTCACAAAGGAGTAATGAATTTGCGTACTTTAAATGATAGACTTATTATGTCTGTCTCTTGATTAAAGTAATGTGAAAACTGGTGCAGCAGCACATGAGTGATGGCAAAATGGAGCCCTGGTGTCAGTTTTTTCTTAAGTAGTCTGTTCAGTCTATGCCAACATAAATACTTGAAATGAACTTTAATTTCTTTCTTCTTGTTTTACTGAAGCTGTAATCTTAAATTTGATGTTTGCAAATTGGCTGCCATTAAATAGGCTTTCTGGTAAAGATGAGATACTGGAAATCTTGGAAAGCCTTAAAAGAATACTTCTTTTGTGTTGACAAGCTGATCTTAAGTCATCCAAGAAATAAACTGAATGGTTAAGGCATTCACTTAAAAGAATGTGGATTCTTAAAGGCCCAACTTATAAATTATTTTTTGAATCTTAGATAAACCTGCCACCATTATACTAATTGGCATCATTTTGACATTTCTGTATTTTAACATTTTAATTTATCCTGTTATAGTCTGTATTGCAGAAGAAATTATCTAATTAACAATAAAGAAACACTGTGAAAGATTTGTTATCAGCAGGCCCTAAATCTTTGTAGACTCTGAGAAACAAACTGAGGGTTTTGGAGGGGAGAGGGCCGGAGGGTTAGGTGAGCCTGACGGTGGGTACTAAGGAGGGCACGTATTGCATGGAGCACTGGGTGTGGTGCATAAACAATAAATTTTGCAACACTGAAAAAATTAAAGAAAATCTTTGTGTTTATGATTACACCTCCCTCAAGATAAATGGGTGTTCTACTATGTCTTTTTCACTTTTTGAGTTATATCAGGGAGCTATCCTTAAGATGTGTAGACTAGTGGTATGGTACATTTGTAATACGCCATATCTTTTAGGTCTGTTTGTACTTCACATTTCTCTTTTCCAGTCTAATTCCAGGTTAAAAAAATTTTTTTTTCTTATTTCCTAATCTCTGATCATTCCCAGTGTTTTTCAGAATTTTTCGCACATTTTCAATATTTTCTCTCAGATGAGAAAAATTAAAAGAACTTGCTATTGTTAGGTAGTGGGAGGATTAACTTGCAATTCTATTTTTAATGCTCTATTTTTATTTATGTGCCTTGCAAATTTTTGCTTTTTAAAATAGACTTCATTATTGCTGATTCATAGTTACTTTAATAATTTACTGGGTACTTTAGAAACCTTTTAGGGGTACTTAAAATGTATTTCGTTTTTTTTTCCCTTTTCCTTTTTTTACATGAGAACAGAGCTTTATTTTTATTTTTGATTAAGATGTAATTCACTTACCATAAATGTCACCATTTCTCTTTTCTTTTCTTTTTTTTCTTTTTCTTTTTCTTTCTTCCTTTCTTCCTTCCTCCCTCCCTTCCTTTCTCTCCTTTTCTTTCTTTCTTCCTTTCTTTCTTTTCTTCTTTCTTTCTTCCTTCCTTTCTTTCTTTCTTTCTTTCTTGTTAACAGAAAGTAAAGCATTTAGGAAAGTAATTAGGTAAAAGCAGGGTGTAAAATGAGTTTGGAAGGTGAAAGACCTGGGCACATGTGTGGCTCAGTCGGTTAAGCATCTGCCTTCAACTCAGGCCGTGATCCCAGGGCCCTGGAATTGAGCTTCCTTTGAGCTCCCTGCTCAGAGGGAAGTCTGTTTCTCCTTCTCCCTTGGGTTCTCTCTCACTATCTCTCTTTCTCTCAAATAAATAAATAAAATCTTAAAAAAAGCCAAAATAAAATAAGATAAAATATTGAAGGTGGAAGATGTCGGGAATATTCACATGTGAGTTGAAGACTATATAGGAAAAGGCAAAAAGCCATAAAAAAGAACACTATACTAGGAGGCAAGAAAAGTTTTAATAGTCTAGATTTGGTTAGGCTAACTTAGAAGAGATTAGACATGTTACAAAAAAAAAAAAAAAAGAAGTAATCTTTTTCACTTTCCTTCTGGATCTCTACTCTAGATTTTGTGTATGTGGTGTGCATACAGGGTAATGAATTGGAATGAGATTTTTGTTGTCAAAATTGGATAGTTTTTGTATCCCCATCTTCATAGTAGCATTATTCACTGTTATGATTATGAATTCACTATTCATTATTCCATTATGTGGAAGCTATCTAGTATCTATGGGAGATGATTAGATAAGCAAAATGTGGTATATGCACAGAATACAATGTTATTCGGTCTTAAAAAGGAAGGCAGGAGCTTGATTGGTAAACATGTGATTTGGGGAGAGTGGTACATTTGCAGAGGTATTTCTGTTTACTTAGCAAATATTAATGGGCGTATTGTATAGTTAGTAAGCATGAGGAATATTTGATTTGTTGACTGTCAGATCAGATAAGGTTTGATACCCATTCTCTTGGAGCTTATAGTAGATACACTAGCCAGTGATCATAAGCATAATAAGCATAAGCAAATGCTATAAAATAAGTGTGGGCATGCTTCTCTGTGAACTGAGATGAGGACTCTAAAACAGGGAATTTAGAGAGGAGTCATTCCTGGAGGAATGATTTTTGAGCTAAATTTTTTAAAATGGATAAGCCAGGAGTTTATTGTAAGAAGGGGTTGGGGATTGAAAGGGAGGAGGAGATTCCAGGCAGAAGGAATATCATGTATCAAAAGCCCACAGAATGCAAACTGCTTGGTATGGCAGAAGTGAAGAATCTCTGTGGATATTCTTCTGTGGAATCGCTGTGGAGATTCTCTGTGGAGTTGTAGGAGTAAGATTGGGCCCAGAAAGATAGGTGATGGTCTTATCATAAATGCCTTCTTGTGCTTGTTCGAGGAACTGAAGAGTAACTCACAGACAATGAGAAACTGTCATGGATTTTAGGGAGGGGAGTGACACTATCAGTTCTGTATCTTAGGAAGATCATTTTGGCAGCATTGTGGAGGAAAGATAATAGGACCACCAGATGGGGGTGGGTAGGGCCAGTTAGGATACTATTAAAGTGATCCAGGTGAGATGTGATAAGGCTTGATTTAAGTCTGTGAACTGGAAGGGAAGGGACCTAATTGAAAGGTATTCAAGAGGTTGAAAGAATAGGGTTTGGTAATTCATTGAATATTACTGGGAAAAAGGTCTCTAGGATGGCTCCTGGATTTCTGGGTTGATTGTTTAGATAGTTGTATCATTCATCAGGATAGAGCAGAGAGGAAAAAGGCATAAATTTAAGGAAAACAGTAATGAGTTAAGGTTTATTGAATTTGATGTCCAAAGAGAGTCAATAGGTGTTGGAATATATTGTGTTCAGGAAAGAGGTTTGGGTTAACAATACAGATTTGGGAGTTAGCAGTGTGTGGGTATGTGTATGATATTTGAAGTTGTTAGTTTAGATGACTGATTTTCAGCCTGGAGTGATTTTTCCCTCAGGAGACATTTGGCAATGAATAGAGAATTTTGATTGTCACAAATAGGGATCTAGTGGGTAGAGGCCAGGGATGCTGCTAAAACACCCTGCAGTGTACAAAACATCCCCTTACAACAAATTGTTACCTGGTCCAAAATGTGAGTTATGCTGTGGTTGAGAAATTCTGACTTAGATATGATATCCCGAAAGAGTTATAAATGGAGTCAGGTATAGGACTGAGGGTAGAATTTGGGGAGGTTAACCTAAAGGGATGAGAAAAAGACTGAGAAGCACTGACCAGAGAAGTAGAAAGAAGACAAGGGAAATGCTGCCCCTTAGAAGCCAAGAGGAAGTTTTAGGAGGAAGTGGTAAGTAAACATTTTCAGAGTGGCTAAATAAAGTAATAATTTAAAATTATATTTAAATTTAACAATGTCTTCCAACTGCTTTTGAAGACAGTACAACTTGTGTTTTGCTTCTTGAGGAAATTTATTTTATAAAGTATATATAATCATTGGGAAATCAATCATTTGGGAAGCAATTATTGAACATGTCTATAATGATACTGTGCTATGTTCTAGGGAGTAAAGATGAGTAAGGTGTAAACTCTGTTCTTGAGGAGCTTACAGTCTGCGGGGGGACATGGAAAATGTTAGCACCCTACGTACTATGGGAAGGAAGGTAGGAACAGAGGATCATGGAAAAAGAGAGGAACTTCTTCTTCTTCTTTTTTTTTTTTTTTTTAAGATTTTATTTATTTATTTCACAGAGACGGAGACAGTGAGAGCAGGAACACAAGCAGGGGGGATAGGAGAGGGAGAAGCAGGCTTCCCACCGAGCAGGGAGTCTGATGCGGGGCTTGATCCCAGGACTCTGGGATCATGACCTGAGCAGAAGGCAGATGCTTAATGACTGAGGCACCCAGGCACCCATTTAAAAAAAAAAAAAATATATATATATATATATATATATACATATATATATGTATATATATATATATTATTAACATAAAGTGTATTATTGGGGTACAGGTCTGTGACTCATCAGCCTTATAAATTCACAGCACTCACATAGCACATACCCTCCCCAATGTCCATAACCCAGCCACCCTATCTCTCCCCCACCTCCCTCCAGCAACCCTCAGGTTGTTTCCTGAGATTAAGAGGCTCTTATGGTTTGTCTCCCTCCCGGGTCCCATCTTGTTTCATTTCTTCCCTCCCTACCCCTCATAACTCCCGCCCTGCCTCTCAAATTCCTCATATCAAAGAAATCATATGATCATTGTCTTTCTCTAATTGACTTATTTCGCTTAACATCTCTCTGTGATGTAGGCCAGCCAGATCTGGACCCCGATAAGACTTTCAACATAAGGCACAAAAAAGAGCAAGAGACTTGGTCATATTAGAGAGAGAGAGAAAGAGATTATATTTATCTTTTAAATTTTGTTTTAAATTTTGATATTGAACAAAAAACAAACATTTAAACTATGGGTGATATTCCATCTGTCATAAACAAAATATGTATGTGGGATGTATTTATAAATCATAATTTAATCTCCCATCCTTCTGCTACTTCCATCCCAAAATAGTCCTTTGTCTTCAGTGGCTGAGGCTTGCCTTGTCTGCTCTATAACCTTCCTCCTTCCTCTCTGCTGACTTTTGTTTCTTTGTAATCTCAGATGGAGACTGGAAATGGTAGTAGTAACTGGGGGCTGTATCCGAATCTGAACAGTATCATGTGTCTGTCAGTTTGTCTTTCAAGTAAAAATGGTATTCTGTAAAAAAATACATCTCGTTTAGCTTGCAACTTAAAGTTACACAAGTGTTTTCCCCCCTGAGACAGCCATTGTAATGCCGTGCATGGCAGAGGTGCTTTATGTGTACTTCTCATTTGTCACACAGACTGTTAAAAAGACATGCATTCAAGGGTCAGGATTTCATAAATTAAATACTTACCACTACTTCATTGAGGACATTCTAGAGTGAAATTGGCTTTTATTTTACTGTTGTGCATGGTGGTGAATATGATGACTGTTAAATACAGTTTGGTTCTGCCACTGCCTTGGTTTCTACTGAGGTGCTGGCAGTCTTACCTACTATTGTTTTTGAACCATCAGTGCAAAAGTCTACTCAGTTAAAAGCCAATGATATCTTAATTTTTTATGAAAATAGTTTTACCCTCTTGGATCATCTGAAAGGTTCTTGAGGATCTCCAGAGGACCAGTGACCATACTTGGAGAACTGTTGGCTTAATGGAAGGTTCTTCAACCAGAACTCGGAAGTCTTACTTTCTAGTGTAGTAATTCTTATTACGGATTTCACAAAATTATTTGCCTCATTTTTTTCCTTTTTTAAAAAAATGATGTAGAAGTGAGTGCTTTAAAGTTTATGTTTGAAGTCTGGAAATAATATTTTAAATGTGGCACTTTGTAAACAATCCTGTAGAGACTTGAACTAGTTCTTTCTTCTCCATTTATTTTGTTTACTGTACTGGCATTAAGGTGCCTGGGGCGATAACTTGTTTTTAAAAAACTTCTAAATAATTTTAAAAAAAGGTAATACTTGAATATGATTTTCATCAACAAAAACACTGCATTCATGTTGGAATCTAGACTGTAAGATACAAAGTTGTCCTCAAGCTGCTTGTAACCTGATTAATAAAACACTCAGAAATAGCAATATAATGTATTCTATGCTATCACATAATTGATTTAAAGGATATATAGAAAACTCATGAGTGTAAGATTGAGGGCTGGGGAAGTGGAGAATAGCTCCGTGAAGATACTAGACTTAAATTTTAAGTACCTTAGTGGAAATGGGGAAATAATATGTGTCAAGGTACAGAGAGAACACATCATATTTCTCAATTACCGTTTTTCCTTCTCGAATTCTGTTCATCCCTTTTCTTGTTTATATTCCCCGCTCCCTTTCTGTGGTTTGGGATGTACTTTTTTCTTTTACTCCTTTTCTTTGAACTTGGATCTGAGGACTGTCATTTGTGCTTCTTTTAAGCCAACGTGCTGTGTTGCAAAGATCTTGGGCTTTCGTTCAGGCTGACCCATCCCCCAATTCTCATGGCAGTACTCAGTGCTGTGTATTCCTGGGCAAGTTCCACAATTTTGAAGGCAGTATGAAGAAATAAGTGAGTTAATAAATTTAAGGGTTCTTAATACATGTTAACTGCTTTTCCCTATCTTTACAAATGGTCAGTGGTGGGGCGCCTGGAAGGCTAAGTGGGTTGAGCCTCTGACTTCAGCTCAGGTCATGATCTCAGGGTCCTGGGATCGAGTCCCGCATCGGGCTCTCTGCTTGGCAGGGAGCCTGCTTTCTCCTCTCTCTCTCTCTGCCTGCCTATCTACCTACTTGTGATCTCTCTCTGTCAAATAAATAAATAAAATCTTAAAAAAAAACAAACAAACAAATGGTCAGTGGTAACAGAAAGTGCATTAATTGGTTAATAGCATGACTTGATGAAATTTATCTGTTACAGAGCAAAAGACTTATTACAAGGTGGGCGATAAGCTACAGTAGGGCTTTAGAGTCTAAGAGGCTTGCAGTCAGATCCTGGCTATAACTTATGTTATTACTTTTGTGTACTCTGGGCAAGTTGTTTTAAACTCTCTCGCCTTAGTTTGTTTATATAATGAATGGGAATGGTTTTGGGAAGATAGTTGGCAAGGTCTCCCCAGGTATTTCCTTCTTTAATTGAATATGATTTTGTTAAGCCTCAATTGTCATAAATATCTTGACACACTCTGCCCACTTCAAGAGGTTTGTCCATGTACAAAAGCCTATCTTGTCCTTTACTGAAAAGTTTGCTAGTTTCTGTTGTATGCAGTTAAGTTACTTGTAATCTATTTGATTCTTTTAAACTTTGCCTGGGTGGGTCCAGAGCAGTCTTTAGTCTATGGCTAATATACTCCAGTACTATAGCAGTACCTTTCTGAGCACTTTATCATGTATTGTGAGATCTCTCCTCTTTGGCTGGTGGAAACGTAAGTATTCCAGCTGTGTGCCATTTTGGGGAACTGTACAGTGTACAGCTCTCCACTGATTCTTTCGTCAGTTCTGTGGAATTTTCTTTCACTCCTGTGCAGATGAATACTCAACCAGAGACTCCATAGGTACCGTACCTCTGTGGTTCTCTTGAGTTCTTTGCGTTGCTCCTTCCTCTCTGGTATTCTGCCTTATAAATTCTAGCTGCCTTTGCCTCGCCTAACTTTGATTCTGTTGTCTCAGCTCAGCAAGCTTACTGGGGTTTGTTTGAATTTCCCCTCCTTAGGCTACAGCCTGGAAACTGCTTCTAGGGCCAGTATACTGTAGCAGTCATTGGACTCATTTTCTTGTTTCTCCTCTTTCAGGGATCATGATCCTCCTGCCTATTGTGGCATGTCTAAAAACATACTTTTGCATGTTTTGTTCAGTTTTTTAAAGTATGTGTGTATTGGGGGGTAGTGGTGGTGATGATTAGAGGGCCAGTTCTGTTCCTGCTACTCTCTTATCACCAGAAGCAAAGTTATATTCATAGTTTTTACTTTTTTTTTTCCTTTTTCTATATACTCTCTAGGGCACTAAGAATTCAGATGAGTTTGCCATCTTTGCAGTTACTTTTGTTTTCATAGCAGTTTAGTGCCATAGCCACCTGTATTAATCTGGGTTCTTCAGAAAACCAGAATCAAGAGATATAGATAGATACATTGGCTTACATGGTTAAGGAGACTGAGAAGTCCCAAGACCTACATTTAGCAAGCAGGAGACTTAAGAGAGCTGTTTTGTGTAGTTGTAGTATGTGTCCAAAGGCCTGAGAACCGGGAGAACCAATGGTGTAAATTGCAGTCTGACTCTGAAGGCAGCTGACTGGCAGAGAGAACAAATTCTGCCTTATTCTGCCTTTTTGTTCTGTTCCGGTCTTCAATGGATTGGATGAAGCCCACCCAGGGAGGATAATCTATTTTACTCTATTTGTTGATTCAGGTGTTAATCTTATTCAGAAAGACTCTCACAGGTACACCCCAAATAATGTTAAGTCATTTATCTGGATACCCCATGCTCAATTTGCCAAAATTAGCCACTGCTCTACTGGGTGTCCCAGCTTTGCTCTTCATCTAATTTGTATAATCATGAATCTTGATAATGTGAAATACATTTCTAGTGGTCCCATTTCTTTCCACTATAGAGATTATCCCTTCATTTTAGAATAACTTCGGTCTCATTTTGAGGATCTTTTTCTTGGGGCCACTTTCCAACAAAAAGACATGATTATTTGAGATGGACTATTTATATTAGATAGAATAACTGTTGATTAACAGTGAAGCAATTACTGCTTCCAGCCTGAAGAGGTTAAGAGAGGAAGCATATCCAAATCTGGAAGGAGACAGTCCTATAGAGATGTCTGCCTTGGGAGAATCAGTGATTGACACTCAGTGGAGGGACCCAGCCAGTCCAAGACCACCCCACTGAGAGAAAAACAAGGAAATGAAATACCCTGACCTCTCTCCTTCCTCTTTCTGCTCTGCTTTTGATGCAGTCTATACAGGAGTCTCCCCAGGTCTGAGGATAGGGTGAACTGGAAGGGTGAGTGACAGATAATCAACAAAGACAGGATTATAGTAGTTGCCTGGCCCTTTCCTTCAGAAACAGGTGTTTCAGGGCGCCTGGGTGGCTCAGTGGGTTAAAGCCTCTGCTTTCGGCTCAGGTCATGATCCCAGGACCCTGGGATCTAGCCCTGCATGGGGCTCTCTGCTCAGCAGGAAGCCTGCTTCCTCCTCTCTCACTCTCTGCCTGCCTTTGCCTACTTGTGATTTGTCTGTCAAATAAATAAATAAAATCTTAAAAAAAAAAAAAAAGAAACAGGTGTTTCAAGACTCAATCCTAGGATTTGAAATGAGAGAAAAATCCATCTTATAAATTGTCATCTGCTTGCCTTTCTGTATGCATATAGTTACTCCTAAGTAGTATTCTGTGTATGCACTGAAGAATTGATGAAAGGAGGGAGGAAGGAATAATGTTATATTTTTTAGATTCCATTAAATTCATGTGCAAATTTGTGTTACAGATAAGGAGGGTGATACAAAAAACAACGTTTGCCCAGAGTAGTAGGCTAGAATCTAGATACTCTGTAGCCCACAATGTATTTGTCTATAAGAAAATTATCAGATGAAAAGAATTACCAGAGGGAAAGAGAATAAAATATTGATGTATATCGAAGTGGTTTATTCAACTCTGAAACATAATAGTGGCAATGATTTATATGTAAGCTGTATTTCTATGTCAGCTGTATGTTACATGCCTCTTCTACTTTTAACTTATTAATAGACATGGATAGGTAATTAATTCAGTCTTTCTGAAAGTCATTAAGAAGAACCTTGGTGGAAATGAGGCATTCCTTATTATAAACAGAGACTGAGAACATTTAATTATCAACAAATTAGGAACATGAGTTAAAATGGCTGCTGCTCTGTACCTTTAACTGTATGTGAAACTCTCAGTTTGTGGTATTATAAAATTATGGAATCCACAAAAGTATGATAGATGGCGATCTAGCTCCTGTCTAAACACCTCCAGTGAGGGAGATTTTGCTATTTCATGACAGGTCTATTTAATGTTATTGTTTTGAACAAAAATCTGCCACCTTATAACTTTGACGTGCTTTCACTAGTTCTGTCCTTATGAGAACCACCTAATCTATTTTCTTTTGATAACTTGTGAGATATTTGTACACCATGATTGCAGCCTCAAGTTTTTTCTCAGGTATGCAGTTTCCAGCTTTCAGCTTTTTCTCCTATTAATACATTTTTGAGTAGGGTTACCATTCTAGTTATTTTTCTGGTCATGGGTCACTTTGTCAATATGCCACTTAAATAAAAGTTGCCCAAGTTTGAATATTATTTCTTGGCATATTCTGGAGTGATGTAGTGAATGCATTTTTAATTACCCAGTACAAAATGGTGAGCAAGGCAATAAAGGAGAAAAGGGATAGAATCAGTTCTTCACACTTCCTTACTTCTTTATATTATACTTACTCAACCCCCATAGTTATGGAAGTAAGAAAGGAAACAACTGGGTTCATCAGATTCCTTTAATCTCTTATTTCCCTATTGATTGTCTGTGATTTTTTTGTCCCCACCATCGATATTTTCCCCCAACATCTTAAGTTCCTTTAGCTCTGAGGAATCAACAAAGTGCAGTTACTGTGAGATACTTGAATTTACACGTTGAAACTTCATTTAGGCTTACTCACTTTCAAAAACTCTCACAGTTTTGGCAGTTTGGCTATTGTAATGTTTATGTTCACCATTTGCTATCTAGTTTATTGCTAGCCATTGAAAATATGGACTGTTTCTTGGCCTTACTATGATAGCTGATCACTCTTTGAAAAGATTACCTTCAACCTTTTAAGATTTTTTTTTTTTTCTTTTTTTATTTGACAGAGAGATCACAAGCAGGCAGAGAGGCAGGCAGAGAGAGAGGAGGAAGCAGGCTCCCCGAGAGAGCAGAGAGCCCGATGCGGGGCTCGATCCCAGGACTCCGAGATCATGACCCGAGCCGAAGGCAGTGGCTTAACCCACTGAGCCACCCAGGCGCCCCTACCTTCAACCTTTTAGAGTAGTTAGTAAGACTGTATAAGTAGCCAGCCATGAAAGTCAAGTAATAAATAATGGTGGGTATGTAAGGTTATGTTTTATAGTCATGATTTATATCATACCTAATTGTTGTTTATCATTTTGTAAGAGCAACAGCAGTAAACTACAAACTAATTTCTTTGTTGCCTCTTTCCTGTCAATAAGAAGAATGTAGTATTGTGGCGTGAGTCAGATGAGAAGGATAAGAGAAAAAAGCAGAATCTAATCAGTCAGTAAAGAGGTTAGTTGAGGAGCACCTGGGTGGCTCAGTTGGTTAAGCCTCTGCCTTTGGCTCAGGTCATGATCTCAGGGTCCTGGGATTGAGCCCCACATCAGGCTCTCTGCTCAGCAGGTGGCCTGCTTCCCCCCCCCCCCCCCCCGCCCCGCCTGCCTCTCTGCCTACTTGTGATTCTCTCTCTGTCAAATAAATAAATAAAATCTTAAAAAAAATAAAGAGGTTAGTTGAATCTGAGTATAGTATACAGAATATCACCGGCTTAAAGCAGGTGATTAAATGTTGTGTTAGGAGGTTGCTTAAAGCAATGAAAGGAATGCATGATATATTGCGTTGCAAGAAAAGTAATGGGCTTGAAAAGTCCTAGTAACATAAGAAGAAATTTAGCATTCTAGCCAGGTAGAACTTTGCTAGAACTCTGCTAGGAGCCCCTGTGATCCTTTCTTGACTCTCTCTGACTGATAATCACTATCCCTAAATCATATCTTGGTGGACATGATACCTTTAGTTATGAAACAGATTTATTATTAATAATTTTATATTAAGTTTAGGAAAAAGTTTTATAATCTTGCGACACTATGTGTGTATTTGTTTTTAAAGGTGCTTGAAATGTTTTGTTTTGTGTTGGTTAAGAGATCAAACATACTAGAGAATCTGACCTGTTAACTTTGTGATTTTAAATGATTTTAAATTTTGAAGTGTTTGATAATATATACTAAGTGAATGAGTGAATGAATGGATAGAATTCTCTTAAATGATTAGTGTTTCAATAAACACTAAATAAATGAATAAAATAAAATTCATTTTTAAAGAATTGTAATTTATATTTAGTGTTTGTTAGGGTTACAGCAATTATATAAGCTCTTAATCCTAAATGATGTAGAATGGAATTTTTAAAAGCACTTACTATTGTAGAGATACTTTAATGGTAGCCCTATAACCAAAATCACACAACTATCTGATATTGCAGTGTTTCATTACCTTTCTGTACAGTGTCTAGTTTACTGTGGGGTCACAGACATCAGTGACAATACTTGCTATTCCTTCTTCCCTCTAATTTCTTGTATATATACTCTGATATATGGGTTAGTCATATGAGCCATCAAACCTCTAGTATAACTAAATGGGTAATGTACTAAGGCTTTTATTGTATACACAAAATATTTATGGAAGGGAGTTGGCCCCTGAGTTTTGTAAATGTATTATCTTTTATTTTATAGTTTTTATGTTTTTATTGTAATTTATTTATATTCTACAGCTGTGTCTTTTTACTACATCATTTTTGTTATGTTAGATCAGTTTTTTTAGTAGTCTTCTTGAAATAGTTTTTCATTTCTATGCTTTGTCTTTTCCTCTTAAAACAAATTGAGTCTATGAAATTTTTTTAACCACTTTGATATAAAGTCCACAGTGAAGCCAGTAGTTTTGTCTTTGCTTGTACATCTAGTTATTTTCTCTGTTATATTCTGTTTATGTTCTTAATTGGGACTTTTATAATGGCAGTCATAATTTTGTCTTCATTTTTTAAAAAACGATTTATTTGTTTATTTGAGGGAGAGCACACTCACAGGCAGGACTGCGGGGAGAAGGAGAGGAAGAGAATCTTGAGTCAGACTCCTTCTGAGCACAGAGCCTAGCTGGGGTTCTATCCCATGACCCATGAGATCATGACCTGAGCTGAAAAACAAGAGTGATCCACTGAACTGACTGAGCCACGCACGTGCCCCTTGTCTTTGTTTTTCTGTATTTATACTTTTTTTTTTTTTTTTTTTTTTTTTTGCTTCACAGCATACACATTAACAGGTATTTTAGTACAATAAGTTTTGTGTTAAGCCCTTGTCATAAGGCTTTCTAGTACTAGTATGTCACTCCTGTTTTGCTGACTTTCTGCTAAATGCTCATTTTTTGTCCCTGGCTTGTGGGCATGTATTATTAGTATGTTTCAAATCCCAGCTTCAGAACCCTTTGTAGTTGCATTTAACTATTGCTGCTTAAAATGAAATTGAGATTTAAAGAAGCCAGGAGGGCTAATAGAAGAACACCAGTCTTATTTGAGATATAAATTAGGTAAGAAGGCCGAAAAGTCACCATATAAACAGAAGGATTGGGGAATTACAAAAATTTGGTTAAAGGTTATGTCAGAATAACCAAAACAGTCTACTGTAATGCTAGTAATCATAAGAACTTGTAATTGACTTAAAAATTGACTTAAAAGAGAATTCACATTACTTATGGAATAACTTGGTATATCAGAACGCTGTTAAATAATTTCACAGAACTTGTCTGGGTGTCATAAAGCAATAGAAGGAAAATCTCTATTAGCTACCCTTCCAACTATATCTTCTTCTTTTTATTTATTTATTTATTTATTTATTTATTTATTTATTTATTTATTTTTTAAAAAGATTTTATTTATTTGACAGAGAGAGACCAAGCAGGCAGAGAGGCAGGCAGAGAGAGAGAGAGGAAGAAGCAGGCTCCCTGCCAAGCAGAGAGCCCGATGCGGGACTCGATCCCAGGACCCTGAGATCATGACCTGAGCCGAAAGCAGAGGCTTAACCCACTGAGCCACCCAGGCACACCCCAACTGTATCTTCTGATCATATATGTATTTGCATGATCTTCAGCACCCTGATTCTTTGGATATGTGCATGGAAATAATATGGAACTTAAAATGAAACTGGTCTAGTCTCACATTCTTACTGCTTTTGTTGCTGCTAGCTGTTTAACTTTGAGCAGCTTACTTTAGCTTTCTGATCTTAAACTACTTCATATAAAGTATGACATTTGAAGAGTTTTTATATCATATAAAAACAGCTTGTTCAAGGCCACAGCTAATAAGTGGCTAATTCCTTCCATCCTTTCCTTTCCTTTCCTTTTCCTCCCTCCCTTCCTTTCTTCCCCCCCTCTCTTTTCTTTTCTTTTCTTTTCTTTCTCTTTCTTTCTTTCTCCCTCCCTCGCTCCCTTCCTCCCTTCCTTCCTTCCTTCCTTTCTTTCAATTTTCAAAGATTTTATTTATTTATTTGACAAAGAGAGATAGAGCAGTAACACAAGCAGGGGGAGTGGGAGAGGGAGAAGCAAGCTTCCCGCCAAGGAGGGAGCCTGATGTGGGGCTCGATTCCAGGACCCTGGGACCACTACCTGAGCTGAAGGCAGAAGCTTAACGACTCAGCCACCCAGGGACCCCTAATTTCTTATAATAAATAATATTTTACTGTACTACAAATGCCTGGATGACCAAATATAGGGTTTGCAGGTTTCCTCCAGTATCTATTTACTTTTGACTATTTAGCTATTCAGAAAATTGTTTTGATCATTATATAAACATAAGTTTTGAGTACCAGTTACACTAAGTAAGGGGAATATGGTATTTTTGGGGGGAGATAGTTTGGAGCCACAAAAAGTAAACAATCATACAGGATAACATTTGGTAAGTGTTAGATCCTAGAGAAAATAAGAAGAGGAAATGATTTTGGAGAGCTGGTCTGGAGGCTGCCAGGGAAGAAAGGGATTTAGATAAGCAGAAAGGAGGCTGGGGATAGACTTCCACTTTTCTTAACTGTAAAATGGAGATAAGCACTTGCCTCATAAGATTGTTGTAAGGTTTCATCGAAAGACAGTATCTGTAAACTACCTTCTGCATGCAGTGCTGCATGACATAAAATGTAACTTTTGGGGTGCCTGGGTGGCTCAGTGGGTTAAAGCCTCTGCCTTCGGCTCAGATCAGGGTCCCAGGGTCCTGGGATCGAGCCCCAAATCAGGCTCTCTGCTCAGCGGGGAGCCTGCTTCCTCCTCTCTCTGCCTGCCTCTCTGCCTACTTGTGATCTTTGTCTGTCAAATAAATAAATAAAATCTTTAAAAAAAAATGTAACTCTTATTGTGTTACTCCTCTAGAGTGAATGTAAGTGGTTCATTCTGTCATCTTTTAAATTTTTTCTTCCCAGATGCCTGACTACTCCCTTTAAGATCTCACATTATTTCCATCTTAAATATTAACTGGTTACCTGGAACATAATGTAGAAAAATTCTGAGTTTCTATCTGGTTTCAGCAGGAAAGAATGTGATCAGTTAGCAATTAGTGATCATTTAATGATGCCAAGGCAGGTATAAAGTGGCCGGAGGCCAGGAATGGTAGTATATGGATTGTGGAAGTTAGAGCATACATGCATACATGTATTTATAGTCTTTACCGAAAGTAAAGTTCCATTTTCACCTGTTTTTTTTCTAGCTTTTCTTTCATTTGTTCTTGTTAAATCTACAATATAAATTAGCAAGTTTTCAGAGGTAGGATATCAAGTTTATTCTTTATGCTTCTAGTTAGTATTTGCTGGGTGATTAAGTAAATGAATAAAATTTTAGCCCTATAGTAGACAAGAGTCTAAGATACCACCATTGCTCTAAAATATCCCTTATATAGATAGTCTGCCATTTATATATATATATATATATATATATATATATATATATATATTTTTTTTTTTTTTTTTTTTTTTGAGACAGAAAGCATGCATGTGCATGCGAGCAGGGACAGGGGACAGAGGGAGAGGGAACCTTAAGCAGGCTCCACACCCCACATGGGGCTTGATTTCATAACCCTGGGATCATAACCTAAGCCAGAATCAAGAGTCAGAGGCTTAACTGACTGAGCCAACCAGGTGTCCCTCCCCATTTATATTCTATTGAGTAGATTTCATTTAAAAATACTTGTATCTTCTACAAAGCTTAAGCTCTCAAAGTGATTTACTTGTTTCAGGTTCTTTTCCTAATGGAAACGCATGAGAAAATGAGTTTTGATTAAGAAAGGGATGTGTTGGAAAAGAAAGGGGCAGTTTCTTTCCTTGGGATAGAGATTGGATTTTAAAAAGGATACCTGGATGGCTTTCAGTTTTGAGATGGGTGGATGCCCGGGATTGAGATAGTAAGACTCCAAGGTGGTACAAAAAGGGAAAGTATGTTGAAGATAAATGCAATTTATTTTACTTTAGGGGATTTACTAACTTTTTAATTTAAATTCAGGGGATTTACTAACCCCTGGGTGGCTCAGTGGGTTAAAGCCTTTGCTTTTGGCTCAGGTCATGATCCCAGGGTCCTGGGATTGAGCCCCGCATCGGGCTCTCTGAGTGGCAGGGAGTCTGCTTCCCTTCCTCTCTCTCCCTGCCTTTCTGCCTACTTGTGATATCTGTCTGTCAAATGAATAAATAAAATCTTGAAAAAAATTAAAAATCAATTCAATTAATATATAATATATTATTGGTTTCAGAGATACAGGTCTGTGATTCATCAGTCTTATATAATACTCAATGCTCATTACATCATGTGCCCTCCTTAATGTCCACCACCTAGTTACCCCATTCCCCGACCTTTCTCCCCTCCAGCAACCCTCAGTTTGTTTCCTATGATTAAGAGTTTCTTATGGTTTGTCTTCCTCTCTGATTTTGTCTTATTTTATTTTTTCCTCTCTTCACCTATGATCCTCTTTTTTGTTTCTTAAATTCCACATATCAGTGAGATCATATGATAATTGTCTTTCTCTGATTGACTTATTTCACTTAGTATAATACCCTCTAGTTCCATCTACAGTGTTGCAAATGGGAAGATTTCATTTTTTGATGGCTGAGTAGTATTCCACTGCGTGTGTACACACCACATTTTCTTTATCCATAATGAAAAATTTTAAGATTTTATTTATTTATTTATTTATTTGTCAGAGAGAGAGAGAGAGAGAGAGCGTGCGCGCGCACAAGCAGGCAGGCAGGCAGAGGCAGAGAAAGAAGCAGGCTCCCTGCTGAGCAAGGAGCCTGATTTGGGACTTGATCCCAGGACCCTGGGATCATGACCTGAGCTGAAGGCAGCACCTTAACTGACTGAGCCACCCAGGTGTCCCCATAATGAAAAAACTTAAAAATATTTATTTATTTTAGAAAGAGCAAGTGGGGGTGGGGCAGAGGAAGAGGGAGAGAATCCTCAAGCAGAGTCCCCACTGAGCATGGAGCCCAATGCAGGGCTCAGTCCCAGAGTCCTGATATCATGACCTGAGCCAAAACCTAGAGTCAGTTGTTTAATCGACTGAGCCACCTAGGTGCCCTGGTAAATGAAATTTTAATATTAAAAGTGATAGGTGTAAAATTGGAAAAACATCAAAGATTTTTCTTTATAGTCTTTCTGCTCCCTTCTCTAAGTTTCTAGATCTCTTTCCTTTCTACTTCTAGATACAGTATTATTATACTGCTTTTAGGTAGTCCAGGTTGGCATTTGCTTTTTGATCCACTCCATTTTCTTACCTTTACTCATCTTTTTTCTAAATCATTTTCTTCCAGTAAGCAAGTAGGGTATTCTAAACCTTTTCTGGATACTAACTTGGTGGAACTACTTTGTCAAATCCAGCCACTTGAAGTTCTCCTGAAAGAATAGGATGCAACTTCTTTCTTGTATCTGATTTCTCATGAGAAAGGATCTTGGTTTTAGAAAGAAAAGAAGAAATAGGAAAGTAGATGGTGAGAACATGAAATTGTAAACTTCATACTGGGTGTCCTTTCCTACTTTCTGAAGGTTGTTGTACCCTTTGAATGTCTTGTCGTGAATATGTGGATAAAAGCTTGTTTTTATAAACTATTGCATCTATGTTATGTTTAAGTATTCTTTAAAATTCATGAAATGAGGGTGCATATTCTCTGTCCTCATTTAAAAAAATGGATTTAATATCTCTGTTATGTGATTTCAACTTACAATTTTTTTCAGAAATATATTCCTGAACCTTGGTGTTCAGCTGTATTTAAAACTCTTCTTTTATTTTTGGAATCAGGGAACAGAGTAGAAGGTACGGAGATTTTTCAGCTTATTGCTAATACCAACTTAAGTGGGAATGTCTACTATTTAGGTGATTCATGAACAGTGGGATCCCTACAAAAAGAAAATCTGATTCTAGATGAGAGTTATCCTTGGAACATTTAACAATTTCAACTTTAATAGAAAGATTTAAAGCAGCCTTTCTTATGCCTGTTTCCTTTTTGCCTAGCTCTTCAGTTTGACATGGTCACAATGTCTTTTCTAGCTTGACAATTAATTTATGATATAAAAGTGATCCCTAAACCTGTTTGAAATCCACTAGTGACACACAGTCCGTTAATTAAATTCACACCTGTTAGCAATGATGGAACTTTGTTGTAATAGAGCGAGGAGGATATGGTATAGTGTCATTCATTCTGTGAATGGCATTATGGCAGTCGAAATGGTTTGACTTGCAGTATGAGCTATCACAAAGATAGGAGGAAATAGGAAATAATGATCTGTATCATGAGAACTTCAGCTAATGGTAAAGCTGTTACAGAACAGTGGATTCCAAAGTTTCAATATAAACTTTCAACCACTGGTACTTTGTTAGTTTTTCTATTAGGTTTTGTGTAGGAATTGCTGTACACATTTTTTAAAAATAAAATTTTAGGGCAAATAAACTAATTTGTACCTGAAATCATGAGTTGTTGTTCATAACCTTTCTCTACTAATTTAAAAGTATGGTTTCAGTTTGTGTGGTCATTCAGTTCTGGTAATTTTACTAATTAAGATAAAATGCTTTTAGGCATTATTGATTTTGCTTACTAGTATGCTGGAAAAGATAAAGAAGAATGTGCCTCTAACTTTCTTTTTACTGTATATGCTGCACATGTTTAGGACTCTCAATGTACATTTTTCCCTGTTAAATTCTTAAGAAATGCATTTTAACATGATGAATCTACTCACATTGCTAGTTTCAGTTTACAATGTATTATTCACTAAACTACAAGAAATATTTAAAGTACACATTTTCCCTGAATTGGGATTAGGCATACTGAATAAGTAGATTAAAGAGTATTCACATATCGTGTTAGAGATTTTGGTTTCTAATTTTGTGAAAAGGCTTTGGACTGTCCCAGTGTCTTAATTTGTTCAGGCTGCTATAACAAAAATACTCTAGGCTGGGTGGCTTAAACAACAGACATTTATTTCTCACCGTTTTGGAGGCTAGAAAGTTCAAGATCAAGGTTCAAGATCAAAATAATGAAAATGAAAACTGCTTACTGCTTCATAAACAGCTGTCTTCTCACTCTGTCCTCATGGCAGACAGGGCAAGAGAACTCTCCATGGAGTATCTAAGCCCATTCACAAGAGTTCTGCCCTCATGACCTAATTACTAATACCATCACATTGGGGGTTAGGATTTCAACATATAAATTTAGACAGGAACACAACATTCACTCCAAAACACATAGTTTAAATTTCCAATTTTAGTTTGAACTTAAAGCCATGTTTTGAGCAGATCTAAGTCCTTAGATCATCTATTTTAAATGGAGGATTAGGTGAATAGATGATATCCATATTCTCCTGTTTTATTTTTGTGTAATCTTTTCCATGTTACACTAAAACAAGTGTAGTGCCATTGCTGTTGCAGGTTTTTTTTTTTTTTAATAAAGATTTTTATTTATTTATTTATTTGACAGACAGAGATTACAAACAGGCAGAGAGACAGGCAGAGAGAGGGCAGGGAAGCAGGCTCCCTGCTGAGCAGAGAGCCCAATGTGGGACTCAATCCCAGGACCCTGGGATCATGACCTGAGCCAAAGGCAGAGGCTTTAACGCACTGAGCCACCCAGGCACCCCTGCTATTGAAGGTTTTAGCCAATCCACTAAAACAAGAAAAAGTAGTAGGGGTTATTGATAGTGGAAAAGGAAAGGCAAAATACGGTTGTCCACCTAGAAAAATTTAAGGAAGTGATCAGAAAACTATTTGAAAAGTAAGAGTTCTGGAAGATACCAGAGGGGGTATAAGATCACTAAAAATCAGTAGCTTTCCACTTCTAGTACTGGCAATATGGCAAACTCTTCAGGAGTAGCATACCTTAAAATATTACATGGAATATTAACAAAAATGACTTTTCAGTATATGTCTGAGATAGTAGGAAAGGAAGGGAATTTCTCAGAACTCAGAAATAACAGTGTGACCCGACTGGTGTAAGTGGGCACTGGAATTGGCATTTACCGAGGTGTTATCTGATAATCCTTGGGGGTTTAGGGACTATATTTTACAGGACCGTGTGTGAAGGAATGGAGACAAAGTTTGGCACCTAAGGCAGGAGGAAAGTTCAATGGAGAATCACCATGTAAGAGCTGGGCACCCTTAGGATGTCATCCTTAAGTGACCAATGAAATAAATCTTCCCTACATTAGTGGATATTGGGGATATGTGTTAGATTTGTCCTTGTCTCTGGGAAGAAATGGGCAGATAAGATTAGGCACAACTGAACAGAAAATTAACTGGGATATAGATGAAAAGAAAGTACTCAGAACATAGTACATAGAGAAGAACTGGAAAACAAATGAAAAGTTTGAGAGACATGGAGGATACCAGAAAGTCCAACATAGGTCTAATCATTGTTCTAGAAGGAGATAATGGAGAAACTAACCGAGGTGACATTTAAGGAGATAATGGCTGAGAATTTTTGGAGATAGAACTAAAATTCAGGAAAACAATGGCACATGTGTTGGTTTGGGAGGGACAGTGATTGGATTTGAAACAATCAAAGAGGAATAAGATAGAAGTATTGCTGAACTTTACGCTTTAAATATGTTTTTAAAAAATACTAGATAATCATTGTATGAGTAGAAATGGAGTATATGATTTCTATTCTAAAAGAGGGAAAAATGTAATGGGGGGAAGAATCTAAAAAAATAAGACTACTAAAAAAAGTGAGGTAAAGAAAGTACAAAGTAGAATGGTAGATGCTAAGTACAAATATATCAACAATATAAATATAAATATTACACAACTTACCAGTGAAAGCATAATATTTTAAGTCAAGAGAAAAACGAAAAATAAAACCAAAACCCAGATAGATTAAAGCTATTTACAAGAGATATTACCTAAAACATAAAAATATACATAGGTTGGGAGTTAAAGGATTGAAAAACATAAATTAGGTGATATGAAAGTAAGTATACTTATGTTAATATCAGACAAAATAGACTTTAAAGCAAAAATATTACTGAAAGTAAAGAATAACTACCTATAAACAAGCCTGATCTAATGGCCGTAAATAGAATATTCTTTTCAAGCACACCTACAACATTTACAAAAATTGATTATGGACTAGGCCATGAAGCAAGTTTCAGTGAATTTCAAAGATTGGTATCATTCAGATTGCACTCCTTAACTACCACGCAGTTACTTTAGAAGTTTATAACAAAATGATGACTAAAAACATCTATGCATTTGGAAATTAAAAACAATTTCTAAATAACCTGTGGTTGAAAGGAGAAATAATGAATATGAAAACTTGTGGGATAAAGCTAAAATAATATTTAGAGATAGCCTTCAGTATTTATATTTACAAAAGAAGAAAGACTGAAAATAAATGAGCTGTTTAACTTAAGAAGTTAGAACAATGCAATAAATCCAAAGAAAGTAGAAGGAAGGAAGTGATTAAGAGCAGAAGTTAATGAACTTGAAAACAAAGATACAGTAAAGAATCAAGAGAACAAAAATTGGTTTTTTGAAGACTAATAAGTTAGACAATGCGTGGCAAGGTAAAATTAAAAAGTAAAGGGAGAGGGGCGCCTGGGTGGCTCAGCGGGTTAAGCCGCTGCCTTCGGCTCAGGTCATGATCTCAGGGTTCTGGGATCGAGTCCCGCATGGGGCTCTCTGCTCAGCAGGGAGCCTGCTTCCCTCTCTCTCTCTCTCTCTCTGCCTGCCTCTGTCTACTGTGATCTCTCTCTGTCAAATAAATAAATAAAATCTTAAAAAGAAAAAAAAGAATGCATTAAAAAAAAAAAGTAAAGGGAGAGAAGACCTATAAATATATTGGAAATAAAAAAAAGAACTTGATAGGTATAACCATGGGTTTCAAGTAGAGAAGATGTTTGGACAACTTTATGCTAATACATTTGAAAATTTTGTTGAGATGGGAAATCTCTAGAAAAATACACATAACTAAATCAGATTGAGGAAGAAATAGAATATCTATATTATTCCATTAACAAATGGAATCACTAGTTAAAAATCTTACCATGAACATAGCAAGCCAATATTCAATAAATAATTCCAATCTTATATACAAATTCATGGAATAGAAAAATATATAATACTTCCCAATTTAGTTTATGAGGCTAGTAAAACCTTAGTAGGATAGAAGAATTTCTGAAAAGGGAAACTTATAGGCCAGTCGCTCTAATTAATGTATGTAAAAAATTTTAAGCAAATTATTAGCAAGCCATTTAGCATTTATAAAATAACTATATTGTAGTTAAATTAGGTTTAATCCAGGGAAGCAAGTTTGGTTCAACATTAAAAAAAAAAAATTTGTTAATGTAACTTACCATTTTAGTAGGTTAAAGGAGAAGTATATGATAATTCAGAAAGATGCAGGGAAGGCATTTTATAGATCTGAATAAACATTTATATTGATATCTTCTTCAACTAGGACTAAAAGGGAATTTTACTTGACCTGATTTATAAAAAATACATAGCAAGCATCATACTGTGAACTGCTAAAGCATTTCATTTAAAATTAGGAATGAGACAAGGAGTCCTGGTATCACAGCTTTTATTTAACATTGTACAGGCACTCCTAATCTGCAAATAAATCCAAACACAGTAACACTCATGAATGGGGAATTGAATAAAAAAGAAAACTGTAACTATTTGTAGTAAATATCATTATTAAAATAGAAAATTTAAAAAAACTTTAAATTATGAAAATGAATAAGAATTTAGCAGGGTGGCTAGATATAAGGATAATATATGAGAAAATTAAATTTCTGTATACTAGCAATAATAAATTAGAAAATACATTTTCAGAAAATGTATAAATAGCTTATGAAATACAGGGCACCTAGGGACAAATATAACAAAAAGTGTACAAATTTTATGTGGAAAAAATTCTAAAACTGTATTGAAAGATTTCAAAGATGTATATAAGCGGAAAAACAAGATATTCATGGATAGGAATACAGAATTTTATAAAGACATCAGTTTTTTCTAATAATCTCACAAATTTAGTCAAACTTCCACTTGTGGGAAGTGACCGAGTATACAATTTAAAAAGATGAGCAAAAGGCTGTGAATAGGTAAGACACTCCTGAAGAGAGAGAACCAGGTAGGTGATTTACTCTGCCACAGAGTAGAACTTACTGTAAAGGTATGGCACACACCCTGCTTGGTTTTGGCTTGAGAATAGACAGATTAGTGGAACTGCATGAATAGAGAGCCCAGAAACAGACTTACACATATATGGAAACCTGACTATGACAAAGCTGGCATTGCAGATTGATGATAGAACAATTTACTATCCACATGGAAAGAATAGAAAATGGATTCTTACATGCTACACAGAATTAATTACAGATGGTTTAAGGACTTACATATGAAATGTAAAACTATAAAGGGTTTAGAAGACAATATAAGAGAATATCTCAATGACAATATATTAGGGAAGGCTTTCTTCAGTAAGAAAAAGGATAAACCATAAAGGAAAAAATTAATTTATTTGATTACATAAAAGTAAAAACTTGTGTGGGTGCCTGGCTGGCTCAGTCAGTAGAGCATATGACTCTTCTTGATCTGTGGGGTTGTAAATCTCTCTACCCTACATTGGGTATAGAGATCACTTTAAAAAAAAAAAAACACACGCACACACACGCACATTGAAAAATATAAAAATATATAAAACATATATTTAAAAAGTAAGCTTCTGTTTTTCTAAAGACACTATAATGAGTTCAGCAGAGGGGCACCTGGGTGGCTCATTTGGTTAAGCAGTTGCCCTTGGCTCAGGTCATGATGCCGGGGGTCCTGGGATCGAACTGCGTATTGGGCTTCCTGCTCAGTAGAGAGCCTGCTTCTCCCTCTCCCTCTGCCTGCCACCCTGCCTACTTGTGCTTTCACTCTATCTCTGTCAAATACATAACTCAAATCTTAAAAAAAAAAGTACAGCAGAGGGTTTTTCAAGATAAGGAACATTAATGCCTAGTGCATTTGATGAATATATTTGATACTTACACAACTGGAAGGTAGTTTAGGAACAAATTACTAGGAAATACATAGAAAATGAAGAACACACATAAATGCACCACAAAGATCTCCCTACCACCAATTTAGGGAGACAAAGGAAAAATAATCATATTGTATGCTGTATTACTCAGCTGTTAATAACCTTTATGTGATTATCTAATAAAAATGGTGATATAATTATATTGAGAGGATGAGTGCATGAAAAGTGTGCCTGTGTTCATGAATAAGAACTATATCCTATAATATTTTATGAGATAACTGAAAACTTTGAAACTTTAAATAAGGTTCACAGATTTAATGAATCATTATCAGTTTACTGGTTGTGGTAATTATACTATGGTTATGTAAGATGTTAACATTATGGAGAGCTAGATAAAGGGTATATGAGGATTCTGTACTGTTTCTGCAACTTTCTATAAGCCTAAGATTAATTCAAAATAAGGAGTTAAAAAAAATCAATTGAGAGTTGTTGGCTCTGGGAATTAAGAAATGGGAGAGGGTTGTAGGATATTGCTTTTCAGTAACCATTTTATAGTACAACTTGTCTATTTTTTAAAATATTTTATTTGAATTAATTTAGGTAACATATACTGTATTACTAGTTTCACGGGTAGAATTTTAGTGATTCATCAGTTGCATATAACACCCAGTGTTCATCATATCAAGTGCCCTCCTTAATGCCCATCAGCTTATTACCCCATTCTTCCACTCACCTCCCCTCCAGCAACCCTGTTTGTTTCCTACAGTTCAGAGTCTCTTATGGTTTGCCTCCCTCTCTGTTTTCATCTTAGTTTATTTTTCCTTCCCTTCCCTATGTTCATCTGTTTTGTTTCTTAAATTCCACATATGAGTGAAATCATATGGCATTTGTCTTTCTCTGACCGACTTATTTTGCTTAGTGTAGTACACTGTAGCTCCATCCACATTGTTGCAAATGGCAAGATTTCCTTCTTTTTGATGGCTGAGTAATGTTCCATTATATATGGGAATGTGGCTGCACAGATAGTTTGATAAAAGAAACTATATTTTACAGTAATCTAAACTACTTTATAGTTTATATACTTGTTGATTATATAAAGTGTATTTTTTTTAAATTTGGGCATAATCAGTAGATTGTTTTTCCCTTGAGATTAATGTAACTTGTCTCAGATTACAAAGTAGAGTTTAAAATATTTTTTTTTATGATGGTAAAATACACATAACATAAAATTTACCATCTTAACCATTTTTAAGTATATAGTTCAGTGGTATTAAATACATTCATAACATTGTGCAACTATCACCACCATCCATCTCCATTGCTCTTTTTGTCTTGTAAAACTGAAACTTTATATCCTTCAAACAGTAACACACCTCTCTGTGCCCCTGGCAACAGCCATTCTCCTTTTTGTCTGTATGATTTTTCACTACTTTAAGTACTTCATCCGATGAGAATCATACAGTTTTTCTCTTTTTGTGTCACCTAGCATAATGTCCTCATAGTTCATCCATGTTGTAGCATATGTCAGAATTTCCTTCTTTTTTAAGATTGAATAATATTCCACTGTGTGTGTGTGTGTGAGAGAAAGAGAGAGAAAGAGAGAGAGAGAGACTTGGCTTTATCCATTCCCCTGTCAGTGGACACTTGGGTTGCTTCCATATTGTGGAATGTGAATAATTATTGTGAATAATGCTGCTATGAACATGAGTGGACAAATACCTCTTTGAGACCCTGAGACCCTCCTTTCATCTCTTTTGGGTATGTACCAAGAAGTGGAATTCCTGGATCATGTGGTAATTTATCTTTAATTTTTTGAGGAACCACCCTATTTTCCATAGCAGCTATACCATTTTATATTCCTACCGATAGTGTATAAGTCTTCTTCAGATTTCTCCATATTCTTACCAATACTTGTTATTTTCTGTTTTTGTTTGTGGGTTGGTTTTTTTTGTTTGTTTGTTTTTGTTTTTGTTTTTTTGGATTGTAGCCATCCTAATAGGTATGAGGTGGTATCTTATTTTAATTTTGATACACATTTCCCCAATGATCAGTGATGTTGAACATTTTTCCATGTGCTTTTTGGCCATTTGTATATCTTTCATGAAGAAATGTCTTTTCACTTCCTTTGCTGGTTTTCAAATTAGGCTTTGTTTTTTATTGTCATTGTTGAGTTTTGAGATTTAATATGTTCTGGATATGAATTCCTTATAAGATATATGATTTATAGATGTTTTCTCTCATTTTGTGCCTTGCTTTTTTACTTGTTGATATTGTCTTTGATGCACAACATTTAAAAATTTTCATTAAGTCCAGGGATGCTTTGGTGGCTCAGTTGGTTAAATGTCTGCCTTTGGCTTGGGTCACGATCCCAGAGTGCTGGGATCAAGTGCTGCATCAGGTTCCTCCCTCTGTTTCCTCTCCTCCTGCTTGTGCTTTCTCTCTCTCTCTCATTCTGACAAATATATAAATAAAATCTTTAAATAAAAAGTTTTCTTCATTAAGTCCAATTTGTCTATTACTTTTCTTGCCTGTGCTTTTGATGTCATACCCAAGAAAACATTGCTAAATCCAAAGATATGAGGCTTTTACTCTGTTTTTTTCTAAAAGTGTTACAGTTTTAGCTCTCAGTTTGACTTAATTTTTATATATATAAGGGTCTAACTTCATTCTTTTGCATGTGGATATTGAGTTTTCTCAGCACCAGTTGTTGAAAAGACTGCCCTTTCCGTCTTGAATGATCTTGGCTTCCCATAAAAAACCATTTGACTGTATATATGATGGTTTTATTTCTAGGCTCTCTGTTCTTTTCTGTTCTCTGATCTGTTTTTGGTCTTTATGCCAATATCTCACTGATTTACTTACTGTAGCTTTGTAATAAATTTTGAAATCAGAAAGTATGAATGCTCCAGCTTTGTTCTTTTTTTTCTTGATTGATTTGCTTATTTGGGATCCCTTCAGATTCCATATGAATTTTTGGATGGAATTTTTTATTTCTGCAAAAAATGTCATTGGAATTTTTTTTTTTAAAGATTTTGTTTATTTATTTGACAGAGATCACAAGTAGGCAGAGAGGCAGGCAGAGAGAGAGAAGGGGGGAAGCAGGCTCCCTGCTGAGCAGAGAGCCCGATATGGGACTCGATCCCAGGACCCTGAGATCATGACCTGAGCCGAAGGCAGAGGCTTAATGCACTGAGCCACCCAGGCGCCCATGTCGTTGGAATTTTGATAAGGTTGCATTGCACCAGCAGATTGCTTTGGACAATATGACAATAGTATGTCTTCCAGTCAATGAACATGATATGTGTTTCCTTTTATTTATGTCTTCTTTGATTTTTTCAGCAATGTTTTGAGATTTTCATGTACAAGTCTTTCACTCTTTGGTGATGCTAATTCCGAAGTATTTAATTCTTTTTGATGCTGTTATAAATGGGAATGTTTTCATAATTTTGTTTTCAGTTTATTGTTCATGTCTAGAAATGCAATGGATTTTTATGTGTTAATTTTGTATCCTGCTATTTTGCTGAGTTCATTTATTAGCTCTAGTAGTTTTTTGTGGAATCCTAAGGGTTTTCTATATATAAGATCATATCGTCTGTGAAAAGGGAAAACTTGACTTCTTCCTTTCCAATTTGGATGCTCTTTATTTCTTTTTCTTGTCTAATTGCTCTGGCCCTTCCAGTATTATGTTGCATAAAAGTGGCAGAAGTGGGCATCCTTGTCTTGTTCCTGATCTTAGAGGAAAAACTTTAAGTCTTTTACTGTTAAGTATGGTGTTTGCTGTGGGTTTTTCATATACAGCTTTTATTATGTTGAGATACAAAGTAGAGTTTTTCCTACTCTTGGATTTTTTATACTTTACAAATTCTTCAAGTAAGGAAAAAAGAAATACGGAGAACTTATTAGATGCATGTGTGCATATTTGTGTACTTGTCTTGTAAATGCATACTACATAAACATAATGTAATTTATAGATCTATATATGAATAAAATTGGTAGATAAAATTACTTATTGAGGCTATTTTTTAGAGACACTTAAAAATTATACATGGATTGTTTATTTTATTTTTTAAAAAGATTTTATTTATTTGAGAGTGAGGGAGATAGAGAGAACATGATTGGTGAGGGGGAAGGGGCAGGGGAGAAACAGGCTTCCTGCTTAACAGGGAGCTTGACACGGGGCTTGATCCAGGACCCTGAGATCATGCCCCTAGCCAAAGGCAGATGGTTAACTGACTGAACTGCCCAAACACCCCTAGGTGGGTTGTTTCTTAATAAAACTGTATTCGTCTGTTTATAGATGTGCATCTATTGGAAGTATTGGTTGTATGCTTGGTATAATGTTTAAACTATTGCAGATTTAGGTGGAATCAATTGAAAGTTAAAGAGCAGCAGTATGAGTAGCTATTTGTATTTTTAATTTGATACTTTTTTGGTTAATTTGACACTTTTTGATAAGAAAATAAGTCATTACGTTTATATATTCTAAAAGAGAGGGTTTTTTTGTTTTTTAAATTTCAGGAAATCTAATGAGGCCTCTTTTGAATTATGGTATTGCTTGGTAAGTATATGTTACTTTTTTTATGCTACTTTTCAGAATAATATTGATTAATGTGTGTAAATTAGTTGCATTTTTGGTTTACCGTTGCAGTATGTCTATGGGCTTCCTGGTTGAAGAGACTGCACCAGTTGTTTGGAGAGGCCTTATGGTAATGTCAGCTATTGAGAAACTATTGAGGCAGGTAAGAAAATTGCATTGAGTATCATTTTATTATTGGCACACTGTGGTTAATGCATTTGCTGATTGGAGAGTTGTTAAAATTTGTGGTCAGGTTTGAGATGTTTTGCAGAAGAATCCAGCAGATAGAAAAAAAAAAAAGAATCCAGCTGATAAACTGAATATATAATGACTTCTGTTGTGCAAAGACCAATTTCACTGGTCTGTGATTTAATCTTCCCTATTGCTTAGAAGTAGGGAAAATCCTAACATCTTATTTTACATTGTTCTTTTGCTTGTTGAGTCTGTTTTGAGACAAATCTATTTGATAAGTAATCTCTCTTCTTTAAATTTATGGTTAATCTCATCATGGCCAATATTGAATTATAAGGGCAGTATAGAAGTTCTTGGATATAGAAAAATTTACGTAAATCATGCTCATTTTAAAATTGCTTAAGACCAAAATGAAATTTTGTTTTGAGTATATCTGGCTCTATATTTATGTATATAATATCTGTCTAATCAACTTAAATTTTTATCCTTAAGGAAGAGAACAGTTGATTGGATAATCTAAAAATATCAGATGGGCTATATGTTATTTATAGAAATAATTTTATTTTTTTTCTGGTACCTGTGAATTTACAGTTAATTATGTTCTAGGTAAGTACCATAAGTAATTTGGAATTTTTCCACCATTTACAGCAATTACCCTGATATATTCAGATTTCACTTTGGGTCAGGCATCATGCCATAGGTTGATAATTTCAATCATAGATATTTCTATATTCATTTCTATTTGTAAGAGTTGATAGATGATATATGTCTTGGACTCTGAAACTCTTCTTTTTTCATTGTCACATCTTGTCTTCCTTCTGTGCTTCAGTTTTCATAAATGTGCTCTTTGATTTCTGGTCCCAGAATCCTCCTACTTACTAGTGCATTCAAGTCTCTCAGCTGCATTTCCTCCCCTTTTATACTCAGATTCTGTAAATGTCTATTTCAGTTATATTCCCAACAATACCCCTTCTTTATCAATTCCTTTGTGACCTTGATCTTTATCCTTTATTTGTGTGAATTAACCAGTCTCTGTCTTTTTTTTTAAAGGAAATTCTAAAACAGTCTTTATTCAGTTTATATTTAAAGTTAGAATCAATAGAAATTTAGAGACACTGAAAGGAAAATTCTGATTTTGTCATCAGAATATTTTCAGTACTCATTTTTCACCTCCTCTGTTAGCGTTGTAATTCTCAACAGGAAATGATTCAGATTTTCTCCTAAGCCTTATGGATGGCCACAAGAAGATGGAAATACTTCTGCTTTCCACAGTGATCAGAGACTTAGAGACCCAAGTCAGTGATAAGAGTCACCCAGCTAAGTGTTTGTGCTCCCCTCTGAGGGATGCAGGATCCTGCCTTTAAGTGTCCTTTTTGAGTATTAAGTTCCATTTAAACCTCAGATTGCAACAGGTGGTGAAAACATCTCTACAAAGGAACCCCTGAACGTGGAAGAGAGAGACCCATGTGCACATACCCTTAGGAGAGGGACAGAGGGAGTGTCCCATGGGAGAAGTGAGAGTAAACCTGACAGTATAAGTTAATTAGGCTGCAAAAAAATTTGCACCTAAAATTCAAACTTAGCAGTTTAGTAACTGCTTTTATAAATGAAGAAAACTTTTATTAGACTAGAAGTGAATGATCAAAAGTCTGAAAGAACCAGAATATATTGTTTTTTTCATTCTGTGAGGAATTGGGAAAGAGAGGAGGGGCAGGATTCCATTTTATATTCTCAGTCAATATCCCTCTATAACCCAGCCTCTTTTATCTACTGCTGATTACTGTCAGAGAGTGTAGAATAATTGTGTTAGTTGCTGGCAATATATACATTTTTGATTTCTGAATTCAGCTACACTCTCATCACTTCAGTCATCTGACATTATTCATGTTCTTCTCAACATTCATCAGATGCCAAGCTTAAAAATTATTTATGGAATTTGATAGTCTGGCTGAGGAGCTAGTGGAGATTTGGAGAATTGGCTCTCTGACACATAAATCATATAAAAGTCAGTTTACTCTGATAAGTGCTGAAAGTATATTTTTAGCAAACTTGCTACAAAATATCAGGATGGAAGATGGGGTGACAAAATGGCTCCTTTACTTATTTTATTGGAATGCTCTAGGTATTCCCTAAGACCTCTAAGATATTAGGTAAAATATTAGGATATTAGGACATTAGACTACATATTTGTCTTGCAGTCTTTTGAAAAGTTACCATTATCATTTGCTCATTTTAATTGGAGCTGAAAACCTAATATTTTTGGACTACCCTGTGACCTGTACTGATCATGTCAACTGCTAATTAAGGAGTGTTTTGTTTTTGTTTTTTTGTTTTGCTTTAAAAAGTAGACCAGTTTTTGGAAGTTTAACAGCCCTTGTGAAAATTTACTAGCTGGGTAGATGCTCTGTATAGCAATTGATTGTGGAGGCTGCCTAATTCATTGTCTGATGAAAAAAATTTAATGTAATATATACATAGAAGAATGTACAAATCATAAGTGTACAGATAGATGGATTATCCCTAAGTGAAAATACCTTTATATTTTTTCAGGACATAATAAATAGAATACTAGTGTTCCAGAAGTCATGTCTCTTCCTAGTTGGTGTTTTTTGGGGAACAAGATAAATACTTGTGGTCAGTCTGCCATTTGAACTGAAAGTTCAGTATTTCCCCACCCCCGTCGCTTATATTTTATTGCGTTAAAGTTATATGTACTATGGGATGCAGAGATCTTACATGTATGGTTCAATTATTTTTGATAAATGTATATACCTGTATAACCACACTTCAATCAAGATAGAGAACATTTCCATCCCCCTACAACATTCCTTGGGCTTCCTTCTGTTCAATCCCCCATTCATAAGCCATCACAGTTCTGATTTGTAGTATCATAAATGAGTTCTGTTTTGTTCTTATACTTCATATAAATGGAACCCTACAGACTGTATAGCCTTTTTTATCTGGTTTCTTTCTCTTAGCCTAATGCTTTTGAACATCGTCCTCTTATTGCCTATATCAGTAGTTGAGTACTTTTTATTACTGAGTAATATTGAGTTATAGTACTCAATATTACTCCACACTCAATACTCAATTGAGTAATACTCAATATTATTGAGTAATTTTGAGTAATTACTGAGTAGTATTCCATCACATGAATATAATCAAATACTGTTTGTTCTTCTGTTGATGGACATTTGGGTAGACTCCAGTTTTTGGTTAAATATGAGTAATGCTGCTATAAATACTTACACAAGGTTCATTAGAGTTTTAGTTGCTTCACATCTTGTCACTATTGCTGTTGTCAGTTTCTTCACTAGTGGGTATAAAATAGTATCTTCTTACTGTTGCATATTAGATATCACACTGTATCTTCCTTTATGAAGTATCTATTCAAGTCTTTTACTAATTTTTTTTATTGGCTCATTTTTCTTCTTGTACTTGAGTTGCAAGAGTTTTAATATATTCTTGCTGTGAGTCCATTGTCAGATATATGTATTGGGAATATTTTTCCCAGTCTGTGGATTGCCTTTTGATTAACTGATGTTTTAAATTTTCATGAAATCTGATTTATCAAAAAATTTTTTTTCATGCTGAATGCTTTTTGTGTCCTCTCTTAGAAATCCTTGCCTATCTACCCCAAGGTTATGAAGATATTCTTATATATTTTTTTCTCAAAGCTTTATAGCTTTGGCTTGCCCATCTAGATTTAAATTTTCTGTGGGAAGTGAGATAAGGGTTTAATATTTTTTCATAGTTTTGGTATAATAGCAAATACATTTGTTTTTTGTTCCTGGGTCCTGGTACAAAGCTCCTAAGACCCTTGGAATTTCCTGATGATAGGAGTAGCTTTTGTAACTCATGTGGAGCCCCTTTTTGAGCACACCTGAGTTCATGCTAGTAAGATGAATTAGGGTGGGGTTCCTGGATAATCTCAGGATGGGGCTGATCACCAGAAAGATCAACTGTTTAGAGGGTTAGGACTTTTAGCCCCACCCACTGACCTCTGGGAAGGGGAAGGGGGATGGGGTGCAGATTAAGCTCTGTGAAAACTCTTGATGAACTTCTGGGTTGGTGAGTGTATCTATATCCTGATGGGTTGTGCAAAACTAGCTCCCTGAGGACAGAAGCCTCTACGCTGAGGGCCTTTTTGGACCTTTCCCTTTGTATCTCTTCATCTGGCTATTTTTCTATATCCTTTTAATACCCTTTATGATAAACTAATAAACCTAAGTAAATGTTTCTCTGAGTTCTGTGAGCCACTCTAGCAAATTAATCAAACCTGAAGGCGGAGGTCATGGAAACCTCTGATTTATAGCTAGTCAGTCCAGAAGCATGCATAGGTAACAACCTGAACTTGTGATTGGTATCTGAAGTGGGAGTAGTCTAGTCAGACTGAACCCTTAATTAACCTGTGGGATCTGATGCTGTATCCAGGGTAGATAATACCAGAATCAAACTAATTGTTTGGAGTAGGAAAACACATAGTAGTTTATCTAGTTGTTCCATCACCATTTGTTTTATGATTTCATTTTCCCCATTGAATTGACTTGATACCTTAGATGAAAATCAGTGGAGTATATGTGTATGGGTTTATCTCTGTATAATACTGTATTGTATTCCATCTGTCTTATTTAAGCCTTACAACAAAACCATACTATCTGATATTTGTAGCTGTGTAGAAAGCTCAAAGTCAGAAGGTGTGGGTCTTCCAACTTTTTTTTTTTTTTTAAGATTTTATTTATTTATTTGACAGAGAGAGATCACAAGTAGACAGAGAGGCAGGCAGAGAGAGAGAGAGAGGGAAGCAGGCTCCCTGCTGAGCAGAGAGCCCGATGCGGGACTCGATCCCAGGACCCTGAGATCATGACCTGAGCCGAAGGCAGCGGCTTAACCCACTGAGCCACCCAGGCGCCCCCAACTTTTTTTTTTTAAAGATTAAAAGAACCTACACTGGTTCTTTTCCATTTCTGTATAAATTTTAGATTCAGCTTGTCAGTTTGTACAGAAAAGCATGTTGGCATTTTCACTATGATGCTATTGAATGTATAGTGAATAGTATTGAATGTATAGATCAATGTTTTGTGAATCAAGATCCTGACAACATTGAGGCTTCTAATCCATGAGCATGGTATGTTTCTATATTTATTTAGATTTTCTTTGATTTCTTGGAGTAATATATAGTTTTTAGTATATTGGTCTTAGAGTTTTGTTAGATTTATTCTAAGTATTTTATGTTCTGAGATGGTTTTAGAATTGTATTTTGTATTTAATTTCAAATTTTTTGCTGTTAGGACAGAGTATAACTTAAGTAGTATAGTAACTTTCTTAGGTATTTTATAAGCATGTGATTTAGTAACTTTCTTAGGTATTTTATATGCACATGATATGTTGTCTGTAAGTAAAACAGCTTCACCACTTCCTTTCCTATCTATTTCTTTAATTTCATTTCATTTCATTTCATTTTCTTATTGTACTGCCTAGTAGAAAAGATGAGAGGTGATATCCTTGTCTTCATCTGGATTTGTAGGGTACAGTAACAGTAAGTATTTCATCTTAAAGAATGATAGTGGTAGGTTTTCACTGGTGACCTCTGTCCTCCCTATTTCTTTGTTTGCTAAGAGTTCTTATTATGAATGGGCATTGAATTTTTTTCAAATGCTTTTCCTCCCCATTTATTGAAATGATGATGTGGTTTTTCTCTTTCATTTTATGGATGTGGTAATTTACATTGATTTTCTGTGTTAGGCCAACCTTGCATTCCTGGGATAGATTTTTCTTGGTCATAATATTTTAATTATAATAAGTAATATTGTAATTACTTCTAAAATATTGCTAGATTAAATTTGCTAATATTTTATTAAGTTTTATGTCATATTTGTGAGGATATTAATAGTTTAATGTTAATTAATATTGATAGTTTCTAATTTGTTTTTCCTGTAGTGTCTTTTTCTGGTATTGTAGGGGGCTATCTTGGTCTTATAAAATGAGCTTGGAAGTACTTTCTTCCTTTTCTCTTTTGTAAAATTGTTGTTGTAAAATTATTAGCATAAATGTAATGTTTATATTTGGTGGAATTTATCACGGAAATTTGGGCCTGGAGTGTTTGTTTTTTTCTCCTTGGTTAAGAGAAGGTTTTTGAGGATTAATTCTAGTCAAGAGTTTAATTTCATCTTGTTTCAGTTTTATTGTATTTTATAGGAGTTTATTATGTCACCTGAGTTGTAGTTTATCACACCTGAGTTCATAATATTGGCTATAATCTTTTTATTATTTATTTATTTATTTAGCCCACTACCTTTAAAAATAGAATCTGAGGGCGCCTGGGTGGCTCAGTGGGTTAAGCCGCTGCCTTTGGCTCAGGTCATGATCTCAGGGTCCTGGGATCGAGTCCCGCATCGGGCTCTCTGCTCAGCGAGAAGCCTGTTTCCCTCTCTCTCTCTCTCTGCCTGCCTCTCCGTCTACTTATGATCTCTCTCTGTCAAATAAATAAATAAAAAATCTTAAAAAAAAATAGAATCTGAGATGCAGTATATATGAGATGCAGTGTTTCCTCTTTACCATATAATTGTGGGTTTATTTCTGGGCTTTCTATTCTGTTCTGTTGATCTATGTGTCTTTTTTTGTGCCATTACCATACCATTCTGATTATTACAGCTTGGTAGTATAACTTGAAATTTGAAATTTTGATACTTCCAGGTTTGTTTTTCTTTTTTAAGAGTGCTTTGGATATTTCGGGTCTTTTGTGATTCCAAATAAATTTTAGGATTATTTGTTCTAGTTCTGTAAAAAATGCTGTTGGTATTTTGATAGGGATTGCATTAATCTGTAGATTGCTTTAAGTAGTATGGACATTTTAACAATATTAATTCTTCCAATCCATGAGCATGGAATATCTTCCCATTTTTGTTTGTTGTCTTCAGTTTCTTTCATCATTGTTTTCAGAGTGTATATCTTTTACCTCCTTTGTTTATTCCTAGGTATTTTATTATTTTTGATGCAATTATCAATGGGATTGCTTTGTAATTTTCTCTTTCTATTGCTTCATTATTAGTGTATAGAAATGCAACAGATTTCCGTACATCAATTTTGTATCCTCTGACCTTACTGAATTTATTTATCAGTGAATTATTATGTAGTTTTTTGGTGGAGTCTTTGGGGTTTTCTTTTTTTGTTGTTGTTTATAAAGTTGTTTTTTTTTTTTTACCTGACAGAGAGAGATCACAAGTAGGCAGAGACACAGGCAGAGAGAGAGAAGGAAGCAGGCTCCCCGCTGAGCAGAGGGCCCAACGTGGGGCTCAATCCCAAGACCCTGGGATCATGACCCGAGCCGAAGGCAGAGGCCTTAACCCACTGAGCCACTGAGGCGCCCCTGGGGTTTTCTATATAGAGTATCCTGTCATCTGCAAATAATGAAAGTATTATTTTTTCCTTACAATCTGGATGCCTTTTATTTTTTTCTCTTATCTGATTACTGTGGCCAGGACTTCCAGCACTGTGTTGAGTGAATGTGGTGAGAATTGACATTCTTATCTTGTCTCTGATCTTACAGGAAAAGCTCTCAGTTTTTCCCCATTGAGTATGATGGTAGTTGTGGGTTTTTTCATATATGGCTTTTATAATGTTAGCTATGTTCCTTCCATACCTGCTTTGTTTTGAGGGTTTTTATCGTGAACGGATGTTGTACTTTGTCAATGATTTTTACTACACCTTTTGAAATGATCATATGATTTTGATATTTTCTGTTGATGTGATAAATCATGTTGATTGATTTGCAGATACTGAATCATGCATCATGGGAATAAATCCTACTTGATTGTGGTGTACTTCTTATAAACTTAATTGTCTTATAACAGTATAGTTTGCTTCACCACCTCCCATCCTTTGTGTATTGTTGTGATATATTTTATTTTATCTATTTTTTATTTTGAGAGAGAGAGAGTGGGGAAGGAGGGACAAAGGGAGAGGGAGAGAGAGAATCTCAAGCAGGCTTCACACTCAATGCAGAGCCTGACGTGGGGCTTTTTATCTCATGATCCGAGTCAGACGCTTAACCACCTGAGCCATTCAGGTGTCCCTGTTGCGATGTATTTTAAATATATGTACATTATAGGGACACCTGGGTGGCTCAATCCTTTAGTGGTGCCTTCAGCTCAGGTCATGATCCCAAGGTCCTGGGATTGAGCCCTGCCTTTGGCTCCCCATTCATCAGGGAGTCTGCTTCTTCTTCTGTCCCTCCCTGCTCGTTCTCTCTCTCTCTCTCTCTCTCTCTCAAATAAATAAATAAATAAATAAAAACATTTTAAAAAATAAATATATATACATAACAAATCTCACAATACGGTGTTAACTGGTTTATTTAAATAGTGATTCTTTAAAGAACCTAAGAAAACAGTCTACTGTAATTACCCATAATTTGCTATATGTGTGCTTTTCATTTCTTTAGATTTGAGTTTTATCTGTCACTTTTCTTTATCCTGGAGAATTTTGTTTAGTGTCTTGTTGTGTGGGTCTGCTGGTGAAGAATTTTCTCAACATTCATTTTATTTTATCTTTTTTACTTTCATTGCATATAGAATTGTGTGTTGGTATTTTTTTCTTCAATTCTTTAAAGGTGCCATTCCATTGTCTTCTGTCTTTCATCATTTTCAATGAGAAATCTGCCATCATTTTTATAATTTTTCCTTGTGATTAATACCTTTTTTCCTCTGTATACCACTTAAATGTTGACGTTCTCCAGAAATAGGCCCATAGCTCAGGAACTAAGGGCATGGACTCTGGAGCCACATTTGCTTGATTCCAATCTCAGTTGCACATCTAATTAGTTCTTTGTTCCTTGGGCAAAACCTCTCTGAGCTATAGTTTCCTTACATATAAAATGGGGCTTATGGAAGTTAAGTAGTTGTGAAGATTCAATGATTTAATATGTAATATGATAAAAAGCATATTAAGTAACTCCTAAGTGTGCCCTGTTTCTATTGTATTTTATTATTTGTAATACAAATTAGACTGTTTTTGTATGATTTAACATTAATCAGGGTGCATCTTCTAAAAGATGGCTTCTTAAAATTGCATTTATTCCCGGCTTTGTCAGATTCTTTCCCAGAGGTTTCGTGTTTCTCCAGTAACCTGGGGCACTTTCAACCTGAGGCAACTTTAAATTGACTTCTCTGTTGGAGGTTTTGAGACCAGTCTGGTGGTATGAATTCAGATGTGAAAGCTGCATGCTTAACAATTTGCAATTTATCTTCTTATGGAGGTATTTTTCTGCTTTATACCAGTGCCCAAATTGAGAGATGAACATTTCCTTGAAATTTATTTCTAAATTGTGGTTTTATATTTTATCTGTCTTTAGTTTAAGAGAGAGTAGTCCTTTGGGGCCCCAGCTGTATATAGGATTCTTATATTAGATTCCTCCTCATCTTAGGTGTTCTTTTCCTTTTTCAGTGCTTCATAAAATAATGATACATCATATATAGTCAGTGTGGTATTAGATTTGTTGATGTTAGGTATCATCTTTATTGACACCATCACCATCATCCTCCCTGAGACACCTCTTCTATTTTCATAGCTTCAACTGTATTAATTACAGCAAGAGAAAAGTAATGGGTTGAGGACTTCTGTTTGATTGACATTCCTAGTTTAGAGTGGGTGATTTTGTGGGAGGAAAGGAAAATAATAAAGAGGAAAAGAAGTACTTCAAGAAGTAGGAAAACAAGGATACTAATGTCATGAAAATTAAGTGTTTAGAGCAGTGGTTCTTCAACATACCTAAATAATAGAATCATCTGGGAATTTTTAAAAAAGATTTTATTTATTTATTTGAGAGAGAGTGTACATAGAGGGAGAGGGAAAAGTGGACTCCCCACTGAGCAGAGAGCCCAATGTAGGGCTTGATCCCAGGACACTGAGATCATGACCCAAGCTGAAGGTAGACACTTAACCGACTGAGCTACCCAGGCACCCCTACCTCTACCCGAATCATGTAGGAACTTCAAACATTTCAGTTTTCAGGTCACACTCTAGACTGGTTAAATCATGAATTCTTGGTATGTAACCCAGGCATCAGCATTTTTGGAGTTCTCCAACTGATACCATTGTGTAGACAAGTTTGGGAGCCAGTGGTTTGCCAAGTTTTAAGAATAAAAGGTTATTGAGAATGAGGCTTGAAAACGGGGAAGGAGATAATAGATGTTAGGTGGGGTTACTTGTAATGAAATGAATGAAAAAAGTCATAGGGGTTTAAGAATGGATACATACAGCAAGACCATGGATGTAGAGGTATAGTCTGCTTGTTAGATAAAATTGGACATGCTGGGGGCTTCGAGGTGTGGAAAAGGAAAGGAAAATAGAATGAGGGCCTAAGGAGGCCCTTTTCATTTGGTTTCCATTTGAAAGCCCATTTCATTTGCTTTCCAAAAGAGGCAGCCATACCTTTTCCAAGGCGTAGGATACAATGAAGAGGGACTGAAGACTGTAGAATGTGAGAGGATTACTGGGAAGGTCTTTACTAGGAAAGAGTCAAAGGGAATAGGATTAAAAATTTATGTAAACGAATTAGTTTTGGAAAATAAGTCTAGTTCTATGTTTGGTGAGTAGAATGGAAAGAAGAGTAGATTAGGGAACCCATTGTACCTGGTACTAAAAAGACAAGAATTACATTTTCTTTACATCTTCTCAGTGGAAGGAAAAAGATAGTTTACTCAAAAGAGCAAATTTGATCCATAAATTTCAGTATTCATAAAAATCATATGGGGAGCTAGTTGAAAATTCAGTTGAATTTTCAGTTGAAATCCAGGGGAGTAACAAAGAGTTTGCATTTTTAATAGATGATCCCAGGTGTCTTAACTAATGCTGGTGGTTCTAAAAGGTCAGGCTTAGGCATTCAACTGTCCAGAGGTGTAATGCTTTTTAACTGCTTTTAAAATTATAAAAGAGAGAGAGAGAGATGAAGAGATTAATGATAGGATCCCTATGTCGCCATAAAGGCCCACTGGATGCTAAATATGGTGATTTTTTAGTTTTGCTAAGTTTTTGTAATGTCTTTAGCAACTCTCTGAAATCTGAAAACTGACATGGGCAAACTTGTTGCTGGATTCAGGATCAGCATGGCGGAAAGTCTAAAACGGGAAGTAATTTAGAGCATTAATGAGGGAAATACTGAATTCCAGGCCTGATTTCCAGTCAAATAGTAGTGAGGAGGAATTAGGAATTAGGATTCTGGGTAAAATTGGAGAGATTAAATAATAGAAAATCACCTGTGATAGGAAGAAGTGCTTCAGTAGCTGGGGAAGGGACTGGTGTAAAAAGTGACAGATAAATTGATTTTATTCTGAGAAGGGACATTAGAAAAGTTAGGCTTTTCTTTTTCTTTTCTTTCTTTTTTATAAAATTCAGATGGAAATGGGAAATGAGATATTATTGAGGAAACTCAGGTTTCTATTCAAGTGAGAAAAATGTCAAGTATCAAGGTATCTCATGGTGGGGCAGTAATAGGGTTGCTAGCAGTTAATTTGAATATCAGATACACAATGAATAATTTTTGGTACAGGTATGTCACAAATATTGGTTGGGACATACACTAAAAAGTTTGATACTCAAATTTAACTGAATGGGATTCCTCTACTTTATTTGCTAAATCTGGCAACGCTAAGTGGAGGTGATGTTTTATAAGACACACAGGAAGGTGTGTAAGAGGTTGGGAGAGGGTGGGCATGGTGGGGTGTTTGAGTGTCAAAATATGAAGTAATGTCAAGGGAACGTTAGTGGAGAGTGGCAGGTGTGAGTAAATGAAAGAGGTATGCATTAAAATGGGAGATGGGGCAAGAATTATATTAGGATGGGGGAACCTTACTGGGATCATTCTTTGTAATTTGGTGAAGTAAGATATTTGGTCAACTTCTTTTACTGACATCTGGAGCTTCTTCTGGAGGATAACATATTTTTCTGCGTACAGAATTGATAGTATAGGGAGTCTCATGGTTTCAACTTGCCAATGTCTAGTAGTTTATAGGCATAATTTCACTCCATCTCCTTTCTGCTTCACTTGGTAAAAGGAAGGAAAGAGATCGAGGAATGAATATATGTTCATAATGTTTTTGGTGTTACATTGTGAAAAAGCATGTCAGTTTATAAAAATAGCAGTTAAATTTTATGATCAATTAAGATAATTAGGCAGATAAATGTTAGAATGTCATTTTGAGCACTGGATTTATCAGTGTGTCTTCCTTTTTATTCTCCTGAGTTTTGAAACAATTTCCTTTTGTTTTCTATTTTGACTTTAAATAATTAAAGACAGAGACATCTAGTACATTTCATTCAATGAATAGCTAATGTTTTAAATTCTTTTGTTGCTTGTTAAGATTACTGAGTAGTATTTTTTCTCCTAAATTGTGCTCAACATACGTATCATTAGTTTTAACTCAAATGAGGAAGTCTAGTTTTAGAATCTTTGAGTTTAAAAATGTGGGATATTGGGAAAAAATAATTTTAGATATTAGAAAGAGCACTACGGAAAGAAAAACTTCAAAGGCTAGTCTGGTGTCAGCTCCTGCTGTGGTCAGTGTAAACCCTGGAGACCAGGGATTTGGCAGCAGTTTCAGTGCTTCTAGTTCAATCTCCAGTATCCCCAAATGCGATGCAGATGCCAGTTTTCTTCTCTAGGGTTCTGATAATGGCATATAATGAGTTGGTTGTTTCCTAGCAACTGAAGAAGCAGTTTTACTTTAGCTGATCCTGCGGTAGGAATGAGACATTTTCCCTTGATAGTTGGTATTAGTGATTTCCCTGACAATGGAATTTCACTTCTGAATAAGGAATGTTCTCAGCCTTTGGTTTCCTAAAGAATTTTGCTTTTGAGTGTGGGCTAAGCTCTGCTTAATCCTGTGTAAAGTGAAAAAAAAAAAAATTGAGCTCCCTAAGCACCTCTCATGGGAAGAGCCAAAGGAGTTTGATACATCATTTTTCAAATGGTAAGTGATTGTACAAAAAGCTATAATAGGTCTATTTTTCCCAGTGTTAAAGGTAATCAACAAGCATTTTTTTTTCTGAATTTGATGTTTGAGGTAACAGAGATTTATTAAGTATTGGCTGGTATGTTGTAGAAAAAATATATATGAAATTATATTACCAGTACCATTTCAAATATAAGGCAATATAACATAATCCTGTTTTCTAATCTGTAACCCACTTGATTTCAAACAGTATTCAATACAAAAATGTTATTGTACTTATTATCATTATAGTTCACTTTAAAGTAAGCCGTTGAACAGTTCAGTGCTTAGATATTAGTAGTTGTAAAGCATTAGTAGTTGTAAGGTACCTCCAACTGAATACTATTAGCATTACTACTACATCCAGAGGTATTCTGATTCTTAAGTTAAATGGAGGCATGAGAAAATTATTACCAACGATCTTCTTTTAGTCATTCATAGTTTAAATAGTTTCTAAAGAAATTATCCGTTTTTCTCCTTTGACATAATCTAACTAATAAATTACCTTTCTCATCCAGATTTATATGTATATTAGGTTTCAGAGGTTCCCAAATGCTTAGGCAAAGAGATAAAATATTAAATGATGTTCTTAAGATAATTAAGTTAACCATATCTAAATATACCAAAGAAATTTATTGCCTTGCATGAAAAGGTTTATAGACTATGCACTAACTGTATAGATAAAGTTATTGAATGTCTTCATTGTCAGTTTTGGGCATCTGACCTTCTTACTCATTCCTCTCTATGATTCTTGCATCACTGGATACTTAGCAGGTCTCATATTTAAAAATATTTAATAAATAAAAATACTTTACTAGGCCTCCATGAAGCATTAAGAAATAAAGAACACTAATTAGTTAATTTTTTTCTTAAAACCCTTTTAAACAAACATGAAACATACAAGTTAGTGCTCTTAGATTTCTTTGGAACTTTCATCTGAGGCTAAAGAGTCAAGTATGTTAAGCCTCTCTCCTTTCCCTTTAAAACTATAGATTAGTGAAGAAGGAAATAGAGATATAACTAAAGCCCAATTCTTTGAAATATTTTTCTGAGGCAGTATTATCTAGTAAATAGCTCAGTTTGATTAGTCTAGTTTGACTGTGCATTCATTCGTTCGTTCATTCAACAATTTATTGAGCTGGCATCATATAATTATTGCTGTACTTTTAAAATGTCATTGGGCTTTTTGTCATCTGCAACAGGAGACATTTAGCAGTTACTGTAGAGGCATTGATTAAATGCTGAGGACATATGGATGTATAAGACATAATTCAAAATTGTAAAATAAAGCTTTTAGTTATAGACCTAGTGTTAATTTATAGTCATAAGCAGGATATTTAGGTATATTAGAAATTTTGATGATTCTCAGATACTTTTTAACAATGTTTTATTTCAGGCAGTTTAAGTTGGAACTTCGAGATCAAGGGTAAGTATTATATAGTGTTGACCATTCTTGTTGGTGGTATTGTTACAGGATACCAGATTTCATGGATTCATTTAGGTTCTATGCCATAGAAGAAAACATGTGGTCTTAGCATTGAAAGAGAACACGTTCTGAGGAATTAGGCACAGCTTATGAATATTAATTGCTGGTTATTTCCTCTTACTAAAATGCTCTTCTTTTTCCAGTAATCAGAGGTGACATTCATGAGTACCTCCAACTCACTGTGATGCCTGAGTACTTAACACATGCAGTTTTCAATATTGTAATGTTCTTTTTTCACATGTTGTATTGTACATATCTATTGTACATACGTAAGAGGGGAAGCTAGTATAGTTTTTCAGATTGGTACCTTTTGTCCCCAGCCCTCTACCCAAGTCATTTTATGTTGGGATTTTCAAGAGTTAGTATAGGTCTGGTCAGGGTCATTACTAATTTACTCTTCTATTCTGTTTCCTATTAGAACAGGTATAAAGACACTTTTCACCTGATCAAACTACTTAGTGACCTGAAGGTTTAAGTGGGTAATTTTATTAAAAAAAAAAAACAAAAACACAAAAAATAGAACGATAGAAATAAAGCAAGGAAAGCGTTAAAAAAAAGGAGAGTTACTGTTCTTCAGTGTCAACAGCTGATATTCTCCTTTCTTACTCTGTGTAGTTTTGGTTTGGAGTAGTTTGTAAGGCTGGGAGGGCCATGACTCTTGGAGCTTCTTTTCTAACCTGACACCCAGGGAAAGCCTCCTGGTGCAGCCCTCTGATTGTATATAGCTGAACCAAACTATCTTCTGGCTCTGTGTGAGTGATTGGCCTCCTTGGATCAGCCCTAGTCCTCGTACCTTTGGAAGATGAAGGTACTTTTCCTTTTCTTGGCCATGAATTCCTTAAATTTCTTGCTTAGGTTTTAGGCCTTTCTGTTACATCTTGCTCTTCCCTGGGTGCAGGAACTAGCAAGTCACTTCCTCTTCTCCCATTTGGTGTATCATTAGCTCTTTTTTCACACCAGTCCTCTTCTTTGGCAAGGTTAGGCTTCCTTACCTATCTAGTTACATGTCCTTCTTACCCAGAACTTTTAAATATGATATTGGGTTTCTCATCTATGACCTTTCCCTTTCCCTTTCTTCCCAGTTCAAAGCTTTTGTTTACTTTGGATGGATCTTTTCATCTGAGTGAAAAACAAGTTCTCAGCTCATTTGTAGGCTAACCCATGCTCTAAGAATGATTGAAGCCGTGGGCTTAGATTACCGGTTTTACTTCCCTGTCACTGGCTCAAGTGTTTCCTAAGGAGGGGTGGGTGGGACCTTGCCCTGATTTTGTCCCTTCATATCAATTTTCATTTTCAGCAGTGAACATAAAGAATCAGAAATCTTACTTTCAGGGCATAGAATGGGAAGAGGGACACAACTTAATTATCGGATCAAAATGAGTTTTAACAGATTTCATTTATGATTGTTCTGGCATCTCAATAAATGAGTTAGGACAATTAGGAAACCAGAGCATCTGGTGCCTGACTCTGAAAGGAGAGTAGGAAAGGAAGTAACAAGAAAGAGAAAGGATAGGCAGGTACCAGGAAATCAAAGTCAGCATTGTGATTTAAACTTGGCCAATGTTTCATTGATAAAGCAAAGGTGCTTAAGTATTGATTTGTGTGACAACACAGAGAAACTTCCCATTTCCTTCTTTCTGGCCCAGGAGATGTATTTACCAGCAGGAAGTCTAGAGGTCCTGGGATAGTTCATATAAGTGTGAACTCTAACTATAGCTCTGACACAAGTACGAAGAATGCTGACTTGTTTATAACAGAACTGATAAAATGGACTGTCTCATTTAATTCAATGCAGCAGTCAAAATTAGTGCAAAAGGAAGCACTAATAGAAAAATGTGCCAAGTCAGTGAAATACATCGATCAAAGGGGAATAGAAGGATGGCAGACACAATTCATTAGCAAAAACTGGTAAGGCTAAAATAATTTGCCTTAGAAAATGAGTAAATTAAAAGGCCAGTTCGCAAACCCTTATAATATCCCATTTCTACCTTGAACACTTTAGAATCCTAACTTTTTCACTCTTTTGTCTTATTGATACTGATCTTAAAGATTTAATCTACATTGATTAGAGGGAGGGCCTTGATTTCTGTAGTCATGATCAGGGAGCATTAATAAAAGATCACAAAATGGAATGCCTGGGTGGCTCAGTGGGTTAAAGCCTCTGCCTTTGGCTCAGGTAATGATCCCAGGGTCCTGGGATCGAGCTCCACATCAGACTCTCTGTTTCTCTGCATGCCTCTCTGCCTACTTGTGATTTCTGTCTGTCAAGTAAATAAATAAAATCTTTAAAAAAAAAAAGGTCACGTAAGTTTACTTATTGGGCCCTTAAGGAGAGACTCTTAGAGCTGTGGTCCCTGTCAGTTGGTCAGGGGTTGCCTTATCTCAGGTGCATATGGGAGTCATGGGTTAGAGTTAAATATTAGAAGCCTGCCAAAGCTGTTCAAATTCCAACAAGGTTTGGATCCCAAGCAGGTTATGAGGGAGTTGTGGATACTTTTGAGGATTTCATAGGATTATGACCCTTTATTATTACTTAGGCAGATACTATATTTAATTGATTTTAAGATACATGTATTTCAAATTTTAATATCTCTGAATTGGATTATGTTCTATAATCAGCAACATCTTGGCATCATATCAGTTTAATTATTAACTTTTTCTCTTTGTTGGTATATAAAATAATGGATGGTGTATTTTATAATCTGTGGTATTTTCTATTTGATGAGATGCATTCATTATTTTGTTGCGATTACTTTAATGCATTTGAATTGTATTCTCGCCTTTTCCACAGTCACTGCAGAGTGATTCCATGTCATTCATTTTGGTCAGGTGGCTCTCTTTTGGGAGGGAGGGTGTTGTTTTTTGTTTTTTATCAGGGACTCAATGCCAAAACCCTGGGATCATGACCTGAGCTGGAGGCAGATGCTTAACCGACTTAGCCACCCATGCGTCCTAGTTGTTGAAAGACTATTAAGCTGCTAGTGGCAGTTTTGGCAACCTGTTCATTCTCTTTCATTCCTCTATCACTAGCTTAATTTTCCTTCTCATTACTTACTCAGAGACTGCCAGAGTATTCTTCCCAATATGTAACTCTCATGATGTCAGTCATTTCAAAGATTATCAGTATCTCCCTATTTACTTATTAAAGCGATCTACCCTCTAACTTTATTCATTCTTTCAATGGTTAGATTTTAGACAGATTGTGATTAAAGAAGACACAGAACCTGTCACTGTAGATTCTTTTCTTTCCTATGAAACTTCACATACTGAATTTTTAAAAAAATTGTCAATGCTATGTATCTTTCATAGTTTGAAAATAATGCAGTACTAATTTATATTCATAGATGGTTGTATGTAATACTTGTTTTACAAAATATTGGTTAATTTTATGCTGATAAAAGGAAATGACTTGTGATGAATTAAAACATTTTCAAAATTTTCTTTTTGGTGTTTATGCTAAACCTATGCATATATTTATAGGTACAAGTATGTTAGACCTAATTAGTTTATCTTGATAGAGTCTTAAATTTGGCATATTAGTTATTTGAATGTAGACAACATGAGATTAAATAGGTTGAATTAATGTATTAACCTTAGATAATTCCATACTACTAAAAACAGCTACCTGTTGTTGGGTATTTATTATGTGTAAGTACTGTTGATCTGTATTATCTCATTTAATCCACACAATTCTGTATAATAAATACTATTGTTATTTTGCAAATGAAGAAACTGAGGAATTAAGAGATTAAATAACTTGGGCAGAGCCCCATAAGTAATTTCTGATTCTGTAAGCTGAAGTTTTTAACTATTCAACTGAAGTTTCAAAAGGTTCAAGTTTTCACTTTCATATTATCTTAATATTATTGAAATGCTAATTGATGTTATTAAGAACTTTCCTTTGTCAATTGACTGTAGATTTTTTATTTTATACTTTGTACATTATAAGACATATTTGAGACAATGTCTTTGCAATCTTTTAGCTCTGATATTCATTATTTAAATGCCACTTTTCAGTCTACCTCACTGTATTTTATTAATTTAGATGATTTGTTACTTTGGTGCAGTTTTATATGGGGATGAGTTACAAAGTCTTTTTAGTAGTGTTTGGCAGTGAAAAGTTTGACAAACATGTTTATGTTATGATGTCAGTAACTGTAGTAATATAAGTTATTTATAAACTGTAGTAGTTATAAAATTTTTTATTAATTAAAAAATTGAATTGTTTTATAAGTATCCATTATTTGGACTGAATCATACTTCACTGAGGTACGATGGCATTTCCCAGGCAGTTATCTAGAAAAAGCTATACTTCAGTAAAAGGAAATGACTTTCTCTCTCAGTGACATAGCCAGTGTTTATTATATCCAAATTAAACCACAATAGTACTTTTCTTAGTATTTAATTGTTGAGACTTCTTTACTGCTTAGTGAAATTTAGGGAAGCACTTGGCCATTAATAGTTCAGTAGACTAGTTACTGTTCTAGTAATTTCAGTTAGACATTTTCAGCTATTGAAAACTCAGGTAGTGAGTTCTTTTCAAGTAATTATTTTCCCCTTGCAAACAGATTTATTTAGACAGAACAGATATTGCAGAGAGTTTAGACCAAATATGAAGTTACAGGGCATAGTTCCCACAAGACTGATCTCACTTCTGACTCCAGTTACAAATTTAGGGATTGCCAAGACCACCCTTAAATTTAATAATTTGCTAGAAGGATTCACAGAAGTCACTGAAAGGTCTATACTCATGTGTATGGTTATTACAGGGAAAGGAAACAGATTAGAACCAATTAAGAGAAGAAGCACACTGGGCAGCATCTGGGTAATTACCAAATGCAGAGCATCCATTGTCTTCTTCCTGTGAAGTGAGGGCACATTACTTTCCTGGTCTTGATGTATGATGTTATGTGTTGAGTATTTCCAGGCAAGGAAGCTCACCTGAGTCTTGGTTTTTAGAATTTTTTTTCTTTTTCTTATTCTTTTAATTAAAATATTTTAAAAATTATAAATTTAAAAAAAAAATTTAAAAATTAAAAATTTTTAAAAATTTTTAATTCAATTAATCAACATATAAAGTATTATTGGTTTCAGAGATACAAGTCTGTGGTTTATCAGTCTTATATAATACCTGGTGCTCATTATATCACTTGGTCTCCTTAATGTCCATCACCCAGTTACTCCATCCCCCCACCCTTTGCCCCTCCAGCAACCCTCAGTTTGTTTCTATGATTAAAAGATGGTTTGTCTCTTTCACTGGTGTCGTGTTGTTTTATTTTTTTCCTCTCTTCCCCTATGATCCATTTTTTTTGTTTCTTAAATTCCATGTATCAGTGAGATCATATGTTAATTGTCTTTTTCTGGTTGACTTATTTCACTTAGCATGATACCCCTAGTTCCATCCATATCATTGCAAATGGCAAGATTTCATCATCTTGATGGCTGTGTAATATTCCATTAAACATATGTCACGTGTTCTTTATCCATTCATCTGTTGATGGACATCTGGGCTCTTTCCATAGTTTGCTGTTGTGGACATTGTTGCTATAAACATTGGGGTGTAGATACCCCTTCAGATCACTACATTTGTATCCTTGGGGTAAATACCCAGTGATTCAGTTGCTGGGTCATAGAGTAACTGTATTTGTAACTTTTTGAGGAACCTCCATACTATTTTCCAGAGTGGCTGCACCAGCTTACATTCTCACCAACAGTGTAGGAGGGTTCCCCTTCTTCTGCATCCTCACCAACATCTTCCATTTCCTGACTTGCTAATTTTAGCCGTCGAAACGGGTGTGAAGTGGTATCTCATTGTGGTTTTGATTTGTATTTCCCTGATGCTGAGTGATGTTCAGCACTTTTTCATGTGTCTGTTGGCCATTTGGATGTCTTCTTTGGAGAAATGTCTTTGTTGGAACTCTTGTCATATGGTCATGATTGATTGTACATATGGCTGATCTCAGTCTCTAATCTCTAGCTGCTCCAAGCATGACCCAAAGCCACCCTAAATTACATTGTTATTGTCCAGCTAGCCCAAGGCACTGGGTGAACAAAGACCTTAGAGATTACTTCCTAGAAGCTGGTAAAAGGCCACTTTTGGGGGGATAGGAGGTTTGCTTTTTTGGGCAAGGTTAAATTCTATACAGATACAGTGTGAATAATACTTGTTTATAGAATGAATTTGTGTCTGAGGCTAAATCTAGTGTGTTAGAAACACTGTTTCTGGGAATGTCTAAGTATTTTAACTAAGAATGGGAATTCCTGGAAATTATAGTTGGTCTGAGCGTGGCGTTTTCCAGCCAGAGAGATTTCTGGGAATGCTTTGGATATCTTGAGGCCTGCTGATTCTGCTACACCCCATATTCCTGTCACTCTTGGTAACTGCCCAAATATAAGCCTCTCTGGTTATTAAAAAAAAAAAAAAATCTCTTTTAAATAATGTTTAGGACTCCCTTTCTCCTAAACCTATAACTTCCTTCCTCTTCTTCCCAAATTGTTGTTTTGAGTTCTAGTTTCTATTAAATGCATTCTCCTTAATAACCTTAACTGAGAACTCCTCTGTCTCTTTGCCCTAACTGAAAACTGCTATTCTTTGTAGACACTGCTTTTCACAAAGTCTTCTTAAATGGATGCAGCTCATTCTCTACTCATTGTCTACACATGGATTTAGGGTGAGATTTTGCATATTCCTAGGGCAACTTCTGTTCTAGCACTCCTCCATAATTATATTCTTTTTGATAATCATGGTTATTAAAAGTATAATCACTTTTTCCCTCTCTTCTTTGATCACCTTTTTTCTTTTCATTTCTTAAAGACAGTGACACTTCCTTTTCATTCCAGTTCCAGCCACCATCTTGGATGACTTTAGAGTCTATGTACATTAACTCCGGTTAATATCCTTAGCCTTTCAATTTCTTCACTTTCTTAGTGTGAGTGCCCTCAATCTTTGTTCTACTTCAGCTGTCTGTTTTCATGGTACACCTTCAATCTTGTCCCCTGGTAGAATTCATTGTCCTTATCTTACCATATTGTCTCATCCTTTCTTACCTCTTATTATGGCCACTGTACCGTAGGTTCCTTGGCTGTCCCACTCTGCCTGTCTTTTCATACCTTTGATTTCTTTCCTAACAATGATTTCATGACACACTATTTCACTGCCTTACTGATAACTTCATCTCCTTTGTACCCTTGTCTTTCCATTGTACCACCTACCTCAAATCCAGTCTAGTTTGGATTCAGCATTCTTTCTCTCTTCTTCCTCTCAGGCTGCTGGGTGCTGCTGGAGAAGTCCATATAAATGGCAGTCTGAATTAATGATTTCTAACATTGAATCCTCTGTTGTCCAGTAATCCCTGAGAAGTTTTTTTCTTCTATTCTTTTTTTTCTCTCTTGCCTAGAAACCCGTTATTTTCATGGGGACTACTGAAAAATCTGCTTTGTTATTCTGGAGACCTCTGTCGTTCCCTGTACCTTCCCCCTTGACTTTTAGATTGATCTGATTTTCTGCTTGACAAAGAAAATTAAATTTATGTGGAACAAACTCTTTCAAGTCCTGTGCAGCCCTCTTACAAACTTATCCGTAGCTAAACTCATTCTGACCTCTTCCCTTTTGTGTCTCTGGTTTCTTTCTCTGATAACTCTTTCACATAAGTATTTAAACATGCATGTGGCAGACAGTATTGACTGACTATGTAAAAGTCATTTCCATCTTCATCTCCCTTACTTCCTCAAAATAGAGTCTGGAAAGTCGGATAGTTACTCAGATTTTCTTTTAGCTAGGAAGAGCCAACCATGTGACCTAGTTCTAACCATTGGGACATGAGGGAAAGTCAGATGGAGGGAATGGGGCTCTGGGTAAGGTGTTTTGCTTCCTAATAGAGGGTCTAGGTTTATAATTCCCCTTTCTTTGTTTCTTTTTTTTTTTTTAATTTTTTAATTATTTATTTGACAGAGAGAGAAATATCACAAGTAGGCAGAGAGGCCGGCAGAGAGAGAGGAGGAAGCAGGCTCCCCTCAAGCAGAGAGCCCAATGTGGGCCTCGATCGCAGGACCCTGAGACCATGACCTGAGCTGAAGGCAGAGGCCTTCAGTGGGTTAACACTGAGCCACCCAGGCACCCTGTAATTCTGCTTTCTTTTTGTTGGAAATATATTGTGTGGACGTGATGCCTGGCTGTGGTATCCATTTTGTGGCAGAGGTTGGTCTGATGACATCACTAAGATTCTGACAAAACCCTAGGGGTGTCTACTGTCAGACTTTTTGTTAAATAAGCAATAAATGTCCCAGGGGTTTAAGCATTGTTTGCTATGTTTTCTGTTACTTGCAGCCGAAAGCATTTTATTTATTTATTTTTAAAGATTTTATTTATTTATTTGACAGAGAGAGATCACAAGCAGGCAGAAAGTCAGGCAGAGAGAGAGGAGGAAGCAGGCTCCCTGCCGAGCAGAGAGCCCGATGCGGAGCTCGATCCCAGGACCCTGAGATCATGACCTGAGCCAAAGGCAGCGGCCTAACCCACTGAGCCACCCAGGCGCCCCAGCCGAAAGCAATTTAACTTACAAAAGTTTCTTCCCCAAAAAACCAAGAATAAGCAACTCTATTTTTGACTCCATTAGATACTAGTCTAATTTTCCTTCTCCGTTTCAGCCAAGCTTCTTGAACAAATTTTCTAAATATGTCTCTTATTGTTTTATCTTTCATCTACTTTTATCTATATTTATCTTTACCATGCATTAGCAAGGGTCATCAGAGGGTTTGCTTTTTTTTTTAACGCTTTGTTTACCTTTCAGTTTTTATTTTAATTGATCTTTCTCTCTACAGTATTTGATCAGTTAACCTTAATCTTCAAATACTTTTCTCCATTAGTGTCCATCCCATTGCATTCTCCTATGCTCTATACTTTTTATTGTCTCTTTCTCATTCTCATAGTTTCTCTTCCTCTACTCATTTTTAAAATATTAGTCCTCAGCACAGGTGTAACTATCCCAATTTTACAGGCCTAGAGACTAAGTGATCTTAGGTCATATAATTAGTAAATGGTGCAGCCATCATTTGAAGAGAATATAAAGGTTTTATAATTCATCTCTTGGAATCTCTGTGATCTTGAGCTTGGGCAGTATCATTCATTCCTGAAACCCAGATATTAGGTTCATCCCCAAAATGTCTCCTGAGTTGTACATACACCTATCACAAGTGCAACTGCCTGCTGGGTATCTCTGCTTGACAGTCATATTGATACCTCAAAGTCTGGAAATCCAGATTAGAACTCTTCATTGTCCTGCACATGTGTGACCCTCCTCCTTCCTTACTTGTGACAGAGACTGATGGACATTATCATCCACGTAGCTGTAAAGACCAAAATCCTGGGTGTCATCTTTGACTCATCCTTCTTTTTCTCCCACTGCTCATATTCATTGTGTCCTGTTCTCCCATCTCTTTTGCTGTACCTACCCCCAGTGTAGTTTACCCTTATCTCTCTCCCCAGGAAAGCTGTAACCCTCCACATCTATATCCCTGTGTAATCTGAAATAGTCTGACTAATCTCTCTCTTTCTTTCTTTCTTTCTTTCTTTCTTTCTTTCTTTTTTTTTTTAAGATTCCATCCATTTATTTGCCAGACAGAGATCACAAGTAGGCAGAGAGGCAGGCTGAGAGCTCTGAGCCGCGGAGCAGAGAGCCCAATGTGGGGCTCTATCCCAGGACCCTGGGATCATGACCTGAGCTGAAGGCAGAGGCTTTAACCCACTGAGCCACCCAGGCGCCCCCTGACTAATATTTTTTAAATGCAGATCTCATCATGTTACTTTCCTGATTTAGACTCTTTAGCGACAACTTGTCACAGTGACACTGTGTTGTCTCAGGGCCTTTGTACATGCTGCTTCCTCTCCCTCTATCTTCCCTGCCTGCTTCCTGTTGCTGTTCATTCCAGATAGTGCTCTGTGGTAGTTCTATGTTTTTCCCCAGCATAGCTAAAAAAATCCTTTTGTTTATTTTGTGAAATTTGAAATAATTCTGTTGCATTCCTAGGAATTTCAAATATTGAATAGTTTGCTTTTAATTTGTGTCTCCTTCCCCCTTAATCCAAGCCCTCAAAAACAAAATAGAAACCCAAATCTGTTTAGCTTTATTCTTCTCCAAGCAAGCTGACATTGCCTAACTTGAGAAGCGATTATGTGCCAAAAGTCAGCTGATGCTGTTTGGGGAAAAAAAATGGCATTTGCAGCCTTCAGCTCTAGCCACTGAACCTGACAAGTTCTGATATCTCTTCTCTTGGCTGCCTCTTACTTCTTTTTCTGTTTCCATGGAAATGGACATCAGATCACAGAAACATAGTAAGATACTGGTGGCTAATTGCTGTTGCAGATTTCTGAATTCTCTTTGTTTGTGGAGTGATTATTTCAGTGACTCTTTCCCTCTATGCAGTATGTGGTAGTTAGCCAAAACATCTAAGGCAGTTTCTGGATTTGAGAGCCAGATGATGTTTCCCAAGTGTCACTAATGAGTATCCTAAAATGTATCCTCTATTTCAGCTCTCAGAGAAAATATATTTTAATTTAAGAACTGTAATCTTGTCAGAGTAGAGCACTAGATTTCAAACCAGGAGATCTGGCCCTAGTCCCAGATCTTCTCTTGTCTCTCTGTTTGACCTTGGTCAATTTTGTTATATTTATTCAGTGAACCCATTGCTACTACTTAGTCCTGAGGCTTATTTACAAGTTTGTCCTAGAGAAAAAACTGCCTCTCTACCAGTATGTTTTAATAGAAAAACATAGAAATAAGATATGCAACTAATTTTAGTTAAGGAAATCAAACAAGGTTTCTAGACCTCTAAAATGGAAAAATGCTTTTAATTCCAGCTCTATTTTCAACTTCTGTAACATGGTTAGATAAGGCTTGTCATATGGCTAGAAAAATTAACTTGAGAATCTCTCTTTAATGTACATGTGGTTTCCCAAGACACATACATCCTATCCTATGGCAAAGTAAAGTGATTAAATTTATAGTTGAAATATTCTGTCCATTTCCTATTTAATGAAGAAAGTTATTACATTGCTTAATTTGTATTTTATTCACATCCAGGATGTAGGAAGATTTGCTACAGCCATATGCCTCTATAGTCGGCTTATCTCTGCCAGGTCAGGATTTCCTTGTAAATCTAAATTTAGAACTTGGAAAGCCAGGTTTTGTTAAGTGCAAGAAGGGACTGCCATGTACACATAAAAGAGATTAGTATTGCTGAGCCACTTCTTCAGCATATAGTGTCTGCTTTTTATCAAATGAACTTGAGTAATTGAAATTGAGTATGATCAGAATAAATCTGTTTTTGCATGACTACACAGAATAAAATACAGGTTTATACCGAAGTCCCACTTGGTAGTTGCCTGTGTACAGATACAAACCATACATGAGAAGACATTATTAATGATGTAAATAGGAAGTAATCCATTTTATACTGTGTAATTGTGGTAAATCTTTCCAAAAGTGAAAAAAAGCACTGCTTTATTCAATTTGCTGTGAATTTAGTTTCCTGTAATGAACCTGCATTAGAATTGGAGTCTGGTCGTGTCAGACTCCCTCTGTTTGTGACATAGCTGTAGGCTTCAGTAGATTACCACAGGTCCCAGTACTTAAGGTACAGTGCTTTAGAACAAAAGTTTAAGTAAAAAAAACAAAAAAACAAAACAAAACAAAAAAAAGTTTAAGTAAAAAATATTCCACAGTTGTTGTAGGTAATCAGAAAAAGAATGTTCAAGAAAGAAATTATAATGGCCTACTACCCTGCTATCAAACCAAGCCTCTTTTGAATTTTTGGCATATTCTTTCACTTAGAAAAATTCTACCAACATATAAAACAGAACTGGAAAAAAAATTGGGATAATGCTATATGTGCTGCTTTGTAAAAGCCTACTGACTTCATTTCCCATATCATGAACATTTTACCTTGGTATCATGTAGTCTTTGAAAATGATTTTGGGGCACCAGATGGCTCAAGCATTTGAGTGTCCAACTTTTGATTTCAGGTCAGATCATCTCTCAGGGTCATGAGATGGAGCAGAGCCTTGTGTGGGTCTCCACAGTCAGCAGGGAGTCTGCTTGAGATTCCTCCCTCTCCCCCTCCCCAACTCTCACATGCACTCTCTCAAATAAGTGAGTAAATCATAAAAAAAGTAAATATTTAAAAAATGATTTAAGAAATATATAATATGCTATCACAAATGATTCCATAATTTAACTTTTAAGCTAATAATTGATATTTAGATTGTTTTCTTATCAACTTCTTTGAACAGAAGCCTATAAACTTTCTGTATCCTTTCAGTCAATATAGAAAGTACCTAAATTATCTGGTTTTCCTGGCTGGTACCTCAGAAATTTTTACTTTGTTTTATTTTAGTTTGCCATATCTCAGACTTCTTTGAATCTTACCAATTTTATCTCTAAAATACCTCTCGAATTTGTTCCTTCATCTCCATTCTCACTGTGATTGCAGTTGTTGAGTCTTCATCATCTAAGTTGGATTATTGCAGTAGTCTCATATCTAACTGATCTTTCTTTTTTTTTTTTTTTTTTAAGATTTTGTTTATTTATTTGACAGAGAGAGATCACAAGTAGACGGAGAGGAAGGCAGAGAGAGAGAGAGGGAAGCAGGCTTCTTGCTGAGCAGAGAGCCCGATGTGGGACTCGATCCCAGGACCCTGAGATCATGACCTGAGCCGAAGGCAGCGGCTTAACCCACTGAGCCACCCAGGCGCCCCTCTAACTGATCTTTTCTACTGCTGGTCTCTTGTTTCAGTATATTACTTATGGTCAAAATTGTCTTTCCAGAGCATAGATATGGTCATATGTTACCTGGCTTTAACGTCTTTGATATTTTCCCCAGTGTCTGCTGCATAAAGTTTAACTTCTTAGTCTGATATTCATGGGCTTTCATATTTTGACCCTGTCTAACCCTTTAACCTAATTTTTCTCTCTTCTCCTTTTCACATTTTTCGTATCACAGGGAACCTTCACTGAACATATTAAGGTTCTCCCAGCCCTTCATGTACTTTACGCTCTTTCTGTTTTCTGGGGACTATCCCTCAACCCTGGTATTTACTTGCTTCCCTTCTTTCAAGACTTCAGCTCAAATATTACCTATTCCGTAAAGCTCTGCTGTCCAGTACAGTAACCACTAGCCAAATGTGGCTATTAAAATTAATTAAAAATAGAATTCAGTTCCTCAGTCATTTTAGCCACATTTTAAGTATGCAATAGCTAGTAGTTAGTGGCTATTATTTTGGGCAACACATGTTAAAGAATATTTTCCTCATTGAAGAAACTTCTGTTGGATAGCACTGCTACAAAGCCTTTTCTAACATAATTGATTTTCTCCTCAGAGCTTCTGTAACCTTTAAGATTAACTATTTTAAAAAGCCCTTGAATTCCTTTATGGGTAGGAAGGAACTTAGCCTTATTCTTTTCATCTCTAGCATCTAGAATAGTACCTGGCATGTAATTGAATTTCAAGATATGTTGACTAAATGAACAAATGAGTAAAAAAAAAAAAAAAATGACATGAGTTTTCAGAAGTCATGTGAATTATGACAATTTTAGGGGTCTTTCAACTCTAGAGAAATGCTGATTCTCTTTTGTAAAATGCATGGTTGTTGGTTTCAATTCATTAGTGCCTCACAAAACCTTAGACAGATTGCTCACTTTCTCTGATTCTTTTATCATCAAAACATTAGGGAATTAGGTCTATTTCCCCCATACAGTTTAATATAAAGCCAACGTTTACTCTATGCCAGATATTGTAGACCTTACACAAAAGTGTAAAGCATTTTCTGTAGATTCTGCACTATTGCTTGAGTTTATACTCCATGAGCTGAGAGAGCAGACATTTAGCTTGTGCCTGGAATTCTTACTTCCTTAATTTTATTTCATTTTCATAATATTTTGATGAAATCCTCTTTTTTCCTGTTTTGCAGATAAGGAAGCAAGCATAGAGAGAAGCTAAGGAGTGTGCGTAAAGTCATATATAGCTGTGAAGGGACTTTTTATTACACCTCAGCTGCCTCTCATTTGAACTGTTAATACATTCAGTGCCTCTGGGTAGCTTTGATAATTTATATATTTTGTAATTGTTCATGGCCAGAGTATGTCTCTTGGTTTCTGGTTTTAAAAAACCAACAGCCTGAAAAAAAATATCAAAGAAAGAAGCTATAGTGCCCTACTGTTAACATTTTGTGATTGACCGCTATGGCCTGATATCATGCCTGGCCTAATAGGATCTAACCACATCAGGTTAAAGGAATAACCATAAATTCTGTAAGGAGTAGAATTCCAGAAGCTTTTGGGAGGCATTTAATTACTTTATGAATTGCAATTATCATCTGTTGCCACTGGCTGTCTAGCTGATTTTAAAAAATACTTCTCAACATCAACATTTAGAAAATTACACAGTACAGTGCCTGGGACAAAGTTAGTGTTCAGTGATGGTTTGTTTAATGAATGTGTGATAAATAAGAGAGATACTGTTAATTGGTAGTAATAATAGCTAACATTGTGTGAATGTTTTCTCTTTGCCCAGCATTGTGCTAAGCTCTCTACTTGAATTATTTCACTTCATTCATTGACTGTTGAACACCTCCAGTGTGCTAGGCACCATGCTTGGTGCTAGAGATACAGTGGTAAACAAAGACCTTGTTCTCACGGATCATTCTTTTTGGTGGGAGACAGGAATAAACACATAAGTAAAAACCTAATGTAATATTGGTTAGTGATCAGTGCTCTGGAAAAAAAAATACATAAATGATCAGGGAAGGCTTATCTGAGAAGGTGATGTTTAAAGCAGTCTGGAGTGGAAGGGCAGAGAGTAAGCCTTACAAGGTGTTTGGGTTAGAACATTCAGAGTGGAGGGAACAAGTATAAAAGTGAGCAAGGAGGCCAGGGACTAGATCTTCTAGAATCTTTACAGGCTGTGGTGAGAGTTTGGAATTTTATTCCAAATATGATGAAAGCCCTTAGAGCTCTGTTTTTGGGTAGTGGAGTCCTATTATCTGATTTTTGTTTTCAAGGGATCACTTTGGCAGCTTGTAGAGAGAATAGAATAGGGGGAGTGGGAAGAAAGGGGCAAGAAGAATGGAAGTAGTTTTAGTATTCCAGCAACCTGTGAGATAGGTTCTATCATTTTCTCCAGTTTTAGGTTAGAACATAGAGGTCCAGAAAGTTTAGGAGGCTGTTCAGTGCTATAGATCTAGTCTGTTTTATATGGTCTCTGCTATTATATTATACTGCCTGACTTCGATGAATGAGTTTTAAGGATTTTTAGTATTGTATATTAACCCAGTAGAGCTAATATGTATGTAAATTTTCACTAAATGTTGTCTTTTTAAAAATTTTTATTTATTTATTTATTTATTTATTTATTTTTAGTAGGCTGTTTACCCAGCATGGGGCTTGAACTCATGCCCCCTGGTCAAGAGTTGCATGCTCTACCGATTGAGCCAGCCAGGTGCCCCAAATGTCTTTCTTAGTGAGACTGGTTTCTTAATACATAACAAGTTATGAAAGCATGTATTACATAGAATTTGTTAATTCTGTTACATTCATTAACTGTTACTCATACCAGAATGAATAAACCACCATTTATTTGTTAGTTCTGAGAGTTCTCTTTTACCTGTGTCCATTTGGAGAGTTGTGAAGATAGGACAAGAATACATGTATTTTTCTTTAAAGTTTTTTTTTTTTTAAGATTTTATTTATTCATTTGACAGAGATCACAAGTAGGCAGAGAGGCAGGCAGAGAGAGAGGAAGGGAAGCAGACTCCCCACTGAGCAGAGAGCCTGACATGGGGCTCGATCCCAGGACCCTGAGATCATGACCCGAGCCAAAGGCAGAGGCTTAACCCACTGAGTCACCCAGGCGCCCCTTCTTTAAAGTTTTTATTTTAATTTCAGTGTAGTTAACATACACTGTTATATTAGTTACAGTAAATACAGTGATTTAACAATTCTATACATTGCTCAGTGCCCATTATGATAAGTGTACAAGAATATGTATATTCTTATTAAAATGCACTTATTAGAATGCTTTTTTATTAAAACAAGTTTCTTCTTTGTGTAAGCATAAACTACTCTAAGACTTAATTTCACTAATCAGTAACTGATTCATGGAAATAATGAAAACTTAATGATTGAATTAAAACAGGAAAACCAACACAATTTTCAGGTACCAGTACAAGTTTTAGGTATAATAAAAAGATCATGGGTTTTGGGTAAGAATATAACCTTGGAAAAATTTCTTTCATCTTCTGAGCCTATTTCTTCATCTAAAGTGAATATAGTATTACCAACTTCATTGGGCTGTTGTGATAATTAAATGTGATAATGCTTCTACAGTGTCAGCTATATTGTTTTGTACATAGGGTTAGTAAATGTTACACTCTTATTAAAGTCAGTATTGTGGGTTCAGGAAATTTTATTCAAAAAAAGTTTAGCAATTCCTCATTAATAGCCTAAATTCTTATGAAACCTTAGTATTTTTGCTCATTTGTTTCCTATTTTATGGCTCATGTCTTATGAAGGACTGCTAGAGGTACTGGTGGAATTATTTTAGCCTTTAGGACACAAAATTCAGAGATGCATGATAGCTGTCTTTAAATCTATAAAGGGTTGTCATATGAACAGTGATTTGTTTTTCATGATTTAGGAGAGCAAAACTATGATCAGAGGGTGAAAACTGTAGTAAAGATTATTTTGGCCCATTAAAATACTCTTCCAAAAATAGAGTTAATACTTTTTTGGATTGGCCATAGCTGCATCAATTTTCCAGAATGTGTAAGGGACTAAAGTTTTTATTTTGTTTAGTTTTGTTTTTACTTAGTTTGAAGATTTCTTCAACCTTGAGAATCCCTAAAATATAGGCTACATGAAAGAAGAGATCATGTCTGTCTTGGCCACTGTAGTATCTTCAGTGCCTAAGACTGTGCCTGATCTGATGTGTTTGTTGAATGAGTGAATGAGTTCGTTATTAGTGGAACTCATCTGCATACTTCATTCCTCTTTGCCTTAAGTTAAGTTCTAATTTTGGTTGATGGCTTGGCTATTTATTTGGGTTAAAAATGAGGGAACCTGCGGAGAATTGCTATTTGGTAAGCAAAGTTAGTGGAAGATTTCTCAACAGTGACAGTGACTGTTGATATTTTGGGTCAGATAATTGTTTTGTCTTTTACATTATAAGATTTTTAACAGCATCTCTGGCTGTTAAATACTCATCAGTTGCCAGTAGTACTCCTCCTCTCATGACAGTGGAAAATGACTCCAGATATTGCCTAGTGTCCTGTGGGGAACAGATTGTTCTTTGTTGAGAACTACTGACTTAGTGAATAACCCACTAGAGCATACCCATGCAAAGACAAATCCAGGGAGATCCCTTCTATGTGCTAGATGGGATGATGCCTGTTTGTTTGATAAAGCCAATTAGGTCTTTCAATTAAAAAAAAAGAACAAATCCAATATTTTTATTATAAGAAGTTAGAGAAAATGGTGTTTATCATTTAAGAAAGCTCATTGCAAATTTTTGTTTTAAGATGAACTATATTCACTTGTATATTGAGACCTGTATATAGCTTTATAATGAAAAAGTTGTCTGTGTAATGCTTCTGCATTTCTACCTCACTTTGAAACATGAAGTTGATTCTTTACTTTTAGCTTCTCAGTAAAGAAAGGCTCACTATATTTCTTTGGTGGTAGTAGAATTATTTATACTGTGTTTTTAGCCCCACATTGCTTTGACAACCATTATATGTTGCAGTACAGGTATGGAGAAGTAAAAATTAGGGGTTGATGGAAATGGTGGCTTGTAATAATGAAAGACAAAGACAGTATAAAGTATTATTAGAAAAGATAGCAGGAGCAGAAAGTTGGGCAGCTGATAGAAGTAGGAGTACAAATTTTTTTAAGTGGTATATATATTTAAGATTTTATGTTTTGGTCTTAGTCTAAGAGTATGATCATCTCATGATAGATGTGGTTTCATAAGTAATTATGGTATACACTATTCACATTGGAAGTCAGTTATTTTTAGGCCTTACTGAGTTACTTTTTTACTTCTTTCCCCAGTATTTATGTTAATATTTCCTCTTGTTTAAATATTCTAAAAGGCAAGTTCTGATAAATCCTTACTTACATTATATTTTAACTCAGTGTATTTTCTTGTCACATCACACTTTCTTTACAACATACTTTACCAAACTATTCATGGTCTTGATTTGATTATAAGCTAGATGCTGTTGCATTTTAATATTCAACACTTGCATACATATTGTGATGTAGTCATTTCTAAAATATAGTACACTCACTAGGCATTATTATAAAGAAAGCAGCTGTCAGCATTTCCATTATAAACCCTAATTTATTTTTAAGGAGTTTCTGACCTGTCGATTTCTAAATTGCTTTTGGCTGAAACCTACTATAGAAGTTGTCAGCCGAAATCTAAGTTTTGTTATATTTTATATAAAGGGAAAAATTGAAGCCAGTATTTTTGACTACTTTGCATCACAGCATTTAAAACACTCATATTTTTAGTGGATTCAGGTGCTTTTTAGTTGATATTTGTCTATTTCTCATTAACTTAAGTGAGAAAATGGAAACTGACAGCCAGTTAAATAGGCTTGTTTCTTTTCCTGTGTTGTGCTGTAAACATTTTGGAAGAGTTATTTGAAAAGTATTTACTGAGTAGATGCATTTAATATTTTGTTAGAACCACCTTAGAAGATGAAAGTATCTTTATGAAACCCATAGGAAATCAAATCCAGGTTTATTAGGAACAGAGAAACTTCTAAAAGCATGAGCTATAATGAGATTCTGGAGATAGCTGTATGATTGCAAAAGTGAGTAACTTTTTAATGATCAAGAGTTAGGATTCTTATTCTCATGGTCCTCCTTGAGTAGTAGTATTTTGCAGTCATAACCTGGTTGATATCTGCTCCTCCCTCTTTTTTGTGAGATGTCATTGTTACTATAAGTAGATGTTTCTATATCATCCTTTCAGATGCGCTTAAATATTTGAAAGCCACACTTATGACTTATTACCTTATTTTGAACTTGAGATTTTAGTATTCTCTTAAACTGATTACCTATATAAATGGTGAACTTTAGTTAATGTAAATTTTATACAAAATTAAAAGTATAAAAATGTTTATTAAAAATTGAATGAGTTTATTCACTTAAAATTATTCAATAAATATGTATATCTTACCTCCTATGTACTAGTCACTGTATGCAGAATATATAACAATGAGCAAAACAGGCACAGTCTATGCCCTCTTATATAATCTAGTAAGGGAGTTAGATAATAAGCAAGTAAATAAAAGTAAAAAAGCACCAGTTTATTTCAGTCGGGTTTTATATCCCTAAATCTTACCTTTTTATAAATGATCCATAACACAGAAACCTATATTTAAATGTACAAGTTTTTAAATTTTATCAGAACATTAAGATTAGGGCGCCTGGGTGGCTCAGTGGGTTAAGCTGCTGCCTTCGGCTCAGGTCATGATCTCAGGGTCCTGGGATCGAGTCCCGCATCGGGCTCTCTGCTCAGCAGGAAGCCTGCTTCCCTCTCTCTCTCTCTCTCTGCCTGCCTCTCCGTCTACTTGTGATCTCTCTCTGTCAAATAAATAAATAAAATCTTAAAAAAAAAAAGAACATTAAGATTAAAGCATCATATTACTTGAGCTATACCTAAACTCTTATTATTTCTACATCAATGGAATCTTTTTGCTTATATGTATATGTTAATTAGTAATTGCTGTTGTCTACGGAATTGATTTTGTGTCTATTTCCAATATTTGGCCATCTAAACAGTATTACTTATTCTAATAGAATTTCTAGGTAGGGGCACCTAGTAATTCTACTAATTCTAAAAATTCTAAAAATTACTAGAAGTAATTTTTACTTCTCCATATCTGTACTGCAACATATAATGGTTGTCAAAGCAATGTGGGGCTAAAAACACAGTATAAATAATTCTACTACCACCAAAGAAATATAGTGAGCCTTTCTTTACTGAGTTGTTTGAGCATCTGACTCTTGATTTTGGCTCAGGGTCCTGAAATTGAGCTCTCTATTGGGCTCCATGCTCAGCAAGGAGTCTGCTTTAGACTTTTTCCTCCCTTTTCCTCTGTCCCTCCCCCTCTCACTCTGCTTTTCTCCCCTCTTGCATTCTTTCAGTAAAATAAATAAGTAAATAAATCTTTTTAAAGATTTTATTTATTTATTTGACAGAGAGAGGGATCGCAAGTAGGCAGAGCAGCAGACCGAGAGAGAGGGGTAGGCAGACTCCCTCCCGAGCAGAGAGCCCAATGCAGGGCTCGAACCCAGGACCCTGGTATCATGACCTGAGCCAAAGGCAGAAGCTTAACCCACTGAGCCACCCAAGCTCCCCTAAATAAATCTTTTTAAAAAAAGATTTTATTCATTTATTGGCCAGAGAGACAGAGCATGCGCACAAGCAGGGGGAGTGGGAAAGGAAGAGGGAGAAGCAGGCACTTCCCTGAGCAGGGAGTCCAAAGTGGGGTTAGATCCCAGGATCCTGAGATGATGACCCGAGCCAAAGGCAAGATACTTGGCTGACTTAGCCACCCAGGTGCCCATAAATAAATAAATCTTAAGGAAAAAAAAAAAGAATTTCTAGGTAGGTGGTCCTTTTGTAATGTTTATATTTCTTAGTTGTTTTCTTTTTCTTATTGCATTGTCTAGCATCACTAGTTGAATTTTAAATAATAATAATAGTAGTCATCCTTGTCTCATATTTGATATCAATAGCAGTATTTCTCCTCTTTCACTATTATGTATGATGTTTGCTATATGTTTCTAGTAGATCTTTTTAGCAAGTTAAGGAGATTTTCTTTTATTCTTAGTTTACGTAGATTTAATGATTTAGAACAAGACTCTGTTTATATGATGTCAGTCTCGATAATTTGGACTAACTCTCCTGCCAAAGACAACTAAAGAAGCTGGGTAAAATATGAAACAAATTCTTAGAAGAATCTGGGAGAGGATGAGAACTGGTAGAAATAACCTCATTTTCTCAAAACTACTTTTGTTCTAAGAATATTTATTGATCATAACCTACCAGCTTTGAAACTGATTCCTGCTTTCAGATGTTTCACTAAATTAGGGGATACAAATAAAAACCTAGAGTCTGCCATGTGTAGTCTTCCCTTATTGTGAGCTGGAATAGCAATACTGGGTCCTCAGAGTAGGAGTGAACTAATGATAATCTAACCCTCTTAAAACTTGCAACACAACTTTTCAACATGTGCTAGATCAGGGAATTTTAAGTCCGGAATTTGGGCTATGATTTTCTCGGATTGGTAGAGAAATAAGAGAAGTAAATGAAAATTCTCTGTTGAGGAGCATGCCATTATCCAGTGTATCAGGATACTTTTTTGAAATAATGTTTTTTAATTACATTATCCACAGTACAGGCAAAAATAATCAGGCATAAAAGGAGAAAAGGTACTATGAGTAAGAATACTAGCAGATATAACAGAAAATAGAAAAAGAGTCAGTGAAAATGAGATACTGGGATTATTAGATACGACTATAAACAACCAAGCTTGCTATCTTCAAAGAAATAAAGCCCAGGATGAAAATTTAGCAAGGAACTGGAAGCTAGAAAAATTTAATCTAGCAGGTTTGAAAAAGAACTAGATAATTCCAGAAGTGGAAAAATACTATTTAAAACTTAGTCTTTAACTTTAACATCAGATTAGATAAAACTGAAAAGAGAATTAGTGAACCAGAATATGGGTTGAAGAAATAATCCACAGTGAAATGGAGAATGTGAAAAAGTGGAAAATACAAAGGAGAGAGTAAGATACATAGACATTCAATGCAAAAAACAGGAAATGAAAGCCAGCTTGATTTCAAAATTCCATACTTAGTGTATATATTAAGTTTGATTTAGACACATTACTTTTTTTTTTTTTTTTTTTTTTTTTTTTTGTCAGAGAGAGAGGGAGAGAGAGCATGCACAGGCGGACAGAATGGCAGGCAGAGGCAGAGGGAGAAGCAGGCTCCCCGCCAAGCAAGGAGCCCGATGTGGGACTCGATCCCAGGACGCTGGGATCATGACCTGAGCCGAAGGCAGCCGCTTAACCAACTGAGCCACCCAGGCGTCCCACATTACATTTTTTTTGTGCCTCTGGATTTTTATCATCACTTCTAAAATGGATACTATTATGTTAATGGCAGTTTTCACTTACTTAGCTTAGTCAATAGAGGGCTCAATTTTTTTTGCTATAATTTCTCCCATCTTCCACTCAATCATTTAATGAAAACATTTACTAGGTAATATCTGCCAAACCATAAGGTAGGTGTCAGGAATGGAATCAAAGAATATTTTGCTCATGAGATGCTCGAAGACTGCTGTCAGTTCTCAGTGTGTAACTGGACAGTTGAGAGACTGATTCCTGGAAGTGCCCTATGCTCTAAAAACCCAGGACCAAACATTCAACACTGTGGCAACTATCCATTGTTGTGAATGACATTCAGGAATAACACTGCCTCCTTTTTGATCCTTTCTTCGGAAAGAGCATCACTGGTAGATAATCTCAATCTTATCTACAACTCAAGTCAGATTTATAATATAAACTAAGGAATTCAAGGTAATTCCAGATTTCTAGTTCTTTATATTGAAGCTAAACCCAGATTGTAATTCTTTTACTACTTATGCTGACTTTACTTCATTCTTTATTCAACTTGCTCAGTTTTTTTATTTATTATTATTATTTTTAAAGATTTTATTTATTTGACAGAGAGAGATCACAAGTAGACGGAGAGGAAGGCAGAGAGAGAGAGAGAGAGAGAGAGGGAAGCAGGCTTCCTGCTGAGCAGAGAGCCCGATGTGGGACTCGATCCCAGGACCCTGAGATCATGACCTGAGCCGAAGGCAGCGGCTCTTCCCACTGAGCCACCCAGGCGCCCCGCAACTTGCTCAATTTTAAAAGTAGTTAGTTGGATTAGGCTCTGGGCAACTCATTTAATTATTTTATGTTTTAGATTCTTATAAAAAACAGCACCTTCTGCACATACTCATAGCTTTACTGTGTTTAAAAACTTGAATTAAAGTACAGTTGATCCTTGAACAACATGGTTTAAACTGCATAGGTCTGCTTATACATGGATTTTTTTTTTTTTTTTAGTAACTGTACTGTAAGTATATTTTCTTTTCCTTATGACTTTTCTAAAACTCTAATAAAATTTTTTGGTTTTCTTTGATTGCCTCTGGTCTAGCTTTGGAAGGTTGGAAGGGCTCTCTGGATTCTTCTTGCCTTGTTTCCAGGTTGCTGCTGCCGCAGCTTTTAAGCCCCCACTCCCACCCCACCCCCAACTTTTGTACCTCCTGGAAAATGTGAATGTGCAGAGCCTTCTTGGTCACCAGCAGTGGTGGGCTTTTCAGTAGTACAGAGGGGAAAGGTACATTCAATCCCCAATTCCTTGCACGTCTTCTCAAAGACATCACAGTTGTTCTCTCTCTCTCTTTCTTTTTTTTTTAAGATTTTATTTTATTTATTTGAGACAGAGAGGGAGAGAACATGAGTTGGGGGAGAGGGGCAGAGAGAGAGGAAGAGTGAGAAGCAGATTCCTCACAAAGCAGGCAGGGAGCCTGAGGGGGGGCTTGATCCCAGGACCCTGGGATCAGGACCTGAGCTGAAGGAAGATGCTTAACTAACTGAACCATGCAGGCGTGCTAACACTGTAGTTTGTCTTATGGAGGTTTCTGAGCCTCTTTTTCTTCTGATCGATGCTTATCAGCAGATTGTGCTTGTGGGCTTTGTTCTTTGGATACGTATGTGTGTGTTCTTTTTTTTTTTTTTAAGATTTTATTTATTTGACAGAGAGAGATCACAAGTGGGCAGAGAGGCAAGCAGAGAGAGAGAGAGGAGGAAGCAGGATCCCTGCAGAGCAGAGAGCCCGATGTGGGGCTCAATCCCAAGATCCTGAGATCATGACCTGAGCTGAAGGCAGAGGCTTAACCCACTGAGCCACCCAGGTACCCTGTGTGTGTTCTTTGTAAGTGCAGATCTTGACAGTCAAGGCAACAGTTTGAGCCTCCACGAAACTGGTGTCCTCATGATTTGCCACGATCTTGTTCATCAACTGCCCTTACTTAATTTTTAGTTTCATCTTCTGATTGGCCATTTCCAAAGACAAAATTCTTTTTATGATATCATCTAGCTTTTCAATTCCAGTATGGAAGGGGGTGGGTATTCATCTTAACAGACTGGTTTCTGCATGGCATGTCCATAAATGGTCAGGAGGATGCTACCTCAAGGAGGTTGAGGGAAGGGCCCACTGGTCAGGGGGAGGTGTGGGTACTCCCGGTACCAACTGGGTTACACAGGCACCACCATACCAGCTCAGACTCCACCAATCGAGAGTTCCGTATGATTTTCTTAACGTTTTACTTTCTCTTGCTTACTTTGTGGTAAAAATACAGTATATAATATATATAATACACAAAGTATGTTAACTGTTCATATTATCAGTAAAACTTATAGTCAGCAGTAGGCTATTTGTAGTTAAGTTTTTAAGGAGTCAAAAATGATATATGGATTTTTAAAACAGATTTTATTTTTTTTTTCTTGAGAAAGAGAGCACAGCAGGGGTTGAGAGGGGCAGAGGGAGAAGCAGGCTCCCTGCTGAGCAGGGAGCCAGATGCAGGACTCGATCCCAGGACCCTGAGATCATGACCTGAGCCAAAGGCAGATGCTTAACTGACTGAGCCACCTAGGTGACCTATACATGGATTTATGACTGTATGAGAGTATTGGTGTCCTTAGTTCCCACATTGTTCAAGGATTAGCTATATATTCCAAATTCTTAAAAAAAGGAGTGAGTTATCAGTCCTTCCTTTGGCACTAATGGTAATGATTTTTAAACATTTATTTTTATTTTTGTTTTTTCATTTGAGAGAGAGAGAATGAAAAATCAAGAGAGAAAAACATGAGCAGGGGGATAGGAGCAGAGGGAGAAGCAGACTCCCGCTGAGCAGGAATCCCGACTCGGGGCTCAATCCTGGGACTTCAGGATCATGACCTGAGCTAAAGGCAGATGCTTAACTGAGCCACCTGGGCACCCCTTAAACTTTTTTTTTTTTTTTTTTTTTAATTTAACAGAGATCACAAGTAGGCAGAGAGGCAGGCTGAGAGAGAGAGGTGGGGAAGCAGGCTCGCTGCTGAGCAGAGAGCCTGATGCGGGGCTAGATCCCAGGACCCTGGGATCATGACCTGAGCCGAAGGCAGAGGCTTTAACGCACTGAGCCATCCAGGCGCCCCCCCTTAAACATTTTTTAATTGCTTAATTGAATGAATTGCATTTAAAGATTTTGGATGTTCTACAAATTATACACTTTTTAAAAAAATTTATTTGTCAAAGAAGAAAGAGAGAGCACAAACAAGCAGGGGGAGCCACAAGCAGGGGGAGCCTCCAGCAGGCAGAGAGGAGCAGGATCCCTGCTGAGAAAGGAGCCAGACGTGGGACTCAATCCCAGGATCCTGGGATCATGACCCAAGCCGAAGACAGATGCTTAACCAACTGAGCTACTTAGGCGTCCCCAAATTTTTCATTTTTAGGATCATATTCCCTAATCCACTGCTGGATTAAGTGCACTAGTTTTTAAATGTAGGATTACACTTTTTTTTCCTTTTTTTTTGGTGTATTAATTTCCTTATTGGAAGAACTCTTCCTCAAAACTCTCTGGATCAAATGCCTTTTGGGGAGTTAATTTTAAATAGAGCTAAGAGTAATTTTATTTCAGTAAAAAATGAGTTTATTCAAGAATAGCAGAGGTATTGCAGTTCAGGATAAGCTATAGCAAACCTATAGCCAAGTCCAAAGAGACAATGGAAAGGTCGGCTTTTTTTACATTTCAGGAGGAAATTGGAAAGGGTTGTTTAAACAAAGGTTTATTTGTGAAAAACAGAGTTTTAGGTAGTTTTGAGGTAGTGATGGCTTCTCATGGCTGCCATCAATGGTTTGTGTGCTGTTGCTGGGGCAGGGACGGGTCTTCCTTTCTTAAAAGCAGGAGGAAAAAAAAAAAAAAGGCAGGAGATAAAGGCGCCGGGGTGACTCAGTGGGTTAAGCCGTTGCCTTCGGCTCAGGTCACGATCTCAGCATCCTGGGATCGAGTCCCGCATCAGGCTCTCTCCTCTGCAGGAAGCCTGCTTCCTGCTCTCTCTCTCTGCCTACTTATGATTTCTCTCTGTCAAATAAATAAATAAAACCTTAAAAAAAAAGAGCAGGAGATAAAATTTACAGTGTGAAAACTGTACTTTTTTGTTCAAATAATTCTTAACTTCTTTCTTGCTGATGATGTAGGCAACAATGAGTGGTACATGCACAAGAGCTCTTCATTCAGGGCCTCACAGCTCCATTTTAATGTTTCCTTTATTTTCACAGGATTATGAGTTGGTCTTTGACTGTTTTCTATTTTTTGTGTGTATTATTTATTTATTCATTCAGGTTTTCTACCTGTTCTTGTGTCAGTTTTATTAATTTGTAGTTTCTTAGAAAATGGTCCATTTCATGTAGTTTGAAAATTTTATTGGTATGAAGTATTTAGTATTTTCTTACAATATCAAAACTTTGTTTCATAGCTGTTCTTAAATCGCTTATTTCTAATATTTTCTTTTTTTTATTAATTTTATTTTTTATAAACATATAATATATTTTTATCCCCAGGGGTACAGGTCTGTGAATCACCAGGTTTACACACTTCACAGCACTCACCATAGCACATACCCTCCCCAGTGTCCATAATCCCACCCTCCTCCCAACCCCCCTCCCCCCATCAACCCTCAGTTTGTTTTGTGAGATTAAGAGTCACTTATGGTTTGTCTCCCTCCCAATTCCATCTTGTTTCATTAACTCTTTTCCTACCTCCTTAACCCCCCATGTTGCATCTCCTCTCCCTCATATCAGGGAGATCATATGATAGTTGTCTTTCTCCGATTGACTTATTTTGCTAAGCATGATACCCTCTAGTTCCATCCACGTTGTCGCAAATGGCAAGATTTCATTTCTTTTGATGGCTGCATAGTATTCCATTGTGTATATATACCACATCTTCTTTATCCATTCGTCTGTTGATGGATATCTAGGTTCTTTCCATAGTTTGGCTATTGTAGACATTGCTGCTATAAACATTCAGGTACACGTGCCCCTTCGGATCACTACATTTGTATCTTTAGGGTAAATACCCAGCAGTGCAATTGCTGGGTCATAGGGTAGTTCTATTTTCAACATTTTGAGGAACCTCCATGCTGTATTCCAGAGTGGTTGCACCAGCTTGCATTCCCACCAACAGTGTAGGAGGGTTCCCCTTTCTCCGCATCCTCGCCAGCATCTGTCATTTCCTGACTTGTTAATTTTAGCCATTCTGACTGGTGTGAGGTGATATCTCATTGTGGTTTTGATTTGTATTTCCCTGATGCCGAGTGATGTGGAGCCCTTTTTCATGTGTCTGTTGGCCATCTGGATGTCTTCTTTGCAGAAATGTCTGTTCATGTCCTCTGCCCATTTCTTGATTGGATTATTTGTTCTTTGGGTGTTGAGTTTGCTAAGTTCTTTATAGATTTTGGACACTAGCCCTTTATCTGATATGTCATTTGCAAATATCTTCTCCCATTCTGTCAGTTGTCTTTTGGTTTTGTTAACTGTTTCCTTTGCTGTGCAAAAGCTTTTGATCTTGATAAAATCCCAATAGTTCATTTTTGCCCTTGATTCCCTTGCCTTTGGCGATGTTCCTAGGAAGAAGTTGCTGCGGCTGAGGTCGAAGAGGTTGCTGCCTGTGTTCTCCTCGAGGATTTTGATGGATTCCTTTCTCACATTGAGGTCCTTCATCCATTTGGAGTCTATTTTCGTGTGTGGTGTAAGGAAATGATCCAATTTCATTTTTCTGCATGTGGCTGTCCAGTTTTCCCCACACCATTTATTGAAGAGGCTGTCTTTGTTCCATTGGACATTCTTTCCTGCTTTGTCGAAGATTAGTTGACCATAGAGTTGAGGGTCTGTTTCTGGGCTCTCTATTCTGTTCCATTGATCTATGTGTCTGTTTTTGTGCCAGTACCATGCTGTCTTGATGATGACAGCTTTGTAATAGAGCTTGAAGTCCGGAATTGTGATGCCACCAACTTTGGCTTTCTTTTTCAATATTCCTTTGGCTATTCGAGGTCTTTTCTGGTTCCATATAAATTTTAGGATTATTTGTTCCATTTCTTTGAAGAAAATGGATGGTACTTTGATAGGAATTGCATTAAATGTGTAGATTGCTTTAGGTAGCATAGACATTTTCACAATATTTATTCTTCCAATCCAGGAGCATGGAACATTTTTCCATTTCTTTGTGTCTTCCTCAATTTCTTTCATGAGTACTTTATAGTTTTCTGGGTATAGATTCTTAGTCTCTTTGGTTAGGTTTATTCCTAGGTATCTTATAGTTTTGGGTGCAGTTGTAAATGGGATTGACTCCTTAATTTCTCTTTCTTCTGCCTGGTTGTTGGTGTAGAGAAATGCAACTGATTTCTGTGCATTGATTTTATATGCTGACACTTTACTGAATTCCTGTACAAGTTCTAGCAGTTTTGGAGTGGAGTCTTTTGGGTTTTCCACATATAGTATCATATCATCTGCGAAGAGTGATAGTTTGACTTCTTCTTTGCCGATTTGGATGCCTTTCATTTCCTTTTGTTGTCTGATTGCTGAGGCTAGGACTTCTAGTACTATGTTGAATAGCAGTGGTGATAACGGACATCCCTGCCGTGTTCCTGACCTTAGCGGAAAAGCTTTCAGTTTTTCTCCATTGAGAATGATATTTGCGGTGGGTTTTTCATAGATGGCTTTGATAATATTGAGGTATGTGCCGTCTATCCCTACACTTAGAAGAGTTTTGATCAGGAAGGGATGCTGTACTTTGTCAAATGCTTTTTCAGCATCTATGGAGAGTATCATATGGTTCTTGTTCTTTCTTTTATTAATGTGTTGTATCACATTGATTGATTTGCGGATGTTGAACCAGCCTTGCAGCCCTGGAATAAATCCCACTTGGTCGTGGTGAATAATCCTTTTAATGTACTGTTGAATCCTATTGGCTAGTATTTTGGCGAGAATTTTTGCATCTGTGTTCATCAAGGATATTGGTCTGTAGTTCTCTTTTTTGATGGGATCCTTGTCTGATTTTGGGATCAAGGTGATGCTGGCCTCATAAAATGAGTTTGGAAGTTTTCCTTCCATTTCTATTTTTTGGAACAGTTTCAGGAGAATAGGAATTAGTTCTTCTTTAAATGTTTGGTAGAATTGCCCCAGGAAGCCATCTGGCCCTGGGCTTTTGATTGTTTGGAGATTTTTGATGACTGTTTCAATCTCCTTACTGCTTATGGGTCTGTTGAGGCTTTCTATTTCTTCCTGGTTCAGTTGTGGTAGTTTATATGTCTCTAGGAATGCATCCATTTCTTCCAGATTGTCAAATTTGTTGGCGGAGAGTTGCTCATAGTATGTTCTTATAATTGTCTGTATTTCTTTGGTGTTCGTTGTGATCTCTCCTCTTTCATTTATGATTTTATTTATTTGGGTCCTCTCTCTTTTCTTTTTGATAAGTCTGGCCAGGGATTTATCAATCTTATTAATTCTTTCAAAGAACCAGCTCCTAGTTTCGTTGATTTGTTCTATTGTTTTTTTGGTTTCTATTTCATTGATTTCTGCTCTGATCTTTATGATTTCTCTTCTCCTGCTGGGTTTAGGGTTTCTTTGTTGTTCTTTCTCCAGCTCCTTTAGGTGTAGGGTTAGGTTGTGTACCTGAGACCTTTCTTGTTTCTTGTGAAAGGCTTGTACTGCTATATATTTTCCTCTCAGGACTGCCTTTGTTGTGTCCCACAGATTTTGAACCGTTGTGTTTTCATTATCATTTGTTTCCATGAATTTTTTCAATTCTTCTTTAATTTTCTGGTTGACCCATTCATTCTTTAGAAGGATGCTGTTTAGTCTCCATGTATTTGGGTTCTTTCCAAATTTCCTCTTGTGATTGAGTTCTAGCTTCAGAGCATTGTGGTCTGAAAATATGCAGGGAATGATTCCAATCTTTTGATAACAGTTGAGACCTGATTTAGGACCAAGAATGTGATCTATTCTGGAGAATGTTCCATGTGCACTAGAGAAGAATGTGTATTCTGTTGCTTTGGGATGGAATGTTCTGAATATATCTGTGATGTCCATCTGGTCCAGTTTGTCATTTAAGGCCTTTATTTCCTTGTTGATCTTTTGCTTGGATGATCTGTCCATTTCAGTGAGGGGAGTGTTAAAGTCCCCTACTATTATTGTATTATTGTCGATATGTTTCTTTGATTTTGTTATTAATTGGTTTATATAGTTGGCTGCTCCCACGTTAGGGGCATAGATATTTAAAATTGTTAGATCTTCTTGTTGGATAGTTCCTTTGAGTATGATATGGTGTCCTTCCTCCTCTCTTATTGTAGTTTTTGGCTTAAAATCTAATTGATCTGATATAAGGATTGCCACTCCTGCTTTCTTCTGATGTCCATTAGCATGGTAAATTCTTTTCCACCCCTCACTTTAAATCTGGAAGTGTCTTCAGGTTTAAGATGAGTTTCTTGTAGGCAACATATAGATGGGTTTTGTTTTTTTATCCATTCTGATACCCTGTGTCTTTTGATTGGGGCACTTAGCCCATTAACATTCAGGGTAAGTATTGAGAGATATGAATTTAGTGCCATTGTATTGCCTGTAAGGTGACTGTTATTGTATATTGTCTCTGTTTCTTTCTGATCTACTACTTTTAGGGTCTCTCTTTGATTATAGGACCCCTTTCAATATTTTCGTAGAGCTGGTTTGGTATTTGCAAATTCTTTCAGTTTTTGTTTGTCCTGGAAGCTTTTAATCTCTCCTTCTATTTTCAATGATAGCCTAGCTGGATATAGTATTCTTGGCTGCATGTTTTTCTCGTTTAGTACTCTGAATATATCATGCCAGCTCTTTCTGGCCTGCCAGGTCTCTGTGGATAAGTCTGCTGCCAATCTAATATTTTTACCATTGTACGTTACAGACTTCTTTTCCCGGGCTGCTTTCAGGATCTTCTCTTTGTCACTAAGACTTGTCAGTTTTACTATTAGGTGACGGGGTGTGGACCTATTCTTATTGATCCTGAGGGGGGTTCTCTGAACCTCCTGGATTTTGATGCTTGTTCCCTTTGCCATATTGGGGAAATTCTCTGCAGTAATTCTCTCCAATATACCTTCTGCTCCCCTCTCTGTTTCCTCTTCTTCTGGAATCCCAATTATTCTAATGTTGTTTCGTCTTATGGTGTCACTTATCTCTCGAATTCTCCCATCGTGGTCCAGTAGCTGTTTGTCCCTCTTTTGCTCAGCTTCTTTATTCTCTGTCATTTGGTCTTCTATATCGCTAATTCTTTCTTCTGCCTCATTTATCCTAGCAGTGAGAGCCTCCATTTTTGATTGCACCTCATTAATAGCGTTTTTGATTTCAACTTGGTTAGATTTTAGTTCTTTTATTTCTCCAGAAAGGGCTTTTATATCTCCTGAGAGGGTTTCTCTAACATCTTCCATGCCTTTTTCGAGCCCGGCTAGAACCTTGAGAATCGTCATTCTGAACTCTGGATCTGACATATTACCAATGTCTGTATTGATTAGGTCCCTAGCCTTTGGTACTGCCTCTTGTTCTTTTTTTTGTGGTGAATTTTTCCACCTTGTCATTTTGTCCAGATAAGAGTATATGAAGGAGCAAGTAAAATACTAAAAGGGTGGCAACAACCCCAGGGAAATATGCTTTAGCCAAATCAGAAGAGATCCCAAATTGTGGCGGGGGAGAAAGGGGATAAAAAGAGGTTCAGAAAGAAAGAAAAAAAAATTAAAAAAGGAAAACCAATAAAGAAAAAGTATAAAAAGGAAAAAAATATATATATATATTAGATAAACTAGTTAAAAAATGTTAAAAAAGAAAAGGGTAAAAGTTAAAAAAATTTAGCAGAAGAAGAAAAAAAAATTGAAAAAGAAAAGAAAAAAAAATTAATTTAACTGCAAGGCTAAAGAATCATGGGGAGAAAGCCATGAGTTCCGTGCTTTGCTTTCTCCTCCTCTGGAATTCCGCTGCTCTCCTTGGTACTGAAACTGCACTCCTTGGTAGGTGAACTTGGTCCTGGCTGGGTTTCTTGTTGCTCTTCTGGGGGAGGGGCCTGTTGTAGTGATTCTCAAGTGTCTGCCCCCGGCGGAGTTGCACAGCCCTTACCAGGAGCCGGGTTGAGTAATCCGCTCGGGTTTGCTTTCGGGAGCTTTTGTTCCCTGAGCGCTTTCCGTAGAGTTCCGGAGGGTGGGAATGAAGATGGCAGCCTCCTGTTTTCCGGCCCAGAGGAGCCGAGAGCCCGGGGCCCCACTCCTCAGTGCGCCCCCAGAGAACAGCACCCAATGACTCCCGCCACCCTGGCCTCCGGCCGCGCTCTGAGCTGACCGAGCCTGCGACTGGTTCAAGGTAACCCCGAGCTGAGAGTCACTCCTCGGCTCTGTCTCTGTAGCCAGCTTCCCCGTTCTAATACCTGTGAGCTCTGCGACACTCAGACACCCCCGATCCTTCTGTGACCCTGCGGGACCTGAGGCCGCGCTGACCCCGCCCGGGCTTCACCCTGGTTAAGCCTCTGGAGCGATGTCCCTTAGCGGAAAAGACTTTTAAAAGTCCCGATTTTGTGCTCCATTGCTCCGCCGCTTGCCTGGAGCCAGCCCCTCGCCCCGCGGTCTATCTTCCCGTTGCTTTGGATTCACTTCTCCGCCAGTCCTACCTTTCAGAAAGTGGTTGATTTTCTGTTTCTAGAGTTGCTGTTCTTCTTCTCTTCGATCTCCCGTTGGATTTGTAGGTGTTTGTAATCTTTAGATAAGCTATCTAGCTGATCTCCCGCTACCTGAAGTAGTCTCAGCCTGTACTTCTCTGCCATCTTGACTCCTCCCCCCTATTTCTAATATTTTCTTAATGAGACTTGTCAAAATGTTACTTTGTTTTACTAGTCTGAGGAAAAAAGCTGGTTTTATTGATAGGTTGGTTGTATTTATTTTAGGGAAGTATAGTTTACATAAGATAAGGTGCAAGGATAAATAATTGAACATTTTGGTGAGTTTTGGATATCAGTTATATCCATGTAGTCAACATCCAAAATGAGATAAAGAGTATTTCCATTACAACAGAAACTTCCCTAGTGCTCCTTTTCAGTAATTTTCTTTCCCCATCCCTGGGATAATTACTTTCTGAATTTTTTAATTTTATTTGCTTTCTATTTTTAAAGATTTTATTTATTTATTTGACAGAGAGAGAGAGAGAGATCACAAGTAGGCAGAGAGAGAGCGGGAAGTAGGTTCTCTGCTGAGCCAAGAGCCTGATGTGGGGCCCCATCCCAGGACCCTGAGGAGAAGGCAGAGGCTTTAACCCACTGAGCCACCCACTTTCTGAATTTTTAAAATTCAGAAAGGTGCCCCCACTTTCTGCATTTTTAAAATCACAGATTAGTTTTTCCTTTGTTCAATAGAAAGTTTTTGAGATTTATCAATGCCATGTGTATTAGTAATCTGTTCTTTCTATTGTTGAATAATATTTGATTATATTAATGTGGTTGTTTATTTACAGTCTTGTTGATGCACAGCAGGATTGTCTCTCTTTTTGTGTGTGTGTGTGTGGTTAGAATAGATCTGCTAGCAATGTCCATAATAGTCGAACTATGGAAAGAACCTAGATGTTCATCAACAAATGAACAGATAAAGAAGATATATATGTGTATGTATGTGTGTGTGTGTGTACAATGGAATACTATGCAGCCATCAAAAGAAATTAAATATTGCTATTTGCAACAATGTGGATAGAGTTAGAGGGTATTATGCTGAGCAAAATAAGTCAGAGAAAGACAATTATCATATGATCTCTCTGATATGAGGAATTTGAGAGGCACGGCGGGGGCTTTGTGTGGTAGGGAAGGAAAAAATGAAACAAGATGGGATTGGGAGGGAGACAAACCATAAGAGACACTTAATCTCACAAAACAAACTGAGGATTGCTGTGGGATGGGGGTTAGGGAGAGGATGGTTGGGTTATGGACATTGGCGAGGGTATGTGCTGTGGTAAGTGCTGTGAAATGTGTAAGCCTGGTGATTCACAGACCTCTACCCTTGGACAAATAATACATTATATGTCAATAAAAGTAATTTAAAAATAAGAATAAAGCTGCTATTACAAACATTTTGTACAAGTCGTTTCCTGTACTGTATGAGATTTTCATTTGCTTTGCAATCTTTTCAATAGTTGGTATTGTCATTCTTTTTTATTTTAGCCATTCTATAAAGAGTGTAATAGTATCTTAAGTTTTACATTTGCATCTTTTAAAAATATGCAAAATACTATTATTACATTGAAAAAATTTTCAAAAATTCCTTAATATTGTCAAATATCCAGTCTGTGTTTAAATTTCCTCAGTGATTTTATGAATTTTTTTACATTTTGTTCAAGCCTGTACCCAAACAAATATGGTGTAACTGGTTTGTGTGTCTCCTAAATATTTTAAAATCTGTGTCACATTTCACCTAGAGAAGCAAACCAGTAGGATATATATTTTTAAAAAATTTTAATATACTTAAAATTGACTCTGGAACCACATGGATTTGAACACATGGGTCCACTTATGTATGGACTTTTTGGTAAATACGGTACAGTACTAAATTTATTTTCTCTTCCTCACAATTTTCTTAATTTAATTTTCTTTTCTCTAGCTTACTTTATTGTAAGAATGCAATATATAATGCATGTAACATACAAAATATGTGTTAATTTACTGTTTATGTTATCTCATTAAGGCTTCCGAGCAATAGTAGGGTATTAGTAGTTGTATTTTGGGGGACTCACAAATTATATGTGGATTTTTGACTGTGCAGGTGAAGGAGTCAGGCTCTTAACCCACACATTGTCCATATATATGTGTGGATAGATAGATAGATGATAGATAGATAACCGTGTGAGTATGTGGTGGGATCTGTTTTTGGATTCTGTATTCTGTTCTCTCCCTCACACCAATACTGTGTGTTCTTGATTGCTGTGGTATAAAACTTCAGATTTGTTTTCTTTTTAAAGATTGTTTTGGGAATTTTAGATCATGTGCATTTCCATAGAAATTTTAGAATTAGCTTGTCAACTTCTTCAAAATAAGTATTTGTTGGAATTTTGCTGGTGATTGTGTGGAATCTGTACCTCAGTTTGGGCTGAATTGGCTATCATAACAATGTTGAGTCTTCTGTAAATATTATATATCTGGCCATTTACTTAGGTTTGTAAAAATATTTCTCTCAGTAGTATTTTGTAGTTTAGTAAACTTGCATATCTTTTGTTAGGCTTACTTTAAATATTGTTTTGTTTTTAATTTCATTTTAATTTTGTTTTGCCAGTATATAGAAACACAATCCAATTTTATACATTGATCTTGTATCTTACTACATTACTAAATAATTTAACCTGGTATATTTGTGTATTTAATAGGGTCTTCTGCATTTGTAATCATGTTATCTAGGAATAAAGAATCTTGGTCAGAAAAGCACATTACTTGTTTATATTTCACTTATGTGATAATTACCTAAAGCATGCTTCACAAACTGCTACAGTGGCACATAAAACATTCTCTCAATAAATGGTAACTCATTGTAGTAACTGTACATTTCAAAGTGAGTATATATAAATCAATCTTTCAACTTCTGCCCATTTTTAGAAATTTAATATTTATACCTTTTATTTCTTTTTCTTGTCATATTGTACTGACTCAGTTTTTTTCAGTACATCATAGAATAAAAGTGTTGAGAATGGATTTCTTCACCTTGTTCCTGATTTTGGAGAAAAGCATTTAATATCTCATCATTAAGTAGTGTTAGCTTTACTTTTTCACAGATACCATCCATCTGCTTCAGATAGTTCTATTCATACTTTGCTGAAAAGTCATTATTAATAATGGATATTTGTCTAATGCTTTTTCTTCATCTGTTGTTAGGATTAAATAGTTTTTATTCTTTATTCTGCCAATTGGTAAACTATGTTGGTTTTTGTAAGTTAAACTAACCTTGTATTCCTAAGATTAAATCCTACTTTCTAATACTTTAAGAGTTTTCTTTTAGTGCTTATGGGGGATGTTGGTCTATAATTTTCTTCAGTTAAGACATATTTTTGTAATTGTTTACTGTCGAGGTTAAATCTCCAGCTTTTTGTTTTTATAGAGCATGAATTTCTTCACTATTAAATTACTTTCCCCTCCTATTTTCTCAAGGTTTATTATTATTTTCTAAATTTTTAGTTGAATCTTATTTTGAATCATAAATATACTATAAGCACTCCTCTGACTATTGCTTTGGCTACCATGTTTTAAGTAGATATTGGATATTATTTATAATAGAGGATATGAAATGTTATAGCAGGAATACCATGTACCTTGGTCACAGATAAGGTTCCAAAAATGGTTTTGTACCTACTCAGGGTTTTTGCTAGCTGCCTGTCTTCTTTAAATGTTGTAGATCTAACTGTTGACCTCCCGATTATAGCCAAGAAGACAAATCAGGGATGATCCGATGACATAAAATTTTATAGTCAGGCAACTCCTGGTTCAGGTTTTTCAATTTTGCTATTGACATTTTAGACAGGATAGTCTTTTACTGGGAAGAGAATAGGGCTGCCTTGGGCACTGGAAGAGTATCTGACTTCTATCCATTAAATGTCCGTAGCAGCCCTCTTTGTGACAATTAAAATTTTCTCTAGACATTGCCAATGTCCTGTGGTGTGGATGAGGTCAAAATTGCATCTGGTTAAGAACTAAAGCTCAGGTCAATTTCTTTGTGTCATTTTGTTATTGCTGTAGAACTAGTAGCTTTCCATGCAAAATGAACATATATTAGGTAAAGGTAGCTATTTCAAGCAGTAGGAAAATTATGGATTATATGCTGTCACTTCTACCTTGTTTACTTCCACAAGTGGTATCTGAACCAAGAACTAAAATTGTTTGAATGTAGGTTCAAATAACGGAAGAGTCTGGGGGAACAGATTCTCTCTGTTCTGTGCCTGTTGTTTAGATGTCTCCCACTAATTCTTTTAACTGAGAAGCAGAACTGCTACCATGGTTTTAAAAATCAGGGTATGTCTACATTCATAATCTTGAACAGTCAGACATGTATATCACTTGTTTTTATTTCACTTGTGTGATGAATATCTGAATCATGCTTTATAAACTGCTACAGTGACATGTAAAACCTCTTCTCAATAAATGGTAAACACAATTATGATGGTTGTATGTTTCGGAGTGAGTATGTGTAACTCAGTCTTCCCAACTTTTCCCCATTATTAGAAATTTAGTGTTTTGTTTGCACTGCTCATTATAAATATTTGTATGAAAAATATTTTCTGTGTATGTCAGAGACTTTTTCTTTTACATACATACATATCTATATCATATAGACATACATAAAAAGCCATGTTGCTTCCCAAAAGGACTGGGCGGCCGTTTGTGATAATACTTTTCCCCTCAGATTTTTTTGACACTTGTTTTTGCCTTTTTTCCAACACCCTAACTTTAAAATTATCATTTTAAAACTATTTAACAGTGGTGTAAGGTATACTAGCTTTTAATATATTATACATACCTGCATAACTCCTACCCAGATCAAATTCTAGAATATTTTTAATTACCCAGGGTGTACCCTCTTGTGCCTTTCCATTCAGTGCTAACTTCAGAGGTAACTAGTATATGATTGACTAATTGATTGATATTTATTTATATATACATCCATGCATGTTTATTTTTCAGCATGGTATAATTAATAAGTAGAATTGTATGTATTTAAAGCATACAATGTGATGAGATGACATACATATACTTTGAAATGTTTATCACAGTCAGGTTAATTAATGCATGCATTGTCCTACATAGTTAACAATTCTTCATTTTGTGTGTGGTGAGAATGTTTGAGGTATACTTTAGTGTATTACTTAAGTATTTATGAGTTTTGCTTGTCCTTAAACTTCATGTAATAGAATCTTTTATGCCTTACTTTTTTCTTTCAACATAATGCTATGAGATTCATCCATGTTTTTACATGAATCCTTGGTGTTTTCTTCATTTTCAGCTTTAGTGAGGCATTTCAATAAATAAAATTAATATATATTTACAGTCTAAAACATGATGATTTGATATGTGTATACATTGTGAAAGAATTCCCACCAAGTTAATTCACATATCCATTATCTCACATACTTTTGTGTGTGTGTGTGTGTCTGCACACATAAGCTCTTTCTTAGCAAATTTCAATTATACAATATTATCAACAGTAGTCACTATGTTATATATTACATCCAGTCCTTATTTACCATGTTACTGAAAGTTTGGATCCTTTTACTACCCTTTCCCTATTTTCCCTATTCTACTGCCCCTGGTAACCACCATTCTACTCTGTTTTATAAATTCAGCTTTTTTTTTCCCCCAAAGATTTCCACATATAAGTGATACCGTGCAGTGTCTGTCTTTGTTTGGCTTGTTTTAATCTATATAATGCTTTCCATGTTCATACATGTTGCAAATGGCAGGATTTCCTTCTTTTTAAAGACTTTATTTTATTTATTTGACAGAGAGAGATAGAACAGGAACACAAGCACAGTGAGTGAAAGAGGGAGAAGCAGTCTTCCTATGGAGCAGGGAGCCCGTGGTGGGGCTTGATCCCAGGACCCATGATCCCAGGATCCTGACCTGAGCTGAAGACAGATACTTAAGGACTGAGCCACCGAGGCCCCCAGGATTTCCTTCTTTTAAAAGGCTAAACAGTATTCCATTGTATGTACGCACCACATTTTTATTCATCCATCAAAGGACACTTAGATTGTTTCCATATCGTGGTGATTGCAAATAGTGCTGGAGTAAACATAGGAGTACAGATATCTTTTCAATATAGTGGTTTTGTTTCTAGATCTATACCCAGAAGTGGGATTTCTAGCTGGTAGAGGGGATGTCACATGGTAGTTCTGTTCTTGATTTCTTGAGGGACCTTCATACTGTTTTCTGTCTGTACCAATTAAGATTTTTACCAGTATTGTATAATATTTCCCTTTATTCCACATCCTTGCCAGCATTTACCTCTTATCTTTGATAAGATGGAAGTGATATCCCATCAGTGATAAGCTATCTTATCAGTGATAAGGTGAGGTGGAAGTGATATCTCTCAGTTTTGATTTGCATTTCCCTGGTGATAGTGAGGTTGAGTGCCTTTTCATGTAACCTATTGGCCATTAGTATAGCTTCTTTGGAGAAGTGTCTATTTAAGTCCTTTGCTCATTGTATTTATTTGTGTTTTTTTAAAAAGATTTATTTATTTGAGAGAGAGAAAGCAAGTTGAGGGAGGGGCAGAGGGAAAGAATCTTCAAGCAGACTCCTCACAGAGCACAAAGCCAGACATGGGGCTCCATCTCATGACCTATGAGATCATGACCTGAGCCAAAACCAAGAGTTGGAGGCTACTGACTAAGCCACCCAGGTGCCTCCCCCTTAAAAGATTTATCCTCTGCCCATTTTAAAATGTGGTTTCTTTGCTATTGAGTTGTATGAGTGTATATTTTAGGTATTAACCTTTTGTTACATATGTGGCTTATAAATATATTTTCCCTTTCCATAGGATGCATTTTTGTTTTGTTGATGGTTTCCTTTGCTGAGCAGAAGTATTTTAGTTTGATGTAGTGCCGCTTGTTTATTTTTGTTATTGCTTCCTCTGCTTTTGGTGTCAAATCCAAAAAATCATCGCCAAGACTGATTCGAGGAGCATGCCCCTGTTTTCTTCTCATAGTTTTACAGTCAAGTCTACTTTCAATTCTTTAATACACTTTGCATTAATTTTTGTATACTAGAGCCCAGTTTCATTCTTTTGCATGTGGTTTTCCAGTTTTTTTCAGCACAGTGTGTTGAAGACACTGTCTTTTCCCCATTGTATATTCTTGTGTCCTCTGTTGAAAATTTATGGACATACATGCTTGACTTTTTCCTGGCCTCTATTTTGTTCCACTAATGTATGCATCTTTTTTTTAATCAGTGTCATACTGTTTCGATTACTATAGCTTGGTAGTGTAGTTTGAAATCAGGAAATGTGATACCTTTAGCTTTCTTCATTTTCCTGAGATTGCTTTGGTTATTCAGAGTCTTTTATGGTTCCATACAAATTTTAGGATTGTTTGTTCTGTTTCTATGAAAAATACCATTGGACATCTGAAACATACTATACTATATGTTAACTAACTAGAATTTAAATAAAATCTTGAAAGAAAAAAATACCTTTGGAATATGTTTTTAAATTTTATTATTGAAGTGTAGTTGACACAATGCATTAATTTCAAGTGTACAACATGGTGATTCAGTAATTCTATACATTATGCAGTACTTACACTATAAGTGTAATTACCATCTGTCACCATACAATGTTATTACAATATTACTGACTGTGTTCCCTATACTATACTTTTCTTCCCTGTGAGTTACTTTACATAAGTGTGTACTTCTTAATCTCTTTCACCAGCTTGGCCCATTTCCTCACTTCTCTCCCCTGGCAACCACCAGTTCGTTCTCTGTATTTATTTATAAGTCTGTTTCTGTTTGTTCATTTGTGGGTTTTTTTTTTAATTTTTACTTATCTTTTAAATTTCTTTTCAGTGTTCCAGAGTTCATTGTTTATGCACCACACCCAGTGCTCCAAGCAATACGTGCCCTCCATAATACCCACCACCAGGCTCACACAACCTTCTACCCTCCGCCCCTCCCCAAACCCTCAGATTGTTTTTCAGAGTCCACAGTATCTCATGTTTTTTAGATTCCACATATAAGTGAAACCATATCACACAACTACTTTCTGGATTCACTTAGAGGGAATTGCTTTGTGTGTTATTGTACACTTGGTGTGTCTATGGGAGGAGGGAAGTTCAGGAGCCTGCAGTGTTTCCATTTTTGTCTCCTGATTTCTTTGTTCTTTTTTGTTGCTATATAGTATTCCACAGTATACCATTTCTCTTTGCTACTTGGGTTGTTTGTAGTTTGGGGCTATTATGACTAATGCTGCTATAAACATTCTTTTTTTTTTTTTTTTTTTTTTTTTTTAAAGATTTTATTTATTTATTTGACAGAGATCACAAGTAGGCAGAGAGGCAGGTAGAGAGAGAGGAGGAAGCAGGCTCCCCGCTGAGCAGAGAGCCCGATGTGGGGCTTGTCCCTGGACCCTGGGATCATGACCTGAGCCGAAGGCAGAGGCTTTAACCCACTGAGTGACCTAGGTGCCCCTGCTATAAACATTCTTAGGCATGCTTTATGGTATACAGATGCATTAATTTCATTTTTGGTATATATGTAAATGTAAGATTCCTGGGTTTTGGAGTGAATGTACATTAAATTTTAGTTTTTTTCTACCAAGGGAGTTTTACAGAGTGTTTATTCCAATTTTATCTCCAACTGTTAATATAGGGGAGTTCTAGTTGTTCTATATCCTTGTCAACACTTGGTATGATCTCTTTCTTGGCAATTCTGTTGGGTATGTTGTGATATCTCATTGTGGCTTTAATATTCATTTTATCATTGAGTAATGCTTATTGGCTCTTTGGATCTCCTTTTTTAATGACTTTTTCTGTCCATTTTTAAATTGTGTTGTTTGTCTTTCCTTAGTTAAAGGAATTCATTATATATTTTGCATATGAGCCCTTTTCAGATGTATTGCAGTTATCTTCTCTTAATTTGTGGATTGTGTCTTTACTTCTTTAATGGTTACTTTTGATATAGAGTGTTCTTTGTTTTGGTTAAGTAGTTTATCAGATTTTTTTTCTTATAAATTTATGTATTATTTAAGAAAGCTACCTACTCACAGAAATATTCCCCTATATTTTCTTTCTTTTGCATTAAAAAAATTTTTTTAAATTTAAATTCAGTTAATTAACATATAATGTATTATTGGTTTCAGAGGTAGAGGTCCATAATTTATCAGTCTTATATAATACCCAGTGCTTGTTACATCATGGGCCCTCCTTAATGTCCAGCACCCAGTTATTGCATTCCTCCCTCCCATATTTTCTTCTAGAAGCTTGGTTATTTCAGCTTTTACATTTAGGTCTATGATTCCTCTCAATTTAATACTTAAAATGGTGTGAAAAAAGGGTAAAGGCTAATTTTATTTTTCTCGTGGATATCCAGTTGTTCCAATACTTAATTATAGTGGTACCTTGGTTGTAAATCAAGTGAACCATATGTATACCAGTACCCTAAAATTTGACACTATCTCCATAACTTATACATCTTTTCATTAGTATATATTCAGAACTACAATAATGATTAAAATTTTCGGGTCGTGCTAGTTGAACTTAATAGTTGAATTACTTCTTTCTTTCTCTATGGAAAAGAGTTTAGGCAGTTTGAACCCATAACTCTTCTATCGCTGACCTTTCTGTTCCATTTATTTTTTTTCTTTGAAATTACTCTAAAGTTTCATTTGGAAGCTCAGTTTTTACTTAAGAAATAAAAGTAATGGTTCACCGCAGGCCTTCTACAAATTTTGCATGATTACCTTTATATTTAAATACAGCACTTAAGAATTTGAGTGCTTTTAAGTGGTTAATACTAACTTTAAAAATAACTGTCACCCCTTAGGTCATAACTCACATATTCTGAACAAGGTATTTGATGTCCTCAGTTTCACTTAAATTATTGTGGTTTGTTTTACCTCCTGGCTATATATATCACAAATGTGGGATGTCTGAGTCAGTTGGTTAACTGTCTGTCTTCAGCTCAGGTCATGATCCCAGGGTCCTGGGATCCAGTCTTGCCTTGCTTCTTGCTTGGCAGGGAGCCTGCTCCTCCCACTGCCTGCTGCTCCCCCTGCTTGTGCTCACTCTCTCTCTCTCTAACAAATAAATAAACAAAATCTTTTTAAAAAAAATTAAAAGGGGGCTTAATTACTCAGGAAAAAAAATAATTTGAAAGTCAAACTATTTGGAGAACTGAGATAAGAGATGGCCAGTTACATGGTTTGTTTAATCATTAGGTATTTTTTTCATCAGATGCTACAACCTTACAGAGTTTGTGATAAGTGATTTTTGTCATGTGAGGTTTGCTTTTTTATAGACTAAATTTGGTGAGCTTGAGTTTCAGATTCAGCTGATTGGGATGGGCCTTCCTTGTTCCTTGTCTTCTCAACTCCTGTTTTTATTTTATACTGTTATTTGGTATGCTTCCAGGTACTTTGAAGAATAGATTTAAATATCTCTTCATGTATTTTCTTTCTGCCAGGAAGGTAATGATAATCTGAACAGTCCAAGGCAGGAATGTGTCACCTAATGTTTGAGGAGAGAAATACCTTCAAATTTTATCATTTCTCATAGCACTTAAAGCATATGTTAGTTCATTAATTGGTTAGGAATAAAAGATTTTTTATTTCCTACATGAAGAATGTCTTAAACTAAACTTTCCAATTTCTCTTTTTCTTTGGAGTTTTTGGTAGTGATTTATGAATAGATGTTCTTCAAAATTGTGTTTTGTTGTGTAGGTATATCCATCCCTGGTCTCATAAAGTTTAGTTTTAGGGAGAAAGTGGGGGAAAATTCTGTTATATAATATTTGGTCATTTATGTTCATTTTAAAAACTTTGGAGGTTAGGCAAAGAATATTTCCATGGAGATATTTTAATAAGATTGGATAGACATACACAGAATTTTTGAAAGTAAGTTGGTCAGTAAATTAGGTTAGAGAAAGGTATACACAAGAGTGTGGATATATGTATATATGTATGAATACTTTTTTGAATTGATTTTTTAAATATCCCATTTAAAAAAAACATTTATTTATTTGACAGAGAGAGAGATCACAAGTAGGCAGAGACAGGCAGAGAGAGAGGGGGGAAGCAGGCTCCCCACTGAGCAGAGAGCCCAATATGGGGCTCGATCCCAGGACCCTGAGATCATGACCTGAGCTGAAGGCAGTGGCTTAACCCACTGAGCCACCCAGGTGCCCCAAATATCCCATATTTCTACAGAAGAAATTGAAGGCAATCTAAAATAAAAACATGAAAAAATATAACAAAAACCAAACCCCAAGACAGAAGATAAACCTGGAGAAATATAAAGGAAGGGGGTAGGAAAACCATACCAAAATAATAAAAGAATATCTGTGATCCTTTTTTACTCTGAATTCTCAAGCTCCAGAGATGTTATTAGGATTTGCCTAATTCTCTACTGGCGTTATATAATTAATGTTCTTTAACTATTGAATTATAAAAACTCACTTCTCTCTCAAAGATCATGTTATGGTATCATCCACTTACTACCTATGTCTTTCCTATTATCTATCAGCTACATAGCTATTAAAATCTATTAAGATATCAAACTTGACTGTCCACAAATCACCTGGAGTTTTTATTAAAATGCTTATTCTGATTCAGTAAGCCTGAACAGTTTTCCTTGGGATCAGATAATCCTTGAAATTCTTGAAATTCTGGGTCTGCATATCTCTAACTTATTTAAAGTAATTAGGGTGACATTCTAACCCAACTCCTTGGAAACTATATTACACTCATTTTTACAGTTGAATGTAGGAGAAAGTATTTTTGAGAGGAGGTCAAAGAAATAGCAATGAGAAAGGTAAAGGGAATGAAAATATGTGCTTTGCTATTGTCAAGCTAAGCTATAACTCTATTTCTCACCTTATTTACAGGGTGAGGATAATCTATTAGAAGATTGGCAGAGTAACAAACTGTATTTGGGGATTGCTTAGCATCTAGAAAGGGAGAATGAGAAAGGAGAAACAGAGAAAATTTTACCAAGGGGAGGCAGTGGGAATGAAGTGGAATGAGAAAAAAAATGTGCTGTTTTAGATGGAGAATGTAGATTAGCAAAAACATTTAAGGCTAAGAGTCAGTCTGCCTTATGACATATACATGAATATAAAGGATCTATTTTGTATTACAGAGAATGTTGATATATTGTTTGATATTTGTACATTCTGTGTTTAAACAAACGATTTGGAAATCTTCTGACTATGCATTTTTGAATAATTGATATTCAGAATACATAATGTCATTTATGAAGATGTTTGGTGGAGCTGATTTGCATTAAAACATTCATGATTCTCAGCAAGGAAAATATACAGAAGCACAAAACAGTTAATTATCTTTCTTTTAAAATAAATGTCAAGAGAAGCATTTAAAAGTAAGATAAAATGTAGTATTTAAAGAAAATCCTGTCTCAGAATTCAAAATATTTTATAACTGTACACAAGAAATAGAATTTTATATATTTTAATGTTTATATTGAAGATCTTATGGAATCTTTTTTAAAAAATTCTTTAGACTTAATAGCTTTTGCAGATGAACTTAGACTCCTTTCTTTTCAACAGTTTCCTATAGGTCCAGGATATCTCTCTCTTCAATTATTGAAATATTTTATCTGTATTTGTAATATTTAGAATTTATTTGTGCATATCTTATTTTCTCACCTTGTAGTTTTTTTTTTTAGCTGACAGAACTATTATATATTTAATTTGTCTGCTTTTCTTCATCTTCTCTACCATCCTCGTATAACTCATCATCATTAGGAGTCATTTAGACTCCTGCAAGAGCCTCCTAAGTGGTGTCGGTGCTTTCACTCTTGGTTTCCTACATACCACTGTATTCTCCTGACAGTATTTAGAAAGATCTTTAAAAACTTCACTACTAAAACTAATCAGTACACTAAGCAGCCATTTTATTATTTGAAAAACTTAAAAATAAAGAGAATCAAGCATTTTTCTTACACTGTTAAGCAAATGGTTGATGAAGGAAGTTTTTCCTTTACTGATGTATTTCAGTTGATAAATAAAGAAGGAATGATAGAATTGTAATATCAATATTTTACAACTCCTAATTAAGTATTATAATAGATTTAAGAGTAATTATTACTAACTGCTAATATATGCATGTAGAGAGAACACATTATATGCTTCCCAATCAGAGTCCATAACATCAGCTATGGTATAGAGTAGTTTTGCTAGAAGTTTGAATCTGAATCTGGATAAACACTCATATCTAACTACCAGTTTGTAGGAAATACAGTAGACAGAGGAACATGTTAAGTGATACTGTAAGGATGCCATCAGGAAATCTGGAGTGTGGAAAATCCGGTAGGACAAGTAACCTGGTTTTTCTTTTCCTCCCAACAAGTAAATTGTAAGGAGAAAAAAGTGATGGAATCATAATCTATAGATTAAAAGACCACAAAACGGGGCGCCTGGGTGGCTCAGTGGGTTAAGCCGCTGCCTTCGGCTCAGGTCATGATCTCAGGGTCCTGGGATCGAGTCCCGCATCGGGCTCTCTACTCAGCAAGAAGCCTGCTTCCCTCTCTCTCTCTCTCTCTGCCTTCCTCTCCGTCTACTTGTGATCTCTCTCTGTCAAATAAAAAAAAAAAAAAAAAAAAAAAGACCACAAAACTTAGTAACTGCAGAATCTGGACCTTATTTGGATTTGACTTGAACCAGTGAGCTTCAGAAAAAATTGATACACAGAAAAATTTGGACACTGGCTAGATAGTTGGTGATTTTAATAAATTATTACTGAAAATAATGATTTAGTGATAGTACTTTTGGTAGGGGTTATATTTGTAAGAAGAGTCCTTATCTTTTAGTGATATATGTTAAAATGTGTATAAATGAAGGGGAGGGGGTGGGAGGATCAGTGAGCCTGGTGATGGGTATTAAGAAGGGCATGTATTGCATGGAGCACTGGGTATTATATGCAAACAATGAATCATGGAACACTACATCAGAAACTAATGATGTATTGTATGGTGACTAACATAACAAAAAAAAGGGTATGTCTCGGGGGCGCCTGGGTGGCTCAGTGGGTTAAGCCGCTGCCTTCGGCTCAGGTCATGATCCCAGGTCCTGGGTTCGAGCCCCACATCGGGCTTTCTGCTCGGCAGGGAGCCTGCTTCCTCCTCTCTCTCTGCCTGCCTCTTTGCCTACTTGTGATTTCTCTCTGTCAAATAAATAAATAAAATCTTAAAAAAAAAAAAAAGGTATGTCTCGGGGGTAGATGGGGAATGAATAAAGGTACGGATAAAGCAAGACTAGGCATGAATTGATAATTGTTGAAACTGGATGATAAATATATGTGGATCCCTTTTGCTCTGTTCTCTTTTTTTCACACACATTTAAACTTCCTATAATTAAATTTAAAACAAAAAGCCTTTGCACTTAGACTCTAATCCAAACTCTTTATTTTAGCAGATTTGACACAATCTGACATCTACTTACCCCATATCTGGCGTGTTCACCCTTGCTCACATTATACTTTTCTTCAGATACCCCAAATTCATTCTTACTTTACAGCTCTTGAACTTGATGTTCTTTTTTTTTTTTTTTAAGTTTTGGGGTTTTTTATTTTGCTTCATTTAATTTCGGTTCATCTTTGAAGATTTTTATTTATTTATTTGACAGAGAGAGATCACAAGTAGACGGAGAGGCAGGCAGAGAGAGAGAAAGGGAAGCAGGCTCCCTGCTGAGCAGAGAGCCCGACGCGGGACTCCATCCCAGGACCCTGAGATCATGACCCGAGCCGAAGGCAGCGGCTTTAACCCACTGAGCCACCCAGGCGCCCGAACTTGATGTTCTATCTGGAACCTTCTTCCCCTAGATCTTCAGTATCTGTCCCCTGTTGGCATTCAGTTCTCGTTTTGATTTTTTTTTCAGGCCTCATTTTAATGTCACCTGAGAACAGCTAGCTGTGACAATCATCTAATCTAGTTTTGTTTTCATCAGAATACTCATCCTGATTTGACATTTCCTTTTCTATTTATTTATTTATTCATTGTTTCTACCCATTAGAGTATAAGTTATATGTGGGTTGTGGTAAGATCTTAACTATCTTGTTCACTTTTAGATTTCCAGCACTTTCCCTACAAATACCTCGCAAATATAGTTGCTACTCAGTCAATGTTTTTTGAGTGAGTCAATTAAATGTTTATGAAGCTGTTGAATACTAGGAATATTAATATTATTAATCTTTTACTTTTAGAATATCAACATTATATAGTTTTGTTGCATAGTGAAAGTATTTAAAATTCAGCTGGCATTTTCATTATTAGTATTTTCAAAGGCTCATGTGCAACAGAATTAGCTTTATAGCAAAGCTTCAGAAAGATTTCAAAAAATTCACAAAATGTCAAATTTTCTTGTAGCATTTATTTAAAAATATTTGTATTTTGGGTAATTAGTGTCACATTTTATCTTAAGAACTGTTTTTTTGTATCTACATAAGTAGAGGTTAAAATTTGTGATATGTGTTTATATGTGATATGAAAATTTGGCAAACATTTCATGACATGTGAATTATAATGAAACACTTATAATTATATCTTCTATCGAGAAGGAACTGAGAAATACTTTATAGATAAATATATTAGAGGAGCTGAAACTATAAAACTATGAGATCTTCTCTTTATTTAAAAAAAAAAAAATAGAAGGGCGCCTGGATGTCTCAGTCGGTTAAATGTCCAACTCTTGATTTTGTCTCAGGTCATGATCTCAGGATCATGAGATCCATCCCCATGTCGGGCTCCATGCTCTGCATAGTGTCTACTTGAGATTCTCTCTTTCCCTCTGCCCCTCCCCCTACTCATTCTCTCTCTCTCTCTCTCTCATAAATAAATAAAATCTTTAAAACAAAAAAACATAAACAATGTATTTGTTTAAAATAAATATATAATATATATATACATATATAAACAAATAAATATATGTTTATATAAGTACATATATATTTCCAAGTAAGTATTGTCATTTCAACATAATGCTTAAGGGAGGTTGTTCATAAGGGTTATTAGAATAAAATGATGTGTTTAATTGACAAAGTAATTTTACCCTAATATTTATTGGAGATACATAGATGATTCAGTCCGGTACATCCCCTCCTGTGTCCTTAGGAAGCTTTCCCTCTACAGCACAATATGTGCTGCAGAGTTGGGCTTATTTGGGTCATGGCCAAGGTGGTTCCTCTTATCATCCTCCATGTGTAGCATATGGAGTTGTAGATCATGACCTTTCCACCAGAAATATGCTATTATCTGCTTCTCTTCTTTACTCTCTCCTATTAAATGGTATAAATCTGGGAACTTCTTCAGATTGGCTCTTTGCCGAGACATATTTTATTCTACGTAGATTTCCTTGTTTATTCTTTTGCTCATTTCTCCATTTATTTCTTTATTCAACATAGGTTTATTGTGGCTTGTCATGTAAAAAACACAAGCATTGAGATTGTAAGGAATTATATAGGGATTAAACAAAACATAATATATTTATTCAGGGATGTTGTCTTTAAAAGAACTTCTCTTTTGCAGTTGCCTTTAGAATGAATTTTTAAGTTACATACATGCCCACACATTTATCATAGTTTAGCCCTATCTTAGTTTAGGGGGAGTCAGAGTAAATGAGCCTTTCCTCAGTCTCCCAGGGAAAGAAAGGGTGAGAAGACAGAATATTACTAGGCCCCGGATGAACCCAGTGCTGGAGTCTAACAAGGCCTAGTTTTCTACCAAGGGAAATGTTGATTTTCCTTGTCATGGCCCTGGCTTTGCTCCCCTGCTCAGTCTCAGGTTTTTAGAAGTCTAGTTCCCAGAATTCCTCCTTCCTTTAGTTCCCTAACATTTCACTTCTGGGAGAAGACTGCCCACCCTCTTGTATCAGGATCTTGGAGGCATTGTCATCTTGCACAGTGGTGAGATGAGATCTCTCTAGTACCTTACCATTTGGTTATCTGTTGGACTTAGAACCTGAAGGCTGGGGAGACTCAAATCTCACAAGAGTATGTTTGAGCCCTGGCTGGCCAGCTGAATTGTTTCCTCCTTGGAAAACATCATCTTGGAGGGGAACTCAGTCTGGCTTCAGAGTGTCATCTGGGATAACTAGGTGTTCAGAGATAAGCCCAATTCAGATGAAGGTGTCTCTGGGGGCATAACAGGCCTTGGGGGGATGATTTGATTTGTGAACCTCTGTCTCACATACTTCACTCAGCTGTTTTACCAATAGGTTTGGGGGTCTCCACTGCTGGTCTTTATGGGTATCCGTGCAGCGCCATAGGTAGGAGAGTGGGGATTTGAGTCCTGGGCCTGGTTAGGACCTTTTAGGTGCTCCTTTGTGAGCAGGTTGGGCTGTGGGGTTTGCATTTGGATGGGAGTGCACAGGATACCTGTATTGGGTAAATGAGGATCTGCCATCCCTGCCCAGTGGAGGCGGCACTGGAGTGACTGGGATGCTCTTGGCCAAGCGCATCCTGACAAGGGGGAATAGAGTGGGGCAGGACCCAGCCTGGGTGGGGAGAGGTCACTGGGCCTCAATTCTGTCTTTGTATGCACAACAACTACAGTGTGTTAATTATTTATTTAACTATTTTCTCATTAAAGGACATTGCGCTTTGAGCCATTTTTTCTTTATTTTAAAAAATATTGCCCTTAAAATCTTTATATATGAGATAGCACTGTTTTGGATGTATGATTTCTGTGTTTATTAACCTAATAAAGCATGGATTATGGTGTACATATATGTGTGTAGGGGCTAAGTGAACCAAGTTCTTGTCTTTGTGAATTTGATGTTTTCCTAGGTGCCTTTACATTATACCAAATTTTTTGAGAGCCAGTTTCTCTTCTTTCCTTTCTTTCTCTCCCTCCCTCTCTTCCTCTCCCTTACTTCTTTTCTTTTTTGGTAAGAATGTTTAAGTTCTACTCTCTTAAAAAATTTCAGTTACACAGTACAGTGTTATCAACTATGCTCACCATGTTTTACAATAGTTCCTGAGACCTTAATCATTTTACAGCTGAAAGTTTGTACCCTTTTAATAACCACTCCTTATTTCCCCCACATTCCAGCCTCTTGCAACCACTTTACAACTCTCTTTCTATGAATTTGAGGTTTTTTTTTTTTATTTCACATACGCAATGTCATACAGTATTGTCTTTCTGTGTGACTTACTTCATTTAGCAGAATGCCCTCAAGGTCCATCCATGTTGTCACAAATGACAGGATTTTCTTCTTTCTCATAGCTGAGTAGTATTTTATTATATATACGTATACACCACATCTTCTTTCTCCATTTGTTTATTGACATTTAGGTTGTTTCTGCATCTTGGCTCTTGTGAATAATGCTGCAATAAACAGAGGAGTGCAGATATCTCTTTGATACCCTGTTTTCATTTTCTTTGGAAAATATATACCCAGAAGTGGGATTGCTGGATCATATGGTAGTTCTATTTTTAATTTTTTGAGGAACTTTCATAGTATTTTCCTTAACGGCTTTACCAGTTTACATTCCCAACATAGTGCACGAGGATTCCACATTTTTGCCAACACTTGTTATTTCTTGTCTTTTTGATGATAGCCATTCTAACAGGTGTGACTTGGTAGCTCATTGTGGTTTTGATTTACATGTCTCTCATGATTTGTGAGTGATATCAGGCACCTCTTCAGGAACCTTTTGGCCATTTATGTCTTTTTTTTTTTTTTTTTTTTTTGAAAAATATCTTTTTAGTTCTTCTGTCCAGTGTTTTAATTGGGTTGTTTTAAGTTTTTTGCTGTTGAGTTATATGAGCTCTTTCTGTATTTTGGATAGTAACATCTTATCATCAGATATAACTGTTAAGTTATATATATATCCCGTTCACTAGGTTACCTTTTCAGTTTGTTTTCTTTTATTTTTTTAGAGAAGGACAAACAAAGATCATGGCACTGGGGAAGAGCAGAGAGTGAGGTAGAGGGAATCTTTTTTTTTTTTTTTTTAAGATTTTATTTATTTGAGAGAGAGTGAAATCAAGAGAGACCAAAGGGAGAGAGAGAAGCAGACTCACACAGAGTGGTGAGCCTGGTGGAGGGCTCGGTCCCAAGCCCTGAGATCATGACCTGAGGTGAAGGCAGACACTTAATCAACTGAGCCACCCAGGCACCCCAGAAGAAGGAATCTTAAGCAGACTCTATATCCCAGTATGGAGCCCAAAGCTGAGGCTTTCACCACTGAAATCAAGTGTTGGAGGCTTAACTGACTCAGCTACCCAGGCATCGCTGTACAGAAGCCTTTTAATTTGATGTAGGCCTACTTATTTATTTTTGCCATTATTTCCTTTGCGTTTGATGTTAAATACAGACAGTGTCAAAGCACTTAACACCCCTGTTTTCTTTAGGCATTTTACAGTTTCAGGTCTATTTTCTGTTCTTTTATTTATCTTAAGTTGAGTATAAGATAGTGGTCCAGGTTCACGCTTTTGCATGTGGCTATCTAGTTCTCCCAGAACCTTTTGCTGAGGAAATTGTTCTTTCCCCATTGTTTATTCTTGGGGAACCAGTTTCTTAAAAAAATTTTTTTTAGGGCGCCTGGGTGGCTCAGTGGGTTAAGCCGCTGCCTTCGGCTCAGGTCATGATCTCAGGGTCCTGGGATCGAGTCCCGCATCGGGCTCTCTGCTCAGCAGGGAGCCTGCTTCCCTTCCTCTCTCTCTGCCTGCCTCTCTGCCTACTTGTGATCTCTGTCTGTCAAAGAAATAAATAAATAAATAAAAATTAAAAAAAAAATTTTTTTTAACCAAACATATCAGAGTTTAATTAGTCATGCTATAATTACTGAGAATAAAATTGAATTTTTGCCATAGTTTTTTTGGGGAGAGAACAGAGGCCCTGTGTTTTCAAAATAAAGGGTGAAAGTATTTTGTAAAAATCTTTTCTAACTATATTAGAACATAAGGTATGCACAGGCCTTTAGGCAAAGATAATATTGCTTAATATTTCATGTTTAAGGAAGTTTCTAAGTTAATTGAACTCTGAATGGTTTTTAAGATGTGACAGGACCTATGAAATTGAGTATAAAAAAACTTAGAATGATTAGTTCTTGAAAGAGCCAGACACTTATAGCTTCATTAGTAGTTGGTTTTTCCTTCAGTCTGTTGGGCCATCAATAGACAAGTCTGTTTCTATGGTGGTCATGCCTATAGCACCTCCGAGTATAGAACCCAGGGCCTACAAACCGTCCATAATTGTCAGTGCTGATTTTGGGTGCTTCATATTTCTGTGAATGATATGTCAGTTTTAATGCTTTCAGTTGTTTGAAAAGAAGAAGACAAATTTAGGGTATTGATGAAAGTTTTATGTGCAGAACTTTGTTGCCACAATTATTTAGTAATTTAAATGCAATCAGATCCAGGTTTTTTTTTTTTTTTTTTTATAGATGTGTTGATCCTGTGTATAGGAGCCTCTGTGGCCCATACTGCTAATGGGTGTGGATAGCCCTCCACTGAGGCAAGAATATTAGGATTTTTACTGCAAAACATTTTTGCATTTGAACATCTGATTTTGGAACATATAGTTTTTTGATTTATAGATATATGCTACTGAGCTTAGTTTATATATAGTGTTTGGTCAAATATCTGTCATAAGCCTAAGATAAATGCTGATGGAAAGAGCCTAGCTGAGGAATGTTTTAACTGGTTATTCTTGAGTTTTCTTCATGAGTCACTTGTGTAGCTTTTCTTCACAAAACTCTGAGCTTTTATCAAGAGTCAATGTAAGAAACATCTATGTCTCTACTTCTTTTGGAAGCTGATGGAGAAGGAATGGGACAGTGAGGAAGGAGGTAACTGTCATAGAAAGGCAATACATTATATGGAAGGAATATAGACTCTGGTGCCAGAGGGCCATCAGTTCTGATGTCTGGTGCCAAAGGCCTTCAATTCTGGTGGTGGGAGGATGTGAAGTGTCTTTTTTAATTACCTCTGTGTTTTCCAACAAAATAAGACATTTATTGGGTTGTATGGACCCGGCACTGTGCTTGGCCTGAAGGTACAAAAGTAAGACTTGTCCTCTGCCCTTAAAAGAACAATTCATTATTTAATAGTAAGATAGCAGTATGACCCTGTTGCTAAACAACATTTCTTTTTTTTTTTTTTTAATTATTATTATTTTTTTTTATTTGACAGAGATCACAAGTAGGCAGAGAGGCAGGCAGAGAGAGAGAGAGAGGAGGAAGCAGGCTCCCCACTGAGCAGAGAGCCCGATGCGGGGCTCGATCCCAGGACCCTGAGACCATGACCTGAGCCGAAGGCAGAGCCTTTAACCCACTGAGCCACCCAGGCGCCCCCTAAACAACATTTCTTTCAGTTTTTTTCTTGGTGTCCAAGTTTTACCCTTAGTTTTCTCATTGTAGAGGGTGGCCCTTTTTTGTTTTTTCATGTGTTGACTGGGGAATTGAGAGAAAGAGGAGAGGTAGTGATTGGTTGATTGATTGATTCAAGCCATTAGCTAACATTTTGTGTTGGGAATCTATACGTATTTCTTTACTCTGGTTTACTGAATTATATATTAATATTTCAGAATTACTGAGATAATACTTGAATCAAGGAGTTAATTCTGTACATCTTGCTTGCTGGTACCAGACTAGCTTGGTCAGAACATCAACCTTTAATTTTGTTTGTTCATTTACAACTAGTTTGCAGTTTTATTTATTTATTTTTTAAGATTTATTTATTTAGGGGAGAAAGACCACACACACAGGTACAGGAAGGGGCAGAGGGAGAGAGAGAGAGAGAGAATCCCCAGCAGACTCTGTGTTGAGCATGGAGGCTGACGTGGGGTTCTATCTCATGACCATGAGATCATGACCTGAGCCAAAACCGGGAGTCAGAGGCTTAACCGACTGAACCACCCAGGCGCCCATCTGGTTTGCAGTTTTAAATACGACTCAAATGTCAGACTATGCCTGTTTTCATGCAATTCTTCAAAAGTTTGGATACGTCATATAAAATTATTTCTTCAACTGTAAGAAAAACAACATTATCATATTAAAATGTGGCTTAAAATCATAGTCTGATTAATATTAATCTAATTGATAACAAAGATTTTTAAACTGGCAGCCATGATATTTGAAACATATTTGAAATAAAAATGACTTATCTGGACACTGGTACTGAAACTAAGACTGAGAAAATATATTCCAAATAATCTATATTTATCATTATTATCTTATTTGAGAAACCATCACTTATTAAGTAGTTAGTTTATATATAGAACACAGATCTGTGTTGAGTTTCACCATGATCCAATTATTTTTCTTCTGTTTCGTAGCATGGCTTACACCTCCAACACTGGTCTGCATTCTGTTATGTACGTGCCACTGGAGGCAGGGATAGAGCAGGGAATATTGGAGTTCAAGTCCTATTGATTTATGGGTTGGGGGCATAATTTTTGTTTGAGAAGGTTATGATGATACTTAGCTAGGTAATATTACCTTTCTAGTTGTATAGAGAGCAAAGTGAGGTCTAGAAAAATGACTTTCATCAAGATGACAAGTGATGTACTAAGTGGTTTGCTTATTCTCTTTTCCCAGCTTCACGAGGGCAGGAACTTCAGGTTTCTTGTTCATTGCACATTCTTAGTGTCTAGAACAGTGGTGGGCACATGTAAATGTTAGTATTAATTTCTTAGAGTTAAGCCTTGTAAGAATTATCCTCTGTACTCACTTGTGTATAGTCTGTCTTTAAGCATGTATATTAATGTGTGATCTATAATATTAAGATAAATGTGAGCACACTAGATACCTTTTCAGGTAAGAACAACTTCTAGATACATTGCTATGTTCACTTGCTCATCAGGGTACAAGATTATTATGAACAAGCCTAGATATAATGACCAGTGTGCTTAAATGAGAATGAAGGAACAGCTGCTCTTTTAATGGTCTTTTAATGAGATGCATAAAATTCGGTCTGTTTTCCTATTCTTTGCAATTTAGTGATCTCAGGTTTCTTAGATGTCTTTTGGGTACTTCTGAAGTAATTATGTAGTTTAGGAAGTTGGAAATTGCTGAAGCTGATGAGATGGGAATTAGGTGGTTTTATGTGTTTATTTTTTCCCCAATCCTCAAACCTGTTTCCCATCTATTATCTGTATCATCTCCATCTCTATTCTCATAAATGTATTCCTTAATTTTTCTCAAAATCCTTTGTGCTAAAAGTAGTTATAGTTTAAAGCTGCTGCATTATTTAGTTCTCATTAGGAAGTCATTTATAACAGTGTATTTTTTGTTTTTCTCTATAGCTTTGTAGATGGCAGGTCTACTTAACAGGAACAAGGTAGAGGTCACTAAAATGTAGAAATTTAATACGTTCAGACAACATGTATGACTTCTTTTCTGCTCACTTCTTTGCCCTTATTTTTAGTCATTTACATATTTTTAAATTGTGTTGTGACTGAATATTTTCATGTGACTGAATATTTAAATAGTATTTGCTCATGAGAAATTTTCCTTTAATTTGCAAAAAGCTATTTAACTGCTTATGTCATCTAGGCATATGGAAAAGATATTTTTAAGTTACTTATTTCAATCATTTTGGAATGTGGTGACCTCAGAAATGGGCAAATATTTTCTTAGCATTTAGTTAAAAGAATAAACATGGTATGCTCATTGAGAGAAATTTAAATTTTGACTTTATAAGACAAGCTTCCCTTTGATTTTTTTCAGTGTTAATACTATTGCTTAATTACCCAGTGCCACCTTTTTTTAATCCATGATCTCATTTCCTCTTCAGATAAAAGCCTCTATAAAGTGGACAAAGGTTTTTTTTTATTATCCCTATTTAGTGGAGTAAGTTTTGGGCAAGTCATTTGACTTTTTAGTTTCATTTTCTTTATCTGTACAATAAGAGCAGTGGGCAAGATAATCTCCGATGTCCTTTCAAGCTCTGTAATTCTGTGTTTATACTCTTGTAAAATGAAGGGACAGGGACACAGAGAAGTTGAGCCCTTCGCTGCGTTCAAATAATGAATTAATAATAATACCTTGATATCTGACTTTCTGATTAGCTGTTTATTGACCGTTTCCCACAGTCCTCATGCCTATTACTGAAACTTTGCTGATTTCTTTTCTATTTGAAAACACAGCATTTGGGGCGCCTGGGTGGCTCAGTGGGTTAAAGCCTCTGCCTTTGGCTCAGGTCATGATATCAGGGTCCTGGGATCGGGCTCTCTGCTCAGCAGGTTAGCCTTCTTCCCTCCCCCCCCACCCCGCCTGCCTCTCTGCCTACTTGTGATCTCTCTCTCTCTCTGTCAGATAAATAAATAAAATCTTTTTTAAAAATAAAAATAAAAAGCGAAGATATATTTCTGCATTTTCAAGTTAAATTTTTATAATTTAGTAGGTGCTCATTCATGTTTTTAAAAGGGGGAGTTCTTATAAATACCAATTCCCATGGCAACTAAAAACAAATCAGAAGAGAAAGCATATCTGAAGTTATATAGTATGAGTAATAAGTAAATCAGAAGTAATCCAGTCAAACATGTACCAAAAAAAAAAAAAGGATTTTTTTTTTTTTTTGAGATTATGTATTTATTTGAGGGAGAGCGAGAGAAAGCAGGAGAGGGTTCGAATGGGGGAAGGGGCAGAGGGGAGCGAGAGAGGAGCCCAATGACAGGGGCTGCATCCCAGGACCCAAGGATCATGACCTTAGCCAACGGCAGACACTTAACTGGCAGCCATCCAGGTGTCCTGGAAATATTTAAAAAAAAATTTTTTTTTTTTTTAGTATAGTTGAGGTGCAGTGTTATGTTACTTTCAGGTGTACAACAAGTTTATACATTATGCTATGTTCACCACAAGTGTAACTACCATCTGTCCCTATGCATCATATTACTTATTATTGTCTATATTCCTTAGGCTGTGCCTTTTATTTCCATGACTTATTTATTCCATAACTGGAAGCTTGTATTTCCCACTCCCCTTTACTTATTTTGCTCAGCCCCCTACCTTCCTCTTCTCTGAAAATCATTTGTTCTCTATGTTTATAGGTCTAATTCTGTTTTTTGTTTGTTTATTCATTTGTTTTGTTTTTATTTTTTATATTTTATTTTGTTTTTGAATTCTACATATGAATGAAATTATATGGTCTGTCTCATTTCACTTAGCATAATACCCTCTAGGCCCACCCATGTTGTCTCAAATGGCAAGATCTCATTTTTTTTTTTTTTAAGATTTTATTTATTTATTTCACAGAGAGAGATCACAAGTAGGCAGAGAGGCAGGCAGAGAGAGAGAGAGAGGAGGAAGCAGGTTCTCCGCTGAGCAGAGAGCCCGATGCAGGACTCGATCCTAGGACCCTGAGATCATGACCTGAGCTGAAGGCAGCGGCTTAACCCACTGAGCCACCCAGGCGCCCCCTCATTTTTTTTTTACGCAGATTTTCTGACTGCGTAATATTGCATTCCATACCACATCTTCCTTAATCTGTCTATCACTGGATAAGAAAGATTCTTAAGTGACAATTTTCTTCTATCCTTTTATTGATCCAAATTTGTATTTGAGTGTGTAATAAGCATTGGAATGATTTGAGCTTTCTTCTGTTGGCTGATATTGCTATCATGAGTGTTTATAGAAAGAAGTTTTATATTATTTGGAAAGTTAGATTAGACTTCTCAACCTTTAAGGGTTTGTGACTGAATTCCTTCCTGTTCTTCAGCTCAGTGACAATCCCTTCCACAACTCTTCAGGATTGTATCGATCTTGTAAATTATGACATTTTATACAGATATAACACATTAATTTCTAGATGAGCTAGGATGAGGTATTTTAGGATGGCAATCAGAGTAGATTGTAGTTCAGTACAAATTTAAATATAAATTCTTTGAAAAATTCAGCTTAATTTTCTAAAGGCAATATGATCACTATAAAATTTATTCAGTATAACAAGTAACGTTTAGGTTTTTTTTTTTAAAGATTTTATTTATTTATTTGACACAGAGAGAGAGAGATCATGAGTAGGCATAGAGGCAGGCAGAGAGTCTGATGCGGGGCTCAATCCCAGCACCCTGAGATCGTGACCCGAGCCGAAGGCAGAGGCTTTAACACACTGAGCCACCCAGGCGCCCCTAGTTTTTTTGTTTTTATACAAAATATCCCCTTTTTGGGGAAAAAAGGAGCTTGTTTTGTCATTTTGATGCTTTGGGATAAAAATAGCTCTTATTTACTTTTCCATATAAAATGCCTCACAAATATTTTTCAATTGAAACAAGTAAATAAATCATAGTCACACTTTTTTTTTTAAGTAGTTGGAAGGAAATTTAGTGTAAAACACTTTATTTTACTGCTGAGAAAACTGAGGTCCAGTTTAACTGAGGTTAATTCTCTGACCCATGATTATATAGCTAATTAGTAACAAAGATGATTGGAATTTAGATAAGCCAATTATCAAACTAAAACCCTTTTATTTGATGAGTAGGTATCTGGATTCTTTTCTGTACTCAGCTAGATTCATAGTCTAGATTTTTGCCGAACTCCTCCTTTACAGTGCTGTTTTTATTTTTTTTAAAACATTGTAATAATTTCTGAACAAGAATTTAAAACCCAAAAGCTGCATTATAGTAGCTCACACTTAAAATACAATGGCATATGGAACTACAGTTTCTCACAGTTGGTTTCCTACTTGGTATGATTTAGATCTGTAAATTTTTAGAATAAAATCTGATCCAGTTTCAAAAATATTATGTTCAAAATCTGTAGGTATTTTTAAAAAAATCTTTATTTACTTTCTCTTTTTAGTCTCTTTAAGTTATTTACTTTGATTTAAACAATTACTCCACATAATTCTTTTTGTATAAATGGTTGAATTATGTTTACTGATTTAAAATAAAACCAAAATTTAATAGTAGATTATCGAAAGCTAAATTATTCTTTAACAGCTCAAAGGGAAATTTATAGTTAACATTTCCATGGTTACTAGACCCTTGCTCTGTAACGTAAAACACTTTTAAAGGATCGTATAAGGAAAGAATATGAACTATGACATACCATAAAAAAAATCTCAGAAGTAAAAGAAACATTATAATTAACCAGAAAAGGAAAAAAATAGAGGAAGTGAATGAATTCTTCTATTTCTTTCTTCTATTATCTAAGTAAATAATTTTCTCTGGGTCTGTAAACTTCATTTTATATATCTATTTTATTTTACACTGAAGAAGTGATACAGAAAAGTTAATATGTTCTTGTGGTAATGAGTTTTGCTAGCAGAACTCTTCAGGGGCTTGGAGAATAGTAATGTTGTACCCCGTTCTGTGGGAGACTGGGAATATGACTTGAGTCACACAGACCAGGATTTGTATCACCCCGCCACCACTTACCAACAGCTTGACCTTGGGCAACTTTCTTAACTTCTCTAATCCTTAGTATTTTTATCTGTAAAATAGTGATCATAATGCCTCTTTTATAGTATTTTGTAATCATGTCTGTAAAAAGTATTTGTGCCTGTCTAATAATAAGCTCTCACTAATAGTTCTTTTCCTCCTGCTCTCCTTTACCTACTATAGACCTATTCTCCACCTCTTCCCTCTTCACTGGTCCAATTCCCCCTGATAGACTAAGGCTCTAAAGTAGGACTTCACATGGCGAGTAACTGAACTAAATAAACACAACAGGGGCAGCTCTTCACATTATTCCTGGCTAGTGCCTTGGGCAGGCTGGTCTCCTGGAGCAAATACCCCCAATTTCTATATCCTTAATAACTGGACAATGACTGTGCATTCTCTTAGTGAGGCTTCTTGCAGTTTTTATGGCAGCTATAATCCTGCTCCTTTAGGACCTTGAATTCTCCCCCAATACAGTGTTTTTTTCTTTCTTTTTTTTTTTTTTTTAAGATTTTATTTATTTATTTGACAGACAGAGATCACAAGTAGGCAGAGAGGCAGGCAGGGAGAGGAGGAAGCAGGCTCCCTGCTGAGCAGAGAGCCCAATTTGGGGCTCGATCCCAGGACCCTGAGATCATGACTTGAGCCAAAGGCAGAGGCTTAACCCACCGAGCCACCCAGGTGCCACTACAGTGTTTTTTTTCTAAGGATATTCCTTTAAAGAATATTATAGTTTTCCATGTTAAAGTACTACATGTCTAAATGTATTTTATAAAGTATACCAAATTATGTTAATAAAGTGATTTATTACTCCTACTTAAAAAAAGGAAATTCTGCGGTTCCAGCCTTTGGGTATATAGGAAGAGTTTTAAATTTTTTTAAGCAATTTTTTAAAAATAAAATATCTTGATTCTCAGGTTTATAATATTTTAGGGTTTTGGGGGGGTACCAGGCCTTTCCTTCACTAAGCTCTGCTTCTAGGTTATGTACATCTGTATGTATTAGCAGTTGGCCTACAGCAGGACTCTAGAAAACTTAGAGAGATAGTCCCATAATGAACTAAAATACTCTTTCTTTTGTGGTAGTGTCATTGTTTTTATGTTGTGAGGTTTTACTGTTTTAGCTGTAGTATGGATTTACATGGGCATCTGTGGGCTGGCCTGGGAATTGGATAATCTTTTAAATATTATTTCAGAAACTAGGTACAGAGTTACCAGAGATTGACCCATATATCCACTTTTAGACAAGAAGTCTTCTTTGAATTGATGCTGTCTCCATGTTGTCAGGGCCAGTCTGCCCTAGACCTCTGCTAGACCAACTGAGAAAACAAGAGATGATGATAAAGGGAAAGATGAAGGGTAAAGTTTCTCTTCTCTTTGCTCTCAGAACATTACTGCTGTAGCTTGGGTTGGTAGTACCTTGGAGGTATTTATTCAGGTATCTTCCTGTCTCGCCTGCCAGCACTCACACATACACCTTTACTTATAGAAAGGAACATCTGTGAAAATGGATTAGAGAACTTTATCATCTAAAAGATGTGGATATATTAGGGAAAACATTTGTATCATAACTTGAATAATTTTTTTCTTATTTTATAATTGGGTCAGCTGTCTCATCAAAATAATCTTCATGGTTAAATTTATTATTATTTTTTTTCACAATTCAGTAAGCCCATCAACTCAAATAGAAATCTTTTGCTATTCAGATTTTATTCCTATTGTAGTATTTATATCTAAATCCACTTTTGTAGCAATTTTCTTCTTGTAACCAGAATAAAATATTGTATGATTTTATGAATAGGCCACTGGACAGAGCAAAAATATGGCTCAGATTTAGAGAGAACCACTCTATATTCTATTTTAGGTTTATTTGTATATAAAAGGTGCCTCACATGGCAAAATTTTAATTTTAGTGATATAAAATTGTAAAGGGCAACTTGACTCATACAATCACTCAGTGGATGTTGATGGAAAACTGACTAGGCATTATGGAGGAGATTGGATGTGGAGGCAGAGTCCAGAGATTAATAAAGAATAGACTCTTCCTTCAGGGATCTTACACTGAAGTTGGGGAAATAGCTATGTATAAAAAAATAAGTACCCTAGAATTTTTAGAACTTGAAGGCCCAGTAAAAGACTGGAAGTTAGTTGAATTGAAAATCTTGGGAGCTTGATAATTTGCCTGACAATTTGTCCATGGGCCTGAGATAAGGTTAGCTGCATCTCCTGTCCTATCCTAGTAGTGGCATGGTTTCATGTCTGGGATTCCAAGCAAAGCACAAGTACTGTTCTGTTTGCTATTTGGGTGGTACTGTGCCTAACTAGAGTTGGAGAACCAGGAAATCAGAGACAGATGGAAGAACTTAGTCATAGGACAGATGTAGCAACAGATAAATGGCCAGAATCAGACATAGGGACACCACCTTGAGATCTACTAATTATGAGTCAAAGTAGGCATAAGAGTCAAAACCCAACTCTACAGAAGTAGTTAAGAGCAGATTGGAAGGGAACAGACAGTGTCTGGCCCAGCTCAACTAACTTTAAGAATTGGCCTTCTCACTTACGGAACGAGCGCCTTATAAATGGGCTGCCTGTACACAGCCCACTTTTAATTATTCGATCTAGATTTTTTCCCATTTATCTTGCTTTTTGATTTCTCTATTTGTTCTTTAGTTACACCTTTTTCCTTGCTCTTAGGAGTTTAATTCTTCTTGGCCACTACTTTTACTCCAGCAGGCTATAGCTCTGCCTCTCTTTCTTGGCAATGATTTTCCTCCCTGATTCCACAGGGTCCAGGGTCTACCCAACTGATGTTATCTTCATCTGGCTCATATTGGCCTTGCTAGCAGACCTAAGATTTCTGGGACACTTCATCTTTGCTTTGGAGAAGCGTATGTTGACCCTGTGGTGCTTAAATTGTCCAGTGATGATGATGGAAACTGCTACCCTAGAGGCTGACTGTGGCAAACTGCTTGAACCAGCTAGGAAGCCAAAGACGGAATGCATCTGTGGGCTCTTTCTTTTCATACTTAGAGCTCAACCTGCTTGCACTTAAGCTCCCAGTGTCCTCTAGAGTGAGGCCTGATTGCTGCTGCTTCAGTCAGCTTCTTAACAGAAGTGCCCATGGAAGAAAGTGGCCCATGTTCTTTTCCCATTCATAGCACCATACTCTCCATAACTAATGTCCTGAAAAAGATAAATTACTTTATCTACCCACATAGAAGATACACTTTTATCTCCTCAGAAAGGAGGGAATTGCCTTTATTCCAGTTTTTTACTTGCAGATTATCAAGCATTATTTTGAATATAAATTATAAACTATTGTTTGGAGAAGGCCTATCAGCCTAAAATGACCCCAATTGGTGCTAGTTGGGAATAGTTTCCCTAATAAGGTTGACCCCCGCAAAAAAAGAAATGAAAATAACTTAACACAGATTTGGAAATTACTCCTGGTGGCATAACTTTCAAGTGTTGAATATTTTAATAAAGTGAAAGAGCAATAAAAGAAAGGCAGTAACATAAGTGGAGGTGATGTAACAATTTACAACTGCGTATGTATCTATGGGACAGATGAAAAAACGATGTTCTAATGTTGTTTAAATGGCTTTGGACAAAAGCTCAGTGACTCCACTATATTTGGATACCAAAATCCCATTATCTCAAACCCTTTAGAGGTTATATGTTATATCTTGCACAGATGTCTGACCATTGATATTGTTGACCATTGGTATTGTTTTTGATCCTCCCATTATGCTATTTGTGTTCCCCTTCAGATTATTTTTTAAAGAGTATATTTATTTATTTATTTTAGAGAGAGAGTATGTACATAAGTACCAACAAATGGAGAAGCAGAGCAGAACGGAGAAGGTGGGGAGAGAATCTCAAGCAGACTTATTGCTGAGCCCCATGAGGAGCTCAATCCCATGACCCTAAGATCGTGACCTGAGCCAAAACCAAGTTTCAGAAGCCTGACTGACTGAGCCCCTGAGGCACCTTCCACTTCAGATTTGATGCACATGTTTGACTTCCCAACCACATTGCTGAATTCTCTGCTGTAGTGCCACCTCTTTACCTGCATGGCATCTCTGAGCTACCTTGGTAACTCTGCTTATAGACTGATTTACTCTCTATTGATGGAATCCTTTTAGTCTGGAGCCTGAGAGGGTTTTACCAGAGGTGAGGTTGCCATGAGGCTAATGAAATTTAAACTCCAGATTCCATGCTCACGTGGGTTCCTGTGGGATGCTGGGAGTTGTAGAATGTTCCAGGTGGAGAGAGGAAGCAGGTTGCAGTCAGGAAGCATTTCGATGTAATCATTTATGTTATTCAAGAGATCTCAGAGAAAGGAACTTGAATCTCCAAAGCTTCAGCACTTTAGGGTGATTTCTTGTCACGTTCTAAATAAATATTTATTTTTATACCTAAGTTTGCCTTCATAATTTTGTATTTTTTTTTAAGATTTTATTTATTTATTTGACAGAGAAAAAGCCAGAGAGGGAACACAAGCAGGGGGAGTGGGAGAGGAAGAAACAGGCTTCCCACCGAGCAGGGAGTCTGATGCGGGGCTTGATCCCAGGACCCTGGGATCGTGACCTGAGCCGAAGGCAGACGCTTGATGATTGAGCCACCCAGGTGCTATAATTTTGTATTCTTATTCGTAGAAGGGATTACACAAATTGTATATGCTTCAGGCCACACAGAATCCCAGTGGGATCTGCCACTGGTTTTTACTAAATGAGGTACCTGGGTATTTTGCTAGTACTTATTTACCTGCATTTAGTAACACACAGCTTATAAGAATAAACAAACACTAAGTAGAATCTAAAGAATACCCAAATCACTCTAAAACCAATGCTTTGCTTACTCTTTTAGAAGAGAACTGGAACTTGCCGGCAGCCAGTATATTGTAGTGTTAGTACGAGTGACTGCTGTAGGACTGGAATTCACATACTGACTTGAGTTCAAGTCTGCATGCCTTTGTGGAATGCCTCCTGTGTGTGATCAAGGTGCTGGGCCAGAATCATTTTTTCATTTAAATGCAATTTAAGAGTCATTTGAAATTGTCTTAACAGTGACGTATTTTTAGTTCCTTGGCACCCTAATAGCAGTTCTCTTAAAGAAATAAGAAATTGGAGCCAGTATGATAAATATGATTAAATGCCAGGGAACAACAATGATAAGTTGTTGGCACCAGTCATTTGATGTTCTCTGAAGCGAAGAGGCTTGTCAGTCTGCCAGTGCTAAGAGTTTCAGTGTAGAGGATATAAAATGAAGAGTATCCTTAATCTTTTTTATAGATAGTTTCATAGATGATGGCCCTGGGTAAGTTTGGGGTAACTATTTTTCAAACCAAGGAGCCCTAAATTGAAAATGAGCTGTTTATATTCATCATTTCATCATTGTTTTAAAACATGTCAGTCAGTTATCAAATACTTGTGTCTGAGAAATATTATAAAATTCCTGAAAGACAAGTTAATATATAATGTCAGATACTGATAAATGGTTTGAAGAAAAACAAAGTCAGAGAAGGAGCGAGATTGATAGTTGGGGGTGGAGGTGCTGTTTTAGAAATGCTATACTGACCTCCTAGCTATTCCTTGAATTTGCAAAGCAGACCCTCACTGGTTAGAACCTTTTTTGCACTTGCTATTGCTTCTGCCTGGAAAGCTTTGTTTCTTTCAGTCAACTGCTTTAGTTATTTTCTGACTTCATTCACTTTAAAGTAGTACCTTCCACCACCATTCTATTATTTTCCCCTACTGTATAAGTGTATCTTTACCATTTGACTTTGGGAATCAAAGAGATTTAAAAAAAAATTCTTGGGGTACCTGGTTGGTTTAGTTGGTTAAGCATCTGCTTTCGGCTCAGGTCATGATCTCAGGGTCCTGGGATGGAGCCCCATATCTCGGGTGCCCTGCTCAGCAGGGAGTCTGCTTGTCCCCCTGCTCCCCGCTAGTGCTCTTGCACGCTTTCTCTCTCTCAAATAAATAAAGAAAATCTTTTTTCTAAAAAGAGCAGTTCTTTGATAAATCCTTTGCTTTCTGAATTCTTACTACTTGCTCTCAGAAATTCAGATATTAAAGAGGTTTTTAACATATCTCTTTCTATTTAATCTATATATCTGAATTAAGAACCAAGTAATTTTTTATAGTAAAGGAACTTACTTTCTTCATAGCACTTTGTACCTTCTGATTTGTCTTTCTGTTTGTCTGCCTGACTCCCTCACTCATTCCACAGTGTCAGTGGAAAGGCTGGGACTTTGTTTTGTCCGCTGCTCTTTCCCCATCACCTGGAACAGTGCCTGGTACCCAATTAATTCTCAATAAATATGTGTTGAATATATGCATTAATAGATGAATGAACCATTGCTCTCTAGCTATGTTGATCTTATTTCACTTGCTTACATTTACTAACCTCTTTCCTTTGCAGAGGTTATTTCATTATATGCTTGATATCTGTCTCCTTCTATATGATAAATTCTGTGCAGTTAGAGACCATGGAACCATTTAGTTATTAGTACCTAACTTAATGCCTAATATGTAGTAGGTACTGAAACATTCTATGGGTGAATGATTGAATGAATGAATGATTAGGAGAAGTACCTAGTAGGAACACCATATCTAATCTAATGGAAGTTAAAGGAAGTGACTTTCAAGCTGGGATCTGAAGAGTGAGGATCAATTAGCAGGTGAAGAAGACCAGGCAGAGTGTTCTGGAGCTTCAGCTCAGATTTTATCCTGAAGGCAGTAGAAGAATTTTAAACAAAATGTGACACTATCAGATTTGTATTTTAGATGGACCATTTTTCAGCAGTGTTAATAACAGGCTGGGTGGACAGTGTCAAAGTGGAGAGCCTGGTTGGGAAGCTTTGGTGATACATGGTTGTGTTCTCTATTGGGTTCTTGGCAATGGGGAAAGAGATAAGTAGATACACTTGAGAGATTTTCAGAAGGTAGAATAAGTGACTGGGGCTAGTGAGAGAAAGGGAGGAGTTAAGTATGATTCCAAGCTTCCACCTTTGGCAAATGAGAAGAACATAGGGCTATTCACTGAGACTGTTTACTCAGAGGGAGTAGCCATCTCAGGAGAAAAGAGTCTGAGGAGCCCTTAAGACCTATCTAATCTGAGGCTGAGCCTTAAGAACTTGGAAATATAGCTGAATTTTCTAGGTAAAGATACCTAGAAAGATATCCGGAAGGAAATAATCAAAATGTTAATAGTATTGGAAGTCTAGTTATGTTTCTAAATTTTTCCTAAGTTTTGGTTATCATTATTAGTGTGTTTTATGAAGGAAAAAGTTCATAAACAGTTATCTTAGGATCTTCCATAGGAAATGCTGTACCACAAAATCCAAGGACACAAAGCTAAGGCCTTCCTAGGCTATTCCCAATGAAAATAAAGTAATGGTCCTGAATAGAAGCCCACTGTGGAATGGGTTCATCTTTAATGTGTGTGTGTGTGTGTGTGTTGAGGGTAGGGTAAGAGAGGAGTGGTCATTGGGAAATTTAACCTTTTCATTCAGAGAAGCTGGGAAGTGTCTCTCATTTATTCATTTATCCTTAACCTTCAACATAGTCCCTGATAGTAATGGTTTAAGTGAAAACTATTATTTTAGATTTTGTTATTAATACATTTATTTTTGTTCATATCACTATTCACTGTAATTGTTATACAGTGATATTATTTGTTTCATCTTGGTTTTTAGGTAGATTGGGGCCAACTCAACTATTTAGTTGTTGACATGCCACCAGGAACTGGAGATGTGCAGTTATCAGTCACACAGAATATTCCCATTTCAGGTAATCTTAAACCTTAAAGTAATTTGTGCTGTCTTTATTGTTTTGCTATTGCCATATAGAAAAACAAACTTTATGACAGGCAAACATTTTTATGTCTTCAAAAATAGTTATTCATAAATTTTTATTTAGAGATCAGATTCATAAATTAAATTTTTCAAAATATTACTAGAATGAGTGTGTTTACAAAAACGTAAAGACATTTTGAAAAGGTGGTGATATAAATCTGTGTTCTAGAAAAACAATAACACTTAAATATTGCTTGGGTAGAACATGACTGGCTCACAGCTGTCCTGCAGTGACAGCATAGTGCCTTCTCCATGGCAGGCACTCAGTAAATATTTATTGAGTAAATACTGAATATGAGTAAATATTAGGGAAATTTGGTTTTTTGGTAAATACAAGCATGGGAAAATTTTATATTCAGCTAATTATTTAATGTTAATCTTAAGAGAGCAATAGACATATTAGCTTTACATCAACTACTCAGTTTTTTCATTATGGTAGTAGATATCTTTTCCGTGATACAGAATTTAATTCAATAGTTAACTTTTATGTTGAATCTGTTTCCAAGGATTTTCCTAAATTCCAGTGGAGAAATAATTGTAAATCTCTCTTATATATAAGGACTTTGGGAAAATAATGGAATTTTAAAATGTCACTACAAATCAAATATCTATTGGTAATAAATAACCAAGAAATATTACTGACAATCATCAAAAGGTTTAGAATCTAGATTTTTGATAAGTTATACACATTGATTGGAAATATCAATACAGCATCATTAAAATGAATTTTTTTGATGCTGCCTCAAAGGGCAGTAACATGAATATTTTTGATATTTAAATATATTTATTACCTTACCTGAGTCTGAGACTTTTTCTTTGGTGAAGCAAGCTAGAAAGTAATGAAATGAGAGTAAATTGAAATAACACAAAATTAGTTGAGTACATCTTTTTTGTAATCAGCGTACTAGATAATCTTTTTTTTTTCCAGTAGTTTTGGGATTTATATATTTTTGAATCCTAAGAATACTCACTAAATGTTTATTGAATAAAATGTGCTCCAGACACCTTGAAATGCCTGTTGCAGACTTCCAAAATGCTTACAGTATTATGTGGATAATATATTGGTACAATTGGGCTAAATTATTGTCTGTTCCCTGAATAGTGACTTGGTACATTGAAAAAATTTAATTTACTTCACACAGATAAACTGATAGCCCCAAGCAATTTACCTTTGTTTACTCAAATAACAGCCCCTGTATTTGGACAGGATTTAAGATTATGTCACCCTATTTTAATTTGTGCTTATACTCTAAAATTAACAGTGTGTGGATTGAGGTTAAGATTTGTTTCTTATATGCTAAAATTTAACCAGTAATATTTCTTTATTCCTTTCCGTTGATGAAAAGTCTGCCCTATAACAAATAGGTCATTAATATCATCTGATAATAAAAAGCAGGGTTTTTTTGTTGTTGTAGTGGTGGTAAAACTTAGCAGTTCAGTAGTATTGAGTACATTCGTATTGTTGTGCAGCCATCACTACCATCCAACTCCAGACCTTTCTCATCTTCCCAAACTGAAATTCTGTATTTGTTAAACAATAACTCTTCATTTCCTCTTCTCACTAAACCCTGATAACCACTATTCTTTCAGAAACAATATTTTTTATGTTAAGATGAGGAAATGATGGGGCACCTGGGTGGCTCAGTGGGTTAAAGCCTCTACCTTCAGCTCAGGTCATGGTCTCAGGGTTCTGGGATCGAGCCCCGCATTGCATCGGACTCTGTGCTCAGCAGGGAGCCTGCTTCCCCTTCTTTCTCTGCCTGCCTCTCTGCCTACTTGTGATCTCTCTCTCTGTCAAATAAATAAATAAAAAACATCTTTAAAAAAAAAAAGATGAGGAAATGATGAATGAGAAAAATATATGAGGAAAATATATTTTAGATAGATAAATTTTATATATCCAGTATTGACTTTATGCTTTATTAATAAAATTTTAAATCAACAAATATTTGTCCATATAAAGATAGATGCTAAGCACTATAGAAGATCCAAGGGTAATTAAACCACAAATATTTTCCCTAGACCAGAGTTCCATACCTTTTTTGATACTCAGAACTTTTTTGAGGTTGATTAATACGTGGGTTCTCTCCAGGAAGATGTATTTGTATCTACAGAAACACTGTTTTATGTGTCATTTCAGGAGGTTCACAGTTCTTAGATTAGAAACCCCGGCTATAGACTGTAGAACAAGGGGAAGGGCAAGGGAACAAATGACTGCTAAGAAAGAACTACCATTCAGTGTGAAAAGTGCTAAATGAGAAATCTAAACCCCATGATACCAAGTCTCTCAAAGGACAAAGAGATGGATATGAGAGGATTGTAAAACACTTGGTGGAGATGAGCTTTAAAGAATAAATATGAGGGGTACCTGGGTGGTTCAGTCTGTTAAGCATCTGCCTCTTGATTTCAGCTCAGGTCATGAACTCATGGAGGCTACTGAAGATTCTCTCTCCTCTCTCCCTCTGCCCCACCCCTGCGTGTTCTCTCTTGGTCTCTGAAAAAAAAAGAATAAATATGATACATTGTAGAGCATTCAAGATAGCACCATACCTTGTTTGCTTTGCTTTTTCTCACCCCAAGGGATAGAAATCAGAAAATGAAACTGAAGGTGTTATGATTCTGTGATAGAAACACATGTTTTACTTCCCATTTAAAAAAAAAGTCTGATCCATTAAAAAAAAAAAAATAGAGCCAGGTCCTAAAGATGCTTTTGAAAATTCATAAACTTAGTGATTTCTGGACTATGGAAGTAAAATTATTATTTATCAGTATTTTCTAAATTTTCTTTAATGAGCATGTTTTTATTTTTAATTTTAAAAAGTAAATATAGGGTGCCTGGGTGGCTCAGATGGTTAAGCGTCTGCCCTCGGCTCAGGCCATGATTCCGGGGTCCTGGGATCAAGTCACGCATCAGGCTCTCCCGGCTCAGCGGGGAGCCTGCTTCCCTCCTCCCCCTCTGTTGCTCCCTCTGCTTGTGCTCTTTCTCTCTCTCTCTCAAATAAATAAATAAAATCTTAAAAAAAGTAAATATAAAGCACTAATTCTTTAGGACAGATTTCTGTATAAATTGGTACCATGATAATTGCCCATTATCAATAAACTGCCATTTAAGGACAGTCCTCTCATATATTAATTTTATATTTAATTATCACAGGTATTATCCTTATTTTCTTAAATCTTGAAAGATTTAAGCCACTTTTCCAAGGTCACACAGTTACCGTAGTCCATAGCTGAGGCTCATATCAATTCTGATTCAGTTTAAATATCATGCTCTCAACCTCTACATAAAGCTCTTCTAATACAAAGCCCGACAACATTTGACTCACTGACTTTCTGAGTTTAGTTCTATTCCATTCAAACCCATTAGGTTGAAATTATTCTAATGTAGGTGATCTCTGATAAAAATAAATTTGTTCATGAATATGCGTAAACCTGTGCACCCCTATATGTTAAGTATCCAACCAACAGTCTGTGTTAGTGTTTACTATGTTCAGTTTTGTTTTTGTTTTGGTTCCTGAGAGATTACTTTGGGCTTCTTTAACTCATATATTCCAGGGAAGGTCTGGAGATCATTTAGAAGCAGTCTCCTTTGACCTTTAGGAGTAGAGCCCCAAATGATTCTTGAAAAGACCAGTATCATCTTTGGGCTGATCATACTGGTCTTGGACAGTTGGCTACTTTCCAGGTGCACTGGCTCTCATATAGGATTGCAGTTATCACTGTTAGTACATTCATACTGTGGGTCATTATGTCAATATTAAATTAACAGCTATGAAAAGACTGGATTTTTTACACTGAACATCTGTTAATTTTATACTTACAAACAAAATCCAGCAAAAAGTATCCTACCAAAATGATGTGTGTGGGGTTGGCGGCGGGGAAGATACATGTGATTGTGTGTGTGTGTATGTATGTGTGTGTGTTAAAGGCTTAGTTCCTGAGGTTTGGTTTTATTCAGGCAAGTGTCATTTCATAGTTAATATATCTGAGGAAATAAAAATTGAGCTGTCTCCCAGGAAGGGTACCAACCAAGGAGTTACTGAACTGGTTTGAATCATGGCTTTCATCAACTTGTATCATCTGAAACAGCCTATCAGATTCATATCGTCCTTTCTAAGCCTAAATGAATTATCTCTTCTCTAATTATGAACCTAATTTTCCTTTCCTCTTATCATTGACTTTAGAACCCTTTTAAGATACTCTGTATTCTACCTTTTCTTATGTCTCATATCCTGTAAACCATATAAGATTTTTAGACTCCCATTTGAGCACCCTCTGTGATCTAACTTCCCGGTCAATCCTCCTAAACTCCTTCATGTAACCTGGGAGTCCCCTCCCCAAACCCTTAAGTACTCACTGCCACCTCCATCCTCCGTTTACTTCCCAGAGTTTCTGTCTTTATATACATCTGACCCTCTAATCAGTGAGTACCCAAATCCTACATGCCCTTTATTTCAAATTTCTACTTCCTGTTATCTTCCTCGAATCCCTACTAGGGAATCATTTCTCCCTCTTTGGAATTCACATAACATTTCATTTAGACCACTCTTATAGCACTTCTAATGTTTTCCATTTATAGCCTGCAAAACTATGTTTTCTTCAGAATGTTACTCCCTGGAGGGCTAAGGATTTGTTCAATTCATCCTTGTATTTCTCACAGTGCCAAACTCCGTGCCTTCCTGTAACCACTCAGTAAATGTTTAATCAGTGAATGAGTGTTTTATCTGTATGTCCTTATTATCTGCTCAACTGGGAGGTAAGCTACTTGAATGCAGAACTTTTTCCTATTCACCATAGTATTTCTTAGAGTACTTTGGACAGTGGCTTATGCAATTAATATTGATTGAATAAATAACAAAGATAGTTGACTAGTTATCACTGTTTATATAAACAGATTTGTGCCTCCTTATCATTCTTACCATCCTACTAGCTCAGTCCTGTGATTTCCTCCACCCCATCTGGTTTTATCCAGGTGTTTTTTCTGTATAAGTTTAAAAAGGATTCATTAAAAACATGCGTTTTATTTCATTCTCCCTTTGAGAGAAAAATATTTCATTTTAGGGATTTATTTATGCTGTCCTTTTTCCTATTCTGTATCTAATGTCCTTGTGGCTTGATGGTACCTTTTAGTATTAACTTTGTTTTGGTGTCTGGGAAATAATGTGCATGCGGACGCTTGCTATTTGGTTACATACAGGCTCTGTACCAAATTAGTAGGGAGAATCATTAGCGTTGCAGGGATGATTAGCAAGGTGCTAACTGCCTCTCTGACTTTTTATCCTTACCTTTGGAATACCTGCCTACCCCACAGACTTATAAGGGTCAAATAAGATAATGTAAAAGCTCCACCTAAATGTATTATATTTTTTTAGAAACTACTTTGAGTTTTTGGTGGGGGTGGTGGTGAGATGTCATTTAGAAAGAGCCTTTATATCAACTTTGCATGTCTCCATGCCATGTTGAGAATGAAATGAAATGTTTTATATTTGTGAAGGGACATCCTTTTGGAAAATTTATGGAGGCAGACCTGTATAAGCAAAAAGATCTTTTACTGAATGCTAATTAGCAACTCTTTGTATGCGTTCCATTTTTTTGTTCCATCGAATGGATGACAAGCTCATTATAAGAAGAAACTTAAAAAAAAAATCCTTGTGTTTAAAGTGTTGTGTACCAACAACAGTAATAAATATGTTGATAGCAGTATTAGTGGCTGATGATTTAAATTTGAGCATACATGGGCTATTGAATCATTACATGCTACAAATACCTAGTAGTTATAGTGATTACTAGAGGGAAAAGAGACAGAATAAAGGATGGGAAATAACCAGTTATAGTCTTTGGATTTGTTTTTGTTGAACTTGCCAAGGCACAAAGGCAGAGTTGTTAGTGCTGGTTTTATTTTTCTTACTCTCCCCCCTCCCTGCTTTTTTTCCAAATGATTAAGTTTGCTGGGTTTTTGCTTGTTGTTTGTTAAGCATTTAAATAACTTGTTGCCATATACTGAGTGGGGTAATTTCAGGGTTGACTTCTGGGTTTTTTAAAACATAGTGATGAGCTCCTGGGAATTTTCTTTTAATTTTTTAAATTATGTTAGTCACCATACAGTACATCATTAGTTTTTGATGTAGTGTTCCATGATTCATTGTTTGCGTGTAACACCCAGTGCTCCATGCAATATAGCCTCCTTAATACCCATCACCAGGCTAACCCATCTGCCCCACCCTCCAAACCCTGTTTGTTTCTTGAGGTCCATAGTCTGTCATGGTTCGTCTCCCCCTCTGATTTCCCATCCTTCCCTTTTCCCTTCCTTCTCCTAATGTCCTCCATGCTATTCCTTATGTTCCACAAATAAGTGAAACCATATGATAATTGACTTTCTCTGCTTGACTTATTTCACTTAGCATAATCTCCTCTAGTCCCATCCACGGTGATGCAAAAGCTAGGTATTCGTCCTTTCTGATGGCTGAGTAATATTCCATTGAATATACACATCTTCTTCTTCTTCTTCTTCTTCTTTTTTTTTAATACACATTTTCTTTATCCATTCATCTGTTGAAGGGCATGTGTGCTCTTTCCACAGTTTGGCTACTGTGGCCATTCCTGCTATGGATGTTGGGGTGCATATGGCCCTTCTTTTTACGACATCTGTATCTTTGGGATAAATACCCAGTAGTGCAATTGCCGGGTCATAGTGTAGCTCTATTATTTTTAATTTTTTGAGGAACTTTCACACTATTTTCCAAAGTGGCTGTAACCAGCTTGCATTCCCGCCAACAGTGTAAGAGGCTTCCCCTTTCTCCACAGCCTCTACAATATTTGTTGTTTCTTGGCTTGTCAATTTTTGCCATTCTGACTAGTGTAAGGTGGTATCGCAGTGTGGTTTTGATATGAATTTCCCTGGTAGCTAGTGATGATGAACATTTTTCATGTGTCTGTTAGCCATTTGTATGTCTTCTTTGGAGAGGTGTCTATTCATGTCTTCTGTCCATTTTTTGACTTGATTATTTGTTTTTTGGGTGTTCAGTTTGAGAAGTATCTTGAAGACCAGCCCTTTATCTGTGGTGTCATTTGCAAATATCTTCTCCCATTCTGTGAGTTGTCTCTTTGTTTTGTTGACTGTTTCCTTTGCTGTGCAGAAGCTTTTTATCTTGATGAAGTCCCCAAAATTCATTTTCACTTTTGTTTCCCTTGCCTTTGGAGATATGTCTTGAAAGAAGTTGCTGTGGCTGATGTCGAAGAGGTTACTGCTTATGTTCTCCTCTAGGATTTTGATGGACTCCTGTCTTACGTTGAGGTCTTTCATCCATTTTGAGTTTTTTTGAGTTTTGAGTTTGTGTATGGTATAAGAGAATGGTCTAGTTTCATTCTTCTGTATATAGCTGTCCAATTTTCCCAGCACCGTTTATTGAAGAGACTTTTCCATTGGATATTTTTTCCTGCTTTGCCAAAGTTTATTTGACCATAGACTTGAGGGTTCATATCTGGGCTCTCTATTCTGTTCCATTGGTCCATGTGTCTGTTTTTGTGCCAGTACCATGCTGCCTTGGTGATCATGGCTTTGTATAATAGCTTGAAGTTAGGCAATGTGATGCCCACAGCTTTGTTTTTCTTTTTCAACATTTCTTTGGTAATTTGGGCTCTTTTCTGGTTCCATACAAATTTTAGAATTGTTTGTTCCAGCACTTTGAAAAATGCCGATGGTATTGATCAGGATGGCGTTGAAAGTGTAGATTGCTCTGGGCAGCATAGACATTTTAACAATGTTTATTCTTCTAATCCATGAGCATGGAATGTTTTTTCCATCTTTTTGTGTCTTCTTCAATTTATTTCACGAGCGTTCTATAGTTCCTAGAGTATAGATTGTTTACCTCTTTGGTTAGGTTTATTCCAAGATATCTTCTGGTTTTTGGTGCTATTGCAAACGAAATTGATTCTTTAATTTCTCTTTCTACAGTTTCATTGTTAGTATATAAGAAAGCAACTGATTTCTGTGCATTGATTTTATATACTGCCACATTACTGAATTGTTCTATGAGTTCTAATAATTTGGGGGTGGAATCTTTTGGGTTTTCCACATAAATTATCATATCATTTGTGAAAAAAGAGAGTTTGACTTCTTCTTTGCAATTTGAACACCTTTTATTTCTTTTTGTTGTCTGATTGCTGTTGCTAAGACTTCAGTACTATGTTGAACTATAGTGGCGAGAGCGGGCATCCTTGTCATGTTCCTGATCTTAAGGGAAAGGCTCTCAGCTTTTCCCCATTGAGAGTGATATTCGCTGTGGGTTTTTCATAGATGGATTTTATGAAATTGAGGAATGTTCTCTCTTTCCCTATACTCTGAAGAGTTCAGGAAAGGATGCTGTATTTTCTCAAATGCTTTTTCTGCATCAATTGAGAGGACCATGTGGTTCTTCTCTCTTCTCTTATTAATTTGTTCTGTCACACTGATTGATTTGTGAAAGTAGAACCATCTTTGCATCCCAGGGATAAATCCCACCTGGTCGTGGTGGATAATCTTTTTAATGTACTGTTGGATCCTATTAGCTAGGATCTTGTTGAGAATTTTGGCATCCATATTCATCAGGGATATTGGTATGAAATTTTCCTTTTTGATGGGGTCTTTTCCTGGTTTTGGGATCAAGGTAATGCTGGCCTCAGAGAAAGAATCTGGAAGTTCTCCTTCTGTTTTTATTTTTTGAAACCGCTTCAGGAGAAGTTCCCTGGGGAATCCATCAGGTCCTGGACTCTTGTGTTTTGGGAGGTGTTTGGTCACTGCTTCAATCTCATTACTGGTTTTTGGTCTGTTCAGGTTGTCAGTTTCTTCCTTGTTTCAGTCTTGGAAGTTTATAGGTTTCCAGGAATGCATCCATTTCTTCCAGGTTGCTTAACTTATTGGCATATAGGTGTTAAAAATAATTTCTGATAATTGTTTCTATTTCCTTGGTGTTAGTTGTGACCTTTCCTCTTTGATTCATAATTTTATTAATTTGGGTCTTTTCACTTTTCTTTTGGGTAAGTCTGGCCAGTGGTTCATCTATTTTATTAATTCTTTCAAAGAACCAGCTTCTAGTTTAATTGATGTGTTCTACTGTATTTCTGGTTTCCTAATTCATTGATCTCTGCTGTAATCTTAATTATTTCCCTTCTTGTGCATAGGTTAGGCTTAATATGTTGTTGATTCTCTAGTTCTTTAAGGTGTAAAGATAGTTTGTGTATTCAGGACTTTTCTTTTTCTTTTTTGAGGGAGGCTTGGATGGCTATGTATTTCCCCCTTAGGACCACCTTTGCCATATCCTGTAGGTTTTGAACCAATGTGCTTTTGTTTTCATTGGTTTCCATGAATTATTTAAGTTCTTCTTTGATTTCCTGGTTGACCCAAATATTCTTGAGTAGGATGGTCTTTAGCTTCCATGTGTTTGAATATCTTCAAAACTTTTTCTTGTGATTGAGTTCCAGTTTCAAAGCATTGTAGTCTGAAAATATTCAGGGAATTATCTCAGTCTTTTGGTATCAGTTGAGACCTGATTTGTGACCCAGTATGTGGTCTATTCTGGAGAAAATTCCATGTGCACTCAAGAAGAATGAGTGTTTTGTTGCTTTAGGGTGGAATGTTCTGTATATATCTATGAGGTCCACCTGGTCCAGTGTGTCATTCAAAGCTCTTATTTTTTTGTTGATTTTCTGCTTAGATAATCTGTCTATTGCTGAGAGTGTTAAGGTCTCCTGCAATTACTGTATTATTATCAACATGACTCTTTATTTTCATGAACAGTTGGTTTATGTAGTTGGCTTATGTAGTTGGCTGGGGCATAGATATTTACAATTGTCAGATCTTCTTGTTGGATGGACCGTTTAAGAATGATATAGTGTCCTTCTGTATCTCTGACTACAGTCTTTAGCTTAAAATCTGGTTTGTCTGACATGAGAATTGCTACCCCAGCTTTCTTTTGTGGTCGGTTGGCATGAAAGATGGTTCTCGGTGGCGCCTGGGTGGCTCAGTGGATAAGCATCTGCCTTCAGCTCCAGTCATGATCCCAGGGTCCTGGGATGGAGCACCACATCAAGCTCTCTGCTCCAGCAGGAAGCCTGCTTCTCTGAGTTTTAATATTACATGCTAAGGTGTTGGTTTATTCTCCTTGATCTTGGGAGGTGCTCTCTCTGCCTCTAGGATATGAATGCTTGTTTTGTTCTCCAGATTAGGGAAGTTCTCAGCTAGGAAGTGCTCAGATGTATCTTCTAGTTCTCTCTCTCTCTCTACCCACTCAGGGATCCCAATAATTCTAACACTGGAACATTTCATGGCATTATTTATTTCTCTAATTCTGTTTTCGTGAATTCTAAGCTATTTGTTCAGGCCTCCTCTTGACCCTTCTTTTCTTTCAGTTTGTCTTCTAGATCACTAATTCGTTCTTTTGCCTCATTTACCACTAGCTGTTAGTGTGTCTAGATTTGATTGGATCTCCTTGATATCATTTTTATGTCCTGCCACATCAGCTCTCACTTCTGCTCTTAGAGAATCTATGTTGCCATTAATGATTTTCTCCATTATAGCTATTGTCTACATAACTATTACCCTGAAGTCTGTTTCTGACATCTTGCTTATTCCATATCTGTTAGTTCTGTGGCAGAAGTCACAGTCTCTGAACTTTTCCTGTGTTGGGGGTTCCTCCTCTTAGTCATTCTGTTGAGGAGTAGTTGAGGGAATGTACAGAGTCCAAATTATTGCCTACAACCCAAGCAAGATGGCACCTGTTTTATAGGGACTTTAGGGTTGCTGGCCTCTTGATCTTTCAGCCTGTCTTCTGGGGCAGGGACCTACTGTGCTGTTGCTCAGACAACCCTGTTTAGGCAGAGTTGCCCTGCCCCCTGTTGGGGGATGGGCTTAGTGAAAACCATTTTGGGGGGCTTTTCTTCTCTGGGGTCTTTATCTGGTAGCTTTCTGCATCTCTTCCAGGAATCAGAGCAGAAGTGACAGTATCTCAGAACAGAGAGATTGGAGTCTGTTCTCCAGTGAGCCCTCCAGGCCATACTGCCTCCATTTTTCATCTGTGCTGCTAAAAGCTGCAGCACCCTGGGTTGTGTGCCCCATAGCAGCCCTCCCAGTCCTTGCTTCCAGGTCCAGGGACGTCTCTGCCCTTTATGCTTCTAAAACCACCAGCTGCTCCCAGTTTGCACATGCGCCCCGTAGCTCCAAATTTCAGTCTGGGGGTTGCTCTAAAGTCCTTTCCCCATGGCTACCTACCCTACCTACCTGTCTGTGGGTCTGTGCCCAGTACCCAGCACAGGAGGCTTTTACACTCCTATGGCCCAGGATCCAGAGGCTCCCTTTCCCTTCCATTTATCTTCCAGTAGAAGATTGGAATCATGGCTTTCTGCTTCATGCCTCGAAACCAACTGGTGATAATTTGTTGGTATGGATCTTGATATATCTTCTTACATCTCAGGCTGATATTGTGGTTGTTCAGAGTGGTCTGGTAGATATCTAGCTCTATTCAGGGGACCAGTTGAAATAGGGTCCCCTACTCCTCCACTGTCTGGCCCCCCTCTCCCTTGAGTACCTTCCTGGGAATTTTCAGACCCTTATCTGCTCTTCCATAGTAGAAGAGGATTGATATTTCTTCGATGAACATTATAAGTACCTTGAATATTTTGAAAATATTTGTACTTTAATGGTATTTGAATTCTAATAGATGTTACCTATTTTTTTTTCTTTTCTCCTTTGCTTGAACTGAGGTCCTCTTCATGACTATATAAAGACTATCTGAATTTGATTTTAACTCTTGAAATTAAGTAAAAAGTTGATGCTTCACATTTTTATGTGAAACATATTTTCTTTTTCAAGACACTGGAGAGTTTTAGTAAGTTATTTGTATTCAGATGCAATATTAATCAGGGTCTGGGCAGGAAACAGATGACATACCTTAAAAGGAATAACAGAATGAAGTTAATGAAGGGACTAGTAATAGAGGTATAGGCAGGATTAAGGAAACCAGCAAGAGAGGATGAAGTACCCAGAGACTAGTGACAAGAAGTTATTACTGTCGCCTCTGCCTAATGGTGCCAAGGGATGAACTGTGTCAGTAGAACCTAGAGGCTGCTAGAGCCACAGAAGAGGGTCTGCCTCTCAGAAGTGTGGCCACAGAGGAACTAAGCCATGGCCAGAACTGCTGCAAGGTAGCAAATGAGTGGTGTATGAGGTAGGTCATAATACTGCAGCCTCTTTTTCCTCTCAGTCTCATATCCTGCAGGTGCCTCCTACCGGCAGATTCCCCATTGGAAGCCAGAAGGTAAGAAAACTCAGGTGGTACAGTCCACAGAGGTCAGCTACCCAGGCACTGGTCAGGACAGAGAGGGGTAGAGAATGAAGCAGAACTTGGTGGGGGGAAGGAAGTGAAGTGCAACAAGTGGAAAATAACTAAAACAGCTTCTCTTCTTCTGGTCCTCATTATAATTGTGAATTAGTGGCTTGCAGTAGATGAAATACAAAGCAAAGATTTGTGGATAATACAGATACCAGTAATACAGTCAAAGTAGTGAAAATCCATATGATCACAAGGCAAAATTGTACTGTCATCAGGTTTATGAACAGAATATTTATTTGTAGATAAGCAGTGACATAAGTATATTCTGTATAGTGGGGAGTAATGGATAGAAGAATTTATTTTGATAGGATAGAGTTATGAAAAGAAGTTGCCCTTTATTAAGTAAAAATTGATGTAGGAGTGAAACTTTTGGAAACTTATAATAGAATGGACAATGATTGAACACTAGAGAGGGGAGCCATCATGGTCCCTTCTTTGTTGTCTTTTTCTTTCAGGGAGGGGCAGAACTGGAACAGAAAGCAGCCAGATAGTTCTAGTGGGGGTCCTGCTTTGATTTATTTTTCCTAGAGCGGGAGTTACTGTATATGGCAGAGTAGTCAGCTAGATAATATGCTGAATGTCCATGGGCTCAAGAGAAGCTGCTCTAGCAAACTGGTATTTACATTACAAAAATGAGGTATTGACCTTTCTTCATGACCCTTTCTGTTTGGACCCTGTGGTCAGAAGGAAAGCCAGAGGCCTTTCTGCCTCTTGTTCATTTAAATGAGATGAGGTAGGAATTTTAAATTAAGGCGCCTTAATATTTCAGTCATTGTTTAAAATGAAAGGCATTTATTGCTTGTGAAAGGCATTGGGCTTATTGCTACAGTAACTGAACTCCCATTCGTTCATCAGAGATGCATTAGAAAAAGCTGTACAAGTCCACACTAGTGTTTTTGCCTCCACCAGTAGTTTGGCCTAATCAGTGATCTCTTTTCAGGTAACACTCTTTGATTACTAATTGGACAGTTGTTTTGATAATATGAAAACCTGTTGGGTTTGGGAGGATCAGAAGCTTATTGTTACTATTGTTGTGTAAGTGAATTACCTTAGGCCATCACTTGAAATAGTTTTCTTGTTATCTGGTATTTACTCTCTCAGAGCAAAAGGAGCACAGTGGTTTCACTTAGGTAACCTAAATGAAATCTTTTTAAGTTTTTTCTTGTATAGCTATTTCTTTGCCTTCTTAGAATTGTTTTCAAATTTAAAAGAGTAATTCTTTTAAGATCCAGTCCTGATCTTTTGAAAAACTATTAAACTGAAAGAAAAATGTTTGGCTATTTTGGATTTTAGTGCTTTGTTTCCCTTACATTTAATATAAACAATATAAAATTATATTTTATAATGACCTCAAACTGTAAAGCTAGAAACATGCTGATACTTCAAAAGTAGAAAACTTAGGTCATAGCTATTCCTAGTATTCAAAGATATTAAATCTTCATTTATGTTTTCAATTTGCAGAATGGAACTTTGAAGGAGACAGTCAATTTTGGACTTCTTCCATGTGTACTGTATTTCCATGCAAATATTGGGCAGAGTTAAAATGAATGGATATTTGTCAACAGTTACATGATATAGGAGATAATTATTGTTTTATTTATCAAATTATAAGAATTCTTTTCAAAATAAATATGTCCTTTTGTTATACAAATTGTAGCCAGGTGTTAAAGAATAGAAACTATTCCAGGGTTTTATTGTTTAGAGGATTTCTGGTATTCAGTCTGGAACTTTAGTCTTTGTTACATTAGGGATCAAATTATAAAATTAAATATGATGTCATTGGTTAATGAACAACAGTATTTTCAATCTAACTTTTAAAGAAATAAGCTTTTTGGGGTTTTGTATTTGCGTTAACGTATTTTATAGGTGGAAGTTATAACATATCAGTTAATAGTTCAAAGAAATAGTCTGAGAATTAACAAGTTCTGAACTATGACATGGAAAGACCCAGGATTTTAAAACTTTCTTCAAATGATTCTTATATAATTGGCTTTCAGAATCACTTTGTCTTGACCAACCTATCTGACATTTGAATTCCTGAATCATTTAGCTTGTGTTTGGTTGGGAAGCTTCTGAGGTAGTTCATTTAGTTTCATTGTTTAAGAATTTCTGGGTACTTCCTTCATGATACATACCTTACAGCTAAAATTCCTTAATGTCTTAAAGTTCAATGAATAGTATAATGGCCGATGGTTACTCAGGGTCATATTAAAAGCTACTTTTAAATTAACTATTTGTATGTAGAAAAAGTACAAGTCCTACAATCCGTCACTTAAAAGTTTTTGCACTTGATCATACATTTTAGAAATTTGATTAGAATCTGAAGCTTAGCTCTGAAGATTGTTTTTTACGTCTCGGGTATGATAGTATTTGGAAATGGAACAAAGCTTTTCCATATTAAGTCTCAGTCTCTATTTCCTGAGACATACCTGCTTAAATAAAATTAAGGTAATCAGGGAGTAGTAATTCTCCTCTCTAGAGTTTATATTAGAGAAAGAATATGTATAAAAGGAATGTGATTCATTATAAAACAAACAGCCTTTGGTGGTGGCTCACTGTGAGCATGGGCAGGCTGAGCTATACGTGCATCTAACAGAATTTGAAATGTAAAATATTAAATCTAAGTGTACAACATGAACAGACTATCATGGAAGAGCAAAAGAGCTTTCTTTCTGTTGTAGAGACATAGGTATACAACAAGTAGGTTCCCTAAGGTGTTTACTGATCAGATTAAGGATGGAGTCAAGACTGGAAAGAAGCAAGGATTTTATCTTAACTTTACTGGAAACATCAAAAGTGAGGGGAAGAAGAGAATAAAAAAGCAAGAGAGCATGAGTGAAGAGTATGAGCTGTTTGTTTCCAGCCCAAGCTCTTTAAAATCTCTGAAAGTCTCACTTGTCCCGAATGGTTCCTTAGTGACCAGCAGTCTAGATAGCCCTGGTGAATTCTTTATTAACATCATTAATATGAGGTGATTGGAAGCCCATTACCTGTTAACTCTGTTATTGAAGAGTCAGTCTTTGTCCCTAAGTGGCAGATACACATCTAGATTCCTTTGACAAACTTGAATTCTTATTAAAGTTCTGAAGAGCACACTCTCTCTCACAAGTAATTTTGAAATACTGTGGTTTCCACTAATTATTGTGTTTTTATAATTCTTTTTGGCAGCCATTTACAAACTTCCTGTGCCATAATTCATTTCTAAAGTGAGCAAAATAATGATTGATCTTTAAATTAGTAAAACATATCCCCTTTGTGACTGTAGTCAGTTCTCTATTGGAATGGAGCATAGAGTCCAAAACTGATTCATGAAAGCATTATTTATATTTCCTGTTGAAACACAGTCTGTGGGTACATTTGGGATAGATTTACCTTTTTGATCATGTTTTATTTAGTCACATCTAGTATTAGTGGACTTTCTTTGATCTTACAGCAAATAATTTTTATAATTAAGGAATTTGGGGCTACAGAGGAGAAAGGAGGAGCTAAAAAATGCCAAAATTAATCTACTTTATAGTTAATAAACAATGATATATTTGGTATTATTTATGTTAGGCTAACAGAAGTTGAATGGTTATTTTACTGCAAGTAAGAGAATCAGCACCACTAAATATTAGAGTTCTGTGAACATTAAGAATAGTTAATTTGGGCCTCCTGGGTGGTTTAAATGTCCAACTTTTGATTTCGGCCTAGGTCATGAGTTCGATCCCCACACTGGGCTCTATGCTGGGCATGGAGCCTACTTAAAAAAAACAAAACAAACAAACAAACAAATAAAGTAGTTAATTTATTCTTTTAAGTCTTAATTGACTTTATATTGATATACTCAAAAGTTGTAAAGTATGTAGTTACTCATCTAGGTATAATTATGAGCAGTTTTTGTTGCACATATTGGGTTCCAACACTGAAGTTCTCAATCAAGCATGGGAATTAGATATAATTTATACCCTAAGACTTAAAATGGCATAGTTGAGTAGTTCTACACTGGTATCATTATGATCAGCACAACATCTGGAATAATCAGTTTCAAATGTTTCACTACTCTGAACTCTGACCCAAATTCAGATATGCAGTTACAGATTTTCTTCTTAATAGTCAAGAGAATTAGCAATTAAAACAATACTCTGAAATTATTGTTTAGGATGTTTACATATTTGCCAGAATCTGCGAGATAATCTTTTATAGTAAATGTTAGTTGGACCTTTTAAAAAGATTACAACTTGGAAGATAACATTTAAAAAATATTATTTAATTGCTTGGACTTAGACATTTACTCTAGAAAATTCTCCCTGGGATTCTTGAGATAGGGGTTTTTATGATACTGTATTTTACCCCCAGAAAATACTTCCATTTATTGCAAACTGAGCCTTCTTTTTGTTACTACTAACATTCCTTGTTGTCAGTAAAGATAACACAAGTTTCCCAACTAACCCTCCCATCAGAAAACTGAAGTGACATCATCAGTGATGGTATTAAAGGGGAAAAATTTGGGTTAGTTCATATTGGTTCGTGCCCTGATAAAAATGAAAATTTACGAGGTAGACAGCCAAGAATCATAAAGATAAAATGTAATAACAGATTTAGAGACCATATTTTAAGAAATGAGATATGGGAACAAGAAAAAAATTGATATAATTCCTTGAAAATTGAAAAATCTAGGTTGTGAGACAGATTAATGAGTAACAATTATATTTAATTTTAACATAGGTTTTGTTTGTTGCTTTATTTCCTTCTACATTCTAAAAGTCATTGTAGGGCTATCTGAAATGGTTACTTATATGATGAATTAAAATTTGGTACGTTAGGCATGCCTGGGTGGCTCAGTCTGTTAAGCATCTGCCTTTGGCTCAGGTTATGATCTCAGGGTCCTGGGTTTGAGTCCCACATCAAGCTCCTTGCTAAGTGGAGAGCCTGCTTCTCCCTCTGCATGCTGCTCCCCCTGCTTGAGCTTGCGTGCCCTCTCTCTCTGACAAATAAATAAAATATTAAAAATAAAATAAAAATTGTTACAACAAAAGAAATAGTGATTTTTGCATGAGCCAGTTGTTTTTGTATTCTTCAAAGAAGACTAGAAATTTTTTCTCCGAATAATCCTAAAGACTGATTACATTGTGATTAAGAACTTAATTATTTAAGAACATGTACTTCAGCAAAAGAACTCTTATACAGATTTTACTTATTTGAGAGTGAGAGAGAGCACCTACATCTGAGCATGAAGGGGAGTGGGCAGAGGGAGAGGGAGAAGCAGGCTCCCCACTGAGCAAGGGGCCCAGTGTGGGGCTCAATTCCAGGACCCTGGGATCATGACCTGAGCCAAAGGCAGATGCTTAACCAACTGAGGCACCAGGCACCCCCCAAAAATCTTTTATATATGTGGCTGGTTGTTCTAATGGAATGTTTACATCTTGTAAGTATTTGATGAGACATAGAAGATGTTCATTGTCCTTGTCAAAAAGTTGTTATTAGGTGCACCGGGGTGGCTCAGTTGGTTAAACCAAGCCTTCAGCTCAGCTCGTGATCCCAGGGTCGTGGTATCGAGCCCCACATTGGGCTCCCTGATTGGCAGGAAGCCTGCTTCTCCCTCTCCCACTCCCCCTGCTTGTATTCCCTCTCTCACAGTCTGTCTCTGTCAAATAAATAAATAAAATCTTTTTTAAAAAGTTGTTATTAATTGGTGTACAAATGGTGCTATTTAGATTACAGAGAAACTCAAATGTTTTGGATGCTTACTTGTGATACTATGTTAGGGTTAAGTACAGAGAAAAACCAAGGCACTTCAGTCCTTCTCTCTAGGATCTTATAGCTATCAAAATAATGTCACCAAATATTTTTATAACACTTTCACATTCTTTTTTTTTTAATGGGATATCTCTTTAAGTTAAATAGGAACAATGGAAATAGGTGGATTTTATAGAAGAGTTCATTGAGATGTATTGAGATTTAGTGAACTATTCAAGGTTGTATAGTTACAAAGACATAGTAAACAGAGCCAGAATCCTGAGCTCTTAACTTCTAGTTCAAGGAGTTACCAACTAAGAGTTCATGCAGCAGTAGTCCACGATAGATGATTTGAAAATAAAAGAAAATTATTTAAATCACCTATTTTTTGTTAAGTGCCTATTTTGTACATGGCATTATAGCAGTTTTGTTTGATTAAAAAATGAGAAAAATCATAACTGCCTATGAAATTGTATTATACAGTGGTAATACAAATAGTAGACAAAGGTTATTTAGAATAATAAAATGAGTATATCCTATGAAAGCTAAAAGTGCTTTTTAGGGCTAATGCAATAGAAAACCCCCTGTGTACAGGTATATAATTAAGACAGAATTTGGTGGAAATAGCCAAGGAGGTTTTATTTACATGAAGAGAGTAACTCTGCGATTGAGAGGTCATTATTCTTGGAGTAGGATAGTATTTCACATTCACTTAAATAGGTTCACTGAACAGTCAGGATGAACAGGAGTGGTTTTAGAAACTATAGTTAAGAGGCAGTGCTAAAGCATATAATCAGAGCTGGCTGAGACCTTGGAGACTATCTAGTCCTTGCATTAATGTTATAGCTAAGGAAACTGAGTCCTAGAGTGATTCTGAGTTACTTGCCAAAGGTCAGTCACACAGCTGGATGGGGGCAGTACTGGAATCCGATTCCTTCCAAATGCCTGGATATGAAAAAACAGTTTAAATAGATTGATAAAAGAACCTAGAAGGTGGCAAATTGTGGATGTATATTGGATCTGTGAAGTAGAGTTGAGTATAGTTTTTACAGAGATGTGACTTCCATCAATCTTTGAAAGACAGGAAAGAGAACGGTTGACTAGTTTTTGGTTCCTTGGGCAGAGCAAATAAAAATAGAAGGCTGTAGTGACCCATGGAACAGTTTGAAAAGGAGAATGAGCTGCCTGATGGTACGTATAGAAATGACCTTCCCAGCAACTTCTAAGACATTTTATTAATAACAGTAATAAAGATAATAATGGTGATTATATGAGCAACAACAACATCAGCTACCTTTTACTGACTGAATGTTTATCCTGTGTCTAGGCATCATGTCAGGCATCTTAGGTATATTAGTTTCATTTAATTATTTCTCTGAAATTTAGTTTCCTTATCTACAAAATGGCACGGTAATACCAATCTCAGATTAAGGTAATTACCTTAGTGACAGAGGAAGTTGGCTATGGAATAAAAATTTGAATTCTGATTCTGTTGGAATTCCAAAGGTAGTGTTTCTCAAACTTGAGTAATGAATAGGCCTTCCTTCTGAGGGAAAAATAATTTGTTCCATACCCCATATTGACTTATTTTTATCATAAGACTACTTAACTATGTGTAAATATAAATTTCTTAAATTTATAGTTCTTAAATAATTTTTTAAAAACTAAAAACATTTCTGTAAAAAAAAAAGAAAGAAAAAGAAAAAACTAAAAACATTAGAGTAAAAAAAGCAAAACTTAAAAAAATCAATAAAATTAAAATTAATGACATTAATATTAAAGTTGGAGTGTGTTTTGGCTGAAAGGAAAATACTGATTGCAAGATGAATTTGAACTTAACTCTTATAGCACACATTTTTTGTTTGGCAAGCTTGTACTGCAGTGCGCTTTGTGCTAACTTGGTTCCCCTGCTACTTGTCTTTGTTTTGACTTCAAAATGTCCCTTCAGGGGCGCCTGGGTGGCTCAGTGGGTTAAAGCCTCTGCCTTCGGCTCGGGTCATGATCTCAGGGTCCTGGGATCGAGCCCCGCATCGGGCTCTCTGCTCAGCCTGCTTGTGATCTCTGTCTGTCAAATAAATAAATAAAATCTTAAAAAAAAAGTCCCTTCAGCAATACTTTGTGGTATCTTATGATCTTCATTTGATATAGTCCATTATTTATTGTTGATACTACCTATTTTTTCATAAGTTGTGATGAACTACTGTCACTTGGTGCCAATTTGATGGTTTGGAGCTCTGAAATGTCATGTCAATGTATATTTATTTAGAAGATGATGGTCATCCAGGTCATGTAGAATATGTTTATGTTAATTATTTTTCAGGTTATCATCTAGAAGAACCCACAAAATTTAAGAAATCACAAACTGCAAATCATAACCAGCCCTCTGGTGTTTCTACTTAAAAGTTTACACAGCACTTTCTAAACACTGTGGTAGAACCATCTGGTTTCTGCAGGGTTTCTACTAGGTTTCTAGGTTTCTACTAAACCTAGGAAAGCCTTGATCTCCACCTACTTTTGGTACTGCTTTCATCAAGGCCACCTCTGTTTTGCATCTCAGTTTCTACCACAACTTCTAGTTTTACCCACCAAACTATTCTCTATAGGGCCTTCTACACTAGTGAGTTTCTTTAATACAAACTTTCTGGACTCAGCTCAGGAATCACCTCTCTCTGAAACCTTTCTCTCTCTTTTTTCATCCCATGCATTATCATCTTTGCCTTTCTGACCCGTAGAATGAATTACTTCTCTTTTCCTTTATTTCTCCTTTTTAACTCCATAGTATCGAAGAGGCATACTTATACTTCTGTTACATTGCTTAGCACATTGTGTTGTGATCCTTAATTTTTGGATTTTCCAAGTAGATTATTAGCTTCTTGAAAGTAGTGCCTGTCTTGTGCATCTTCTAACTAGCACATTGTCTGGGAAGAAAGTTCTGATGATAAATCTGTGATCTTGAATCATTGGTCAGTCAGTTGTTATTTTAGAAGTGAGGAGCCAAAAATAGGCAAGAGCAAGGTAGACATTTCCTCATCTTTCCCATTCATGTGTCTAAAGTGTATACAAATTACCTAGTTAATATAGTACTCTATTAGCATGTAAGCAATATAATTATGGAAGTAATCTTTCCATAAAGAATTAAATGATGGCATCATTTTACTTTCTTTTTGTTTTGTTTTCTCTTGGTTAGGTGCTGTGATTGTCTCTACACCCCAGGACATTGCACTGATGGATGCACGCAAGGGTGCTGAGATGTTTCGAAAAGTCCATGTGCCTGTAAGCATTTACAGCTTCATTATTATAATACGAAACACTCTAACTGAAGAAGCAAGTCATTGAGAAATACAGTCCAAATTTTAATTTAGTTCTGTGCAGAAATCTGTAGAAAACCCTACTTCATCTTTATGGTTACTTTAACAACATGCATATAGGTGCAAACATGTATATATATTAATCAAGAAAAATTCTAATTCTAAAATTAAAATATTTTTAGAAGAATTCTGAAACATCTTTCAGGTATGAGTTTTGTGACCAAGTACTACCTCTCCAGATACTTGCAGATATTATTGACAAAAAAAACCCCACATCAGTGTTTAGAAGGAGATACTTGAATAAGGCACTGATAGGAGGACAGGTGAAAACGGTGACTTTTTTCCGTCTTTCTCATTCATAACTCATTCATAGCTCACCACCTTCTAAAAAATATCTAAGGATTTTATATACAATATGACAAAATAAAAATATAATAGTATTAAGACAAAACACAATTAAAATCAGAATTAGAAGTGAATCTGTAAACAAACTGCAGGCCATTAAGGGACTTCAATACATGCCGGAAGTAATCCATGAATTTTCTAGCAACCATGTAGGGCCTTTATAAAACTGCCCATTTCCATAAGGTTAGACAGAGCACAGCATTTAAGAGGAGAACTGAGACCAGAGACGCACAAATCTCTCCTAGGTTCTCTGAATAAACTAACCCTTTATATGATGAACACACTCTCATTACCTTTTTTTTAACCATAAATAGAGGTTTCTTCCTCCTAGCGTGCATCAGCAAAAGCAAGTGGACTTACGTCAGAGTATGGTTTAGCACAAGCATTTTTGTACAAAGCCAATGTGATGCCTCCATCTAGATGACTATCTAGTGGCCTAGTTTAATTCAGGAATAGATTTTAGAGCTTATAGAGCAGAGTTTTTTAGATTTCAGCAATGAATTAGCTTCAGGGAGTCTCATGATTCTTTCTCCTTCCTCCTTTTCTCCGTCCCCAATGATATGTTCACTTTGAGTTTGTTTTGGTATGGAGAGAATTCATAACTTTCATTGAATTCTTCAATGAAACTGACATGGTATGAGATCTAGTGATGCACTAGCATGAATGGACTCTCATAAATGTTTTTCTCTCGGGGGAGCATCTGAGAAGTGTAAAACAGTAGAGTAGTGGAGTTGAGATGATCCTCTTTGACAGATACCTCTTCTCCCTTGTGGGTTAGTGCAGAGCTGTAGGCATTAACACGCCATGGAGCTCTGCACTGGGTCCACATTGTCTTAGGAAAATTGAAGAGCCTGATAAGGATGATCTGAGAGTATTTCCATGATCAGAAAGTGTTTAAGTCCAGTCTTTATATTTGGATAAATGAGTGATAAAACCCCCATTGTATTCTCTGTTGTGAATTTTAGCTTGGAAAATTTTTTAAAGCAATGGTAACCAAATGCGCACCATAGAAAAATGACTCAAACACATAGTTTGAGCAATGTGACTTCCTATTATGCCCTCCAAGATAAACCAGGTACAAGTATTACCTACCCAAGTAACTAAATAAGAATATTTATATTGGATTTTAAAATATAAATCAGCAAAAAGTTAGAGAGCTATCTACCAAAAATTATGAGAGCAAGTGATACATAATCCTTTCTAGCAAAAATTATGTAACAGGGCCAGTGGTCTGTTATTGCCACTCCAAGGGTAATAGTAATCCTATCAGCATATCAGTGAATGCTTAATTTCTCATTCTGTAAGATGAGGATAGAGGCATATGTCGTTTACTTAAAAGCATTATGAAATTCTTGGGGGAAAAGTTTTTTAAAAAGCAGAAACCAGGGTCGCCTGGGAGGCTCAGTGGGTTGGGGCTTCTGCCTTCGGCTCAGGTCATGGTCTTAGGGTCTTGGGATCGAGCCCTGCATCAGGCTCTCTGTGCAGTGGGGAGACTGCTTCCTCCTCTCTCTCTGCCTCTCTGCCTACTTGTGATCTCTGTCTGCCAAATAAATAAATAAAATATTTAAAAAAAAAAAGGCAGGAACCAGCACTTTTTATTCTCCACTCTGTAAATTATCATTTTGTACACCAAGAGACTATTTCAACCAGTGTTGTCACTTGATGTGACTATGACTATGGGGCAGGTTTTACATGCACTTTACTAGTTGGGGGTCTAATGACCAGAGTTGGCAAATTCAGCATATGTACCTTTAAGTCTTTAGGTTATTTTCACTTATCCACAGCACCTGATACTTATGGCCCTATAAGTAAAGAGGCAAACAATCTCATAATTGTTCTAACAGATTTTTCTCTACACTCAAGGATAAAGGGACAAAGGGTGAGACAGAGACTCCTATGGAACATAACAATGGGGAAGGGGGATGGTCACTATATTCAGATTAGGCTATTGCTAGGTGGGTGTCACTGAAAATAAAAGTTAAAGATATCAGCGAGGAAACATTTCACGTGAAGGATCTTGGGCTGCATAAAGCTCATAGACTAGTGCAGTATTAGGGAATGAAAGAGCTGTTTGTAAACAGAAAGTTAATATTGGGGTTTAAGTTTGCAGAATTGGAATGCTTCTGGGTCATGACAAAGCCCAGGGTGTGGTTGGTTATGGGTACGTGGGGCTGAAATGGAATACAAGTGAAAGTCATCAGAAATGCATGATCCTTCCAAGTTGGCTCTTTAACATTGTCCTGTATCTTTATTATAACCCTCTTTTTTTTCACCTCTATGTTTCAATTATTTCTAAATAGCAAAAATTTTAAAAGGAGGTAGAATATCTTAATCATCTCTTAAACTGCAGAGCAAGATAGGTGCTCAGTAATCTTTGCAAGTGAATGAGAGAACTTTCCAGCAATGAGCTCTGTAAACAATTGGACAACCATAGTGCATTGTAAAGGGAATCCTGGCTGTGAGTGCGATGTGGATTTGATTATTTCTGAGATCTTTCTGGCATTTAAGAGCCTTGGGGTCTAAGTAATGGCAAAGCATTTGAAGTTAGAAAGTGTGCCATAAATGCAAAGGAGTAATATTATGCTTTGTTTATACCACTTCATTTTTTTCCTGGTTTTTAGTCTTGCTTTCTGTTTTTTCCCCTTTTGAAGTGCATTAGTTACCATGGAAACAGTGATGTCATTGAAATTCATTGGTATGGACAGTTTAGTAATGTCTACAAGAACATTTTAAAGGTAATTTAAATGGTTTCTTAAAATTCAAGGCTTGGGTGCCTATGTGGCTCAGTTGGTTAAGAATCTGTCTTTAGCACAGGTCATGATCGCAGGGTCCTGGGATCCAGCCCCACAAAGGGCTCCCTTCTCAGCAGGAGTCTGCTTCTCCCTCTGCCCCTGCCCCCACTCGTGTGCTCTCTCTTTCACTCACTCTCTCTCGCAAATAAATACATAAAATCTTGAAAAAAAAAACCCCTCAAGGCTTGGATAGGTGAAGGAGAAGAAGAGATAACTGAAATTCTTTGTTCTGTGCCTGAAATCGTATCAGCTCTGCCAAATCCTGGATTATCTCAGTTTTTGTAGATAGACTGTTTTTTTTTAAATAATAAATTTTTTCAATCTTACACATTTTGAACGGTGAGTACTTCTTGCCTTATGTCATTTTTACCCATTTTTATTGCTTCTTCTACAATGGAGGCCCAGGTACCTCAATTTGGAGCTCTTCTACCATTTGAACTTTTAGAGTTACAGGGATTTCACTATCCACCCTGACTCCTTGGGCAGTCTCCTTCCCAACTCCTGAAAAATATATTAAAGTATATTTCCTCTCTTATTCCTTCTGTACATAAGGATCCCTTAGTTAATTTTAATTCAGTAAATAGTTATTTTACAAATATATATATTTAATCCTTCTATAAGAAAAATATTGTGATAAGGTCCCTTATTGATTAGAAAAAAAAGAAGATGAATGAAGTCTTTTTTGCCAAGTACCTTATCATCCTGTAGACTAGCTCTATTATGGTGAAGGGGTGCTGAATTCTGAAGAACACAAGACACTTTCTTCTTTGGGCTATTAAAGTAGGGCTTTCATGGAAAAGTCGTGATTTTTTTCATGTCCACGTTATTTTGCATATCCTGGTCCCTTTCCTGATAGGCCATTGTTAGCTTGGGAACTCAGATTCACGTTTCAAATCCCTGCTCAGGCATTACTTTCTCTAGGAAGCTTTTATCAAACTCCCAGAAAAGGTTAATCTTTTCTCTGAACTACTTGAACATGTATCTGGTTTGGCTCTTATCCCACTATGGTTCACCTGTCAGTCTCCACAGAAGAAGTGAGTTCTTGGAGGGCAAGAAAATATGCCTTAACTATTCTTAAATGCTCAGTTACTTGGCATATAGCAGGCATATGATAAGTACTTATCATATAGACATTTGACCCAGTATATAATGCCAGCCACAATCTGCTGTTGTCTTTATCCCCAACTCACAGGCCACCCTGCCTTGCATTCTCTCTGTCATTGAGACTGATCGTTTTCTTCTTGTAGATTCCCACAAAGTTTCTTTCTTCGTGGCCTCGAGCATGCTGTTTCTCCACATGAAAGCCCTTTACCCTCATTTTTCACTTGGTAGCTCCTTTTTATCCTTTGCTACTTAGATTAAATCATTCTTTTTCTGGGAGACTGCCCTGTCCCTGTTACCCAGATGAATTCGTTCTAGTGTGTGATCTAGTAACACTCTATTTTCCTTTTTGTAACTGTTTTCATATTTGTCAGTACTTTCACATTTGTAGTGCCATGCTGTAAGCTCTGAGTTAAGGGACCCCTTTCCTCCCTCTGTGCCAAGAACATATAGCTGCTCACTAAATATACACAGAACGAATGAATGGAGTTGGATTTTCATAGTCCTATCAGAGGACTAGAATAGGGACAGAATTTAGTCTGAAAAGAATCAGGAGATCACAAGTTGTGTTCAGGATTGTTCAGTTTGTCTATAGTTGAAGTTGCATGTTTCGGTGTGGCTCTGCTAGGCCCAGGTTTGGTAGAGCTTCAACCACTGAGCTGGGGATTTGAACTTGCTTCTTGAGAATTTTAGAGGAGTCCATAAATAATGTTGGTTGGGAAATGGACTTAATTAGAATAGAGCTTTTTTTTTAAGATTTTATTTATTTATTTGAGGGAGAATGAGTGAGAGAGAGCATGAGAGAGGAGAAGGTCAGAGGGAGAAGCAGACTCCCCAAGGAGCTGGGAGCCCGATGCGGGACTCGATCCTGGAAGTCCGGGATCATGACCTGAGCCGAATGCAGTTGCTCAACCAACTGAGCCACCCAGGCGCCCTAGAATAGAGCTTTAAAAATATTTAATTTGGTGGAAATGAATAGAAAGGACAGAAGCCAGGAGAGTGAAAGCATTAAGGAAGTATTTGCAATGGCCAGAGTTACACAGCAGGTTGTGACCTACCAATGAGCCATGAAACCAATACAGTGAGAGATGAAGCCAAAGGTTTGAGAATTCTTATTTTAAGATTATTTATTTGTTTGTTTGTTTGTTTATGACAGAGAGGGAAAGCACAACAGCAGAGGAAGAGGGAGAAGCAAACTCTCTTCTGAGTAGGGAGCCTGATGTGGGACTTGATCCCAGGACCCCTGGATCACAGCCTGAGTTGAAGGCAGATGTTTAACTGACTGAGCCACCCAGGCACCCCAAAACCAAAGGTTTTAAACAATATTTGGGTAGATTGCTCTTAGGAAGACAAAGTGTTATTTCATAAAGATTTGGTCTCAGTTGTACATATATATAAGTATGCATTTATATTGGATCAAGATTTAAAATACTTCTCTTATGGTAAGACAGATTTTTTTAAATTAAATTTTTATTTTTTACTATCATATAATGTATGATATCTCCAGGGGTACAGGTCTGTGGATCGCCAGGTTTACACACTTCACAGCACTCACCATAGCACATACCCTCCCCAATGTCCATAACCCAACCACCCTCTCCCTACCCACCTCCCCCCAGCAACCCTCAGTTTGTTCTGTAAGATTAAGAGTCTCTTATAATTTGTCTCCCTCCCAGTCCCATCTTGTTTCATGTTTTCCTTCCCTATCCCCCAAACCCCCCATGTTGCCTCTCAAATTCTTCATATCAGGGAGATCATATGATAATTTTCTTTCTCTGATTGACTTATTTTGCTCAGCATAATACCCTCTAGTTCCATCCACATCATTGCAAATGGCAAGATTTCATTTCTTTTGATGGCTGCATAGTATTCCCTTGTACATATATACCACATCTTCTTTATCCATTCATCTGTTGATGGACATCTAGGTCCTTTGCATAGGTTGGCTATTGTGAACATTGCTGCTATAAACATTCAGGTGCATGTGCCCCTTCAGATCACTGTGTTTGTATCTTTAGGGTAAATACCCAGTAGTGCAATTGCTGGGTCATAAGGTAGCTCTATTTTCAACTTTTTGAGGAACGTCCATGCTGTTTTCCAGAGTGGTTGTACCAGCTTGCATTCCCACCAACAGTGTAGGAGGGTTCCCCTTTCTCCGCATTCTTGCCAGCATCTGTCATTTCTTGACTTGTTAATTTTAGCCATTCTGACTGGTGTGAGGTGATATCTCGTTGTGGTTTTGATTTGTATTTCCCTGATGCCGAGTGATGTGGATCGCTTTTTCATGTGTCTGTTGGCCATCTGGATGTCTTCTTTGCAGAAATGTCTGTTCATGTCTTCTGCCCATTTCTTGATTGGATTATTTGTTCTTTGGGTGTTGAACTTGATAAGTTCTTGATAAATCTCGGTAGATTTTGGATACTGGTCCTTTATCTGATATGTCATTTTCAAGTATCTTTTCCCATTCTGTCAGTTGTCTTTTGGTTTTGTTGACTGTTTCCTTTGCTGTGCAAAAGCTTTTGATCTTGATGAAGTCCCAATAGTTCATTTTTGCCCTTGCTTCCCTTGCCTTTCTCAATGTTTCTAGGAAGAAGTTGCTGCGGCCGAGGTTGAAGAGGTTGCTGCCTGTGTTCTCCTCAAGGATTTTGATGGATTCCTTTCTCACATTGAGGTCCTTCATCCATTTTGAGTCTATTTTTGTGTGTGGTGTAAGGAAATGGTCCAGTTTCATTTTTCTGCATGTGGCTATCCAATTTTCCCAACACCATTTGTTGAAGAGACTGTCTTTTTTTCCACTGGACATTCTTTCCTGCTTTATCAAAGATTAATTAACCATAGAGTTGAGGGTCTATTTCTGGGCTCTCTATTCTGTTCCATTGATCTATGTGTCTGTTTTTGTGCCAGTACCGTACTGTCTTGATGATGACAGCTTTGTAATAAAGCTTGAGGTCTGGAATTGTGATGCCACCAATGTTGGCTTTCTTTTTCAACATTCCTCTGGCTATTCGAGGTCTTTTCTGGTTCTATATAAATTTTAGGATTATTTGTTCCATTTCTTTGAAAAAAATGGATTGATTTTGATAGGGATTGCATTAAATGTATAGATTGCTTTAGGTAGCATAGACATTTTCACAATATTTGTTCTTCCAATCCATGAGCATGAAACATTTTCCCATTTCTTTGTGTCTTCCTCAATTTCTTTATGAGTACTTTATAGTTTTCTGAGTATAGATTCTTTGCCTATTTGGTTAGGTTTATTCCTAGGTACTTTATGGTTTTGGGTGCAATTGTAAATGGGATTGACTCCTTAATTTCTCTTTCTTCTGTCTTGTTATTGGTGTATAGAAATGCAACTGATTTCTATGCATTGATTTTATATCTTGACACTCGACTGAATTCCTGTACAAGTTCTAGTAGATTTGGAGTGGAATCTTTTGGATTTTCCACATAAAGTATCATATCATCTGCGAAGAGTGATAGTTTGACTTCTTTTTTGCCAATTTGGATGCCTTTAATTTCTTTTTGTTGTCTGATTGCTGAGGCTAGGACTTCTAGTACTGTGTTGAATAGCAATGGTGATAATGGACATCCCTGCCGTGTTCCTGACCTTAGTGGAAAAGCTCTGTTTTTCTCCATTGAGAATGATATTTGCTGTGCGTTTTTCATAGATGGCTTTGATGATATTAAGGTATGTACCCTACACTTTGAAGAGTTTTGATCAAGAAAGGATACTGTACTTTGTCAAATGCTTTTTCAGCATTTATTGAGAGTATCATATGGTTCTTATTCTTTCTTTTATTAATGTATTGTATCACATTCATTGATTTGTGGATGTTTTGGGAGATTTTTGATAACTGCTTCAATCTCCTTGCTGGTTATGGGTCTGTTCAGATTTTCTATTTCTTCCTGGTTCAATTTTGGTAGTTTATGTGTCTCTAAGAAAGCATCCATTTCTTCCAGATAGTCAAATTTGCTGGCATATAGTTGCTTATAATATGTTCTTATAATTGTTTGTATTTCTTTGGTGTTGGTTGTGATCTCTCCTCTCTCATTCATGATTTTATTTATTTGGGTCCTTCCTATTTTCTTTTTGATCAGTCTGGCCAGTGGTTTATGAGTCTTATTAATTCTTTCAAAGAACCAGCTCCTAGTTTCGTTGATGTGTTCTATTGTTTTTTTTGGTCTATTTCATTTTTTTCTGCTCTGATCTTTATTATTTCTCTTCTCCTGCTGGGTTTAGGTTTTCTTTGCTGTTCTTTCTCCAGCTCCTTTAGGTGTAGGGTTAGGTTGTGTCCTTGAGACCTTTCTTGTTTCTTGAGAAAGGCTTGTATCGCTGTATACTTTCCTCTCAGGACTGCCTTTGCTGTGTCCCACAGATTTGGAACAGTTGTGCTTTCATCATCATTTGTTTCCATGAATTTTTTCAATTCTTCTTTAATTTCCTGGTTGACCCATTCATTCTTTAATAGGATGCTCTTTATCCTCCATGTATTTGTGGTCTTCCCAAATTTCCTTTTGTGATTGAGTTCTAGCTTCAGAGCATTGTGGTCTGAAAGTATGCAGGGTATGATCCTAATCTTTTGGTATCATTTGAGACCTGATTTGTGATGCAGGATGTGATCTATTCTGGAGAATGTTCCATGTGCACTAGAGAAGAATGTGTATTCTGTTGCTTTGGGATGGAATGTTCTGAATATATCTGTGATGTCCATCTGGTCCAGTGTGTCATTTAAGGCCTTTATTTCCTTGTTGATCTTTTGCTTGAATGATCTGTCCATTTCAGTGAGAGGGATGTTGAAGTTCCCTATTATTGTATTATTGTCGATGTGTTTCTTTAATTTTGTTATTAATTGATTTATATAGTTGGCTGCTTCCATGTTAGGGGCATAGATATTTAAAATCGTTAGATCTTCTTGTTGGAGAGGCCATTTGTGTGATATATAGTGTCCTATCTCATCTCTTATTATCGTCTTTGGCTTAAAATCTAATTGATCTGATATGAGAATTGCCACCCCAGCTTTCTTTTAATGTCCATTAGCATAGTAAATTGTTTTCCACCTCCTCACTTTAAATCTGGAGGTGTCTTTGGGTCTAAAATGAGTTTCTTGTAGATAGCATATTGATTGGTTTTGGTTTTTTATCCATTCTGATACCCTGTGTCTTTCGATTGGGGCATTTAGTCCATTTATATTCAGGGTACTATTGAGAGATATGAATTTAGTGCCATTGTATTGCCTGTAAGGTGACTGTTACTGTATATTGTCTCTGTTCCTTTCTGGTCTACTACTTTTAGGCTCTCTCTTTGCTTAGAGGACCCCTTTCAATATTTCCTGTAGAGTTGGTTTGGTGTTTGCAACTTCTTTTAGTTTTTGTTTGTCCTGGAAGCTTTTTGTGTCTCCTTCTATTTTCAGTGATAGCCTAGCTGGATATAGTATTCTTGGCTGCATATTTTTCTCATTTAGTGCTCTGAATATATCATGCCAGTTCTTTCTGGCCTGCCAGGTCTCTGTGGATAAGTCTGCTGTCAATCTAATATTTTTACCATTGTATGTTACAGACTTTTTGTCCCAAGCTGCTTTCAGGATTTTCTCTTTGTCACTGAGACTTGTAAGTTTTACTATTAGGTGATGGGACCTATTCTTACTGATTTTGAGGGGGTTCTCTGAGCCTCCTGGATTTTGATGCTTGTTCCCTTTGCCATATTAGGGAAATTCTCTCCAATAATTCACTCCAATATACCTTCTGCCCCCCTCTCTCCTTCTTCTTCTTCTGGAATCCCAATTATTCTAATACTGTTTCATCTTATGATATCACTTATCTCTCGAATTCTCCCCTCATGGTCCAGTAGTTGTTTGTCTCTCTTTTGCTCAGCTTCTTTATTCTCCATAATTTTGTCTTCTATATCACTAATTCTCTCTTCTGCCTCATTTATCCTAGCAGTAAGAGCCTCCATTTTTGTTACACCTCATTAATAGCTTTTTTGATTTCAGCTTGGTTAGATTTTAGTATTTTATTTCTTCAGAAAGGGCTTTTATTTCTCCAGACAGAGTTTCTCTAACATCTTCCATGCCTTTTTCGAGCCCAGCTAGCACCTTGAGAAATGTCATTCTGAACTCTCAATCTGACATATTACCAATGTCCTTATTGATTAGGTCCCTAGCCTTCAGTACTGCCTCTTACTCTCCTTTTTTGTGGTGAGTTTTTCCACCTTGTCATTTTATCTAGATAAGAATATATGAACAAGAGAATAAAATACTAAAAGAGTGGCAAAGTCCCCAGAAAAATGTTTGTTAACCAAATCAGAAGCGACCCCAGATGCTGGGGAGAAGAAAGCGGGTAAAAAGTTCAAAAAAAAGGGACGCCTGGGTGGCTCGGTGGATTAAGCCTCTGCCTTCAGCTCGGGTCATGATCTCAGGGTCCTGGGATCGAGTCCCGCATCGGGCTCTCTGCTTGGCAGGGAGCCTACTTCCTCCTCTTTGTCTCTCTGCCTGCCTCTCTGCCCACTTATGATCTCTGTCTGTCAAAGAAATAAATAAAATAAAATCTTTTAAAAAAAAAGTTAAAAAAAATAAATAAAATAAAATAAAAATTTAAAAAATATATATATATTAGACTGGTGAATAGAACAGAGCCACCCACTTGATTTAGGGTGTATTTTGGTCTCTTAGAAGAAACTACCTCCCAAAATTTTAAAGGAAGAAAAACATATATATACAAAAATAAGGGTAAACACGATGAAGGATGGGATATGACTGTAAAGATGAAAATTTTTATTTTTTTAAAGAATAAATATAAATTTTTTAATAAATAAAAATAAATTTTTTTAAGATTTTTTTATTAATTTACATGACAGAGGGAGATCACAAGCAGGCAGAGAGGCAGGCAGAGAGAGAGGAAGGGAAGCAGGCTCCCTGCTGAGCAGAGAGCCCATTGTGGGGCTCGATCCCAGGACCTGAGATCACAACCTGAGCCGAAGGCAGAGGATTTAACCCACTGAGCCACCCAGGCCCCCCTGTAAAGATGAAAATTTTTTTAAAAATTCTAAAAAAGGAGTTGATAAGATAAGTTGGTTGGGAAAATAAAGACAAAGAAAGTGGAGAGAATTTCCTCAAGCTGGAGACTAGAACAAAGCCCTGTGCTAGATTTAGGGTATATTTTGATCTATTAGAAGAAGTTATATTCCAAAATTTTTCAGAAGAAAACACCCTATATATGTATATAAAAAATAAAGTTAGATACAATGAAGAATAAAATATGACTATAATAATGAAGGTTCAAAAAGATTTTTTTAAGAAGGGTATTGTTAAGCTAGTTAAAAAACATTAAAATAGGAAAGAGTAAAAGTTTAAAAAAATTAGAATATGAAAAAAATTTTTTTAATTTAATTAACTTTGCCAGACTAAAGAATCATGGGGAGAAAGCCATGAATTCCATGCTTTGCTTTCCCCTCCTCTGGAATTCTGCTATTCTCCTTGATCGGTGAGCCTGGTCTTGGCTGGATGTTCTTGCTGATCTTTTGGGTGAGGGGCCTGTTGCAGTGATCCTCAAATGCCTTTGCCTGAGGCAGAATTGCACCGTCCTTGCCAGGGGCCAGTCTAAGTAATCTGCTGGCCAGATCCTTTGTTCCCTGAACGCTTTTCGTAGAGCTCTTTCAGAAAGTGGTCAATTTTCTGTTTCTAGAATTGCTGCTCTTCTTGTCTTCGATCTCCTATGGCTCCAAGAGGCCCTGCCAGATACACACTCCCGCACGCATGCTACGGTGTTACCTGGACTCTGCTATGGATATGGCCTCTTTAAAGCTTAGAGAAGGATGATTTATATGCTTTCAAACAGATCGATGGCCTTTTCACCTCAGTCTCATATTTGATCAATACAGGGATGCCTGCCCACTCTTGGTATCTGCTCAGGTTCTGATCTCAAAGGTCCTGAGACTGAGCTCCCTCTGCACTTAGCAGGGAGGCTGCTTGGGCTCCTCTCCCTCTGCCTACAGTTTTAATAATTTGGAAAGACACTGATGTAGGTGATAGGGAGGAAGAGTCTGATCTAGAATAACAGCATTGAAGATGGAAAGGGGAATAAATGTAGTTGGCATTTTGAAGGAAGAATTGACAGCTTGGCAATTGATTACATAGGGTGGGGTGGTTAGAAAAAGAAATGGCAGAAATCTAAGAGATTTTCAGAGTTAGGCTGCCATTAATAAATCTACCAGGAGCTAGTTTTTTGCTCAGGATGACGGTGAGGTAGAAATAAGAGGCTAGATTCTCAGTTACAAATCCCTGCCCTTATTCTCTATGAGGGTTGTGATTTAAAACTGTTTGGCAAGGAAGAGACTAGTAGAGAAAATGATTTGGTGTTGGCCTTTTTAGTACTATTCAGATCACATGATGTATGTGACCATCCTTTCTCTTCACAAAAACAGATTTATTAATCTGTATATTTGTAGCCTCTTTTACACAGATTGATTTTTTTCTTAGCACTGAGAGAGCTATATTCTTTAATATATGTATAACCTCTTTTATGGTTGCAAATTAAATTGCTTTAGAAATTATTTTTTAAGCAATAGGGTGCTACTTACAGAGACATTTTTACATAGTGGTAAAGAGAATGAGCTCAGGAGTCTGAATGCTATAGTTTGAATCCTAGCTCTCTCACTTTGTAGCTGTAGGACCTACTCAAGTTATTTAATTCATAATGCGGGAATTATAGTACTGTACCCATAGAAGTTTGAGGGGAGAAATAAATGAGATAATGCCCACAAAGGGCTTAGCACAGTGTTTGGCACAGGCTGACCAACCAACATCAATGTAACTAATGTTGTTTATTATAATTACTTTTAGAATGTTATCATGAAACAGATAAATTTGTAATTCATAGATATTTATGCATTTGGCCTACATATTTTGACTAGTCCCTTTTTGCTAATAAGAATTTTAATAAGAAATTGTTAAAAATTTAGATGAATAGTGTCTTTGAGATTTCCTTATTCCTTGAGTACTTCACTTGAGCCTAAACCATTCTCTTCATACAGATTAAATTGCTAAAGTTATATAGAGTCTAAAATTATTTAACATTTGCATTATTTAAAAATTTTTAAAATAAAATTTACATTATTTAATACAGTTCATTACTGTCACAAATAAACCTCAAAATATATAATGATGCAAATACAATAGCAGTTTATTTCTTGTTCATGGAACAGTACTCAGAGATGAACAGGTGATCAGAGTGGTCTTCTTCCAGGAAGTTATTTAGGCCGCTGTAGCCTCTGCCATGTTCAAATGTGAGTTCTAAGCCCACCTTTGGGGCTATTTTCATTTGAGCCAGCCCGAAGGGAAAGATAGCACAGAGGCATGCTTATGGAAATTTTTATGGACCAGACATACATATGTGTGTGTACACGTTTCACTAAAACTCAGTCATGTGGTCACTTGTCACAGTTCTCAGGGAGCCCAAGAAATGTAGGTTAGATCTGTGCCAAGGAAGATGAGACCATGGACTTAGGTCAACAGCTACCTGTCTGCTACAGGTGACCTGGAAACAAAGTATTGATTTTAATAGATAGATGGATAGATTTTAGTATAAATTTGCTTACCATTGGGTTCTGATTGTCTAGATGGGCAAGTGAGACAGGAAATGGGTGGATTGAAAAATGGGGAGGAGTTAAGGGGCCATAGGTTTAGGTGATAGTCAAGAGAGGTATAATGAATGTGTTTTAGGCAAGGGGAGTTCCATGGCCAGAAGAAAGTGAAGTTTAAAGCTGCCTAGATTGCACAGTTAGTATGAAGAGGGTTCAAATCAGTCCTTCCTTTATAACTGTGCTCTTAATTACTGTGCTAAATTGCCCTACTAAACTGTATTGACTCATCATTGTTTCAGGCCACCTATTTCTAAGGACAAAATCCTGGAGTCCATTTACTTGTCTTTCTTGGTGACTTCCACATACAAACCAATGACCCAGCTGGTTTGAATTTTGGCTATGTTATTTATTAACTGTGTGATCTAGAGCAAATAATATACATTCAATGTTTTGTGATCCATTTCATTGGTCCTTTTGGCAACTCAATGAGATTATACATATGTATATCAAATTATATCAAAATATATCAAAATAATACCATATGTATATATGGTATTATAAAGGTGGCTCTGAATGTTATTGTTCTAGTGTTAGATTTTAGGGGTCATTATTATAGAGATCATCATTTGTTGTAAACCCTCATTTTGGGATTCAGGACATAAAGAAGTTGAATTGTACCTCAAGGACCCACAACTATTTAATTGGTTCCTGAAAGGAACATGAATGCAGGTTTCCCCATTCATTGTTCTTTCCATGCCAGACTACTTCTTCTGAAAGAGAAAACAAGCCACCCATCTCATTTTTAAAAATTATAATATTTGGGAGCACCTGGGTGACCAAGTCAGTTAAGCATCCAACCTTGATTTCGGCTTAGGTGGTGATCTCAGGGTCACGGAATGGAGCCCCGCTGCAGACTCCTGCAGAGGCTGCTTGGAACTTCTTTCTCCCTCTCTCTCTGCCCCTCTCTGCTATGCTCACTCAAACTATCTTTCTCTAAAGTAAATGAAAATAAGTCTTTAAAAAAATTATATTTGTACACTTGTTTCAGGAAATATACTTTAGTATATATAGTTTTTAAATTGGTTCAATGCTAATGGGAAACTGAATAGCACTTAAGAATCTAATCTATTTCAGTTATTATTATTCATTCTCTATTTAACAGTCAATTTCTCCTCATTTTTTCTTAAATCATAGTTTTTAATCCTTGTGACAATTTCCAACCAGCAAGAATTTAACCTGATTGTAACCTTGAGAAATTGGATTAAATAATAGCCTGAAAATCTTACTTGTTACTTACCTGAATCTGAATTTAAAATACCAAGAAGAAATTAAAATTGGGGCCTTTTGAGCTTGCTTAATTCAGTTGGACACAAAAATCCAATATTTCAGAGCAACATTGATATTTCAAGAGAGTCAATTTTTTAAAAGTTAATAAAAGAAGTACTTCTGAGGCAATCATGGATTGGAATAACATAAAAATAACACATAAAAGGTTTGTGGTGGCTGATGTTAAGCAGGCATATAGCATTTGCTTTCAGTATACAACTAGCAGAAGAAAAAGAGATAAGGATCTTACACATTTTTTTCCTCTGAAATTTTTTTCTATTTGAGTCTAGTTGACACAAAAAAAGGATCTTATATTTTGATGAGACATTAAAAAAAAGATTGAGCATGCTTACAGCTGCATCTCAATGGTATTATGTAAATTAAGCTTTGGCAAAGCATCTGCTTTCTAATGTTTCTACTATGAAAGATATACGTAGTAGCTGTATAATAAACAGCTTAAGAACACATAAAGTATTCACACAGTATAAGGCTTGTGGCCGGAAGGACAGTAGAGGATGGTATGGACATGAACACTTTCCTGTTTAAAAGAATTTTTTTGAATAAAATTGTCATATGGATATTCTAATGTTCTTTCTTATTTTATTAACTGCTCCTGTTCAAAACTCATTGATTATAGAACTCTACTCTTAAAAACTAGCATAGTGTTTTCTAAGCTTTTTAATATTCGAGGTTCTTTTCTGAATTTTCTTCCAGCTAACACTGTGGTTTCAAAAAGTTGTCTGCCACATACTCTGCATATTTTAATAAGTAATTTGTTCTCTTTTTCTAATTAATCAGATAAATATGTGTGTGTTATCACACTCAGTTGATGTAATTTCAACTAAAAGCAAAGAAACTTGACAGTTTATCTTTCCTATATAGTCTTGAAGGTAAATGTTTCATGTTTCTTCAATTTTCAATTACTCATAAATCACTGATCCTCATAAATGTTTTTGTTCATCTTTAGGACCTTGAAACAACATAAAATTAAGGTGAACTACCAAAATCAGTTCTATGGTCACTCTTTAGTTGTCTGCAACAGTGCTCTCCAATAGAAATGTAATGCAAGTCACAAATGTGATGTAAAATTTTTAGTACCCATGTTTTAAAATGTAGGGGAAAACCCAGATGATCTTAATTTTAATAATATACTTAACTCAGTATAATCAATATCAAAGTTGAGAACGTATCAACAAAGGAATTCTATTGAAAAACTAGGAATTCTTATAATTCAGTAAGAAGACCTATATAATCAATGGAAAAAATAGACAAGAGAACTGAACACTTTACAGAGGAGAATATACAAATAATCAATAAACATGTAAAAATATGCTCAACTTCTTTAATAATTATGGCAATGCAAATTAAAACCTCAGGGCAGAGGATGGGCGCAATGTCAGGAAGAAAGAGGACCAACTGGAATACACCTGCAGTCCTGCAAATTTCTTTCCCCACCTCTAACCAAAGGAAACTATAGAGTGTAATGCCTATGGCTTCACTTCCACTTCCTAAAACTTGTGTCATTTTACTTTTAGGGAACTTTAACAAGGAGCTATAAAGGAAGAAAGATTCTAGGAAATATAGTTCCCAGTATAAACGGATTAATGTTTTGAACAGTCCAGCACAATGAGATACCACTACATGCTCACCATACTTGAGAAAATAAAATCGATGTGATTTGCAACAATGTGGATGGAACTAGAGGGTATTATGCTAAACAAAATAAGTCAGTCAGAGAAAGACAGTTATCATATGATCTCATTCATGTGGAATTTAAGAAACAAAACAGGATCATAGGGGAAGAGAGTTAAAAATAAAACGACAAAATCAGGGGGAGACAAACCGTAAGAGACTCTTAACTGTAGGAAAGAAGTTAAGATTTGCTGGAGGGGAGAAGGGAGGGGGTTGGGGTAGCTGGGTGATACTAAGGAGGGCACTTGAAGTAATGAGCACTGAGTGTTACAACTGATGAATCACTAAATTCTGCCTCTGAAACTAATAATACAGTATATGTTAATTAAATTGAATTTAAATAAATTTTCCAGTTTTCCAAAATGGTTATACCAGTTTAAAATCATTGTACCAGTTTGCATTCAGCTGAAACTATGAATTTTACTTGCTCTGTGTCCTCACCATGATATGGTATTTGATGTTGTTGCTGTCTTATAGACATTCCACTGTTCTAATCAGGTCTTAAGAATGAATGTATGGTATCTCATTGTGGTTTTAATTTGCATTTCTCTGATGATTAGTGAAGTTGAAAACTTTTTTTCAAGTTTATTGGTCTTTAAGGAGTGCCTGTTAAGTCTTGCCCATTTTTTAAAAATTTCTGATGTTCTCTTGGCTTGTAGAGTTCTTTTATATATTCCAGATAAAAGCCCTTTGTCATGGATGTGTATTATAAATCCCATCTCCTGCTTTATAGCTTGTCTTTTCACTGTCTAAATTGTGTCTTCCAATTAAAGTTACTAATTTTAATATAGTCAGTTTGACAAAATAATTTTTTTATTTATGTTTAGTGCTTTCTGTCCTGCTAGAAAAATTTCACACTGCTCACACCATAACTCAGCCATGCTGGTCTTTCAGTTCCTTGAAGGAGACTTGTCCCCCTACTTCTTCCTTGAGAGTTTTCCCTCCTTTTCTCCTAATTTTTACCTGCTTTTTCTTTAACTTTTAGGTTACATATTTCCTCAAGGAACTCCTCTGTGACTCTTAGGATAGATACGGTTCTCTCTCTTCTATGCTCTCATAATCCTCTGTGCTTTGCTTCCAGAGAAGCTCTTCCATCGTCAAAGTAGATTTTTGAACTATTAATTGTTCAGTCTGCTTCTCTAATTAGCGTGCAAGCTCCAGAAGGGCAAGAATCAAGTCTGTTTTGCTTACCTCTGTATGCTACTCCTTTTGTTTAGCTCAGTTACTGGCATGTAATAGGAGCTTATTAAATATTGAGTTTGCTTACGGTTTTATGTTTGTGACATTATGTAGTCTATATAGAGAACATGACTGAGACATTTATATAGGCCATGGAAAACAATAATAAGATATTGATAATAAGTTAATCATGTAAGTTGAAAATACACTCTTGCCCCATACCCTCCTATGTCTTGGGGAGTCCAAGAGATTCTGGAGTAGAGATGTTTTTCCTATTCTCTCTGGATTAGAATATACCCTCACCTACATTTTCACAATATTTAAGTGTTTTCCCTTTTTCCATTTCTTGAGTGATATTTTTAGGTTTAAGTTGAAAGCTCTACAGTGAGGGGAATATATCACGTTTAACATAAATGGCAGTAAAACTGCCCAGGCAATGGGTGTATGATATAGACATACTGAATAAACAAATAAGGTGTGTGATCTTTAGCTATGTTTTCTGCTGGCTTTTTGGAGATGGTATTGAATTACCAAAGTACAATATGATTTATTTTTTATAATACTTTGCATCAGCAAAAGATATATTAGATGCTTGGAAAATGCTTAGCTACAAATTTATGTCCCTTACAATTTGTCTTCATTTGCATATGTTCTGGGAAACTTTAGTCTGTTCAGTCTCCCTTTTCAGAAAGAATAAGAAATTTTCTTGTCTGTATGGTTCATTGTGGATTGTCAGTGCTATTTTTCATTTAAAATGCAAGTGTTCTAGTAGAGAAATCTCCTGTAATGATGATGTTTTTGGTGGAGTTGATAGCATGATAGAGACATGTTATCTCTAAGCCTTTGATAATTGTGTTCCTTATTTTTATTCTAGAAGAGACTCACTGCTTTTCATTAATAAGAAAATGGGATTAAAAGAAACATGAATAAGGATTATATTTGCAGAGCCTATTTATTCAGCACATGTTTATAAAGTATCTATTTTGTTCCAGAAGCTAGTGAAACTCAGAGATGGACACTTTCTATAAGACTTTAAATTTTTGTTTCAAATGATAACATTCTGATAAGAGTTGAGTTTTAGTGTTTTGCTAGCTTTGTTCTTTTTCTCAGCAATGGAATGAGGATGACAAAATACCCATCTCATAAAGTTTTTGATAGGAGTAAATAAGATAGTTCATCTAAAACACTTACCCCGGTGCCTGGTATATAATAAGCAATCAGTATTTGTTAGCTGTCATTTATCATGAGACTTCATTCACAATAGCCTCTTTTCCATTCTTTTTTCCACTGCATCTTCCTGCTTATTCTTTCTGTATTGCTATCAGAGCTAAATTTCTAAAATACAGATCTGATTGTGTAATATTACCTCTTAGGACCATCTTTTCAACTTGAAAAACCTTTTGTGGGACCATCTTTTCAACTTTAAAAATCTTTTGTAGTTTTCTGTTGTCACAAGAAGAAAATCATGAGTCGCATTTAGCACCTTGCCATTGGACTCTGACTTCCCTTATCAAGCCAGCTTCTGCCTTTGCCCCCCAAGAGTGTGCAGCCCAAATAAGCCATGTGCAATTATATTTCACTGTCTTGACTTGTGTTCCACTTTCTGCCTAGAATTCCTGCCTCAACCCTTCTCACCCTCAACCCAATGAAACAATTCTGGGTAATATGGGCAGCTCAGAGATATCTTTTATTCTTCCCAGACAGAATTTTTCTTATCCCTGTCATTTCATTATCTTTAGCATTTATCACATTACTAAAGTTAATTACATGTGTCTTGCTCTCCCACTAGTTTGTGAGTTCCCTTTAAAGCAGAGACCGTAACTTATTTATGACTGTATCACTAGAACCCAGTGGGTACTCAGTAAAAACTTGCTGAAATAATGGATTAAAGGAGAAGTGAGATAGGGGAAATCGGAGGGGGAGACAAACCATGAGAGACTGTGGACTCTGAGAAACAAACTGAGGGTTTTGGAGACGAGGGGTGGGGAGTTGGGTGAGCCTATTATGGAGGGCACATATTGCATGGAGCACTGGGTATGGTGCATAAACAATGAATTTTGGAACACTGAAAAGAAATAAAGTAGAAAAAATTTTGGTTTAATTGTGTTTTAATTTCAGTGGTTTTGTTATTCTAGATCCTGGGCCTTGTCCAAAATATGAGTGTTTTCCAGTGTCCAAAATGTAAACATAGGACTCATATTTTTGGTGCTGATGGTGCAAGAAGACTAGCACGGACTCTTGATCTTGATGTTCTAGGTAAGACCACAGGATATTCTTTTGCAAAGGAAATGGCAGAAAGGAAGGTGGGGATAAAGCATGGTGATGAAGAATGTCTCAGAAAAATATGAATTGTCTTCAGTTTTGTACTTGAAATTAAGATAGTATTGGGAGTTGTATGTGTTAACCTTCCTTTGCTTTTTATAATAGTTCATTAGTAGAAGGCTTTTTGAAGAGGAGGTTTGTTCTGCCAATTATAACTTTTGCTGTAGGTAAAAACTGCCTGTATCTTGAATTTGAGAAGAGTTTCATGGTTTGAGTACTGTAATTTGAAGTCCTTATTTTAAATAATGGTCATCGGTTGTTTGCTAAGGGGAAACATCTTTCAGTATAAAGAGGTATATGAAAACACCTGGTTAATGTGTTGTAGCAACCTTTCTAAGTGTTAGTTCTTGGTGTATATGAAAAAATGCCTTTCTGATAAGTTCTGAACTTATCACTCTTTTTGTTCTAGAAAGATAATGTCTTCTGTTTTCTGTAATCTCTTTATATGTTTTTGGTCCAAGAGATATGGCACCTGAAATACACATTATATGTACTGTTCACGTTACTGAATTGAGGGATTAATTAGTGTTGTGAGAAGTAAAATCAGGTGTTAAATGAGCAAAACACAGATTTTAGGTAAAACATAATTCTTAAAAAATCCACAGGCAACTTAATGGACGTTTTAGGAAACGTGTTGATATTTTCCTTTTGAATGAGTTTCTGTTCTGGGCAAAGGCAGATGTTAGATGCTGAATAAGGGAGGAAGAGAGTGAATTATTAGTTTTAGATAGTTAACAATTAAGATCCCTTAGAGATCAAGGAATTTCAAAACATTCTTTATTATAATTAAATTTCTAAAAGTTGATGTTAAATGTGTTATTGTTATTATGCATTTGTACTGTAGCAGCCACCACAGTACCAGGTGAATACTAATGATATATTTTGATACATTGCTATAATTATAGCCACTAATTATATTCTGCAACTGTTTTTTATTTAACTTAGAAAGTTCAATTTCCCAAATCTGCATAATAACAACAGATTGACATTCACTTATGTAATAAAGTAAATGTGTAATTATAATGGCATTATTGAATTTTACTGACAATATTATAATTCCCTGATTTATAAATGGGTGGTATGATATCGTAAATCACTTATTTTGAATTTGAAATATATCTCATAATCTCACATATGGAAGTTACATTTTAATCAACAGCTCACAAATGTTTAGTTACCCTAAAAATTTGTCAGAAACACTGAATACTGATCACAAAAAACAGTGCGTATAGATTGTTGTATCTAATTGTGTTCTGGGAAAAATAATTAGGAGTTCCAATTCAGGGCACATCTCCTCCTTTTAATGCAGTCATGGGGCCCAGTGAGACCTCCCATGATCTGGAGCAGGGGCTCCAATAACAAAGAGGCTGGAGGCAGGAAGGAGGAACTGAAGTTAGGGTAAGAGCTCTTCCAGTTATGGCCTTCTGGCTGGTTGAATTCCCTGGAACCCTTATATGTCCTTTACTGACTCCCTGGCTACCTCTTAATTTACTTTCATCCATTGGGCTATATTTAAAAAATTGTTCGGTAAAATGGCTGTCAGAACTTTCTCGGTATTACCTCCAAGGACAGATTATGCATAGTCATTATGTCTCTGAAATATGCCCTCGCTTCCTTCAGACCTAGCCCCTCAAAGATAATTTCAAGGCCAGGCTGCACTTTACCCACTCTACATATCTTTATTCCTTTTTATCCCTCTCTGTTAAACAGCTGTTAGCCCATTACCAGTCTCACTATGGTGTGCCACCTGTTTTCTAAAAAGGTTTTCCTCTTTCTTCATCAATTCTTCTTTGCTTATAGATAGGATTATGAGTCTCTAGAAGGCAGAAACTATATTGAGAGGTGACTATATATGAAGAAAACAGTTTTGCTTTTTTTCCTTCCATTATTGTGGTAGAACTGAAACCATTCAGGATTCCTTACTATGATGGCATAAATCAAGGAAAAAGCTTTATGGTTTCTAAGAATTTCTTTAACATATTTTCCCGTATCCCTGTGACAGTTTCTTGCACTCTTAAGTTGATATATAGAATAGACATCAAATTTACTGAAAAGCTAATCTTTAAGTGACTACAGAAATATTCAGGTATTTTGTCATTGGCTATTGAACATTTAGGAAAGATTTAAATTTCCTAAAGAGTTGATTAAGACAAGAGAATTTGCTGACAAGAGAAGAATGAATTATGTTACTCTGTGTACTTTATAATATAACTTGTAATAGATTTTTAATTTTATAGCATATACTTCTGCTTTATTTACCTAGCCTAGCCTGGTGCTGCTGACTTACTTATATAAACACACATGTATGTTTCAGTAACGCTTGCATGGATTTGGAGTGGTTCTAGGAACATTCAGTACCATGACAAGTCAACTTTTCTGCTTATGACTCCATTTACTGCATTTTAAGTCTAAATCTTTTGAAAGGCTTCATTTGTAAAGGGGTAGTAGAGCCAATTGTATGATGGATCAGAGCATTTTTCCCCTAAATTCTACCACCTAATAGTTACACAAGACACACCACCTTTTCAACCTTAAGTGTGTATAATGGAGGTTCTTAAATACTTCCTGAGATCTCATCTGGTTCACAAGTTATATGTAATGCTATATAGATCGATACATGATAAAAGAAAAAATAGTTTCATTGGATAAAGAGAAAGGTAGTGGAGATAACAGATCTGCCTTACTTTTCAGCAGTTCTCTTAGCTCACTCATCTGCCAATATCAGGAAGATAATTTTGTTACACTTTTTTTTTTGTTTTTGATGAATTTGTCTCCCCATCTTTTTGTCTTCATTTCCTCTTATTGCTTGGTATGATGTGTCTATATCAGATACTACAGAGAGAAATACTTTTACAAATGTCTTCCAGGCCATTTCTTGCTGGAAGACCTCCAGCAAAGAATAAATCAGAGGCCTTATCCCTTGATCGGCTGCCACATAGCTTTCATATATACATAACACAACCCCTGAACTACCCTCCAATGAAATACGTTGGCCCTAATTTTCATTTGAAATTCCTTTTTCAGAGATTTAGCAACTTGAAGATAGTCATAGTTCAAGTTGACTTAATGAATTTAATTTAAACTTGTTTTTTTGTGTTTTTTTCTGAAGTTCAAATAGTGAAATTCCAAATGCCTATGTAAACTTTTGTAGTATTAATGGATGTCTGGTGGGCTCTTTTAGGAGACATTCCCTTACATCTTAATATAAGGGAAACTTCAGATACAGGCCAGCCGATTGTGTTTTCACAACCTGAAAGTGATGAGGTAAGTGATGTTTTTATATATGTATTTTAGTGTCTTTTTACAGGATATATACTTTTTGATATTTACAAAGAAATTGGGAATATCTAGTTTATTTGCAATGCATTTTTTAACAAAGATAAGTTAATTTATTTAAAGCATCTTTAAATAACTATTTTATATCATAAGCATATCAGTGCTTGCTCTGAATTGTTATTTGAACAAGTTTACCTGCAAAGGCCTATCACCTAGCCAGTTTCCTCATGAAGAACACAAATAACGAGTGTTTATCAAATTCTTATTTTTCTGGCTAGCAGTATCTAACTACCCAAGATTACCATATTTCAGTATTAGAAGTTCAGCTGATTGTTAGGAGAAGGAGAACTGACATAAGAAAGTATTGAGTTGGGGGCACCTGGGTGAGGCAGTTGATTGAGCATCCCAGTTGGCTTCAGCTCAGGTCATGATCTCGGGGTCGTGAGATAGAGCCCCATATCAGGCTCCACACTCAGTGCATGGTCTGCTTGAAATTTTCTCTCCCTTTCCCTCTGCCTCTCCCACTCATGCTGTTTTTCTAAAATAAATAAACCTAAAAAAAAAAAAGTATTAAGTTGGATATAAGGAAGTTGTTTTATGCATTACAGATGGGATTTTCACTACATTTATTTTGATAAATATGATTGAAGAGGTAAGGTCAAAACTGGTTGTGTTTCATGAGCCAACGTCATTGGAGATACAGTTGATAGATTTTCAAGACTGCTGAAGCTTTACGACTTTAAGAATAAAATCTTTTATTTTACTTTCTTTTTTAGATAGGAATAAAATTAATCATATATATTTCTTCTGTCCTAAGTAGCACTTGCTATGTAAGCTAGAAGCTCAGCCATCATCTGGATGCATCAGTTTTGATGTAGTTTTTGTGCTTCTTTGCTGAAAAGCCCCAGTCAGCCTTCTTACAGTTATTCCTTTTTGTTTTTTCTTAGCTCATGGGTTTAACTTTATAGTCCTATTATTTTGGCTATCCATAACTACTACTACTTTCATTCCTTCCTTACTTTCTCAAATCTTGTGTGAACTGGAAAATAAAAGAGCTGAGGTTGGTTAAAGCTAAAAATAAAGTAAGGGTAAAAATGATGGTCAGGAATCTTGGATAAGTGAAGTACCTTCATTTAGAGTTCTTTCTTTCAGGGGCCCAAGGTCTTTTCCCTTTCTTAAGAGTCCACAGTTTTGGTGTAGGTGATTAAGTTGCTGGGGATATGATCTCTGAGGAGATAGAGTATAATGTGTAGCACTTATCATTGTGTTTCTTTTCTCTGACTTACAGATAGTAAATGTTAAATTTCCTTTTCAGCCTTTTCTTAGAAATCTTCCAGATAAGCAAAAACTGTAACCCTTTATTATTCTCATAATTAGTCTGGCAACCCCGCTACCATAGGTGTACTTTATGTAGTGGATGAAAATTGTATGAAATTCGAGTGTGTTTTAATTACATACTTTTTTTTTTTAAAGATTTTATTTATTTGACAGAGAGAGATCACAAGTAGGCAAAGAGGCAGGCACGGGGTGGGGGCGGGGAGCAGGCTCCCCACCGAGCAGAGAGCCCAATGGGAGGCTCAATCCCAGGACCCCGACATCATGACCCAAGCCAAAGGCAGAGGCTTAACCCACTGAGCCACCCAAGAGCCCCTAATGACATACTTTTTTTTTTCTTTAAGATTTTATTTATTTATTTCACAGACAGGCAGAGATCACAAATAGGCAGAGAGGCAGGCAGAGAGAGGAAGGGAAGCAGGCTCCTTGCTTGGCTTGATGCAGGGCTTGATCCCAGAACCCTGGGATCATGACCTGAGCCGAAGGCAGAGGCTTTAACCCACTGAACCACCCAGACACCCCCTAATTACGTACTTTTAAATGCCTCCGAAGAATAGACTAAAGACATTCTATGGTGATTTCTTATGACCAAGAATAATTACTTACTAGATTATATCAGTTACGAGTTTAGATTTTTAAATATTTTCTCCACCTATCCATTATTATTTTTTCTTTGAGATTTCTGAAAAGAAGTAAAAGGAATGTAATAAAAGAGAAAACATAAAGCAACCATCAAAAGATAATGTGATTTAAAACTCTAAACAGTAGTGTCTGTGTAGTTTTTGGAGTTAAGTTTTTTTAATCTCATTTACATTTGCATAAACATTAGACCTATTATTTTACTGTTGCTCACTGACATTTATGAGAACGAGGACAGCTTAACCCTTTGTAGCTTGTGCTAGGTTTGATTTGGTGAGGTCTTGGCAAGAGTAGTGAGAATTTCATATTCCAGATTGTCAACCTTAAATATGAAGACTTCTGAGCAATTTTAAGATTTAGGCATGGCCATGAAAAAAAAAAAAAAAAAAGTGCCTTGTGTTTATTCTGTTTCCATGGAAATTATTACTTCCTACACTTAGATTGCAGACATTCATTATTAGTAATCATCCTCCTAATCATAATAGCAATTACAGTGTACCAGATGCTGTCAGACATTTTACTTACATAATTTTATGCTCACAACAATTTAATGTAATGTATAAATAGTCCCCATTTTACACATGAGGAAACTGAGGTACAGGGAATTTAAATAATTTTCCCAAGGTTATAGAACTGATAGATGTTAAAATGTGATTAATGGACAAGTGTTTTCCTTGCAAACATTGGCGTCTTTCCGTTATATCACCTCCCAGGTCTTAGGTTTGATTTCTTTAATTTGTTTTAAGAGGTAGTACAATACTTGGGTGCAGTAAATACATTATTTTATTTGATTCTCTTAACACATTTGTGAGATATGTGTAATAATTTCCATTTTTCAGGTGAAGAAGCAAGGGTTCATTCACAATAAGGAACTGTCCAAGATAGTGCTAGAGGCTATTTCCCCTTACAGCTTTGACACCGTACTCTATACATTCTCTTACAAATGCAGTACTTCACTTCCTAATAAATTGCAGGATTAGTTCAGTGTCTCTTATGTACATTTAGACTAGCTTTCGGTTCGCCTCCTGTTCGAATCACAGGATCCTTCTGTTTACTCTTGTGATGAATCTTGCCTCTTGATAACCTTTTTCTTTCCCTTTTTCCCTATGAACACCAACAGAAATATGCTCATAGGAGCTAGTCATAGCCCTGCCAGCAAATTCTGTTGTGTTTGTGGAAGCTTAATACTGATTCTATTTACATATCTTTTTTTTTTAATTTTATTTTTTATAAACATATAATATATTTTATCCCCAGGGGTACAGGTCTGTGAATGTACAGGTTTACACACTTCATAGCACTCACCATAGCACATACCCTCCCCAATGTCCATAACCCCACCCCTCCTCTTCCAACCCCCTCCCCCCATCAACCCTCAGTTTGTTTTGTGAGATTAAGAGTCACTTATGGTTTGTCTCCTTCCCAATCCCATCTTGTTTCATTTACTCTTCTCCTACCCCCTTAGCCCCCCATGTTGCATCTCCTCTCCCTCATATCAGGGAGATCATATGATAGTTGTCTTTCTCCGATTGACTTATTTTGCTAAGCATGATACCCTCTAGTTCCATCCACGTCGTCGCAAATGGCAAGATTTCATTTCTTTTGATGGCTGCATAGTATTCCATTGTGTATATATACCACATCTTCTTTATCCATTCGTCTGTTGATGGACATCTAGGTTCTTTCCATAGTTTGGCTATTGTAGACATTGCTGCTATAAACATTCGGGTGCACGCGCCCCTTCGGATCACTATGTTTGTATCTTTAGGGTAAATACCCAGCAGTGCAATTGCTGGGTCATAGGGTAGTTCTATTTTCAACATTTTGAGGAACCTCCATGCTGTTTTCCAGAGTGGTTGCACCAGCTTGCATTCCCACCAACAGTGTAGGAGGGTTCCCCTTTCTCCGCATCCTCGCCAGCATCTGTCATTTCCTGACTTGTTAATTTTAGCCATTCTGACTGGTGTGAGGTGATATCTCATTGTGGTTTTGATTTGTATTTCCCTGATGCCGAGTGATATGGAGCACTTTTTCATGTGTCTGTTGGCCATCTGGTTGTCTTCCTTGCAGAAATGTCTGTTCATGTCCTCTGCCCATTTCTTGATTGGATTATTTGTTCTTTGGGTGTTGAGTTTGCTAAGTTCTTAAGAGATTTTGGACACTAGCCCTTTATCTGATATGTCATTTGCAAATACCTTCTCCCATTCTGTCAGTTGTCTTTTGGTTTTGTTAACTGTTTCCTTTGCTGTGCAAAAGCTTTTGATCTTGATGAAATCCCAGTAGATCATTTTTGCCCTTGCTTCCCTTGCCTTTGGCGATGTTCCTAGGAAGATGTTGCTGCGGCTGAGGTCGAAGAGGTTGCTGCCTGTGTTCTCCTCAAGGATTTTGATGGATTCCTTTCTCACATTGAGGTCCTTCATCCATTTGGAGTCTATTTTCGTGTGTGGTGTAAGGAAATGATCCAATTTCATTTTTCTGCATGTGGCCGTCCAATTTTCCCAACACCATATTGAAGAGGCTGTCTTTTTTCCATTGGACATTCTTTCCTGCTTTGTCGAAGATTAGTTGACCATAGAGTTGAGGGTCTGTTTCTGGCTCTCTATTCTGTTCCATTGATCTATGTGTCTGTTTTTGTGCCAGTACCATGCTGTTTTGATGATGACAGCTTTGTAATAGAGCTTGAAGTCTGGAATTGTGATGCCACCAACTTTCGCTTTCTTTTTCAATATTGCTTTGGCTATTCGAGGTCTTTTCTGGTTCCATATAAATTTTAGGATTATTTGTTCCATTTCTTTGAAGAAAATGGATGGTATTTTGATAGGAATTGCATTAAATGTGTAGATTGCTTTAGGTAGCATAGATATTTTCACAATATTTATTCTTCCTATCCAGGAGCATGGAACATTTTTCCATTTCTTTGTGTCTTCCTCAATTTCTTTCATGAGTACTTTATAGTTTTCTGTGTATAGATTCTTAGTCTCTTTGGTTAGGTTTATTCCTAGGTATCTTATACTTTTGGGTGCAGTTGTAAATGGGATTGACTCCTTAATTTCTCTTTCTTCTGTCTTGTTGTTGGTGTAGAGAAATGCAACTGATTTCTGTGCATTGATTTTATATGCTGACACTTTACTGAATTCCTGTACAAGTTCTAGCAGTTTTGGAGTGGAGTCTTTTGGGTTTTCCACATATAGTATCATATCATCTGCGAAGAGTGATAGTTTGACTTCTTCTTTGCCGATTAGGATGCCTTTCATTTCCTTTTGTTGTCTGATTGCTGAGGCTCGGACTTCTAGTACTATGTTGAATAGCAGTGGTGATTACAGACATCCCTGCCGTGTTCCTGACCTTAGCAGAAAAGCTTTCAGTTTTTCTCCATTGAGAATGATATTTGCGGTGGGTTTTTCATAGATGGCTTTGATAATATTGAGGTATGTGCCGTCTATCCCTACACTTTGAAGAGTTTTGATCAGGAAGGGATGCTGTACTTTGTCAAATGCTTTTTCAGCATCTATGGAGAGTATCATATGGTTCTTGTTCTTTCTTTTATTAATGTGTTGTATCACATTGATTGATTTGCGGATGTTGAACCAGCCTTGCATCCCTGGAATAAATCCCACTTGGTCGTGGTGAATGTACTGTTGAATCCTATTGGCTAGTATTTTGGTGAGAGTTTTCACATCTGTGTTCATCAAGGATATTGGTCTGTAGTTCTCTTTTTTGATAGGATCCTTGTCTGGTTTTGGGATCAAGATGATGCTGGCCTCATAAAATGATTTTGGAAGTTTTCCTTCCATTTCTATTTTTTGGAACATTTTCAGGAGAATAGGAATTAGTTCTTCTTCAAATGTTTGGTAGAATTCCCCCGGAAAGCCATCTGGCCCTGGGCTTTTGTTTGTTTGGAGATTTTTGATGACTGTTTCAATCTCCTTACTGCTTATGGGTCGGTTGAGGCTTTCTATTTCTTCCTGGTTCAGTTGTGATAGTTTATATGTCTCTAGGAATGCATCCATTTCTTCCAGATTGTCAAGTTTGTTGGCGGAGAGTTGCTCATAGTATGTTCTTATAATTGTCTGTATTTCTTTGGTGTTAGTTGTGATCTCTCCTCTTTCATTCATGATTTTATTTATTTGGGTCCTCTCTATTTTCTTTTTGATAAGTCTGGCCAGGGGTTTATCAATCTTGTTAATTCTTTCAAAGAACCATCTCCTAGTTTCGTTGATTTGTTCTATTGTTTTTTTGGTTTCTATTTCGTTGATTTCTGCTCTGATCTTTATGATTTCTCTTCTCCTCCTGGGTTTAGGGTTTCTTTCTTGTTCTTTCTCCAGCTCCTTTAGGTGTAGGGTTAGGATGTGTACCTGAGACCTTTCTTGTTTCTTGAGAAACCGCTATATATTTTCCTCTCAGGACTGCCTTTGCTGTGTCCCACAGATTTTGAACCGTTGTGTTTTCATTATCATTTGTTTCCATGAATTTTTTCAATTCTTCTTTAATTTCCTGGTTGACCCATTCATTCTTTAGAAGGATGCTGTTTAGTCTCCATGTATTTGGGTTCTTTCCAAATTTCCTCTTGTGATTGAGTTCTAGCTTCAGAGCATTGTGGTCTGAAAATATGCAGGGAATGATTCCAATCTTTTGATAACGGTTGAGACCTGATTTAGGACCAAGAATGTGATCTATTCTGGAGAATGTTCCATGTGCACTAGAGAAGAATGTGTATTCTGTTGCTTTGGGATGAAAAGTTCTGAATATATCTGTGATGTCCATCTGGTCCAGTGTGTCATTTAAGGCCTTTATTTCCTTGTTGATCTTTTGCTTGGATGATCTGTCCATTTCAGTGAGGGGAGTGTTAAAGTCCCCTACTTTATTGTATTATTGTCGATGTGTTTCTTTGATTTTGTTATTAATTGGTTTATATAGTTGGCTGCTCCCACATTAGGGGCATAGATATTTAAAATTGTTAGATCTTCTTTTTGGATAGTTCCTTTGAGTATGATATAGTGTCCTTCCTCATCTCTTATTATAGTCTTTGGCTTAAAATCTAATTGATCTGATATAAGGATTGCCACTCCTGCTTTCTTCTGATGTCCATTAGCATGGTAAATTCTTTTCCACCCCCTCACTTTAAATCTGGAGGTGTCTTCGGGTTTAAGATGAGTTTCTTACAGGCAACATGTATGTGGGTTTTGTTTTTTTATCCATTCTGATACCCTGTGTCTTTTGATTGGGGCATTTAGCCCATTAACATTCAGGGTAAGTATTGAGAGATATGAATTTAGTGCCATTGTATTGCCTGTAAGGTGACTGTTATTGTATATTGTCTCTGTTTCTTTCTGATCTACTACTTTTAGGGTCTCTCTTTGATTATAGGACCCCTTTCAATATTTTCGTAGAGCTGGTTTGGTATTTGCAAATTCTTTCAGTTTTTGTTTGTCCTGGAAGCTTTTAATCTCTCCTTCTATTTTCAATGATAGCCTAGCTGGATATAGTATTCTTGGCTGCATGTTTTTCTCGTTTAGTACTCTGAATATATCATGCCAGCTCTTTCTGGCCTGCCAGGTCTCTGTGGATAAGTCTGCTGCCAATCTAATATTTTTACCATTGTACGTTACAGAATTCTTTTCCCGGGCTTCTTTCAGGATCTTCCCTTTGTCACTAAGACTTGTCAGTTTTACTATTAGGTGACGGGGTGTGGACCTATTCTTATTGATCTTGAGGGGGGTTCTCTGAATCTCCTGGATTTTGATGCTTGTTCCCTTTGCCATATTGGGGAAATTCTCTCCAATAATTCTCTCCAGTATACCTTCTGCCCCCCTCTCCTTCTTCTTCTTCTGGAATCCCAATTATTCTAATGTTGTTTAGTCTTATGGTGTCACTTATCTCTCGAATTCTCCCGTCGTGGTCCAGTAGCTGTTTGTCCCTCTTTTGCTCAGCTTCTTTATTCTCTGTCATTTGGTCTTCTATATCGCTAATTCTTTCTTCTGCCTCATTTATCCTAGCAGTGAGAGCCTCCATTTTTTTTAATTAATTAATTTATTTATTTATATTTATTTATTAATAGCTTTTTTTTTTTAAGATTTTATTTATTTATTTGTCAGAGAGAGAGAGAGCACAGGCAGACAGAGTGTCAGAGGGAGAAGCAGGATCCTTGAAGAGCAAGGAGCCCAATGCGGGACTCAATCCCAAGACGCTGGGATCATGACCTGAGCCGAAGGCAGCCGCTTAACCAACTGAGCCACCCAGGCGTCCCGATTTATTAATAGCTTTTTTGATTTCAACTTGGTTACGTTTTAGTTCTTTTATTTCTCCAGAAAGGGCTTTTATATCTCCCAAGAGGGTTTCTCTAACATCTTCCATGCCTTTTTCGAGCCCAGCTAGAACCTTGAGAATTGTCCTTCTGAACTCTAGATCTGACATATGACCAATGTCTGTATTGATTAGGTCCCTAGCCTTTGGTACTGCCTCTTGTTCTTTTTTTTTGTGGTGAATTTTTCCGCCGTGTCATTTTGTCCAGGTAAGAGTATATAAAGGAGCAAGTAAAATACTAAAAGGGTGGCAACAACCCCAGGAAAATATGCTTTAGCCAAATCAGAAGAGATCCCATATTGTTGCAGGGGAGAAAGGGGATATAAAGAGGTTCAGAATGAAAAAAAAAAAAAAGAAAGAAACAATTAAAAAAAGAAAACCAATAAAGAAAAAATATAAAAAGGAGAAAAATATATATATATTAGATAAACTAGTTAAAAAACGTTAAAAAAAAAGGGTAAAAGTTAAAAAAAATTTAGCAGAAGAAGAGAAAAAAATTTGAAAAAGAAAAAAAAATTAAATTAACTGCAAGGCTAAAGAATCATGGGGAGAAAGCCATGAGTTCCGTGCTTTGCTTTCTCCTCCTCTGGAATTCCGCTGCTCTCCTTGGTATTGAAACTGCACTCCTTGGTAGGTGAACTTGGTCCTGGCTGGGTTTCTTGTTGCTCTTCTGGGGGAGGGGCCTGTTGTAGTGATTCTCAAGTGTCTTTGCCCCCGGCGGAGTTGCACAGCCCTTACCAGGAGCCGGGTTGAGTAATCCGCTCGGGTTTGCTTTCGGGAGCTTTTGTTCCCTGAGCGCTTTCCGTAGAGTTCCGGAGGGCGGGAATGAAGATGGCAGCCTCCCGGTCTCCGGCCCAGAGGAGCCGAGAGCCCGGGTCCCCACTCCTCAGCGAGCCCTCAGAGAACAGTGCCCAATCACTCCCGTCACCCTGCCTCCGGCCGCACTCCGAGCTGACCGAGCCTGCAACCGGTTCAAGGTAACCCCGAGCTTAGAGCTCACTCCTCGGCTCTGTCTCTGTAGCCGGCTTCCCTGTTCTAATACCTGTGAGCTCTGCGACACTCAGACACCCCCGATCCTTCTGTGACCCTGCGGGACCTGAGGCCACGCTGACTCTGCATGGGCTTCACCCCGGTTAAACCTCTGGAGCGATGTCCCTCAGTGGAACAGACTCCCAAAAGTCCTGATTTTGTGCTCCGGGGCTCCGCTGCTTGCCGGTAGCCGGCCCCTACCCCCGCGGTCTATCCTCCCGTCGCTTTGGATTCACTTCTCCGCCAGTCCTACCTTTCAGAAAGTGGTCGATTTTCTGTTTCTAGAGTTGCTGTTCTTCTTCTCTTCCATCTCCCGTTGGATTTGTAGGTGTTTGCATTCTTTAGATAAGCTATCTAGCTGATCTCCCACTACCTGATGTAGTCTCAGCCCGCCACTTCTCTGCCATCCTGACTCCTCCCTCTCTACTTACATGTCTTCATTTAAAAAGATTAAAGTTTATACTTTTCAACATGATAAACTTCTGTGAAAGTTAATGGGACTTAACGAATAAAATTGTTAATCATTGGCCTCTTAGATCAACACTTTTTATTGTTTGCTTTTAGGAGTTGACCTACAAGTAAAATTATTAATTAGTAAAGCTTTCATTTTTAGCTTTTTGTTTTCTAACTCCACCTTCTCCGTTTTTCTATCACTCCCTCCTCCCAACCCCAGATTCCAGGACACTCACTCTCTGCACAGCAGATGTTTTAAAATTGGGCAATAGGGACTTCATTCTCCCAGGAACATTTAACTTTCAGTGGACACAAATACTATAGTGATAGTGATTAATTTCAAATATGATTCATGCTGAATTTAAGGCATCATCAGAAAAGTTGCAAGGAGCTACTGCACCAGTTAAAAAGCACCAGCAAGCTGCTGCCTCCTCAGTCATTGGGCAAAATCTTCTGAACATGTGCACTGCTATCGAAAGGTGAATAATTGAAACTCTAAATATAGTAGTGTATAATAGCCAGAGAAAGCCACAGAGGAGGGGAGAGGAAGTGGACACTTCGGATTCAGAACTCTTAAATCCAATAGCATTGTCTCTTGTTGGTGTGATTATAATTGCTAATTTAACTTTATCTACCTTTTGCCTTTACTTGAGTCCAGGACACAAGTGGTAGACCCGTGATTGACTAATAATTTTGTGGTTTCATCCTTTTGTTATCAAGTAAAAAGTCTTAATATTGGCATACAGAAAGGTGTGCTATAAGGTATTCCTGGTAAAGACTTTCAAATATAAGTGGAAGCTTTATTATCTTAGAACTTCTAAATTATTACCTTATGATCTTAATATGAAATGATTGCATATGATAAAGTAGAACTTCTGATATTTAAAAATAAAGACAAAGGAAAAAGTTTTCAATAAAATTTCTTGCACTTTGATTGCCATCCCTTTCCTTTAACTTGTTAATATAGAGCAGACAAATGGGATCCAGCTGTCTTATCTGTGCTTCTGGATGGCCCAATAAAAGATCTCGAATAGAAGTGTTATTCTATGTATATTTGAGGTGATGAAAAGAGAGAGTATTAACAGTTTGAGAAATCTAAATCATATTTTTTACGTATGATACAGATATTTGCCTTTTTGCTAGTTATGGATTAGACAAATCCATAGGTACCATTCCTCAGCCCAGGAGAAGTACCTGTGGGTACATGTTCATATGAACTCTTCAGTGAGATTGTAAATTACCTGAGGATGTAACCATAATAATAGCAGCTATTAACTGTTTGCTTCTTTTGTGCCAGTACTGCACATACTTTATTATTACTTAATATTCCCCCAAACGCTTGAGATAGATACTGTTACTTCAGCCATTTTAGAGATGTGGAAACTGAGTCTTAGAAGGGTTAAATTAAGTAACTTGCCTAAGGCCTCATAGCTAATAAGTGATGGAGCTAAGATTTTAAACGATGCCTGTCTGACGTCAGAGCCTCAACTCTTCACAAGTGAGCTATTCTGCCTTCCTTTTGTATCATTACATCCCACAGATTTCCAAAACAGTAACTTGCATATGATAAGAAGCAAAATGTATTTGTTGAAATGATACTGCATTGGCTGAAAAAATTCAATCTCAATAGTTTTGTAGAAATTGAAACTAAAACTAAGCACTTTCGGTGGTTTCTTAGCAAATGACAGTCTAATCATTACTTTGAGTGTGATATATTGAAAGTTTAAGCTTGGAGATAGTCCATTAAAAACAAAGGTTAAATGTAGCAAATTTGATTATTCTGGAATCATTTAGCACTTTTTGTAGTCTGATAGGTTTATGTCTGTGATTTTACCATAAGTAAGAATTTAAAGATGATAGAATGATGACCTTCTGTCAGCTTGCCTTAGTGAACTTTACATTTTCATCACAAAAATTTTAGACTTAAACACTCAGAAAAGCTACTAGGAGATAAAAGGTATTTACAAAGATGCATGGGTAAAAATCAGCACACTAGATTTAAGAGAAATATTTATTTACAAAGTATTGTTTCCATTTTTACACAAAACAGTTGTTTCTGTTAAGTATAGCAGAAAGTGAAACCATTTTTAGATAAAGCATTCTGATTAAAATTGCTTGTGATTTACTTTGGATTTACTGTTTAATATGTAGTAGAAGGATCTAAGCTTTGGAGTTGGATGGACCCAGGTCTGAATGTCTTCCAACTTACTGACTGTGACCTTGAGCAAACAACTCCCAGTTGTGTGCTTTATCCAAGTCGAGTTGATGACGCTTGTTTTACATAAGTGAGATTACTTATACAAAGTACTTGGTAGAGTAGGTACTAGATAAAAACAATTAAGGCTTTATTCATATTTAGAGAACTTTTTTTTTTTTCTTTACATGAACTCATAGGTGAGATTTTAACACTTTTCTGGTAAGATAAAGCATAATTCAGCTGTTAGGGCTCAAGTATGGTTTTTAAAACTGAAAATGTGTGAAACACGCTTGAAACGTCTTCAAGTCTGGGTAAACAAACCTCAGATTGTTCTTTTATCATGCAGAGTCAGAGTTGGTCAGCCTAGGTTCAAAGACCAGCTCATCCCATATTAACTGTAATGCTTTGTGCAAGACCGTTCACCTTTCTGGTTCTTGGTTTCCTTATCTTTAAGTGGGGTTAATGACAGAATTTATCCCTTAGGGTAGCTGCAAGTTTAAATGCAAGTAAATTTTAGCTATTATCAGTCATAGTAGATGTAATAGTAGTAAGAGTAGTAGCAGCAGTGGTGGTGGTAGTACATGCATAACTCCAAGTATGTAAATGTAGAAATTAATGGTTTTAGAAGATCTTACTGTTGTGTCTTACAGATACTTTTTATAGATAAGATAGGGAAAATAAATAATATTTACATTGCAATTGTCTGGAACTTCTACGATGCAGATGTCATGATCATTGATCTGACTGGGCCATGTAGGCCTTCGCTTAGTTTGTGGTGCACAGTGGCTTGTGGGTTGCTCTTAGTATTCAGCTGCACTAAGGATCCCACAGAAGAAGAGTGTAACAACTGACCCCAGGAATTCTTTCCTGGGATCCAAAATTCAGCAAGTGAAGAAGCCTATGAGGTGCTCACTGCTGGTACTGGATGCCATTCTCAGAGAGATAAGGAAGGTGCTTTCCAAAGATAAATCATAGAGTAGTAATAAACAGTCCTATTTAAAATGACTAACAGCTCTTATGCCAAAGAAGTTTTGGCAGTATCTGACTCAAGATATCAATTTGTCAGAAGAGGAAGATAAAATTTTTCTACAACTAGACTGGGTTGCTGGTTTGCTGAAATGGGAATTAGAGCTTAAAAACAGTAATTGCTGGTATTAAATATTTTTTCAGAAAGTCACCTTGTAAGTATTTGCCCCCTAAAGAATCTAAAATTCTTTCTACCCTGTCACACCTTCAGTGTACACAACAGCATCCTCTTGCTGCTGAATTTCCTCATCTCACTCAGCCTTTTCCCTGTTCCGTTCAGGAGACAGCTCTGGCAGACAGTTCATGAGTCATTTGATGTCTGCTGGGGAGAAGTACAGAACAAATGAATCTCTTCTTTTCCAGGCCAAAGCTTACCTGAGGATTGCTGCAGAAGTGGTAAAAAGATTGCCACCACCTCTAGAGTGAGTTCCCCAAGTGGTCTGGAAATTTGCCTGGTGCTTAACAATAAGAAGACTTCCGGAAATCAGCGGTGTGGTGATGAAACGTACAGGAATTCTAGCGATCATAATTGTTTTCTTGTATTTCTAAGGAAATGATGTCTTATTTTCAGATTTAATTTGCTAAGCAGTGACTCACAAATAAAATTTTTATATATCAATGCTAACTGCTACATTTAAGGAATTTTTCTGAAAGCTAATGTGTACCAACTGCACAGAACTGCGTTTTATTTTAATGAACTACCCCTAGGGGAATCATGAGTTTGTGTTAGAAGCCCAGCCTTCCATTCAGGAAAGAACGGTGCTCTTTTTGTGGGACTACAGAGTTAGTCATTTAAAAGATTTACTAAATTTGTGTGCTGATATGACTATGATGCTCTCCATCAGTCAGTTGGGTCTAGATTTAAATTTTGCCTTGGGCTATCTTGGATACATTCTTAATATAAATAAACCTCTGTTTCATCTGGACCAGGCTTTACCCTAGACTTACTAAATATAATCTGCAGGGGTGGACCTGAACATGTATTATTTTTTAACAAGATTATAATGATTTTGATGATCTGATTATGATGGAAATAGAATAATGGGAAACAATTTATCAAGTGTTTTCTTGTCATTAGAGTTAATCTTCCATTCATATGAGTGAGGTACTATTGTTATCTCCACAGTATAGAGGAGAAAACAGGTATGGGTGTGTTAAGTGTCTTGCTAAAGGTTACTATTCCAGCAAGCGATGGAGCTGGAATTTCAACTTGGGCAGTGGGATATTGGATCCTTCCTTTTTTACACCAAGGAGCATATATTTATTTCAAAAGAGAAGTGTATTCAGCATTTCCTCAAACTTACTGGACTGTGAAAATCTCCCTTGTCCCCTTTTAGGAGCATTTCATGGAGTTTCTGTTTCAAATGCTATGCTTTGAAAAACATTTATTTTTCTAATGGAGGCTCAGAGAAATTCAGGGGGCTTCCCAAGGTCAGGTAGCAAGATAGTTACAAAGTTGCAAGTACTGATAAGAATCATTGGTTGATGAAGAACGAGTCTATGATCTTTGGCAAATACCTTTACATCTTTTGCTTTGCCTCTGGCTTAAATAGCCAGAAAATTAGGCAAAGAGTTACATGTCATTATAAACATGTTTTCACACACTTATATTCACATTAAAAAAACTGAACATGAGTGTTCATGGAATTTTTATTTGTACTAACTAAAAACAACCCAGAGTTTTTCTATGGGCAAGTAGTAAGACAAACTGTGATATATCTATACTGTGGAATATTAGTGTGCAGTATGAAAGTACAAACTATGGATACATGTAACAACAACAGTGAATTCAGAGAATTATGCTGAATGAAAAAGCCAATCCTAAAAGGTTTTATACCATATGGCTCCATTTATGGAACATTCTTGAAATGACAAAAATTACAGAAATGGAGAACAGATTAGTGGTTTCCAGAATTTAAGGGGGGAGGTTGCTGGGGAGAGAATTATGCATGGCTATACAAGGGCAACATAAGGAATCCTTGTGATGATGGAAATGTGTTCTCTATTGTCACTGTGTCAGTGTCAGTATCTTGGGAGCTATTGTACTATAGTTTTGCAAGATGTTATTATTGGAGGAAATTGGGTAAAAGGGCAAAATGGAATGAATCTGCATTATTTCTTACAACTGCATGTGAATCTACAATTGCCTCAACATAAAAATAAAAGTTTAGGGGGCGCCTGGGTGACTCAGCCATTAAGCAGCTGGCTGCCTTTGGCTCCCGATGTGATCACAGGATCCTGGGATCAAGCCCCACATGGAACTCCCTGCTCCGTGGGAAGCCTGCTTTCCCCTCTCCTACTCACCCTGCTTGTGTTCCCTCTCTCACTGTGTCTCTGTCAAATAAGTAAAATAAAATCTTTAAAAATAAATAAGTGGATGAATGAATGTTTAATTAAGTAAACACATGCTGCTGTGTCTGAATTGAAATGACTTGGGCCAAATTATCCATGCTAATTAAAATCATGAATAGAAGTATTTGTGAATACACAGTAATCAACCTTCATCACTGTTAGAAGGAAATAATGACTTTAAGTTGTAGATATATATTTGTGTTTTTACATTTTTTTCAGACAAGGCTGATAATAAATAATCATTGAGCACTTCTAAATAACAAAAAGCATTTACTTCAACCAGGCATAACTTTACCTAGAAAAAGAATGATTTAAAGAAGCTCCAGAGGGGCGCCTGGGTGGCTCAGTGGGTTAAGCCGCTGCCTTCGGCTCAGGTCATGATCTCAGGGTCCTGGGATTGAGCCCCGCATCGGGCTCTCTGCTCAGCAGGGAATCTGCTTCCTTCTCTCTCTCTGCCTGCTTCTCTGTCTACTTGTGATCTCTCTCTGTCAAATAAATAAAATAAATAAAATCTTTTAAAAAAATAAATAAATAAATAAGCTCCAGAGACACTAAAAGTTGTGTGCCAATTTAATACATCTCATAGGGAAATGGGAAAGGTCTTTTTTTTTTTCTCATAAATATATGACTTAGAAAAGAGCTGCATGTAAAATCACCTGCCCTCTTCTCCTTTACCCTTGCCTACAAGTCTCTGCAGATTCTTCCAAGAAAGGCACTGAAAAGATGGTGGTTGGATTATATATAGAGGTTCAAAAGTAGAAGAAGAAAAAGTAGCAATAAGAGCAAGAATGAAGCTTATTCTAAAATTTAGCCTATGGCTGCCTTTGCTAAGCTTCAAAGAACTGACTTTAAAGATAGACACAGCTAGTCTGCCTGTTGTTAGGGATAGTATTTATTCCTTATTCTTCACATTTCCATAGAATGTAAAGAATTCCCATTCTACTCTCCAGGAGGCAAAGGCAAGCTGCCCCACTCTCTCCATGCCAGGGAAGGAGGAGTGATGCATCTTATGGGTAAATTTCTACCTGTCTGCATTTCTTTGATTTCAGCCAAATCCTGAGCTTTCTAAGGCAGGCTGCAGGGAAACTTGTCCATCTCAGCCTTGGACTTGGGTGTGCAAGTCTATCTAGGTCAGCAGTTGGGCATTTGGTAGCCCACTGTGGTCACATGTCCTCTAATCCAGCTTTTTGTCAGTAAGATAGCTAATATTATTTACCTTTATCTGAATTCTGTGTTATCTCAGTTCTAAACAGGGGAAGAATTCCACCCCCCCCCCACCAACCACCACATTCCAATAACATACCAAATATCTTTCTAGAATCCTAGAAAATCAGAACCAAAAAGTACATTAGAGTTCAGATACTTACATCACTCCATCAGAAACACTTCTAATAAAAAGTAAGTTCACAAAAGCCAGAAGCTTTGTGGGGTGGGGGGAAGTGGGGAGAGGCTATAATGAAGTATTACACACACACACACACACACACACACACACAGAGTAAAGCATGGGAGACATAAATATATAGGTCAGTTGTCTACAAAGTGGACACCCAGGTAACTACCAACCAGGTTAAGAAGTAAACCAACACTGACATCACAGAAGTCTCAGTATTTTCTCTCACAATTGTGCTCGCCTTCCCTTACAAAAATAACCATATACTGATATCTTAATACCTGAGCTTATACCCTTCAACATTATAGTTTTGCCTATTTTTGCAATTTATATTAAATGGAGTTATACAGTATTTTGCTGTATATTAATGACTTTTATTTTGCCCTATATTAAATGCTCTATATTGTTTCTGAGTTCCACATCTACTATTGCATATAGCAATTTTTCATATTATTTCCTATAGAACATTACATTGTTTGAATATACCCAACTCCACTGTAGATGGATATTTGGATTGATTCCAATGTTTTATCCTTACAAATAGTGCTGCTGTGCACATTCTTGTACATATTTTCTTGGTATTCCATACTTAAATTTCCGTTGTTATTTTTGGGAGTGGAATTATTGGTAGTTGTTTAGTTGGTATCTTGTGGTTTTAACTTGCATTTACTGGTTACAGATGAAGTTGAGTACCTTTACATGTATTTGGCTAATTAGATTTCCTCTTTTGTGTACTGTCCAATCACATCTCTTGCCCATTTTTCTATGTTTTTGGAGTATTTATGAATCCTTGTCAGTTCTGTGTTGCAGATATCTTTCACACTCTATTTTGATTTGTCTGTCACTCTCTTAATGTCGTTTTGACAATCAAATAATCTTAATTTTAACGTATTCAAATTTATTATTTTCCTTTATGATTATTGATTTTTGTGCAGTGCCCCAAGGTCATGAAGATATTATCCTACGTTAATTTCTAGAAGTTTTAACATTGTTTTGCTTTCTACATTTAGTTCTATAATCCACTTGGAATTATTTTTTGGTTATTAGATTGAGATAGCCTTTAAGTATTTTGTGGGCTTTTTTTTCTTGTGGTTATCTAATTGTCCACTGGGGCAATCTTTTTCCTCTACTTTTCTGCAGTACCACCTTTGTTGTAAATTAAATGTCTGTGTCTCTATGGTTCTATTTCTGGACTTTTTATTCTGAACCATTGGTTTATTTTTCTGCCTTTGCACCAATAACTCACTGTTTTGTTTATCATTACCTTGTTGTTCTTCAAAAATGTTTTGGCGATTCTTGATTTTTTTCATTTTTATGTAAATTTTAGGGCCAGCCTGTGACATTCAAAACAACATCAAACTACTGGAGGGTCTCAATTTTGCTGAGGTTGGAGAAGATTAGGAAGAGCATCATACAAGAAGAAACTGTATGATCTACAAAATCATAATTTTTCTTAAACCCACCAGAGATCCTAAGTTCCATTGCAGCCAAGTCATCTGAAATGTGTGAAAAGACAGACCCCTTCAAGGAGCAATAGGATGCAAGTATACCTTTGGCAAAACACAGAAGAAAAAGATGACAAACTCCTTATAATAGCAGGTAGGAAAAATCCAGTGAAAATTTTTAACAAATTGCTAAAAACTGAGTGTGGGATAACAGAGTAACTAGAATACCTGGAAGCTGCTATTGGAGGGGAGTTTGCACCCACTCATAGGTTTTTCTCTATGGACCTCACAGGGTGCCCAAGAGAAGACTTGAGCATGGGACGAGGGACTAGTGAAAGCCTTCTTGAGTAGTACAGGCCTGAAGAAGGAGAGTAGCTGATGCTTTGAAAAAAATACAAAATCTTTCCTTACTTTCCTTTCCTATAAAACAAACACCAATAAGTCACTGGGGGAGGGTAGTAAAATTGTCCTCAGATGAAGACCCATTATGACTGCAGGAGAGGAAATAGAAAACCCTCCAGTCATCAGGGAGAACAGGAAGTCATCCTAACCCTGGCCACTAAAGACATCCTATCATTGAGGGGAGGGTTGGCATCACTTGAGGAAGCCCATTCACCAAGATTCAGGGACATAGGTCTTATCTGAGCTAAGGCTAGATCAAGACAACAGAGAATCCCCTACCCCACAGCAAGCTAGCAAACACTAAGTATAAAATATTAGCAGTGTCCACTGGTGGAGGAGGGGTAAAGACTATGAATAGAGAGATCAAAAGCTAAGAGTGGAGGAACCCATCCTTCAGTTTAAGCACAAGGTAATACCAGAGGGGTTTGAAGCCGGTGGTGTACTGAAGGTAACCATAACAACAAAACCTAAATAAGATGAACTCCTGACTAAATTAACTCAGACCTGTACATTAAGTTTCTAACAAAAAGAGTCATGTACATTTCAGCCATAAATACTATTTACTTCCATTTTTACTATCCTATATTTGATGTCCAGTACTCAGTGTAAACAGTTATAAGATAATAGAACTAGAACATATAATCCTGAAATTCTTAGGGAACCACAAAAGACCCTAAATAGCCAAAGCGATCTTGAGAAAGAAGTACAAAGCTGGAGGTATCACATTCGCAGATTTTAAGATACACTACAGAGTTATAGTAATCAAAACAGTATGATACTGGCACAAAAAATAGTCACATAGGTCAGTGGAACAGGATATAAAGAGCCCGGAAATAAATCCATACTTACATGGTCAATTCATCTATGATAATGGGGGAAAGAATATACAATGACCAAAAGATAGTTTTTCAATAAATGGTGTTTAGAAAACTGGATCACTTTCTTGCACAATACATGAAAATAAACTCAGAATGGATTAACGACCTAACTGTGAGAACTGAAGCCACAAACTCCTAAAAATGTAGGCAGTAATTTCTTGGACATTGGTCTTAGCAACATATTTATGGGTGTGTCTCCTCAGACAAGAGAAACAAAGGCAAAAATAAACTAATGGGACTACACCAAAATTAAAAGCCCTTGCACAGCAAAGGAAAGCATCAACAAAACAAAAAATCAGCCTACTAAATGGGAGAAAATATTTGTAAATGATATATTCAATATGAAATTAATATCCCAAACATATACAACTCAACACCAAAAAAATACTCTGATTATAAATAGGCAAAGGACCTCAGTAGATACTTTCCAGAGAAGGTTAGAGATGGCCAACAAGGCATATGAAAAGATGCTCAACATCACTAATTATCAGGGAAATGCAAATCAAAACCATAATAATAACTCACACCTGTCATAATGGCTAGTATCAAAAACCAAAAAAAAAAAAAAAAAACAAATGTTGGCAAGGATGTAGAGAAAAGGGAAACTTCATGCTCGGTTGCTGGGACATTACGTTGATGTAGCCACCATGGAAAACAGTATGAGGTTCTTCAAAAAATTAAAAATAGAAAAATTATACTATCCAATAATTCCACTACTATTATTTACCTTACACAAATGAAAACATTAATTTGAAAAGATAGATCTACCACTATGCTTATTGCAGCATTATTTATAATAGTCAAGATATAGAAGCAACCTAAGTGTCCCTGATAGATGAATGGATAAAGAAGATGTGATATAATGTGTGTCTATGTATGTGTGTGATGAAATATTAGCCATAAAAAAAAGAATGAGATTTTTTTGCCATTTGTGACATGGATACACCTAGAAGGTATTATGCTAAGTGAAATAAGTCATAGAAAGACAAATACTATATAATTTTACTTATATGTAAAATCTGAAAAACAAAACAAATGAACAAACAAGAAAACAGAAACAGACTCTTAGATACAAAGAACAAACTGGTGATTTCCAGAGGGAGTGGGGTAGGGGGATGGGAGAAATAGGTAAAGGGTAAGAGATACAAACTTTCAGTTAATAAAATAAGTCAGTCAGAGATTAAAAGTACAGCGTAGAGAATATAGTCAATAATATTGTAATAATTTTATATGGTGGCTACACTTAGGATGAGCATTAGATAGATAGATAGATATAGTTCTATCTATAGTAACATATAGATAGAATTGTTGGATCACCATGTTTTACCCCTAAAACTAATATAATGTTTTATTTCAACAATACTTCAATAATTAAAAAAACAGTATTAAAAGTTATAGGACATAAAAAGCACAAAACATCAAGCCCTTATCAAAAGACAAAGCACTCAACAGAACCAGACATAAAAATGACTCAGATTTTGCACTATGAAATAAGGAATGTCTATGATTAATATGTTAAAGGGTCTAAAGGGAAAAGGACAACATGCTTGAGCACATGGGGAGTTTCACCGATAGATGGGAACCATAAGAACAAATAAAATAGAAATGCTGGAAGGGAAAAAAAAAAAAACAGTACTAGACATCAAGAATGCCTTTGGGCTCATCAGTAAACCTTGACAGATGAAGAAAGAATAAGTGAACTTGGATATAGGTAAATAGGAACTACCCAAATTGAAGGACAAAGAATAAAGTTACACACACACACACACACACACACACACACACACACGTGCACATGTGTTAACAAGAGCTGGGAATAAATTAGCATCTCAGAAGAAGAAAGGAATACTGGGACAGACAAAATATTTAAAGAGATAACTACTAAGAATTCTCTTGATAAAGTGGGAGGTATCAAACTGGAAAATTCACAGAGCTTGGAAGGCCCCAAGTGGGATTTTTAAAAACAAATAACAGATTGAAACTTCTGGAAAGACAAAGATAAAAAGAAAATCTTGAAGGCAATAAATGGAAAAATTCACATTACATACAGACAACAAAAATACGAATTATAGTAGACCTACCCTTTGTAAGGCATATAGCAATTAATAAAATACTGAAATTTTAAAACTGCCAATCCAGAATCCTATGCCATTAAAATAACATTCAAAAGGGAAAAACTTGGGGCACCTTGGTAGCTCAGTTGATTAAGCATCCGACTCTTGGTTTGGGCTCAGATCATGATCTCATGGGTCTGGGATCTAGCTTTGTGTCAGATTTGGTGGTCAGCAGGGAGTCTGCCTAAAGATTCTCTCCCCCTGCCCTTCTTCCTACTCATGCTCTCTCTCTCTCAAATAAATAAATCTTAAAAAAAAAAAAAAAAGGAAAGAAAAAGGAAAAACTTTTTTTTTATTTACAAAAGCTGAGGGAATTCATTAATAGCAGACTATACTACAATAAATGCTATAGGAAATTCTTCAGGCAGAGGGAATAAAACACCAGATGGAAACTTTGATCTAAATAAAGAACTGAAGATCTCTGAAAATGGTTAAAATAAAGATAAACATAAAAAGTACTTATTGTCTTGAGGCACCTGGTTACCTTAGTCAGTTAAGCATCTGCCTTTGGCTCGGGTCGTGATCCCAGGGTCCTGGGAACAAGCCCTGCATCAGGCTCCCTGCTCAGCTGAAAACCTGCTTCTCCATCTCCCTTTGCCCCTCTCCCCAGCTCTGTCTCTCAAATAAATAAATAAAATATTTTTTAAAAGTATTTACCTTATTTTTTATCATCCTTAAAGACGATTGTCTAAATATAAAATAATAACATTGTGGATTTGCAGAATATATAAAAATAAAATATATGAGAACAATACACAAAAGATGAGGGGGATATATTTGGACTATACTATTGTAAGATTCTTATACTATATGAAAAAATATATAATAGTATTTGAAATATTAATTAAAACCAAACACTGTAAATTTTAAATAATTACTAACCTTTTTTCAAAAATACGGTTAAATAATAAACCAGTAATGGAGATAAAATTGAATCATAAATATTAAATCCAAAAGCAAGCAGAATTAGAAAGTATAAAAGGAACAAAGAGCAGATAGAACAAACAAAACAGCTTGCAAGATGGGAGATTTTTATCTAAACATGAATAACTATAATGAATGAAAATGTTCAAAACATACAAATAAAAAGACAGATTATCAGATTGGATAAAAAAGCAAGAGCCTACTATATACTGTCTAAAATAAATACATTTTAAATATAAAGATACAAGTAGGCTAAAAGTAAAAGATGGAAAAGACATAAATTGTAAACATTAATCTAAAGAAAAATAGAATGGCTTTATCACACCTAGTAGACCTCAAAACGCATATTAACAGAACTAAAAATCCATATTACATAATGATAAAGGTATTAGGTAGCCAAGAAGATGTAACAATCCTAAATCTGTGTCCACCTAACAAAATAGCTTTGAAATATAGGAAGCAAAAATTGATGAAACTAAAAGTAAAAGCAGACAAACCCATAATCACAGAGATTTCAATACTTCTCTCTCAGTAATTGATGGAACAAGGAGAGACAGTAAGTTTGAGAAGACCTAAACAATGATCAACATTTATAGACCACTTTTCCCCAAAACAACAGAATATATATTATTTCCAAGGGCACATGGGACATTCACCAAAATATACCATATTCTGGGTCATAAAACATTCATCAACATTTAAATAACTAAAATCATATAAAGCATGTTCTCTTGCCATAAAAATTAAATAGAATTCAATAGCAAGAAGATATCTGGAAACCTCCAAGGATTTGGAAATAAAGTAATTCTAAATTATTTATATGTCAGAAAGGAAGGAACAAAGGAAATTATAAAGTATTTTGACTGAATGGAAAGGGAAATAAACCGTCAAGATTTGTGGTATACTCCTTTAAATAGTGCTTACAGGAAAACTTAGAGCACTAAATGCTTACACTAGAAATCTCCTGTCTATGAAATAATCTCTATTAAGAACCTGGATATAGGAGCGCCTGGGTGGCTCAGTGGGTTAAAGCCTCTGCCTTCGGCTCAGGTCATGATCCCAGGGTCCTGGGATCGAGCCCCGCATCGGGCTCTCTGCTCAGCGGGGAGCCTGTCTCCTCCTCTCTCTCTCTCTGCCTGCCTCTCTGCCTACTTGTGATCTCGGTCTGTCAAATAAATGAAATCTTAAAAAAAAAAAAAAAAGAACCTGTATATAAAAGAGTAAGTTAAATCCAAAACAAACAAGCAACAAATGAAATTGAGAAGAAAAGCAGTAAAAATCAGTGAAATCAAAAGCTGGTGTTTTGAAAAGTGAACAAAACTGACAAACCTGGGGGCGCCTGGGTGGCTAAGTGGGTTGAGCCGCTGCCTTCGGCTCGGGTCATGATCTCAGAGTCCTGGGATCGAGCCCCGCATCAGGCTCTCTGCTCAGCGGGGAGCCTGCTTCCTCCTCTCTCTCTGCCTGCCTCTCTGCCTGCTTGTGATCTCTCTGTCTAATAAATAAATAAAATCTTAAAAAAAAAAAACCAAAAAACAAACCTATAGCCAGACTCATTTAGAAGAGAGAGACTGTTAGACTTAAATTACCAACATCAGAAATGTAATAGGGTTTATAAATAAGATCCTACAGACATTAAAAGCACAATAGGAGCTATTACAATTTTATGCCCATGAAATTGATAACTCAGATGAAATAGAAAAATTCCTTGAAAAATACTACCAAAGCTTATTCAAGAACTGGAGAATCTAAATAGTCATAAGTTACATAAATATAATTTGTAGTTAAGAGTCAACAAAGTAACCCCCAGCCCTGGATGTCATCACTGGAAAAATGTATACCAGCACTTATGAAAGAAATAATGCTAGTTCTGTAGAAACTATTCCAGAAGACAGAAGAGGAGGAAGCACTTCCTAGCTCATTTTTTGAAGCTAGCATTACCCTGGTAACTAAACCAAAAACAGTATATGAAGACTACATATAAATATTCCTCATAACCATAGATACAAAATATTAAGCAAACTATTATTTAATTGAATCCATCATGTATAAAAAGAATAATGCATTGTGACCAAGAGGTCATTATCCTGGGAATGCAAGGTTGCTTAAACATTTGAAAATAAATCAATGTAAATAGCAGATTAAAGAACAGACAGACTAAAAAAGAAATACCTAATTTATCCCAATTTATCCTATTTATCCTAATAGATGCATAAAAAGCAAATGACAAAGTTAACATTATTTACGATAACAATTCTCAGCAAACAAGGAATAAAAGACAACTTTTTCAACCTGATAGTACCTACAAACAGATTTACAGCTAATATCATGACTAATGGTGAAACACTACTTTCCTTCTAAGATTGGGACCAAGGCAAGGTTGTCCAAACTCACCACTATTATTCAGTATCATACTGGAGGTTTTATCAGTGCAATAGGAAAAAAAAAAAAAAGCATATAGATTGGAAAGGAAGAAATATAAATGTCTTCATTCACAGATGACATGATTGTCTATGGGAAAAAATCCCCCCAAATAGACCAAAAAAGTAACAAGAACTAAGAAGTCAATTTAGCAGAATTGTAGTATACAAAGTTAGTATACAAAAATCAATTTTATTCCTATATACTAGCAATGAATGATTGGAAGTTGAAGAAAAGTGCAATTTATAGTAGCACAAAAACCATTAAATGTAAATCTAACAAGATATGTGAACAAATACAAAACACTAATAAAGAAAACATAAATGGTGAGCGATCACGTTCATGGTTTGGAATACTTAATATTGTTAAGACATCTGTTCTCCTCAGGTGGAGCTATACTCAATGCAATTGCAATCAAAATCCCAGGAGACTCTCGTGCTGAAGTTGACAACTTGAGTCTAAAATTTATATGGAAATAAAGAGGGTCTAGGATAATGAGAACAGTTCTGAAAAAATATTGAAGTCAGAGGACATACATTACCTGGTTTCAAGACTTTTTATAAAGGTACAGTCATCAAGACATTGTGGTTTTGGTGTACAGATAGACATGTAGATCCATGGAACAGAACAGAGAATTGAGAAATAGGCATAAATTAATATGATTTTCAATAAAGATGCTAAGGCAATTCAATGGGGAATAGATAATCTTATTCAGCAACTGTGCTCTAACAATGAGACAATCTTTTGCAAAGAAACATATCTATAAAAATTAGAATGGATCATATACCTAAATACAAAATCTAAAACCATGAAACTTCTAGAAGGAAAACATAGGAGAAAACCTTCATGATCTTAAGTTAGGCAAAGATTTCTTAAACAGGACATAGAAAAATCACTATAAAACTATAAAAGAAAAGGTTAAATTATACTTCATAAAAATTAAAACGAGAGTGTAAAAACACAGTTAAGAAAAGACAATTCTCAGATTTTAGAGAAAACATTTATAAAACATATCTGACAAAGATTTTATATCTAAACTTTTTTTTATCCAAATGTTGTTTTGTATGTAAAGAACTCTTACAATCCATTAGAAAGACCAAAGAAAAATCCCTTGTTTTAAAATGTGCAAAGGATTTGACTAGAGACTTCACCAAGAAAGAGATACCCCTGAAAAATAACATGAAAAGTACTCTCCATTTTTAGTCAGTAGGAAAATGCCCCAAAAGCCCCCAAAATAAAACAAAACCCCACAATGAGATTTTACTATGCAGCCACAATAGTGGCTACAGTGAAAAAGACTGACCACACCAACTCTTGGTGATGATAGGGATCCACCAGAATTCTATCTCATACACTGTTGATGGAAATATAAAATGGTACATTTACATTTGGAAAGCAGTCTGGCATATTCTAAAAGAGTTAAACATGCACTAACTACAATCTAACTGTTCTCCTACATATTTACCCAAGAGAAATAAAACATATATCCCTTGAAGACTTAACTTTGAATAAATATTCCTACCAGTTTTGTCTATAATATCCAAAAGCTGGGAACAATTCATATGTGCACCAAATGGTAAATAGACACACCAGATTTGCTCTATATATGCAGTAGAGTATTTCATAGAAACAACTGGAATGAATTATTGATATAATATTAATAAATCAATGCTGAGTGAAAGCAGTAGACAAAAATGTGGAGCCTGTATAATTCCATTTACCACAAAGATTTTATTTGTTCATTTGTTTATTTGAAAATCAGAGTGAGCAAGAGAAAGAGTGTAAGTTGGAGGAGAAACAGAGGGATAGAGACAAGCAGACTCCTCACTGAGCACGGAATCCCACACAGGGCTCCATCCCACAACCCTAAGATCACAGCCTGAGCAGAAACCAAGAGTCCCATGCTCAACTAACTCCACCACCCAGGTACCCCTGTATAATTCCATTTACATAATTTCTAGAAAATGCATACTCAACTACTTGAAAAGTAAATCGGTGATTGACTGGAAATAGATGTTGGGGGAGAAAAGGGATGGAGAGAGGAAAGAATTAAAAAGGAAATAAAGAAACTTTGGGAATCAATAATTTGATTTTAGTGAGGTTTCACACTATATACTGTGGCCTAAACCAATCAACTTGTACACTTTACATATGTGCAGTTTGGAGCACCTGGATGATTCAGTTGGTTGAGCAGCAGACTCTTAGTTTTGGCTCAGGTCATGGTTTCAGGGTCATGAGAGCAAGCTCTGCGCTAAGTAGGGAGCCTACTTGAGATTCTCTCTCTCCCTCTGCCCCTCCCCGTGCTTGAATGACCTTTTCTCTCTAAAATAAATAAATATTTAGTAAATAAATATGTGCAGTAGATTGTGCATCAGTTATACCACAATAAAGTTATAAAAAAATTAGGTACTAATGAATTGCTTTCTGATATTAGATTATACTTTTCAGAATAGTATTTCTATAAGAAGATAACCCTTTTCAAATGTCTAACATGTCACAATTTCGTATATGGTTATTTTCAAATCCCTTTTTCAAACTCTGATTTTTTTTTTCTATCTAAAAAAAGCTTGTTGAGGGGCGCCTGGGTGGCTCAGTGGGTTAAGCCTCTGCCTTCAGCTCAGGTCATGATCCCAGGGTCCTGGGATCGAGGTCCGCATCGGGCTCTCTGCTCAGCAGGGAGCCTGCTTCCCTTCCTCTCTCTCTGCCTGCTTCTCTGTCTACTTGTGATCTCTGTCTGTCAAATAAATAAATAAAATCTTAAAAAATAAATAAATAAATAAATAAATAAATAAAGCTTGTTGAAAACTAGATGAATATTCTCTCTTAAGCTCGTTTGGATGAATATTGATGTTTAGATTTCAGGTTGAAACTTGAAGGATAATCAATTCAATTACTTGCTTTCTTTCCTTTCTTCTGCCACATCCTATTGTGTGATCTGAAGCAGCAAATTGTTTTCACATTTAAAACTATTTTTAAATAATTTGGCTTAAAGTTTCCACAGACTACAATGATAATAGAACTTGGTCATAGACCACTTTCCTAATCAGAAACCTTTACTTAAATAACATTTAAATCCAATCTTCAGTGTAAAGCATATCAGTGCTTTGAAAATCTTATTAAACTCTGAAATGGAATGACCTATATAAATAATGATGTGCCATACTTCTAATGTATTAATTGAAAAGTAGCTGACTTTTATCCCCAGGAATGTCAGGTTTGTAACAACAGATAAGTTGGCTAATACATAAAAGATGTTTAATACAAAGAAGAATATCCCTTGATAAAAAAAAAAAAAAAAAGACAAAAAGTGGTCATTTATTTGAAGATTTTTTTCAAACTACTTTCTTGCTCCTTATTATTTGTAATCTTGGATATTTTATTTTATTATTATTTTTTAAAGATTTTATTTATTTATTTGACAGAGAGACAGCGAGATAGGGAACACAAGAAGGGGGAACAGCAGAGGGAGAAGGAGAAGCAGGCTGCACACTGAGCAGGGAGCCTGAAGTGGGGCTCTATCCCAGAACCCTGGGATCATGACCTGAGCTGAAGGCAAAAGCTTAACAACTGAGTCACCAAGGGACCACTTGTGTAAATATTTTAAAATTTCATAGTTATTGGTTTCTATTTCTTCTCATTCATACATACCCTATGCCTTTGGTAATTATTATACTACTGCAAATTTGTTTGGGCATTTACGGCAACATTAATTGTCTTCTACAAAGTGAATTCTGTCAAGCAATAATGATTTTTAATTAATTAATTAATTTTTTAAGAAAGATTTTATTTATTTACTTGATAGAGAGAGAGCATGAGAGGGTGAGATGGAGAAGCAGACTCCCCGCTGAGCAGGGATCCCGATGTGGGACTCCATCCCGGGACTCCAGGACCATGACCCGAGCCAAAGGCAGTTGCTTAACCAACTGAGCCACCCAGATGCCCTAATTTTTTTTCTTTTAACTGAGAAATAAAATAGGAGCAATAAATTACCTTCAACTCTATCTGTTTCAAGTATTAAGAAAGATTTTGAAGAATATGGGTGTTGCTACTGTTGAACTGTTGTTTAAACATTATTTCTCACACTGTGCCTAATGGATTTAATTATGGTTCACACACTTGTTTCTTTATCATCTCTTCAAATGGAGAGCTATACAGATACATTGTAAGCTACTACAAGAACATGTTATTAGGCTGTCTCTGCTGATGAAGGTATTTTCAAATTATGTTGTAAAAGCCCATTGTAAATGAATTCCATTAAGCACTGGTTTTCTCTTATAGTTTACTAATCATGGTTACCCACCTAGATCAAATACAAAAGCAAGACAACATATCCAAATAAAAAGGCCTTATTGTGACTGGACCCAAAGGTCGACAACGGTGATTAGTCTAAAATCCATTTAACATGGAAAAGAGCCCATCAAAAATATTTCTTCAAGTCTTTTATAGTCCATAGTTGCCCCTAGGAAACTCATACTTTAATTGAGGACACTATCACAAATAAAATTGAAAACTAGTAAGAGCCTAACTCTGACTTTAAGTACATTAGTAGTTTAGGGAACTAGATTGGAGAAAGATCTGCAATCAGGTTTGAAGAGTAGGTAGTTTAATATGAGGAAATAATATGAGGAAGGATGGGATATAAGTGGGTTGACTATGGTTTACAAGAGGGAACTTTAGAAAAACTAGCCTATTTAGAGATGTTATTTCCTATATGGAAGTAATGGATAATAGGATGGAAAACTGATCAGATTACAGAGGGCCTTAAATGACATGAAGTGCAGATTAACCTTGACACAATGGGAAGTCATAGATTTTTTTTAAAGTTATTTTTTATTTATAATACATGCCTTCCAGACAAAATGTAAAAGGTATAAAAAGGCATCACATGAAAAATAATTGTCCGTTTTAATAAAGCCTAACAATGTGATTGAAATATCTATATTAAGAGCAAAGATGCAAGAATAGCTGAGAAAGTCCTACATAAGAAAATAAGAAGGAAGAGGAGGAGGAGGAGGAAAGCCACTTGCCTTACCAGATATCAAAACTTAACTATGAATTTGGGGAGCCTGGGTGGCTCAGTCATTGAGCGTCTGCCTTCGGCTCAAGGCATGGTCCCAGGGTCCTGGGATCGAGCCCTACATCGGGCTCCTTACTTAGCAGGAATCCTGCTTCTCCCTCTCACTCCCCCTGCTTGTGTTCTCACTCTCACTGTGTCTCTCTCTGTCGAATAAATAAATAAAATCTTTTAAAAAAAACCAAAAAGTTACTATGAATTTATAGTCACTAAGACAGTTTGTTGTTAATACAGAATGGAAAATGAACAAAATAAGAGAGCCCAGAAACAGTCTGTACATACTTGAACACTTGATTTATGACAAAATGGATATTGCAGATGGGGGAACAGTGCCGGGACAACTGGTTATCTATATGGAAAAGAATGTATCCCTTCCTCATGCCATATAAAATCAACTTTAGAAGGTAAAATTATAAAATTTTGAAGAAAATATGGAACCTTTGTGACCTTAGCCCTAATCATAAAAGAGAAGATTGATAAATTTGACTACATTAAAATTAAGAATGTCTCTTCAGTAAAAGACATACAGAAAATGAGATAAACCATAAATGGAGAGAACATATTGCAGGACCTATATTGAGTTATTTGGAATAATGCAAGAACAACTACAAATAAATAAGGAAAAAAGGATGACCTAATTGAAAATTGGGCAATAGAAACAAAACAGGTATTTCACGGAAGAGAAAATCTGAATGGCCAGTAAACAAAAGAAACTCAATCCCAATAGTAATCAGAAAAATACAAATCAAAACCAATGAGGTGCCATTGTGTAGGCACTGGGTTATAAAAATTAAAAGTCTTACAAAAAGTGTTGAAAGGGATGTGTCTTAGACATTGCTGATAAAGTGGTAAACAACCACTCTGGAGAACATGTTGATCTAGTATTACAGTCACATAACTTACTACTCTGTTCTGGGTGTTTCCTAGAGGATTTCTTGCACATGTGCACCAGTAGACATCTGAGAATGATCATAGCAGTGCTATTCAGAGTAGCAAAAATCTGCAAATAACCAGATGTGCAGTAACAAAAGAGTGGATAAATCCCTTGTAGTATAGTCACAAAGTAGAATATTATGCAGGAGTGATTATGAACTGCAGCTCTTTATAAAAATGGATAATCTTAGAAACAATGTGTGAAAATGGCAAATTATGAAAGACTATGGTATACCATTTTATAAAGTTCAAAAAAAACTCAAGTAATATATGATAATAGTCATATATACTTGTGATTAAATTTTCCTAAAAACCTGTGAGAATGATAAACATTAAAATCAAGTAACTATTACTTTTAGGGTATCAGTGGGGGATGAGGCAGGAAAGGAACACAAAGAGAGCTACAGTTTTGGTGAACTAGTTGTTTTTTTTTTTTTTAAGTTGGGAGATTGAGTGGGGTCATAGGTATTATTTTATTTCTTGCTCACTTGTACTTTTTTTTAAGAGAGAGAGAAAAGGGGAGAGAGACAGGTAAGGGGCAGAGGAAGAGTGAGAGAATCTCAAGTACTCTCCATATGCCCAGTACAGTGCCTGACATGGGGTTCAGTCTCATGACCCTGAGATCATGACCTGAGCTGAAATCAAAAATCGGATGTTTAACCAAATGAACCACCCAGGTGCCCCACTTGTACGTATTCTTTGAATAAAATATAACCTTAAAAATTATAATTTGGAGAAAAAATATATTTTCTCCTTCAACTCACCCAACCACCCATCTTCCTTCTTCAGAGCCTTGTTAAATAAATTGTAGAGCAGCTATACAATATAGTACAACTATTATAGAAGAACAAAGCAACCCTATATATTCTGAATGGAATGACAACTGGATTGTATTGTTAAGTGTGTGTATAATGCTACAATTTGCATTAAAGCACATGCACACATTTGAGTCAGCCATCTCTGTAAGGTTACTTAGAAACTGGCTCTGGAAGTGACTTATGGAAGTCACATTTTTAAAAAATTGACCCAGCTACATGTAGAAAGTGAGGTAATGACAGTGATGGGGTGGGCGTGCAAGGAAAGGACATTAAAAAATCAGGGAAAACAGACCGCTGGTAAACCATCCCAGGTATAACCATAAGGGAACCAGGTCTGGAGAAGGGTGATGGCAGTGGGATTATAAATAGAAGAGCATAAGGGAGTAAAATAGATGTTTTGACACTGTTACATGACTGAAAAATTCATTCTGCCTAACTACTCTTGCCAAAACCTAGTAGTCTACAGTCACGTAAAACTGCATTTTTAATCTACTAAATGCAATTTATTTTATTATCCTATGTAAGACCTGTTAAATTCAGGGTATAGTCATGGAATGTCACCACACAGATGGTCTTCAGAAGGCTTTGTGGAATCTCCTTTTGCATCAAAGCCACAAATGGAGAAGAAATCTCTACAAAATCTGAAATTCCTCCTGATTTACCCTACATAAACCACTTTTAACCTTTCATCCTGAGAAAGATTTAATTGATAAGACTTCTATGAGATTATAAAAATGTTTGCCTACCAATGTGCCCTATGTAGCAATGCCAAAAATACCCTCCTAACTGGATATTCTTTTTTTTTTTTAAAGATTTTATTTATTTATTTATTTGACAGAGATCACAAGCAGGCAGAGAGAGAGAGAGGAGGAAGCAGGCTTCCCGCTGAGCAGAGAGCCCGATGCGGGGCTCGATCCCAGGACCCTGGGATCATGACCTGAGCCGAAGGCAGAGGCTTTAACCCACTGAGCCACCCAGGTGCCCCCTAACTGGATATTCTAAGAGAAAATTATTTTAAGGTGGAAAGTAGATTTCACAGAATTTATTCTTTTGACACCTGTAATTAAACTTTATTAAATCATTATAAACCTTGGGGTGCTTGGGTGGCTCAGTGGGTTAAGCCGCTGCCTTCGGCTCAGGTCATGATCCCAGGGTCCTGGGATGGAGTCCCACATCGGGCTCTCTGCTCAGCAGGGAACATGCTTCCTCCTCTCTCTCTCTCTCTGCTGCCTCTCTGCCTACTTGTGATCTCTGTCAAATAAAATCTAAAAAAAAAAAAAAATTATAAACCTTTTCTTCTACCCAGTTATATTATGATGATAGGAATTTTTGCATATGTGTTATATCTGCAGTTATGAATTCTTGATTTTTCTGAAATTGTCCCATCAATTCTTGATATGTCTGTATTTTTACTCAGTTTTAGTAAAATCTGCCAAGAACCTAAAATAAAATAGTCCCATCCCTTCTCTTCTTTCCCCAATCCTCCCCCGTCCCTTCTTTTTTCTGCACTTCTTGCCCTCATTACTCTTCTTGCAGTTGCTCTTTTTCCAAAATGAAGCCCAGAGCTAGTTGTGTGCAGACAGTATTGATTGTAGTGTTGTGTGTGTAATTCTGCTGTCCTATTTTTCTGCACCTCAGTTGGAGTTGTCCCTCTTGCCAGTACAAACCAATTACTTCTTGTTGAAGTCCCTGAGTCTTTGAACATCTGTTGTCCTTTACGTCATCTATGGGACTCAGAAAAGATCTACTTGAAGTTTTTTCTCTCATACCGCAGGGATTTTCTAAAACTTGTGTTATTTCCTGTGACCCAGAGATTGTTTCATTTTCCTGCAAGAGGAGGAAAAAAAAAGGGATCTAAATGCTTCCTGTGATTGCATAAAGTTTATTTTAGGAACTAAAATCTGGGTGCTTTTTTTTTTCCCCATTACATCCTATTTTCCTTGTTCAAGATTTATAGGGAATGTTAGGTCATGTTTGTGCCTTTGCACCAAGGAAGTGTTTCTTCCACTGACTAGAAAGTTTTAAAGTAAATATTCTGTGACCCTTTAGTTCAAATTCTAGGCTCAATGTGTTTTTTGAAAGAGGAAAAAACATGGCTCTGAACCTAGCTCCTTATTCTTTAATTAGTGTTCAGACTGTCACTTGAAACACTTAACATTAGTCTCCTTCCACACCAACCAGTTTTTATAACTAGTGTGCCTAAATCACCAACAAGCAAAAATATCAAAACCTTTCATTAGTTTATATCTTTTTGTGTTGAGGAGAGAAAAGTTTTTACTGACTTGAATTAGAGACTAATTGTTTCCTGTTGAATCAGGGAGATTTCTTATCCTTTCTGGGGAGGTATTTTTGTATAAACAAGATTTTTGTATCTGCCTAAGGCTTCCAGTTAATTACATTTTGCAAGGAATATAAAAAATGGAGATTCATTATAATCACTTCCTGTTAGTAGAGAATAAGACACAGGAGCTATTAAGTCAAGTTGCTTTTTTTTATAAAATGAGGTACTGGAAAGAGAAGAAAATCTGCCATCTAAGCATTTCGTCTGGAACCTGTATAATCCACTTTTATTTCTGAATGATGGCTTTATTGCCATGCTTTTTAGAACACTTTGGTGTCCTGAGCTTTTAGAAACAAGTGTGGATGTGACTTGCTTGCACATTTTCTAAGAACGTATTTTCCAAAAGCAGAATAGGTGATGCCATTTCAGTTCTGGTTTCACTTCACAAAATTCTGTTCATAAAAACCCCTGTTACAAACTAATTTTCCTTGACAGTTCACAGCAACCTTAACATGCTATTATTTTAAGGTGTAAGTGAAGGAGTTATCAATTCCCATGTAAATAAGAGCATTAGCTACCATCTTCAAAATTGGTTTGAGGAAGGAGGTGAGGGTTGATTTCCTGATGATATGAGAGAGCAAAATGTGGGGGCAGGGGAACCTCCTTTGGTATAGTTAATTTGTCTGTGCTGGAAGGTGCCTGGGTGGCTCAGTTGTTTGGCATCTGCCTTCAGCTCAGGTCATGATCCTGGAGTCCTGGGATTGAGTCCCCCATCAGGCTCCCTGCTCATTGGGGAAGTCTACTTCTCCCTCTACCCCTCCCCCTGCCTATGCTTGTTCTCTCTCTTTCAAAAATAAATAAATAAAATATTTTTAAAAATTTGTCTGTTCTGGAATGTGCCATACCAACATGAATTTCTTTCTATCATTTTCATATATTGGTAAGCCTAAGGTACCCATTTTTTCTTTCAGGTGGAAGAAACAGGCTTAGAAAGTTTAATAAACTTACCTATGTGAGACTATAAAAGGAAAATGTACCCAAAGAAACTCAGGAATCATGATAAGCTTTTATTAGCTGAAACAGTCCACAGTATTAAGTGGATATCAACTGATGTGAGTAAGCTTCAATTCATATTGCCCTATGTTATCCATCAGAATTTCTTTGCTGTACTCACCGAAGACCTTGATATGAATTTGACGGGAAATTTTAATTCAAACACAACTATACCAGATAAGTTAGAATAAATGTAAGTGGCATCCTTGTTGAGTTAAATATTAATGAAGAATATGACTTTGGCTCATTTGTTTTATTCACTTACTCTTTTTCTCCTCTGAAAGATTTGTTTTATTTTATGACTTTAAAGAAATATTGCTTTCTCCCAACTCCATTGCTCTGGTTTCTAAAAAATAATGATTGAGGCAAGCACTCAAGAGACGTCGGCATCTGGGAGGAATAAGGAGTGTGCCTCTGGTTTCCCCACCATGGAGGGTGGTGGGAAGGAAGTATGCAGTGCTTGAAGTGATTAAATTTGCTGGGCCATCTGGTCATCAGGAAAAGGCTGTGTTTTCAATTTCACTGTGAATGAGGAGAAGCTTATTAAGGAAGGAGAGCATTTAGTCTAAGGAAAATTGAAATCATAGTTTATTTCTACCCCTAAGAGCTTCAGCTTCCTTAATTATAGAAAGAAGGGCCACCTGTGGGAGACCCTGACTGTTTAATGATGCTGTTGTATAAGTTACTGGGGAGACTTGAAGGATGGTCTGGGAAGGTGAGCAAACACACAAGGGTAGTCACTTAGAATGGAGTCACTCCAGTCCCCTAAAGTCCCTCCCCATCCCCATACAATCTTTATGAAAGGAAGAAAATGAGCAAAGGGGGTTAAATTTTTCTCAAGCCAAGGAAAGAACTCAGAGTTCCTGGTTCCTTAAAGTTTACTGCCAGAGTGTCTGATCCAGATATCAGTTGGAAAGCCATGAATCAAGTGTAACTGATGAACATCCATCCAAACTTCTATTTATTGAACTATCTCATGCTTTAAAAGTAAAAACCAAGTTCAAGTTTTTTTAAATAAAGCACTAGGTTCAACAGAGGGTGTAGAGGGAAAGTCAAGAATAGGAAAAGAAATCAATGCACAAAGCATGTACCCACACTAAACATTGAAATTGGAAGAGAGAGGGCAATGGACAATGGTATGCAAAAAATTAAGAGTTTGGAAGTGAGTCTACCTGTTGCCACCTGCTGCTGGCTCTGTCATCTTTGCAGGTGATTAATACAGTTTTCTGATGCTACCTTAATCAAATCTAGAAAGCTCAAATTCTGGGATGTGATTGGGATTGTGTGGTCTGAAATTTTTTAAAGGATTTGTAGAACCTGCAGTTCCACAGAAAATTGCAATTTGTTTCATTCAAGATGTACCTAAGCACTGAGTGTAGGAAGAAATGTTCCTGATCTTTTAAGAGACTATTGCTCAGATTGGTCTTTGGTTTTTTAAGAATGTTGTCAAGGTGAGGATTCATTTGGTTTACTTATAAACTGCCAATATGGAGAAAGACAAGTGGGGTGAGAAGTGGATTGCCCTTCCAAGAAGGGCAAGAAGCATGGAGTGTGCAAAGCTTGAAGGCTGAGAGCTTAGTCAACTTCCAGACCACAGACACGGAGGTCACTGTGGCTGGAGCAGGGCTGAGGAGAGGTGAGCTAGAAAGGTGCAAAGGGCCAGGTCACTAAGAGCTTCCCTCCATGTGAAGGTGACTTTCTCTGCAGATGATAAGGAGCCACTGGAAAATGTTAGCAGGCAGCCCTGCCTGTCTCCTGATGCCTTGGCTCACAGTCCTTCCTTCTTCGTTCCAGGCCTCATGCTCATGGAGTGTACTGCTTTAATGTGCAGCTCTTGAGTCCCAAAGGTTTTTTTACTTTCCACATTCTCTGCCTTCAGCTCTCTGACTTTGTTCTCATTTACATCCACTCTGTATTTGAAATCTTAAACTCTCCCAACTCTGAATGTAGTAACTTAACTGTCCTTTCTGTTCTCATGTTCCCTTATCCTCACAAAGTTGCTTGTCAGGACTTCCAATGCCTTGATATCTCTTAACTCAGTCCTTTCCCTCTCTCTGGACTTATCTTCTCTGGATACTCCAGAGAAACAGAACTAATAGGGTATGAGTATGTATAGGTAGATAGAAAGGTGGATGTAGCCATATCTACTTATCTATCTATTGATTATTATTAATCTATCTCTAGATTATTAATCTATTATTGAAGTTATCAATTGAAATACAATATTGGTTTGAGGTGTACAGTATAGTGGCACTACAAAATATTGACCATGGTAAGTGTAGTTACCATCTGTCATTGTACAAAATTATTATAGTATTATTTACTATATTCCAGGCTATCCTTTACATCCCCATGACTTAATTATTTTCTTAACTGGAAATTTGTACCTCTTAATCCCCTTTACCAACTTCCCTATCCTCTTCCCTCTCTGGCAACCACCAGTTTGTTCTCTGTATTTAAGAATTTGTTTCTGTTTTGTTTAGCATAATACCTCTAGGTCCATTCATGTTGTTGCAAATGGCAAGATCTCATTCTTTTCTTTTATGACCAAATAATATTTCATTGTGTATATATACTTCGTTTCTTTATCCATTCATCTATTGATGGATACTTCAGTTGCTTCCATATCTGGCTATTGTAAATAATGCTGCAATGAACATAGGGTGCATATATCTTTTTGGTTAGTGTTTTTATTTTCTTTGGTAAATACCTAGAACTGGAATTGCTGAATTGTATGTTATTTCTGTTTTTAATTTTGAGGAACCTCATACTGGTTTACATAGTGGGTGTAACAATTTACATTTTCACCACCATTGCAGAAGTGTTCCCTTTTCTCTACATCCTTTGCCAATGCTTGTTATTCCTTGTGTTTTGATCCTAGCAATTGTGACAGTGTGAAGTGGTATCTCATTGTGGTTTTGATTAGCATTTCTCTGATGATTAGTCATATTGAGCATCTTTTCACATGTCTGTTGACCATCTCACTGTCATCTTTGGAAAAATGTTTAGTCAGGTCCTCTGACCATTTTAATCAGATTGTTTATCTTTTGGTGTTGAGTTCTATGGGTTCTTTATATATTTTGGATATTAACCCCCATCAGATATGTCATTTGCAAATATCTTCTCCCATTCAGCAGATTACCTTTTGGTTTTGTTGATGGTCTCCTTTGTTATGCAAAAACTTTTTAGATTTATGTAGTCCCAAGAGTTTATTTTTGCTTTTGTTTTCCGTGTATAAAGAGACAGATCCAAAAAATATTGCTAAGACCAATGTCTAAGAGTTTACTGCATATGTTTTCATTTATGAGTTTTATGGTTTCAGGTTTTACATTTAGGTCTTTAACCATTTTCAGTTTATTTTTGTATATCAGTAAGAAAATAGTTGCTTTTCATTCTTTGGCATGTAGCTGTTATTTCCCCAACATCATTTATTGAAGAAAACTCTCTTTTTTCCCTTTGTATATTCTTTCCTCCTCTGTTAGGTTAATTGACAATATGAGCATAAATTTATTTCTGGGCTCTCTGTTCTGTTCCATTGATCTGTGTGTCCATTTTCATGCCAGCACATACTGTTTTGATTACTACAGCTTTGTAGTATAATTTGAAATCTGGGAGTGTGATATGTCTGGCTTTGTTCTTTCTCTAAGTGCCTTTGGCTATTTGGGGTCTTTTATGGTTCCATACCAATTTTAGGATTATTTGAAAAATGCTCTTGATACTTTGTTAGGGATTTTATTGAATCTGTAGATTGCTTGGGGTAGTATGGACATTTTAACATTATTAATTCTTCCAATCCATGAGCGTGGTATATCTTTCCCTTTATTTATGTCATCTTCAGTTTCTTTCATCAGTGTCTTACAGTTTTCAGAGTACAGGTCTTTCACCACCTTGGTTAAATTTATTTCTAGGTATTTTATCCTTTTTTTTAATACAATTATAAGTGGGATCATTTTCTTGATTTCTCTTGACTAATTTATAGTGTATAGAAACAGATTTCTGTATATGTTTCATATCCTCCAACTTTACTGAATTTGTTTATTCTAATAGCTTTTGTTTTTGTTTTGTTTTTTTGGTGGAGACTAGGGTTTTCTATATATCGTATCATGTCATCTGCAAATAGTGACAGTTTTACTTCTTCCTTACCAATTTGGATGTCCTTCCCTTCCCGCCCCCCTTCCATTCTCTCTACTTTGCTTTCTTTTCTTTCCTTGTCTGATTGCTGTGGCTATGACTTCCAGTACTATGTTGCATAAAAGTGGTGAGAATGGATATTCTTGCCTTGTTTCTGATCTTAGAGATCATAGAGATCACCACTGAAGATGAAATTAGCTGTGGGTTTGCCGTGTGTGTTATGTTCTCTCTATACCCACTTGATTTAGAGTTATTTTTTCTTATCATGAATGAATGTTGGATTTTGTCAAATGCTTTCTGCATCTCTTGAGATGATCATACGATTTTTATCCTTCATTTTGTTAATGTGGTATATCATGTTGATTGATTTGCATGGAGAGAGATATATTTTAAGGAATTGGCTCACACAGTTATGGAGGTTAGTGTATCCAAAATCTGTAGGGTAGATTGGCAGGATGGAGACTCATGGAAGATCTGATGTTGTGATTCCAGTCAAAAGGCTGTCGGCTGGAGACCAGCAAAGAGCTGATACGATTCAAATCCAAAAACTATTTGTGAGCAGGATTCTTTCTTCCTTAGGGAGGTCAGTTTTTTCTTGTATTCAAGTCTTCAATCGCTGAATGATTCCACATTATGGAAGACAATCTGCTTTACTCAGAGTCTGTTTATTTGTTTGTTTGTTTATGTTTTTTAATGAGTTCTAAGGCGGTGATTCCTTGTAGCTTAACATCACAGCTCTCCTTTATTTTTTTTTCAAATTTTTTTTCTTACATTTCCCCTTTTTTTTTTTTTTTTAAGATTTTACTTATTTATTTGACAGACAGAGATTGCAAGTAGGCAGAGAGACAGGCAGAGAGAGAGGGGGAAGCAGGCTCCCCGCTGAACAGAGAGCCCCATGTGGGGCTCGATCCCAGGACCCCGAGACCATGACCCGAGCTGAAGGCAGAGGCTTAACCCACTGAGCCACTCAGGCGCCCCTCAAATTTTTATTTAAATTCTAGTTAGTTAACATATAGTGTAATATTGTTTTCAGGAGTAGAATTTAGTGATTCATCACTTACATTTATTACCCAATGCTCAACACAATAAAGTGCCTTCCTTAATACTTATCATCCATTTGCCCATTCCCCCACCCACCTCCTTCCAACAACCCTCATTTGCTTGTGTGAAGAGTCTCTTATGGTTTGTTTCCCTCTCTCTCTTTTTTTTCCCCTTCCTATGAGCCCAAATGTCCATCATCTGATGAATGGATAAAGAAAACGTGGTACACACACACACACACACACACAATGGGATATTACTCAGCCACCAAAAGGAATAAAATCTTGCCATTTGCAACAACATGGATGGAATTAGAGCATATTATGCTAAGTGAAATAAGTCAGGCAGAGTAAGGCAAATACCATATGATTTTACACATATGTGGAATTTTAAGAAACAAAACAAATCCAAGTCCATTTATTTAAACGTTAATATCATCTAAAAACCTTCCCACAGAAACATCCAATATGATGTTTATCTAAATATCTTGGTGGCCCAATCAAGTTAAAACATAAAAGCAAACATCACACCTACCTGTCTTCTCTAAACATGAATGGATCAATTGGCTTCTCCATTACCCCCTTACCTTGTTGTGTAATTATCACACCTGCTTTATTAATGGCAAAGTTTGTATCACTCCTACAATCTGCTTCTACTCCTGAAACTGTTCAGCAACACTGAAGAAATCCATGCACTTGGGTATAACGGCACTACAAGCTAGTGTTCTCCAGCTTCAGTGAGGTCCTCAGGGCTGCTTGTGTCTATATCCCTGGCCAATTCCCCCTCCATTCCCACAGAGACTCTTTCAGACCTCTACAGTTAGAGAGACACCTTTATACATCCCAAATCTCTCTCTCTCTCAGCAGATGAACTTACCTATTACTATGCAGTGAAAACTGTGGGGTTTAAACATGAACCTCAGCTTGCTGCTCTTCCTCCCTGTCTGAACCATCTGAATGATCTTGGCCTGCCCACATATCAGAATGTTGGTAGCAGGTAAGGGGCCAACAGGTATATACACTTTGTCTTTAGAATTCACCCAGGGTGATTGTGCCTCTAACCCCCTACCTAGGACTCTTTGAAGGTCATGACCACCTGCCTTCTGATTTCACCTGCCTCCTCCATAGTAGTCCATTCCATCTTTCAACTTCCCTCACCTACTAAATGCCTGCTTTCAACTCCTCTCACTGACAACAACGAGGGGTGGTGGATCCTAATAGGATTTAGAAATGGTAGAACATGGTATCTGGATGTGGTTGGATAGATGGTACCAGTCATGGAGACACGGCAATAGGAAGAGGAGCAGGGTGTTTTAAAAGGAAGATGATAAATGATTTTGGTCATAGTAAGTCCCAGGTACCTGTGGAACATGTATAACCACTATGACCTCTTAAAGTGTTTTTATTAGGCCTGACTTATTCCCTCCCTCCAGGCCATGTGAGTTCATTTTTCATTGTACAGTTTGCTAAAACCAAAGGAACAATGTTGATCCCCTAGTTGTTTAAACAAGAGAGGATTTATTATGTGTAATTGAAAAGACCCTTGTTACAGCAGGAATACCTTGCACACATCAAAGATAGGTCCCAGACCACAGCAGCATCAGCAATCTGTCAGTCTCTGTACTGTAATCTTTTGCCATCTTTGCCTAACTGTTGATTGTCTGAAGTTCAACCCAGACCCTGGTGAGCTTATAGGGAGTAACTCTAAAGTTACCTACCACTAGTTTTATTGTTTGGGTCAAGTGTGTAGTCTCTGCAGAATTATTAAATAAGGCTCCTCAAAAAGTCCTCTGTTTGTTTATCCATCAGTCATCTGAGCAGGTCATATAATTGCCATCAAGGCGGGGAAGGTGGTGAAGACAGTCCTAATTTGCACTGCAGGCATTTGGGAGGGTCTGGAATCATCAGCTGCTATTTGCAGCATTGGTTGGCATTAGAAACAGGCATGAAAGAAAACACGTACTGAGACAGCTCTTGAGTCTATATCTAGACTGAGAACCTGGCTTGTTCCCACATAAAGACCCACTCTTAAAAGGCTATTTTGTGTTCGTGATGGCAAATGCCAAGGGGGTGTGTGTGTGTGTGCACGTGAGCACTTGAATGCTGAGCCTTTGAAATAAGCCTTGTAGACCTCTATACCATCAGAGGGTTAGTGTCAGAAGGCAGTTTTGGGTCTGGCCTGAAGCTCAGAATGGAGGCTGGGATGCAGACAGAGCTTTGAGAGTCATTATATGCCAGTGGAAGTTGAAGCACTTTGTTCTTTCTTAGATATCCTTGCATCCTTCAACTCCCAGATTCCTTAATTCCACCATTAGGAATTTATATTTTCCTTAATTGTACAAAAAAATCAGCAGACCTCTGACTCTTTAAAATAAAGGTATTGTGATTTTTTTCCCCCTAGTCATCACACAATTGTAAACAATGCTGGTATAGGGCCTCAATATCATGTTAGTAGAAAAATGAAGGGAGGAAAACACTGTAAAATTTAAAAGGAACATTCAAAAAACAATTTTTATTAATTTCGGAAAGATTGCAGAGTGAAGACAAGTTGTCTAAATGTCTTACCAGAATGAAGTCCTGAAGAGTTTACAATCACCAAAAAAGGTATCATAGAACATACAGAAAAATGGACAGGTTGGTTGTTCTACTTCTTTTTTTTTTTTTTTAAAGATTGGTTGTTCTACTTCTTAAATACTGAAGCACATCTAAAGGTGCACCCAGTTACAGAATTACGGAGGAACGGATGAATGAATGAATGAATGAATGTACAAATGAATGAGTCAGTAAATTCTCCCTGAGAATAAGTTTAGCTCTTTGGGATATACCTTATCTTCCTCAACCTATTTAACGAGTCAATGCATGGTGCTCCTTCAGTGCCTGAGGGTCTCCCATTACTCCTAAACCAAAAGTAAAAATAGATAGATCCCATGTCTCTATTAATTCATAAGCTAACTTTGCATTATTTCATCAAGTGCCACCAAGAAATTGCTGTCAGTCACTCACTTTTCTTCTTCTCTAATGTACAGAGCTGCTCCAAATAATATATGTTTTTCATTCATTCTCTGCCTCAAATCTCCAGGAAAGGTGGCTTACCAGGGCCAGGAGACCAGTCTTTCAAGGTTGGTAGCAGTAGATCTTACACTGATGAAACCAAATATGTTTTGCTGAGAATATTGATAAAACTGTTCATTTTTACTGAGGTCTATTCACACTGATAGATGGTCAAATACAAGAAACAAATATGGATGATCCTGGTATTACTGCGTCTGACACTTTTTTTAAATTACTTTAATATTTTTCTATTCAGTCTGTAGGTGTGGTTAAGTGCCAGACTGCATTTAATTTTCCTATGCCTCCTGAAATTGTGGTTGTGAGTATTATGTACAAATTCCTAAAGGAAAAGATATTTTTCTATATGAAGGTGTGGTGCTTCACCTTGACAACATGACTGCTGCTTTCTAAATATGTTAAACTTTAATTAACAGATGTGTGTCTAATGAGATATGCAGATTAACTGAAATACAGAATTATTAAAAATCTTCCTAAAACAAAATTTTTACAATTCCCTGCCTTAATAAATTATATTCAGTAGAGTCTATTTACCTTCCTTTGATTAATCTGGATTTTGTCATGCTTCAGGCTATAAACAATCATTTCTGCTTCTACTATAATATTTATCCATATATAGAATGAGAAAGCAAGTCCCCTCTCTTTATTTCCAGGATGTAGCCTCAGAATTGCATTTAAAATGACAACTAAAATCCTTTCCGTCCATTTGATTTCTTTTGGTTGCCTCTTTAACCCACTAGCAAACTGAGTACTGCCCCAAATTCACTTTTATTGGGAATTCAGTTATTTGAGGCTTTAAAATCACTGTTAATCCTTTTTTTTTTTTCCAATTTCAGTTGGAAGTCATACATTTTTATAAGACATGTTTAAGTTGCTGACTAAGTCAAACAAATTAATGTCTCCTGAGTTTTATAGAAAGCAAGCATTTTTAAACAAAATCCTAAGTTAGATGACCTGAGATGGAAATTTATCTGCTGGTTGAATGCTATAATCATCTCCAGCCTTTCTCCTAACTCGTCATTCATTGTTCAGACAATGAATATTTATTGAGTATTTACAACTTGTCAGACAATGTGAGATGCTGGAGAACAGAGAGCTGACAAGTCACAGTCTTGCCTTCAGTGTCCTTAAAGGCTAATGGGGCTTTAGACCTGGATTTTCCCTTTGGCGCCACTGGCTGATAGAATACAATCAAGGCTAGATTTCAAGTGAATTGTTCTCAGTCAATTAAAAAAACGAAAATTTAGCAGCCTTCCTGAAAAATTAAAGCTTTTTGGTGGTGAAAGTATGCAAGAAGCTTCAACAAATGATGGCACTAGATCATGGTTTTCAAACTTCAGCGTGCCTGGAATTGCTGGAGGGCTTATTAAAACAGAGATTACTGGGCTCTGAACCAGAGGTTTTGATTCAGTAGGTCTGGGGTTTGAGATGGGGGCAGTTGCAGGGATTTGCATTTCTAGGAAGTCCCCAGGGGATACACAGCCTGCTGCTTTGGGGACTACTCTTTGAGAAGTCACTGGTCTGAAGTATTTTGTTTCTCAAAAGACCCTCCCTCTGGTGATGATGATGATAATGTTAATAATAATAGCTCCCACGTAGTGAGCTTTTGTGGAGTGATAGGGATCTTGCCCTTGACATCCGTCATTACGTTCAGTTCAATTCTCGGAACAACTTAATGAAATAGTTGTGATTACTACCCTCATTCTACAAGTAAAGGAAATAAATATTTGGAGAGGTTAATTGATTTGCTCAGTGTCACAGAGCTAGTCAGGGACAAAAGCCAGGATGTGAATTTAAATCTTTTTGATACATGTCTGTGGCTTCAACCACAGAGCTCTTCCGCTTTCTTATGATGTCCAGCGCACCCGGGCAATTACAGTCTTCTTAGGAGACACCTGTGGGCATCTGTTGGCCCTGTATCCATATGCACCCACACCTAGGGGATTCTGAATAGATGACTTTTTAGGGTCTCATGGGAAGGAGATAGCAGAACTTCTTTTAGTAATCTATTCTAGTGACTAATAAGTTTATTGTGATGGGAAAAAATTTTTAATTGGATAAAATGTTTCTGTTTTACCAATTTTTAAAAGCCATTCAACCATCAAGAATTAGATTGTAAGGGCCTATTTAGCCAGAGTGGCCCCACCTCGGCTGAATAGCCATTTTGTTGTTTATGCAGTAAAACATAAACTGACCCTGCCTCCCACCACCACCACCACCCCCGCCCCCAGCCCAGGGGAACTTATTTAGGAGCAGTTCCGGGAAACCAGTCCCAGGTGGCAAAGCCCAAATACAAGGGTGGGTCAGGTCAGGTAGAGATAACAGCCCGAATGCAGGGATGAGTCAGGTCAGGTGGAGACACCCAATCGGTAAAGCGTGCATACTGTCTCCCTAGCTACCAAGGAGTGTGGGCCCAGCCTTTTGGGCGCCAATTCTCACCAAGGTGATAGGCTGGTTCAAGTGTCTACTATGGGGTAAATTGTAGTTCAACTGGCACCCGTGTGTGACCTAGCATGACTGTGCAGCTTTCTCTGTGTGTTGCAATCTCATTGGCCACCTGTGTGTGGCCAGGCTCAACCACATGGCCTTTGCTCTATAAAAGTTAGTCTGTGAGGCAGGGAGGGGTCAAGCTCTCTGTAAGAGGCATGGCCCCAGCCGGTCGGTTTGATTCTCAATGCTTGGCGTGAAATAAAGCTTTGCTTGACCTTCGCTTTGTATCAGTCTCGCTCCTTTAATCACGGACCCATTATTGGGGGACCCAACATTGGGGACCCAACAAGATAACCATAGCAAACAGTTGAATTGAACCTATCTAGATGAAATAGGATTTGACAGTGCTTGCAATCCATTTAAAAGGTGTCTGTGAAATTAATTTGAGCTTTTTTGACCTGAGTTAAAGTACTTTTTGCATATCTCCTGTCATAAAAATAACAATGATTCAATGTATTAATTGAGAGTTCTGTTGGGAAGGCTGAGTGATCTTCCCCACAGGGTGAGGAAAAACAAAGAAGTGCTGGTGGCTCATCAGCATCCTGGGAAGGGCCATCTTGCTTCCTGGTTAGACAACATTTTCTGTTGGGGAATTGATCCCATCTCTTCCCCTTACAGCAGACTCTTCTCCCACCTACGGAGAATGTAGAGTCCTTTCAAATGGGCTATTATTGTGACAATATAATATTATTATTATAAAATAAAACACAGATACAGAAGATGGTACAAAACAATTATATTGGCAATCACTTATTCTGAGTGAACATTCTTGAAATTGCCAAGTCAAGAAATAGAACTTTGTCAGCTACCACGATGGCTAATTTGACATGTCAATTTGACTGGGCTAAGGACTGTCCCCATAGCTGGTAAAACATTATTCCTGGCTACGTCAGTAAGGGTGCCTCTGGAAGAGATTAATAGTTGAATCAGACTAGGGATTTCTAGGCCTTCAGACTTGGACTAGATTATACCATTCTTTCCTGGTTCTTCAGTTTGCACATGAAAGATGATGAGACTTCTTGGCCTCCACAGTTAAGTGAGGTAATTCTTGTAATAAAAATCCTCTTATATCTATATATATCCTGTTGGTTTCCTGGAGAACCCTGACAGAATACCTACCCAGAAGTTCCAACTTCCCCAGAAAAGTAACCATATCCTGACTTTTTATTGTAATCACTTTGCTTCATTGTTATAGTGTTATTCTGCATATGTGTATTCTTAACCCTGTATAGTCTTGCTCATTTTTAAAAAAGATTTTATTTATTTGTCAGACAGCGAGTGAGGGAACACAAGCAGGGGGAGTGGGAGAGGGAGAAGCAGGCTTTCCACTGAGCAGGGATCGCAATGTAGGTAGGGCTCAAGCCCAGGACCCTGGTATCATGACCTGAGCTGAAGGCAGATGCTTAACTACTGAGCCACCCAGGTGCCCCTAGTCTTGCTCATTTTTATAATTTGATATATCTTTAAGTTTCTTTTATCCATTTCCATCACTTTCTTTGCCTCTAAATTTATGTGGAAGACTCCAGGCCATTTGACTTTAGAGTTCCTCCAAGTCTGGATTTGGCTGATTGCAGCCTCTTGGTGCAGTACAACATGTTGCCCTGTCCTCTTATTTCTTAAAAACTGGCAACTGGGTGCAGACAGTGGATCAGACTCATATTTTTCTCCCTTTGGCAAGTTTCTATGTAGTGTTTGGCAAGATCATAGGAGGCACATGGTATCAGGTTGTCTCTCTTTTTAGGATAGGAACAACTTTGATGCTTAATAGCTACATCTTTTAACTCATTAGAATAGCAAAATGAGGCTATTCTTATTCTACAGTTTCTTTCCCATTTATTAGTTGGAATATATTTATAAAGAGATACTTCATTTGCTTTTGATTTATCAGTGGTATAGCTCATATAGGGAGAGAAGGATAAATGCTTGATTCTTTCCCTTTATTTGCTAATTCTCAGGAACCAGTACTTCAGAGATGACTAATGTAAAGTTTTGCAGGCGAGGTAAACACAACACCAGGCAAGGTGGGCGCAAGGCAAGATTTATTAAAGGCATCTCTGGCGAAGTTTCAGGGCTCGGGAGAAGGGGAGCCAGGAAAGTCGCTCCGGGAGGAGGTGGGCACCCTCAGGCGAGGTTCCTCCACTCCGGAAAGTGGAGTGGGGGAAGTCGCACTGGGAGGGAGTTGGCAGGGGGTCTTTTATCGGGCCAAGGTGGGGCATGGGCTCACATCCATATTTGGTGATCGGAAGGTATGGGGTGAGGGCTCCTGATACTCCTGTTTCCTGCATAGGTATCAGGTTACCTATGGAGACATGACCTGGGCGTACACCCTTTTGGCCGGAGAGTCTAGGGTTAAGGAAGTGGGGGGAGGGGACTGGAAGATGGCGGCCCAGTGGTCATTTCTATTGTTCTTCCTGCATTCCTGGAACCGCCAACCCAACAACTAATACCTTTTTTACAAAATTTTTTAAGAACTCATGGATTTAGGGCACCAGGGTGGCTCCGTCGGTTAAGTATCTGCCTTCAGCTCAGGTCATGATCTCAGTCAAGGTCCTGGGATTGAGCCCCACATTGGGCTCTCTGCTCAATGGGAAGCCTGTTTCCGCCTCTCCCTCTCCCTGCTGCTCTCCCTGCTTGTGCTCTCTCTGCCAAATCAATAAATAAAATCTTAAAAAAAAATACTTATAGATTTTGATATACTTATAGGTTTGAATACATTACATTTATTATTACTGAAGCTCAAATGATCACATATTTGCTCAGTGGAAGCCTCTTCAAGGCGACTCTTTTGAATCCTTTTAACATGACCTAAGTAGTCATCAATAGCTTCTTTGCTTTCTGGTATGACAAGATGTTCTGGCTTGTCCTGTATACTTCTGTGTCATGCCTGGAATCTACCATTTCTCTAATAAGGTTTTATTAGTGAGAATTTATATTTTAAAATCATATGTGGTGTTAGGGATGCTTACACTGGATCAGTCTTCTGTTTCTTAAGATGGACAGAGCTTGAAAAAGATAACTGTGTGTAGACATACACACATATGTGCATGTATTTTGCATTTGCTCTTACCCCCCAGTTATTAATAGTTGTATTTTATCTAATTGTTTAGACAAATAGTTTCTTAACCCTTATGTCATCTTTGGCCCACAGGCAAAGTATCCTATGTCAATGTTGCCCTAGTCATCTTGTCTGAAACCCATTCCTCAGGAAGGGTTTTCTGAAGCCCATTCCTCAGGAAAGGTTCTTAGGAATAATATTCCCTGCATCTGTGTATGTTGATAAGTTTGTCTTTGCCTTTGTACTTGAAAACAAGTTTTACTGGATATTAAATCCTTGGCTTATTCTTTCTTTGAGTACCTTAACTATGTTACAACATGTCCTTCTGGGAAAAAACACTGCTGTTTTAAAATACTAATGGCAATTTAATTTTTCCTTCCCTTATAATTCACTTGTTCTTTTTCTACATGCCCAAGCAATTTTCCCTTCCTGTCTCTTCCCAGTATGGCTTGGTAGTGGTCATTCTGGGTTGATATTCATAGTATTTTTTTTTTCAGCATTTAGTTTCATATATATAGTTTCATATAGTTTTAGAAAAGTTTCATATATATAGTTTTATATATACATGTAGTTTTAGAAAAGTTTTTCTTGAGTTATAGTTTTTAGTATTTGTTCTATTCCCTTTGGCTTTTCTTCTACAGGGACTCTTATCAATACATTCAAGTTCCTTTGCTTATCTTTAACATTACTCATTTTCTCCTAAATCTTTTAAAAAATTTCTTTCTTCATTACTTTTTGATTATTAAGAGTTTTCTCTTTTGCACATTAGTTTCTCTTAAGGTATTATCCGTTGTGTATATTTGTTGTTACTTTCCTTCATGCTTACTCTTCATTCCTGAAGTGATTTTTTATTTCTAATTTGTATTTGCCAACTCATTTCCAAATTTTTTCTAATTTTTATTTTCTTTTTCAAGTCTTCTATCATTTTCTTAATGTCTTTGAACTCATTGCAAAGTATTAGATTACAGTTTTGTTCTGTGTTGTGGCATGCTTTCTTTGCCTGTTGGATGCTGTTCAGTTCCTTATTTTCTTTTTCCTTATAATAACTTGGTATGGCATCTGCTTTGATACTATTCTGTAGCACATTTCATAGTGAAATTAAGTTTTCTGGACTTTAGAATGAGGCAGGGGTTTCATGAAACATTTCTTACTTCACAGAGCCCCCATCTAGTTATTTTAGTGTTGTGTTCAAATACATAGCAGCTTTCTTTCTCAGCTCTCTTGGCTCTGTTTTCCTCCTCCACTTTGGTCTGAACTTTCTCTTCCCTTTGTCTCTGTGTCCCTATTCTGCCCGGATTGCACTCCCATCAGTTTCTTTGCAGTCAGGGTCCCATCCTAGAAGGGAGCCCCTTCAGTCTCTCTTACTGAGCGCCCTTTGCATTCACTTGCTTTTGGCAAGAGCTCAGCCGCCCAATTTCAGCTTCTGTTCTCCAATTGGCCCTCCATATTTTCCAGTGATATCTCACTACAGTGTGGTTTTTCTGTTCTCAGTCCATAAGCGAGAAGTCCCATTGCTTGCTTGCTTCTTCCTACACAGACAGGCTACCATGCAGGTCTTGTGAGGGTTATATTTTGGGATTCATGGGGATAACTTGTTTTGTTGTAACTGTTGTCCACAGGTTTTTGGTTTTGCTATCTTACTCATTTTTTTAAAAAAATTATTGATTTCTTTGAGAGTGGGTGGGGGAGGGGCAGGGGAGGAGAGAGAGAGAGAGAAGGAGGAATCTTAAGCAGATGCCCTGCCAAGCATGGAGCTAAATCCCATGACCCTGAGATTGTGACCTGAGCTGAAATCAAGAGTCGGGTGTAACCGAATGAGCCACAGAGGCTCCCCTATCTTACTCGATTTTTATGTGGGAATTTGGAGAGATTGAAAAACTGTACTTGCCATACTCTCAGTTTCCCAGAATTTCCTCTACAAGGAACCCTTGATAAATGTTCCCCCAGTTTCTTTTTCACCTAGAGCAGGGAGATTTTAGCCTCCCTGATAAAGACATTAAAACATTTTTGATGGAGAATTCTCTCTCTTCTGTCTCTTCTCCTCAGCCTACTCAAACCCTATGTACCCTTCTTTGCCCTCACTGGGCAAGTTTTAGCAGGATAGAGGGGAAAACAGGTATGCTTAAAGCTTAACAGTGTGACCGGTTACTTGGAACATTATTGCAACTTGACCTCTGCAGACTGAATCGAAAGGTCAGTGACAGCAGAATGTTTCAAAGATGAAAGCTATTTCTGTCCCAACTGGAGTTTTAGTGATTCTTTCTTAAATAAGAGGAAATCACCCCAGATACAGTTTTTCTGGGACTGATAATCCACTTCCAGGCAGAGGCAGGCACTGCTAGGGGAAATCAGTGCTATGACCTCAGAAATGTTTTTTTTTTTTTTAATTTTTAATTTTTAATTTTTTTTTAAATTTTAATTTTTATAAACATATAATATATTTTTATCCCCAGGGGTACAGGTCTGTGAATCGCCAGGTTTGCACACTTCACAGCACTCACCATAGCACATACCCTACCAGTGTCCATAATCCCACCCCCCTCCCAACCCCCCTCCCCCCATCAACCCTCAGTTTGTTTTGTGAGATTAAGAGTCACTTATGGTTTGTCTCCCTCCCAATTCCATCTTGTTTCATTTACTCTTCTCCTACCCCCTTAACCCCACATGTTGCATCTCCTCTCCCTCATATCAGGGAGATCATGTGATAGTTGTCTTTCTCCGATTGACTTATTTCGCTAAGCATGATACCCTCTAGTTCCATCCACGTCGTCGCAAATGGCAAGATTTCATTTCTTTTGATGGCTGCATAGTATTCCATTGTGTATATATACCACATCTTCTTTATCCATTCGTCTGTTGATGGACATCTAGGTTCTTTCCATAGTTTGGCTATTGTAGACATTGCTGCTATAAACATTCGGGTGCACGTGCCCCTTCGGATCACTACGTTTGTATCTTTAGGGTAAATACCCAGCAGTGCAATTGCTGGGTCATAGGGTAGTTCTATTTTCAACATTTTGAGGAACCTCCATGCTGTTTTCCAGAGTGGTTGCACCAGCTTGCATTCCCACCAACAGTGTAGGAGGGTTCCCCTTTCTCCGCATCCTCGCCAGCATCTGTCATTTCCTGACTTGTTAATTTTAGCCATTCTGACTGGTGTGAGGTGATATCTCATGGTGGTTTTATTTGTATTTCCCTGATGCCGAGTGATGTGGAGCACTTTTTCATGTGTCTGTTGGCCATCTGGATGTCTTCTTTGCAGAAATGTCTGTTCATGTCTTCTGCCCATTTCTTGATTGGATTATTTGTTCTTTGGGTGTTGAGTTTGCCAAGTTCTTTATAGATTTTGGACACTAGCCCTTTATCTGATATGTCATTTGCAAATATCTTCTCCCATTCTGTCAGTTGTCTTTTGGTTTTGTTAACTGTTTCCTTTGCTGTGCAAAAGCTTTTGATCTTGATGAAATCCCAGTAGATCATTTTTGCCCTTGCTTCCCTTGCCTTTGGCGATGTTCCTAGGAAGATGTTGCTGCGGCTGAGGTCGAAGAGGTTGCTGCCTGTGTTCTCCTCAAGGATTTTGATGGATTCCTTTCTCACATTGAGGTCCTTCATCCATTTGGAGTCTGTTTTCGTGTGTGGTGTAAGGAAATGATCCAATTTCATTTTTCTGCATGTGGCTGTCCAATTTTCCCCACACCATTTATTGAAGAGGCTGTCTTTTTTCCATTGGACATTCTTTCCTGCTTTGTCGAAGATTAGTTGACCATAGAGTTGAGGGTCTGTTTCTGGGCTCTCTATTCTGTTCCATTGATCTATGTGTCTGTTTTTGTGCCAGTACCATGCTGTCTTGATGATGACAGCTTTGTAATAGAGCTTGAAGTCCGGAATTGTGATGCCACCAACTTTGGCTTTCTTTTTCAATATTCCTTTGGCTATTCGAGGTCTTTTCTGGTTCCATATAAATTTTAGGATTATTTGTTCCATTTCTTTGAAGAAAATGGATGGTACTTTGATAGGAATTGCATTAAATGTGTAGATTGCTTTAGGTAGCATAGACATTTTCACAATATTTATTCTTCCAATCCAGGAGCATGGAACATTTTTCCATTTCTTTGTGTCTTCCTCAATTTCTTTCATGAGTACTTTATAGTTTTCTGAGTATAGATTCTTGGTCTCTTTGGTTAGGTTTATTCCTAGGTATCTTATAGTTTTGGGTGCAATTGTAAATGGGATTGACTCCTTAATTTCTCTTTCTTCTGTCTTGTTGTTGGTGTAGAGAAATGCAACTGATTTCTGTGCATCGATTTTATATGCTGACACTTTACTGAATTCCTGTACAAGTTATAGCAGTTTTGGAGTGGAGTCTTTTGGGTTTTCACATATAGTATCATATCATCTGCGAAGAGTGATAGTTTGACTTCTTCTTTGCCGATTTGGATGCCTTTAATTTCCTTTTGTTGTCTGATTGCTGAGGCTAGGACTTCTAGTACTATGTTGAATAGCAGTGGTGATAACGGACATCCCTGCCGTGTTCCTGACCTTAGTGGAAAAGCTTTCTTTTTTTCTCCATTGAGAATGATATTTGCGGTGGGTTTTTCATAGATGGCTTTGATAATATTGAGGTATGTGCCGTCTATCCCTACACTTAGAAGAGTTTTGATCAGGAAGGGATGCTGTACTTTGTCAAATGCTTTTTCAGCATCTATGGAGAGTATCATATGGTTCTTGTTCTTTCTTTTATTAATGTGTTGTATCACATTGATTGATTTGCGGATGTTGAACCAGCCTTGCAGCCCTGGAATAAATCCCACTTGGTCGTGGTGAATAATCCTTTTAATGTACTGTTGAATCCTATTGGCTAGTATTTTGGCGAGAATTTTTGCATCTGTGTTCATCAAGGATATTGGTCTGTAGTTCTCTTTTTTGATGGGATCCTTGTCTGGTTTTGGGATCAAGGTGATGCTGGCCTCATAAAATGAGTTTGGAAGTTTTCCTTCCATTTCTATTTTTTGGAACAGTTTCAGGAGAATAGGAATTAGTTCTTCTTTAAATGTTTGGTAGAATTCCCCCGGGAAGCCATCTGGCCCTGGGCTTTTGATTGTTTGGAGATTTTTGATGACTGTTTCAATCTCCTTACTGCTTATGGGTCTGTTGAGGCTTTCTATTTCTTCCTGGTTCATTGTGGTAGTTTATATGTCTCTAGGAATGCATCCATTTCTTCCAGATTGTCAAATTTGTTGGTGGAGAGTTGCTCATAGTATGTTCTTATAATTGTCTGTATTTCTTTGGTGTTCGTTGTGATCTCTCCTCTTTCATTCATGATTTTATTTATTTGGGTCCTCTCTCTTTTCTTTTTGATAAGTCTGGCCAGGGGTTTATCAACCTTATTAATTCTTTCAAAGAACCAGCTCCTAGTTTTGTTGATTTGTTCTATTGTTTTTTTGGTTTCTATTTCGTTGATTTCTGCTCTGATCTTTATGATTTCTCTTCTCCTCCTGGGTTTAGGGTTTCTTTCTTGTTCTTTCTCCAGCTCCTTTAGGTGTAGGGTTAGGTTGTGTACCTGAGGCCTTTCTTGTTTCTTGTGAAAGGCTTGTACTGCTATATATTTTCCTCTCAGGACTGCCTTTGTTGTGTCCCACAGATTTTGAACCGTTGTGTTTTCATTATCATTTGTTTCCATGAATTTTTTCAATTCTTCTTTAATTTCCTGGTTGACCCATTCATTCTTTAGAAGGATGCTGTTTAGTCTCCATGTATTTGGGTTCTTTCCAAATTTCCTCTTGTGATTGAGTTCTAGCTTCAGAGCATTGTGGTCTGAAAATATGCAGGGAATGATTCCAATCTTTTGATAACAGTTGAGACCTGATTTAGGACCAAGAATGTGATCTATTCTGGAGAATGTTCCATGTGCACTAGAGAAGAATGTGTATTCTGTTGCTTTGGGATGAAAAGTTCTGAATATATCTGTGATGTCCATCTGGTCCAGTGTGTCATTTAAGGCCTTTATTTCCTTGTTGATCTTTTGCTTGGATGATCTGTCCATTTCAGTGAGGGGAGTGTTAAAGTCCCCTACTATTATTGTATTATTGTCGATATGTTTCTTTGATTTTGTTATTAATTGGTTTATATAGTTGGCTGCTCCCACGTTAGGGGCATAGATATTTAAAATTGTTAGATCTTCTTGTTGGATAGTTCCTTTGAGTATGATATAGTGTCCTTCCTCATCTCTTATTGTAGTTTTTGGCTTAAAATCTAATTGATCTGATATAAGGATTGCCACTCCTGCTTTCTTCTGATGTCCATTAGCATGGTAAATTCTTTTCCACCCTTCACTTTAAATCTGGAGGTGTCTTCGGGTTTAAGATGAGTTTCTTGTAGGCAATATATGTGGTTTTTGTTTTTTTATCCATTCTGATACCCTGTGTCTTTTGATTGGGGCATTTAGCCCATTAACATTCAGGGTAAGTATTGAGAGATATGAATTTAGTGCCATTGTATTGCCTGTAAGGTGACTGGTATTGTATATTGTCTCTGTTTCTTTCTGATCTACTACTTTTAGGGTCTCTCTTTGCTTAGACGACCCCTTTCAATATTTCCTGTAGAGCTGGTTTGGTATTTGCAAATTCTTTCAGTTTTTGTTTGTCCTGGAAGCTTTTAATCTCTCCTTCTTTTTTTTTTTTTTTAAAGATTTTATTTATTTATTTGACAGAGATTACAAGTAGGCAGGGAGGCAGGCAGAGAGAGAGAGAGAGAGAGAGAGAGGAAGCAGGCTCCCTGCTGAGCAGAGAGCCCGATGTGGGGCTTGATCCCAGGACCCTGGGATCATGACCTGAGCCGAAGGCAGAGGCTTTAACCCGCTGAGCCACCCAGGCGCCCCAATCTCTCCTTCTATTTTCAATGATAGCCTAGCTGGATATAGTATTCTTGGCTGCATGTTTTTCTCATTTAGTACTCTGAATATATCATGCCAGCTCTTTCTGGCCTGCCAGGTCTCTGTGGATAAGTCTGCTGCCAATCTAATATTTTTACCATTGTACGTTACAGACTTCTTTTCCCGGGCTGCTTTCAGGATCTTCTCTTTGTCACTAAGACTTGTCAGTTTTACTATTAGGTGATGGGGTGTGGACCTATTCTTATTGATCCTGAGGGGGGTTCTCTGAACCTCCTGGATTTTGATGCTTGTTCCCTTTGCCATATTGGGGAAATTCTCTCCAATAATTCTCTCCAGTATACCTTCTGCTCCCCTCTCTGTTTCCTCTTCTTCTGGAATCCCAATTATTCTAATGTTGTTTCGTCTTATGGTGTCACTTATCTCTCGAATTCTCCCCTCGTGATCCAGTAGCTGTTTGTCCCTCTTTTGCTCAGCTTCTTTATTCTCTGTCATTTGGTCTCCTATATCGCTAATTCTTTCTTCTGCCTCATTTATCCTAGCAGTGAGAGCCTCCATTTTTGATTGCACCTCATTAATAGCTTTTTTGATTTCAACTTGGTTAGATTTTAGTTCTTTTATTTCTCCAGAAAGGGCTTTTATATCTCCGGAGAGGGTTTCTCTACTATCTTCCATGCCTTTTTTGAGCCCGGCTAGAACCTTGAGAATCGTCATTCTGAACTCTGGATCTGACATATTACCAATGTCTGTATTGATTAGGTCCCTAGCCTTTGGTACTGCCTCTTGTTCTTTTTTTTGTGGTGAATTTTTCCGCCTTGTCATTTTGTCCAGATAGAGTATATGAAGGAGCAAGTAAAATACTAAAAGGGTGGCAACAACCCCAGGAAAATATGCTTTAGCCAAATCAGAAGAGATCCCATATCGTGAGGGGGGAGAAAGGGGATAAAAAGAGGTTCAGAAAGAAAGAAAAAAAAAATTAAAAAAAGAAAACCAATAAAGAGAAAGTATAAAAAGGAAAAAAAAATATATATATATTAGATAAACTAGTTAAAAAATGTTAAAAAAGAAAAGGGTAAAAGTTAAAAAAATTTAGCAGAAGAAGAAAAATTTGAAAAAGAAGAAAAAAAAATTAAATTAACTGCAAGGCTAAAGAATCATGGGGAGAGGGGCGCCTGGGTGGCTCAGTGGGTTAAGCCTCTGCCTTCGGCTCAGGTCATGATCCCAGGGTCCTGGGATCGAGCCCCACATCGGCTTCTCTGCTCCATGGGAAGCCTGCTTCCTCCTCTCTCTCTCTGCCTGCCTCTCTGCCTACTTGTGATCTCTCTCTGTCTCATAAACAAATAAAATCTTTAAAAGAATCATGGGGAGAAAGCCATGAGTTCCGTGCTTTGCTTTCTCCTCCTCTGGAATTCCGCCGCTCTCCTTGGTATTGAAACTACACTCCTTGGTAGGTGAACTTGGTCCTGGCTGGTTTTCTTGCTGATCTTCTGGGGAAGGGGCCTGTTGTAGTGATTCTCAAGTGTCTTTGCCCCAGGCGGAGTTGCACCGCCCTTACCCGGGGCTGGGCTGAGTAATCTGCTCGGGTTTGCTTTCTGGAGCTTTTGTTCCCTGAGCGCTTTCCGTAGAGTTCCGGAGGGCAGGAATGAAGATGGCGGCCTCCCGGTGTCCGGCCCAGAGGAGCCGAGAGCCCGGGGCCCCACTCCTCAGTGCGCCCCCAGAGAACAGCGCCCAATGACTCCCGCCACCCTGGCCTCCGGCCGCGCTCCGAGCTGACCGAGCCTGCGACCGGTTCAAGGTAACCCCGAGCTGAGAGTCACTCCTCGGCTCTGTCTCTGTAGCCGGCTTCCCTGTTCTAATACCTGTGAGCTCTGCACCACTCAGACACCCCCGATCCTTCTGCGACCCTGCGGGACCTGAGGCCACGCTGACCCGCGAGGGCTTCACCCCGGTTAAGCCTCTGGAGCAATGTCCCTCAGCGGAACAGACTTTTAAAAGTCCCGATTTTGTGCTCCGTTGCTCCGCCTCTTGCCGCAAGCCGGCCCCTCCCCCCGCGGTCTATCTTCCCATCGCTTTGGATTCACTTCTCCGCCAGTCCTACCTTTCAGAAAGTGGTTGATTTTCTGTTTCTAGAGTTGCTGTTCTTCTTCTCTTCCATCTCCCGTTGGATTTGTAGGTGTTTGTAATCTTTAGATAAGCTATCTAGCTGATCTCCCACTACCTGAAGTAGTCTCAGCCTGCTACTTCTCCGCCATCTTGACTCCTCCGCCCCTCAGAAATGTTTTTGATGCTTGTAGTCACATGGTGAAAACTGGAGAGGTGTAGGATTTTAACCCTGTTATACAGACCAGTTCTGTGTGTATAAAAATGCAGAAACCCACCTGTGGTGGTTTTCCTCCTCACTGTGGCTTCTGGAGGAGGCAGTATATGGCCAAAGTTGGTACTCCCTCCTCCCTGCCTGGCCGTCCCTGTGCCCTCTGTGGGTCAGTGAGGGACTGTCAACTCACCAGGCTCTGCAGTTTTTCCATGCAGGTGCTGGATATCCTTGGACAGCCAAGCACTGTCCTGCTTGGGGCTATCTGACAGCTTAGGCTCTTTCTGAGTTTCTGACCAGGAGGAATGCCCTGTTTGATTAGCATTTCTTTTATTAGCCAGGAACCTACAAATAATCAGCCCTTCTACCTTGCCAGCATTCAGTGTTTGGCTGCAAAGTGTCTCTTGGTGACCTTTATTTGCATTGGCCTGCAGACAATAGTAAGTTTCCTTAGTAAGATGGAGATGGGAGGAGGTAAAGGGCATATGTGAAGCCTAAGCATTAACTGTGAGGACTTAAGTATAGGATATGCAGTCATCTCTGGCAACCTCAGTTCCTCTGCCCTTTACAAAGGAGACAATGACTGTATCATTACCCGCCCCGCTCAAGCACCAATGTGGGGACATTTGCAAGTTCAAAGACTTTAGAACTCAAACTGCCACTGTCCTTCTGACATCCCTCAAACAGGAGGCCACCATGGAAGGCACACAACTTTGCCCTATAGGAGAGGTCATCAACTGGCAGCCTGCAGATGAGTTTGGTTTGGACTTCAGAGAATTTTAAAAAATGCTTTTAATTAGTTGCAAACATTTAAATATCAGGAGACTTCATGTTTTAAAAAAGAAGAAAAAAAGGTCAGTGTCTGGCTTCTCTTGAGAAACCAGGGACCTAGCTACTAGTGGCTGGCACTGAGTGGCAACTGCTCCCTAACAGAGGGGCCTGTGTGCTCCCTGTGGCTGTGGAGGTGACAGTGGCCCCTCTCACCCCTCTGCCATAATTTTTGTTCTTTCTCCTGGGTTAGTCCCATCAGCATAAAAACCTAATGTTATTTCTTCTTTGTTTGTTTGTTTTTTTTAAATTTTTAAATTTTTAATTTTTTAAAGACTTACTTATTTGAGAGGGAGAATGAGAAAAAGAGCATGAGGAGGGGGAGGGGCAGAGGAAGAAGCAGGGTCCTTGCTGATCAAGGAACCCGATATGGGGCTTGATCCCAGGACCCTGAGATCATGACCTGAGCCAAAGGTAGACGCTTAATTGACTGAGCCACCCAGGTTTCCTGTTTCTCCTTTCTTAAAAATAATCAACCTTTGTATTTTCTTTATCCATCCATCAACAGAGGAATGGATATGCAGCCATCAAAAGAACATGAAATCCTGCCATTTGCAATGTGGTGGATGGAACTAGAGGGTATTATGCTAAGCGAAGTAAGTCAATCAGAGAAAGACAATTATCATATGATCTCTCTGATATGAGGAATTTGAGGGGGGGGTGGGTCATAGGGGGGTAGGAGGGAAAAATGAAACAAGATGGGACTGGGGAGGGAGAAAAACCGTAAGAGATTCTCAGTCTCAGGAAACAAACTCAGGGTTGCTGGGGGATGAGGGGGGAGGGATAGGATGGCTGGCTTATGGACATTGGGGAGGGTATGTGCTCTGGTGAGTGCTGTGAATTGTGTAAGACTGATGAATCACAAACCTGTACCCCTGGAGAAAATAATACATTATATGTTAATTTAAAAAAAAATAATAATAATTGACCTTTTCTTGACTCTGCTGAGTGCTCTCTCCCATTTCTTTCCCCTCTTTGCAGCAGAAACTCCTCACAAGAGTTGCTCACACTCACAGTCTCCACTCTCCTGCTCCCATTCTCTCCCACATGCTCTGCAGTCAGGCTCTGGTCCCTTAGGCCGCACTGCAACACAGAGAGCCCCTCGTAATGCCAGCCAGGGCCCACATTTCCTCCAAATTGACTCATGGGCTGCCTGTGACTCTGGCACTTGGTCCCTCCCTGCCTTCCATGCTACTCTTTGCTCACCTGCCCTCCAGTTTCTATCACTCTTGAGCTTTCCTTTCTGTCCACCCTCTTCACTCAAAGAGACTTAGATCCTGCTCATAGTCCTTGTGTCTCCTCACAACCCTTCATGACCACCATTAGTCTTACTCCTTTAAAAAGCATCTATGTGCTTTTTAGGTCTGTTTCCAGCTCAGGCCTTGGCCTGAACCACAGTCACAGAGGCAGCTGCCTACCTGACACCACCTCTTGATGTCTAATAGGTGCCTCATAATGGTATATGCAAGCCAAACTCTTAGTCCTTCCCCCTTTGCCAGGTATCTCTCATGTGTCTCCACATACATTCTTCACCTTCCCTCTTCTCTTCTAGTCACTACCCTGGAAGACTGATTTGTATGGGCTATTACATAATGGGGCTTCTGGTTGGGTTCTACCAATGCAAATTCCAGTGGGAAATCAAGAGGTTGAGGAGAGTGAGGTCCAGGTGTTTATTTCTTGGACTCCTTCCCCACAGGGTCACCCAGGGCTGGCTGCATCCCTCTATCAGAAGTAAGTTAACACAGACATTTCCAAATGATTCTATTCTTTCTGGGTCTGGTAACTGGCCTGTCGGGCCTAGGGTTGCTCACTACCCCACTGTTTACTAGACTTGAGTGTATCATTCTATCACTTCTGGTTTCCCTACACCCTGCCCACACCTTTATTTATTTATAAATAAATATAAATAAATTATTTATAAATAGTCCTTTCCTTAAATCCTCCATGAATTACTCTTTTTTTTAAATATTTTATTTATTTATTTGACAAAGAGAGAGATCACAAGTAGGCAGAGAGGCAGGCAGAGAGAGAGAGAGAGACAGGGAAGCAGGCTCCCTGCTGAGCAGAGAGTCCACCGTGGGGCTCGATCCCAGGACCCTGAGATCATGACCTGAGCCAAAGGCAGAGGTTTAACCCACTGAGCCACCCAGGCGCCCCTCCATGAATTATTCTAATATAAGTGTGCCATCTGTCTCCTGATGGGACCCTGATTGTACCTCATACTGTTGCCCTTTTTATTTCAAGAGGATATTATTGCAAATGACCATTCTTTGTGTGAGGACAGTTAGGAAGGCAGATGTGTGTCCATCATTTTAATGTTACACTTTGATAGAAGCCTGAGGGGAAAGCAGAGCTACGTAGTAATTTCAATAAATATCTGTGACTAGACCTTCACCCAAGAGGATAGATAACAATTTGGAAGTAAATGAGATAGGAGAGCATTTACCTTAGATAACAACTCTGCTGCACATGCCAAACCAGTTGTGGACTCACGTGGTTCATTCCAGCTGTGGGAATATAAAATTGCAATCGATGAGACCTTCCAAGAAGGATGCAAACTATCTTCCTATGTATTTTCAACCATTTTGCCAAGATACATGTAGTGGAGAAATACTGCATCTCCTTGATCTGAAGAGTGGGCATTGATTTAGCTGCCAGAGACAGAGGAAGCTGGAATCATTATTAATTTATCTATAGACACTGGCCCAAGCCATTCTGTAAACAGGAGGTCCTGCAAGGATTATGCTTCATTGATGGTATTGTTTACTCTTATTGTTAATGTTATCTATATACTCAGCAAAAACTCAATTAAGCAAGATCCTTGCTTGTTAATGCTTCAAGTTCTTTTTGCATCTAGCTGAGCACAAAGGAGAAACTATGGTAGCTCACCCACTGAAGTTGGAATGACAGAAGAGGAGATGTCCCTTCACATGTAAATTGTGAGATAGGCAGAGATTTTATCTTGAATCTTTCACTTCCTGTCTCTCACAACTCTTTCTACCTAGAACTTTCACAGTTTAGATACAGCTCCTCTGTCCTTTCTGCAAATAAAACAATCTGATAAACTATTAGTATGAGACCTTCAGGGAAAGATCTGCAGCCTTTTCCAGGGAATTTTTGCTTTTAAAAACCACAGGGAAAAAAGTAGGAAAGATAAAACATAAATCACAATGAAATAAGTATCAGTTATTCTATCATTTTGGGGGGTCAAATATTATTTCTAAAGGTCCAAATAAAGGAAAATAAAAGCAGAAATGGCAAATAATTATCAGAGGCAAAGATTTTATATACAAGGAGGTTTATTCCACATAGGTTATTCTGATAGAGGCAACAGAGATATGCTACATGAAAGGAATGGAAAAATAAAGTGTGATAGACCCATACAATAGTTAAACAACTTTTTATACACCAATAAGCACCCATGAGGTAGCTCAGTTGGTTGAGCATCTGCCTTTGGCTCAGGTCATAATCCCATGGTCCTGGGATCAAGTTCGCAACGGGCTCCTTGCTCAGCAGGAAGCCTGCTTCTCTCTCTTCCTCTCCCCTGGCTTGTGTTCCCTCTCTCACTGTCTCTCTTTGTCAAATAAATAAATGAAATCTTAAAAAAAAAAAAAAGTATCCATCAAAGGGACATCATCTTTTCAGGCTATTTGAACACATAAGGGATTGTACAAGATAAAATGTTAGGTGGAAAAAGCAACTATGTGTTTAGTATTATCCCTATTTGGATTATAAATATGTATGTGTATTACATGTGTGCATACCTGTATTAATAGATGAAGAATTGGGAAGGCATATGCAAAATGGTAGTGGTGATTATCTCTGGATGACAGGATTCTAGATGATCAATAGTTGTTCTTTAGAAGTTCTATATTATTTATACTGTTTTTGCATTAAATATATAAACATGTTTATTTTATAATTAAAGGTGGCAAAGTTACTTTTTAAAAGAGAGGACACATTTACAGAAAGGAGTGGTGGAATTTCAGGTAGCAAGGAATGGGCATTTTAATGTGTGTGAGAGAGCCTTCTATTACATCAGACATAATAGCAGCAATTAATAACAGCCTTCACAGAATAATAGGAATGAGTCTTTTTTTGTGTACTTGCTTTTTGCCAGGCACTGTGCATTAGTGTAGTTTGCATTCATTGCTTCTCTTCTAATCCTCTTAACAGCACAATGGAAGGTAGGTGCTAGAATGATCCTGAAGAGGCAAGTGAAGTTTAGAGAAGTTAAGAAGTTAAGTATAACGTAACTTAAGTACAGGTATATGTTTAGGGTAAAGCAAACTGCGGTAACAGAAACCTGAAATCTCATTGGATTAACAAAAGGGAAGCTGGTTGCTTAATCACGCAAGGTTATTTCTTAATCATGTAACATCCCATTGGCAGCACCAGTGGAGGGTGGGGTGGAATTTCTCCTCCAGGCACAGAGGGAGACCCTGTTGTCTTCCAGGGTTGCCCTGGACTTTCGAATCAGGCCAGCAGCCAGGGTGATTGAGATAATGGAGGACTCTGTGTTTTTTGTGGGCCAGAATTTCCACCCGTGTTCCAGTGACCAGAACTCAATATCATGGTTACTTAACTGGAAAGGAGTCTAAGAGATAGAGCCTGGATCATAATCTCCAGGAGGAAAGGGGGAAGGATTTGGAGAATGGTTCACTAGCTTCTGCCCACTGGGGAGAAGCTTATTGGAGATCACACACCCAAGTAAGTGGCAGGATTTGAATATGGTCAACCCCATTCCAAAGCTAACATGGTACAGGGGAGCTAGATACATTCACACCACAGAGGACTAATGGTTTAAAACCTGACTCCCTTAAGCGCTGACTTATAGAGCAGCAGAGTTGCTGTCTTTGGAAATGAGATATTCACTCTTGTATTTTTACTTACTTTTGAAAAGGAGGTTTTGCTTTGTTTTTTAAAAGTTAGATTCAAAATGAAAGGAGAGGTTGAAGTATGGCGAAGGCTAAATACCCAGGAGTGGGATAAACATCCAGGAATTATAGATGGAACAAGCTGAGGTCTATGAAGAAATGTTTTCAATGGCAATAAGGTAGATTTTAAAAGAGTGTAATAGAAGAAAAATAGCATGTTATAAACCGATGAAAAAGGAAAGAAAAATTGCTTGACACACATTCTCTCAAGAATAGTCTTCAAATAAGAAAAAGCAGAACAAACATAATTAAGAGGGAATAGGAACTGAGATGCACAATGACCATGAGCATACAGTCCATTGTTCTATAAAGTGAGTTCTAGGACATCTGTTTCATGGAGGTGGACTAGGTGCACACATTTGCTTTCTATTACTCCCCAGATCAACCAAAAGGAAAATATAGAAGTACCAGAAGGAATAAACCCAGACCATGGGAGAGAATGGAACTGAGGTTCCCAGAAGAATAAGAGGCTTCAACACATTTCTGGAAGGTGGAAGGTGGAAAGTGGAAAGTAGTTGAGAGTCAATTGCCTGATGAGAAGGCAGGGAAGGGTGACAGCCTAGCATCAGTGGCAGGGGATGAGGGAGCCATCTGCCCAGTGGAGAAAACTTTGGGTTGAGAGGCAACAGATCTGTGGAAGGCAGATATGAGGGGTGAGACCAAAAATGGCAGCAGGGGCAGAGGGAAGCAGATACATGTATGGAAGGTCTATCTGTTGAAGAATCTATTCGGGTAAAAGTCAAAATATATCTGATATAAGGAAAGGAGTAGGAGGGGTGGGGAGTCAAGACAGGATGGATGTCAATTTTTATGTAAAAAGAAATAGAGGTTGAATATTATTGTTACAGTGGCGATTAATAGAAAAATTTTTAAAAAAGCAATTATAGCATTGAGGAGAAAGGAATAGGGTAGTATGAACAAAATCCTTCTCTTTCATATCAGGGAGTCAATAAAAATTACTTTATTTGTTAGGTTAAGAAATAGAAATACTTCTTAATTTTATCTAATAAGTTACCCAGTGGGGATAACCTCCAAAATAATAAAAATAAGAATATTAAGAGTTTAAGGTATTGTCTCTGGGGGGTGGAAAAGGAGCCGGTTAGATTGTAAGGTCTCCCTTACTATTTGACTTGTTCAGGTGTTTTCTTCATGGAAAGTAAAACTTTCTAGATTCCTTTGCTTTGTCATGCATAGTATTTTTCCAGAAAGCCTATTAGAATATAGATTTCAGACCCTACCTCCAGTAACCTTATGAGGTAGATATAATTGTTATCAGCATTTCAGAGATATTATAATTTAGCAGTGGGTTTTGATATAGGCAATGGGCTATATACTAGGAACCATGTCTGTAGACTGTGAGAAATTATGTCCAGTGTTTCTATCAAAATCATAGGTATGAGAGCTAAACCAGCCTTCTCTACTCTCCCTCTCACCACACTTCTGAAATGTGGTAGGCAGATCTGGCTGCTCACTTTTTTCAGCTGGAAGTATCTTCAGGGAAAGATCTGAGAAGCTGTGCCAACAGATGAGCCTGAGAAGATGGCATCTCCTTAGTGACTTCCCTTGGTCTGTGGCTAGCGCCTTGTGTTTCAAAAGCCCAGAAACAGTGTTGTCTGTGCCCTGAGAGAGTCACACCACTGCATATGACAACAAAGTCACTTTAGTCATTTTTGGTGAGGTGACCACCACTTGGACTACAAACTCTGATTGTGTGATCACTGCACCGTCCTCTTATGGAGAAACCATTTAGAGAACCAGAATAAATCTAGCATGTTGCGTTGTAGATGGGTGGGGCATCATTTATTAGATGAATAGGATGTTTATTAGACATAACTCCACTTGCCCATCACCCATCTCCACAGCAAGTATATAGCTAAGAGACCAGCACTTCCCAACCCTAGCTACACCTTACATTCACAGACAGAGCTTTTCATAAATACCAGCATAGGCTCCATCCTAAATCAGCAAATTGGAATCTAGGAAGGTGGGCCCAAGCATAGATAATTTTGTTAATCTCCCTAGAAGATTGTAACAGACTGCTGGAGCTGAGAAATGGAGCATTCCCACCAGGTTGTCTGAAACCTCTCTTTCTTCTGACCCACAGGCAGATCTCAGGGAAATGCCTGTGGTTCCACTTTGCTGACTTCATATGGTCCATGTTAATTCCTTAATAGGTCCAGAAACTCAATATTGTCTATAATATAAGTAAAACTTTGCTTTACGTGTGTTAATTCATTTAATCATCATAACAACTCTATGAGGTAGATACTGTTATCTGCATTTCATAGACGTGGAGACTGAGGAAACAGAGAGGTTAAGGAACTTGCCCAAGGTACATAGTCGTTGTTAGATGGGAGAGCTGGGATGTGAACCCAGGTGGCCTGGCTCACAGTCTGGACTCAACAATTCTGTTATATTCCTTTACAGTCGCAGACTTCTCCCTGTTCCTCTTTTGACTGATAACCTTGATTCTTACTTCACGGAGAAAACCAAAGCAGCCAGAGAAGGCCTTCCAGCTACTTCCACAACCACACCAACCAGCCTGCTGCATCCATGAGTGTCCTGTCCATTGGTGCCCCAGACCCTGTCTCTTCTCACCAACTCAGGAACATGGTTCCAGCACTAAAACCACCTCTGTCCTCCTCCTCAATTTATTTCCTCAGTTGGTTTTTTCTCACCAGCTGGTCACCTATTTCAATGTTATATATGCCATAATATCTTTCATGGAAAAAAAAAAATTCCCTTCTGTGATTGTACATTTCCTTTCAGCTACCATCCTACTTTTCTCTTCTGCAGCAAAGTTCCTCAGAAGACTGGTCTCTATTTGTCTTCACTTCTTCTTTTTCCATTCTGCTTCAGTCAGACTTTATAGCTGCCCTTCCCCAACATACACACATACACTCATTATTATTATTATTATTATACACGTGCTTATCTGGCGGCCTCCACTCTCCCAATTCCAACTCTTCCCTGAGTCTCTGCCCTTTCCGCTTACCAGGAGTATATGGCAGCGTTAATGACCTCACCTGGAAACTTCTGGGACTCCACTGTGTCTCAGCTATGTCTTCCCCTATGTCACTGACCATTTATTCTTTCTCACTTTTTTTTAAAAGATTTTATTTATTTATTTGACAGACAGAGATCACAAGTAGGCAGAGAGAGAGAGAGAGGAGGAAGCAGGCTCCCCGCTGAGCAGAGAGCCTGATGTGGGGCTTGATCCGAGGACCCTAGGATCATGACCTGAGCTGAAGGCAGAGGCTTTAACCCACTGAGCCACCCAGACACCCCTTCTTTCTCACTATCATCTGCCAATTCCTCTCACCCCTTTGCTTTCTAAGCATTGACATGCCCTGGGCCACCCAAGCTTTTTTCTCTTACTACAGTCACTCATAGGTGATCTTATCCTGTTACACTAAAGGTCCTCAGATTTCTACTTCTAAATATCTTCATAACCATGGGGTAGGAAAAGATTTCTTAAACAGAACATAAAATGTGCTAAGCATAAAAAGAAACATGGATAAATCAAGCTCTATTAAAAATTTAGATTGTGGGGTGCCTGGGTAGCTCAGTGGGTTAAAGCCTCTGCCTTCAGCTCAGGTCATGATCCCCGAGTCCTCAGATCGAGCCCTGCATTGGGCTCTCTGCTTGGCAGGGAGCCTGCTTCCCCCTCTCTCTGCCTGCTTCTCTGCCTACTTGTGATCTCTCGCTCTGTCAAATAAATAAATAAGATCTTTAAAAAAAATTTAGACTGTAAATCAGGACTCAGAAAGTGAAAAGGTAAGCCATAGAGTGGAAGATATTTATAATGCATATATCCAACAAAGGGCCTGTATCTCTATTATATAAATAACTCCTATAATTAATAAGAAAAAGATAGACAAAGCAATAGAAAAAATGGGCTAAAGGCTGGAACAGCCCAGATCTCTAAATTCCAGCCTTGAATATATAACTGCATGTTCATAATCTCCATTGAATAGGTATCTTAAATATTCAGAACAATGCCTGCTTCCTCCCTTCCCTCTCAACCTCCTCCTCCTTCAGTAAATGGCAACTCCAGATGCCAGCTGCACAGGCCAAAACCCTTAGAGTCATCATCTGTACTCCTTCTCTTATATCCCATATCCAACTTATATTAGTTCTCTATTACTGTGCAACAAATTGTCATACTCCAGTTTCTATAGGTTGGGGATCTGGGCATGGTTTAGCTGTCACCAGCCTCAGTCTCTTACAAGGCTACAGTCAAGGTGTCAGCCAAGGCTACAGTCATTTCAAGGCTTGACTAGGAGGATCATTCTCAAGCTCACTCATGTGGCTATTGGCAGGTCTCAGGTACTTGTTAGCTGTTAGCTGGAGACACATGCCACGTGGACCTCTCGAAATGAAGATCACAGTGTGCCATCTGGCTTTCCCAGAGTTAGCCAGAGAGAGAGAGAAGGGGAGCAGCTAGATAGGAGTCACATTTTGTAACCTAATCTTACAACTGACATACCATCACTTAACCACATTCTTTTCACTGGAGGTGAGTCACTAGGTCTAGCCCACACTCACAGCAAGGTAGGAATCATTGGGAGCCATGACAAAGGCCAGTCACACAGTCCAACAACAAATTCTGTCATCTCTACTTCCAGAATATGTGTGGAGTCCAAGTACTTCTCACTACCTTCCTTGCTAGCTCCCTGGTCCAACCCTCTGTTGTCTCTCACCTGGCTAATTTCAATCACCTCTTAAATGGTATTTTTCCTCCCTAATCCCTACCATACACAAACTGCTTGACATACAGAGAATGAGACTTTGAAAATATGAGTCAGATCTTGTTAATCCTCTGCTAAAAAGAAACTCCAGTGTTTTCTAAGGACCCATATTCTCTGCTCTTACCCTGACCTTCTACTATTCCCCTCTTCACTCATTCTGCAGCAGCCACACTAGCCTCCTCAGTGTTCACTGAACACACCAAGTTATGTTCCCACCTTAGACCCTTTGCATGTGCATTTCTTCTCTTAGATATCTGCAAGGCTATATAAATGTCACCTTATAGTGAGGCCTTCCCCAACTGGCATATACCAAAGACAATATGCATCCTCTCCTAACTCCTTTCTCCATAGTACTTAAAACCATCTCTACCTTGTTTCACTTGTTTATTTTCTGTCAAATGCAGAATTTTAAAAATTTTCATAGAATTTATTGGCATGGAATAGGAGTGCAATAAACATTTATTAAACAGATATATACCCTTGATGGGGTTTTATCAAATTCTCACTCTTCCTAAGGCCAGTACAGGACAATTTTGTGTCTGTGTGGCTACCTTCTGCAAAGCTGAGCTCATCTGAGTTGTGTTGAATTCATCACTTACCTTTGTTACATGTGGAAGGGACAGGTGGGGATATCAAAGAGGTGTTGGAAGACAGCTTGGCAGGTACGTCCCTAGCACTCCACAGTCCCTTCCACCCACTGGTTCTTCATCCTCTTGTAAAAACCTTTCCTCTCCTGAGCCTCCTGGTACCCGATTCATACTGATGCCTCCTTGCTCTCATTTCCAGACCCTGCATTCATCCAGGACTTTAGCCTACCACCTTCAATTTAGACCTCTGGCTCTCACTCTACCTTTGAAATCACAAACTCTGGAATACCAATCTTTGACCCAAAATTTCTACCCTTTCAATTTATACTCTTTCTATTTGTCCTTGAAACACAGTGAGACGTCCACCCTATGTGCCTCCATTTTCAGCCAAACAATTATGCTTTGGCGTTATGTTCTGTATCCAGTCTAAACAGCTGATTCATTTTCTCATTCTATCACGAGAAGATGTAGTATAGTGGTGGGAAGGAGAGGTCTTGGAGATACAGACATAGGTTCAAAGCCTGGCTACACCACTTGCTAACCACCACTTGGGTGAATGAATCTTGACTATAAAATGAGAAAAGGGAGGTTGTGAGGATTGCGTGAGATTTAAGAAAATATTTAGCTCATAAATAGAGCAGCAAATGGAAACGATTACTATTAATAATAATTCCTACATGAGTTAACATTTAGAAATGTTTAGAATAGAACCTGGCACATAGTAATGACTATTTAATATTTGTTAAATAAATTGATATTTTTTAATTTGTAAAGTCATTCTTTTCCTTTTCCTTTCCCTTCTGCATCAGAAACTCCCAGTTTCTGTTGCTCCAAATGGAGTTCTGTTCGGTAAAGTCACACACCAGCAAAATGAGGCCAGAACAAGGGACCCAGGGTGGACAGCCAGTCCTTTAGGTGTGCCTCAGCACTACCATATCTTCTCTGACAAGTAGTTACCTCAACTCCTCCCTTCTCATACTGAGGCCCCTCCTTACCATGTCCTCTCCTGCACAAAATACATGTTCTTACCTCCCACTAGATGGAAAAAGATGGAGGTCTCACGCAAACAGCTGCTTGTAGACCTTGCAGCTGTGACCCCTCTTCGATGCTCATCCTCACCCTTATCTCCCACCCAAGGGTTCTCTATCTTGTCTGGGCTCCTTGGGAATGCCACACTCTCTGCATATTTAACCTTCTCCTCTCTGCTGCTTCTGTTCATCCTCTCGATGTGGGGGCAGTCAAACGTAGTGGGCTCTGCAGGTAGCCCTGTCCCCAGAATCCTCAAGTATGGACCCTAGTGCTGCTTTTTCCAGTCTCCGTGGCCCTGGATAAGTTACTTAAACCCACTCTTACTCGGTTTCCTCTTCTGTAAAATAGGGAGGACACCAGTGCCTATCTCATAGGCTGGTTGTATGAATTACTACATGTAAGACACTTAGAACAGTCCTGGCAAACAGCAGGCGGTCAATAATTGTATGTTATTGTAAGGCATCCCAATCTAAAAAAGCGCATAGAACTTTCACATTTGTGTCTTCTCCTAGCAGCTACCATATCTCATTTCCTTGCACATTAAAGTTTCTTGAAAAAAAAATGTCCTTTGATACAGTTGTTGTCCCTTGCTCTGGTGCTTGTTTTTACCCCTGTGCCAAATGCATTGTTCAACTCTCCCGTTAAAGTGCTTTTGCTTAGGCCTTGCAAATATCAATGTGTGTGTGCACATACGCGTGTGTACTCACACATTATACTGTCTACCCTGGGACCTTCTTCCTTCAGATCTCCCCCATGGCCTTTCAAGGCACCATTTTTTTCCATTCTCTGATCTCCCTAGCACTATCTTTTACCATCTTTCCCCATGCCTCTCTTATAAATGGTGGTTGTCTCCAGGACTCTGTCAACAGCCCTGCCTCCTTTTCAGGCTACACACTCTCCTGTACTGTACCCACGTTTTCCGTGTCTGCTTATGTGACAGGTCTCTTAAACTGAATTCTGACTTATAAACTCATCTATTCCAAGGCCTATTTATAATTTTACTTAGTTGTACTTCAGGGTCATTAAATTTATCATGCCCAAACTTGAACTCTTCATCTTCCCCACCAAACACATTCTCCTTTCCTTATTCCATATCTTTCAATTTTTATTTATCTATTTATTTATTTGGAGGGAGAGAGAGCATGCATGCATCAGCGAGGGCAGTGAGGAGGGGCAGAGGGAGAGGGAGAGAGAGAATTTTTTTTTTTAAGATTTATTTATTTGACAGAAAGAGATCACAAGTAGGCAGAGAGGCAGGCAGAGAGAGAGGATGAAGCAGGCTCCCCGCTGAGCAGAGAGCCCAATGCAGGACTCGATCCCAGGACCCTAAGATCATGACCTGAGGCTAAGGCAGAAGCTTAACCCACTGAGCCACCCAGGCGCCCAAGAGAGAGAATCTTAAGCAGGTTCCACGCTCAGCTCTGAGCCTGACTTGGGGCTCAGTTTCACAACCCTGAGATCATGACCTGAGCCGAAATCAAGAATCAGACACTTAACTGACTGAGCCACCCAGACTCTCCCCATTATTCCATATCTTTTTAAATGGCACCGTCAACCACGTATTGCCAGAACCGGAATATGGAGTGTCACTCTCAACAACACATTTCTGCTCACATTACCCTGATATTTAGATGGTCACAAAATCTTAGAGATTGTACTTCCTGCCTCTAAAATCTGTCCTCACCACTCCACTCCTACTGTTTCTCAGCTAATCTCTCAATATTCAATATTTCTTGCCAATATTTTTACAGTTCCCTCCAGTTGCAGCCTCCTCACCTTACTGTCTAGCTGTGCCAGCCTATACTTCACAATTCTACAGGTATGTCTTTTTAGCATACAAACCTGCTTATATTATTTTGTTGTTTACAATTTCCATTAACTCCTATGGATAAAACTCGAATTGCTTAGCCTGCCACAAGGCTCTCATGAATGCACCTCTCCCTGCCCCTCTGTCTTCACCTCGTAACATTCCCCTTTGTTAATGCTATGCAATTCCTGAGCATATCTTTTTCTCCCTACCTTCCTGGCTTTGTCTGGAACGTCTTTTCCTCGTTCTCTATTAGACCAGATTATACTCAGCCTTTAAGATTCATCCAGGCTTTGTCTTCTCCTGGAAGACTTCTCTGACCACCTCCAGCCTATGTTAAATATCTCTATGACATAATTAGGAATTCCATGTAGCTAATGATCTATTCAGCTAACTAAAGAAAAATGAATGAAAAAGCAGAGTGGAGGGGAACAGGTGCTCAATGTAAGCTTTTTCTTAAACCAGTCTAGAGGAACAAACTCTAGGCTGAGTTTCCAGAAGGGACTCCCAGGCTAACATTGCACAACTGGCCCACCAAGGGATTAGTACATCTGTTGTGATCAGAACACCAGAAAATAAGGAAGGGGCCATCACAATTCTTAGCTGCCTCTGCCATGATCCAGGTCAGCCTGGTACCCAGGAAGCTGGGAACTAGACACTAGTACCACTGCCACTGGAAAATCAAAAACCACTACAACTGCCTATCAGTATAAAGAGTGGCAGCGGTAACAGGTGGCCTCCCTCTTGGGGTACTTACACCCACATTCTAAGTATTTCTAGAGGGTAAATACATGTGGGAATATTGAGCTTCAAGGAAACGGGGAAATATAGTCTTTAGTTTTCCCATCCCTCACTGCAGAGAGGCAGGCTAGAAGGAGGGTGGACGAGAGCAGAGGGAGCTGATCTGCATATCTGCCTTTCCCTCCTTTGTGCTCTTGTGTCGTCATGTATACAGTTCTGCCGTAATACCTTCCACTCATATTTTCCTTAATTGCTTAATTACATTTCTGTCTCATCTGAACAGCCTGTCACCATCTTGAAGGCAAAACTATTTTTGTTCATCTATCATCTTGAAGTGTGCCGGGAACACAGTAGGTTCTCAGTAAATGTTTGTCAGTTGAATGAATAAACAAGGAATTTTAGCATGACCTTGGAATTGTGCTTTAGTCCACCAGCAGGCAGTTTCTATTAGTTCTATCTTCAAAATACCCTTCCAAAGAGCTTTCATCATCTTGTCATCTAGTACAACAGCTTCATTATTAATTTCTAGCTCTTCTTCCATTCCATGGTAGAAACTCCGTATCACCACCACATAACTTTCTAAAGCATTAATCTTCTCATATCACTCCCCTAAAAGCTAAAAGCCTAAAAGCTTCCAATGGCTTTTTCATTTAGGAAAAGTCCAAATTCCTTAGCTCAGCATTCAGAGTCTTCCCCTTTCTGTGCACAGTCTCCTTTTCAAGAAAGCTTCTCTGCACGAGCACTGGTGTTTATGCTGTGTTGCTCAGGGCCCAGAGGCTCCCTGAGGCTGTTTCTAGAGCCTCCAAAGGGTAGAGAGGGAGGCCACGTGGATGAGGCTCTGGTCCCCCATTTCACTTCAGGCAGAGCCACTCTGCTCAGTCTGATTCAAGTATTGTGTTTCATGTAAGACTGGTTTGAGAAAAAGCTTACATTGCTGTGGGGAAAAGGAAAAAAAATACCTTCAAAGGCAGTTTCTAAGTTACTTTACAATACGAGTATAACAATCATCCTAATGAAGGAAGTTTAATTATATGTCTGTGTGGTACTGCAACTGGCTCATTTTTAAATCCCTTATATTTAACCCAATGGAAGCAGCCAATAGCATTTGCCCATCTGGATTGAGGATTGAAGGCTTAAAGAAGACATCATGGTAGTCATCCACTTCATGCAGAGCTGTAAGGCAGAAGGGGATTGGACTTCCTCTACTTCCTTGGAAAAACAAAAAGTCCGAATCAAAGGAAGTGTTATAGAGATGAAGTTTTTGATTCATTTGAACAACTGTCAATTCAAAATAAGCAGTTGTGGACTTCTTTGCAAAAAAGCCTCTCTGACAGTAGAATTATCTGCCACAAATGCCATGTAAGTTATCTCATTGGGGGCTAGCCATCCCACTAGAAGACCTGGGCCCTTTGTCTTCTGTGCCTCCATGATCTTTTGTTATGAATGGTAAGTCCCCACTGAGATTCCAGATGGCTCAGACCATCTCAAAAGTCAGTATCTAGATTTTTGAGACTGTCATATCAACAGTATTTTTCTTTTTAGTTGAAAGTGAATTGGTTTGATACTTTTACATGATCACAACAGTTGCTGTCTGATTTCTGGCTAAGGCCACTCTAGAAAGGTGGCCTGAAACAGAAGGGGTGTCATATGGGGGAGCCGATGCTGTCACTGAAGTGATGTTGTTGGAGTTTTCTGGTCACAGATTTGCTATGGCAGCACATTTAGAGGAAAGTGTATAGCTTCTGCTCCTTAGTAGTAAAGTAAATTCACTTGACTGAGGTACTGGCTTGTGGGGGATTCTGCAGTTGTCTCCGTGGGTGGTCAGCAGCATTAGACATGAAGCTTTATGGCCTCCTCTTGTACATTACACTTTTACTGCATTTGATTGAGTTTTCCCACTTGGAGATTGGATAATGGCACATTTTATTCCCAGAACAACTAACTTTTTACTAGAAACAAAGAAGATTACTTATTGTTTCCACACCTTGGGATCTTTTGTGGAGTGGGTTGTGGAACACATTGGCAGGCAAGACAAACAATGACCCCAGAACTGCCTCGGTTCTCTGGGAATCCTGACACAGTCTACAGTACTAAAAGCCCTGGAAGAATCACTTTTCGGCCTTTTGGCTGAGATCAAGTGTAGAAACACTGAGAGAATTTGCTTACTCACTTAACTGGACAAAATAACCTATCTTTACTAGGAATGTTTTATCAGATGTAAAAGCCGTGGATATAGTTTAATAGTTCTGTTGTATTAATATTACTCTAATTCCTGAAGTCCTGGCTAATATCTTCAGAGAAGAATGGTTGGCATGATTAATTAACTGTATTTCTCTTTATCTTCCTTTTTTCTGAGATGGTTGTTTAATTGAAGACTTGTGGAATAATATTTTTCTTTAATAAGGAGAAGTGTTTCATAAACCTCATATGTCACATAAGGACAGAAACTTAACCAATAAACTTCAAAGAACATTTCTTTGTATCAAGATAGGATATTTCCTTGATCAGTTAGCCTTGTGTATTAAAGACTAAACAGAAGACTAATTTATGCATAACATAATAGATATCAGTTATACCACTATGCATATTAAATACAGGGCTGACCTATAGCACTATATACATTTTATGATCACCAGAATATTTTCTTCTGTAGCTTAATCTGTCCTCTATCCCTTGGCCCCTTGTACATACATGCACACATTCCATGAAATGGATTTCTCCCTAATTCTGTTATGTTCTCTGCTGTTATTGCCAGTTGTTATCGGGGCAAAGGAGAAATAACATATTTGAAATGCTATCTCCTGAGATGGGTATTCTTTCAGATCCAACCATTGATCTGTAGCTAAAAATTGCCTTTTAAATTCTGGCAAAATCATTAGGTGTCTCATTTTCTTGAACCTGATGCTACATTAGTAAGATAGTTTAGTTATTCAGCATTTGCACACAGTGAGTAAGAAAGGAATTTATGTAATTGTCCACAGCTTAAACTAACAGGATTGAAAACCCAGATAGTATGTGTTACAAGCATATGGCCCATTTTCATGACTAATCACTGGAGATATGTAAATGGTGTCACCATAGAAGCAGCAGAAGGAAATATAAAAATATGTGATATAATTATGTTTCAGAGGAGGAATAAGCAATTATATTACACAGGATCAGCTCTAAAAAGAATCAAGAAACTTCTTGTGTGTGGCTAAGGATCAAACACTGCTTTATTTTATAGGCTCAAACAAATTCAGAAACCACAGTCCAGGATTAAAAGGACTGTCATAAGAGATGCAAAATGCTTAGCACAGACCCAATCTTTGATGCAAATGTCACAGTTCTAAAAATCCCTGGTAGCACTGGGCAGCCTTTGAAATATGGTTCATATGTTGAGCTTGTCGATATGTTACCCATTCTGCCAGAGGCTTAAAACTGGTTCTTTTCTTGGTTCACTTGGGGTGGGGGTGAGGGAATGCAAAATTTGTTGCTCATTCATTATACGTACAAGGCAACATCTGTTCTCTGTTCATTTTTTTGGTCTGCATTTCTCCCTTCAGAGTCTGTTAAATAAACATAAAAATGAACTTCGTGTTGAAATTTGCTAACCTAAAGGTGAAAATAGATAGGTGGGCATATTACCTGGGCTAACATTTAGCTGGAATGCACCAGCTGTTAAAACACTAAACCCTTCCGTTGGTTGGTCGATAGCCTCTCTTCTGACACTCCCCAGCATGCTTGGCTCTGGCTGCCTCAGCCCCTCCTTGGGGACTCTGTATGCCTTTCTATATATAATCCAACAACTTAAGGGATAATGCCTGGTTCAGCAGGGTCTGCAGGACCCTGCTGGGGCAGTATGTTAAATATTTTTAATAGTATCTGTGCATATTACTTAGCTCTCTGGAAAGCAGACTTGCCATAAAAGACTGGAATTTCTACCTGTCCATACTGAGTACTATAACATTATCTAGTCAGGATCCTAGCAGGAAAGAGATGGCATACCCAAGTGAAGATAATCTGTTGAAAATCAACTTATAAGGGAACTATTTCTGAAGATGAGAGTGGGGTAGCAGCTGGAGAGGGAACCCCCAGGGGTTGCACAATAACCGAGGGCCAGAAGCAGTACAACCACCCTCATCCTGGGTTCAGGTGAAGGGAAGAGGGAAGTGACCTTAGATCAAGCATTAAGTCAACCCAAAGCTGTCCTGAGGCAGAGATTCTGATTAGCCACAGACAACTCTCAGAGGGCCCATTTCCTTTGAGTTCCTCATTGACAGAACCTAGCAGGAAGTGAAGAAGTCCAAGAGCCCATGGACATGATCTGTGGGTTGTGCCTCCCAGGGCAGGTCTCAGAGTGGAGAGGCGAGGGCCTGCCTGGAGGGGTGAAAGAAAGACACCCAGCACACTATCTAACTGTTGTCCTTCTGTGGAATTTTTCAAAATAGGTTCTTCACAAGGAAAAAATATGAGAGATTTAGCTTGTTTCTTTGAATTTACAATTTTAGATTAGGAAACATTACTTCTTATTTTGTTAACTAACTTCATTCTCCAGGTTCTGCTCAGTACCATACCAAAGCCACCCCTCTCAAATGGATTTTTCACAGTCAATCAGGTTTACACAAAATGTCAATGTTAGAATCATAAAAAACAAAACAAAACAAATAGGTGTGCGATTGTTCAGCAGAGATTTCTGAAAATAAAGTGACAGAAACTCAAACAGATGTAATTACTCCTGAGGTAGGACAGTGTAATCAGTTATTCTCAGTAAGATTCAGTTGAATCCTTGTGATGTCTAAGGTATGAAAACACAACTCTCTTAGCAACTCTGTGGGTAAAACACTATCTTAGGTCATAGTTATCTCTGGCCAAACTGACTCATGTTCCTTCTCCATGCAAGAACAGATGCTTATTATTTACTTATCAAAGGATGAAAAGATTATAGAACAAAGATAAACTGCTTTTTTTTTTTTTGGCCTTTGTTTCTTTCCAGCTCCATCTCCAAAATGTTGAGGCCACCATGGCCTTGATCAGAGTTGAATTGATGCTGCCTACTGTTTGCCTCCAGGGTCCCAGAGCTTTCAACTGCGGCTCACTACTTTCGGACTTTAAGGAGTCATCGAAGTGGTAGAGTATATGTGTGGTTAGCCAACAGTGATGGAAATGGTTTTCAAGATGTGGGACAGCAAAAATCCTGTGCCCTGGTAATGTAGTCAACTTGGAAGTGTTCCCACTGCCAAATCCATGAAGGACCCCTGGCCACACTGGGATGCCTGGAGCAGTTCGTCCTAGCAGTAACAACCTTCATCCCATGTTTGGTATCATGGGAGAGCTGAGTCCTGGATTTCAGGTAGACAAATCACTTAACCTCTTACACGTATTTGATTTTAGTGGACTTTTGTGAGCATTATTTAGAACAGTGCTGGTTTGCTTGAAGAACCACTTTCCTTTTAGCCAAAATCCTCAGTGGCCATTTTTACTCCTTTGTCAACTGCAGCTTTTGCACTACTGATGATGTCAGCCCTCCTTGGCACTGAATGAAGAAAATTATAATGTTGCTACCTCTTATGCATATTACCTAATGCAAAAATATAGAAACAGCTTTGTATCTGGATGAAGATTCCATCCAAACAGAAGAGAAAGGAATGAGTTTTAAAGTTCTTTGAGTATTGAGGTTTGGGGTTTTTTTTTTGTTTTGTTTTTGTTTTTTTTGTTGTTGTTTTTTTTTTGTAATTATATGCCTCAAGTGGGTAGTAAGAAACCTGGATAATGAAAATATAACAGAGAGGGGCACCTGGGTGGCTCAGTGGGTTAAGCCTCTGCCTTCGGCTCAGGTCATGATCTCAGGGTCCTGGGATCAAGCCCCACATTGGGCTCTCTGCTCAGCAGGGACCCTGCTTCCTCCTCTCTCTCTGCCTGTGTCTCTGCCTACTTGTGATCTCTGTCTGTTAAATAGATAAATAAAATCTTTAAAAAAAAGAAAATATAACAGAGAATTTCAAGTTCAAATATTTGTTAAGGGTCTACTAAGTGCCCAGCACGGTTCTAGGTATTGACATAATGATAGAATATGATGTCTGCCTTAGCCTTCAGAAGCTCATGGTCTAATAGGAGAGCACATTTAGACCTAGGAGCACGAGGGGTATATAATAGGGAGTATTTATTTATTTACTTTTAAATTTTTAAATTTAAATTCAGTTATTTAACATATAGTGTATTTTTAATTCCAGGGGCAGAATTTAGTGATGCATATGATGTAATACCCAGTGCTCATCATATCATGTGTCCTCCTTAATGCCCTTCACCCAGTTACCCCATCCCCTACCCACTTCCCCTCCAGCAACCCTCAGTTTGTTCCCTATAGTTAAGAGTCTCTTACAGTTTGCTGCCCTCTCTTTTTATCTTATTTTATTTTTCCTTCCTTTCCTTTTGTTCATCTGTTTTGTTTCTTAAATTCCACATGTGAGTGAAATCATATGGTATTTGTCTTTCTCTGACTGACATATTTCTCTTGGCCAGATACTTTCTAGTTCTGTCCACATCATTGCAGATGGCAAGATTTCATTCTCTGGGGTGGCTGAGTAATATTCCATTGTGTATAGGTACCACACCTTCTTTATTCATTCATCTATCAATGGACATCTGGGCTCTTTCCATAGTTTGGCTACTGTGGACATTACTGCTATAAACACTGGGGTGCAGGTGCTCCTTTGAATCAGTATTTTTGTATCATTTTGATAAATACCTAGTAGTGAATTTGTTAGGTTCTAGGGTAGTTCTATTTTTAACTTTTTGAGGAACCTCCATACTGTTTCCACCAGCTTGCATTCCCACCAACACTATAAGAGGGTTCCCCTTTCCCCCCGTCCTCACCAACATCTGTTGTCTCCTGACTTGTTAATTTTAGCTATTCTGACCCATGTGAGGTGGTATCTCACTGTGATTTTGATTTGTATTTCAGAAGGGACTATTCAGCTGCTAGAGGGAGAGGTAGAAACAGGGAAGAGGTGACATCTGAGCTGGGCTTTAAAGGACAAGTTCTAAGCAGAGGGAAAAACTAGGCAAGGGCATGGGATGTGAAAAACAGCATGGTGGGTTTGAACAGGCATGGTAGGGATGTGTCTGCAGGTGGAATAGAGCCTTACGGATGGCCTGGTGCTAGGGGCTTGGATTTTATCCCATAAACAGTGGGGAGCTATTGTAGGACCTCAAACCAGACAGGGACATGGTCAGATTAGCATTTCAGAACCAGCAGCCTCATATGGGTATGAGGGATGAACTAAATGTGTATCAGAGCTTAGCATATATGAAATAGCTTTCTAATTTGCTCTCAATTCAATTAACAGTGAAATTAATTGTTTATCAGTGTCCTGTCAGGAGTCAGAAATTGCATCAGTTATGATTTTTTTAAAAGATTTTTAAAAAAAAATTATTTATTTGTCAGAAAGATAGAGAGCACAAGCAGGCAGAGTAGCAGACAGAGGCAGAGGGAGAAGCAGGCTCCTTGGTGAGAAAGGAGCCCGAAGTGGGACTCGATTCTAGGACCCTGGGATCATGATCCAAGCCAAAGGCAGCTGCTTAACTGACTGAGCCACCCAGGCACCCCCACATCGGTTATTTTAATAGGGAGAATGTAACACACGGAACTCTTTACTAGGTGTTGAAGAAAAGACAAAGAGTACATGAAGGTGTCATGATGGTAACTGAAGGAAGCAGCAGCCAGCCTCAGGGCTAGAGGAGCTGGGAAGAGGTCAGCATTTTTAAAACATAGAAGATTTGAGGGTTGGTGGTCACGTACCATGAGGCTTGTTCTGTGAGTATTGGAAAAACTGCCAGCTGAAATCACCTGCTGCTACCGGAAGGACAGGCCAGTCCAGGTGAAGCCCTGAGACTGGGCAGCTGCTGGTAAATAGGAAGCAAACGGCCAGCACTCGGCAGAGAGCTGGCCCCTTCTTCCCTCTGTGGCCTTGTAGACTCTATCCAGCACTCCTCCCTGGCACAGCCTAACGGCAGCATGCCACACAGCCCCGGCCCCCAACTGCCAGGCAGAGCGAAGGGGGTGAGTTTGGGGCTATTTATTATAGCTTCATAATGAGCACAACTGCCGTTCCCATAGGACTGTGGATACCAGTGGATGGGAAGAAACCAGGCAGGCATCCTAGAAGCTAAACACTTCCTGAAACATTAGCAGGTAATCATTCACCTTTGAGGCTTATGTTCCTAATGACCCATGGGTGCTATCAGCTCTCTTTGTGACCTCTATTTCACATTTTCTTCAGTGTCTTGGGACCTACTGGTTTTTCTCTGACACCTCCCATCCCAAGTCTATTATCCTTCAGACCCTGGAACTTTAGGGAAAAGACATGAGTGGGCCCAGGCACATCAAAAGGTGGGCAATACCATCTTGTTCCTATAGCCTCATGCTTATCTTCTCTGATAGTCTGAAATTCTCTGAGAATTATTTATTATAGAATTATTCTCGAATAATTCTCAGAGAATCTCAGATTATCTGAGGCATATATGTCATTGATAGAAAAATCATGCTTCCTTTACTGTCCCTGCTGGTATTTTGCTTAGGTCCTTGCTCTTTGTGGCTATTTGTTCTTGTTTATAGAATTGAATTCAGGAGTCTTGATCAGGTGAATTAAGCATCTGATTAGGCACTGCTGATACAGGTCTCCAGTTGGTTTCCGTGTGTAAGTCTTGCCTCACCCATTAGAGGACAGTCTTCTCGAGGGCAAATCCATGTGGTGGGAGAACATGAGGATTTGTAGTCAGCAGAATTAGGTTCAAACCCCAGCTCTGAGGCATATTAAATAATTTAAGTAAGTTACTTAATCTCTCTAAACCTTAGTTGCCTCATTTGCAAAATAGGGAATAGTATTTATTTTCATGGGGTTGTGGTGGTGAAATAAAATATAACACAGAGCCTGGTACTTAATATGTGCTTAATAATTTACTTCCCTTCTTTGCCCTTTATTTTGTGTCTCTTCCACCATTTCTCATTACGCTAGGAATGCTGTAACCTGGGTGACCTGACTGAACAAAATAGAGAAGTTGTGGAACCCTTTTAGAAGAGAATCTGACATGTCTTTATGCAATTTCCCTCTTCCCCAGGCATCTAGAACATCGGGTACACCGGTAACAATTTAAAAAAACTAAATAATGGCTGGAAGTTATTTCTGAAGAGGAAGGTCGTCTTCAGTGTGTGTAGACATGAGCAGCCGGATACTGTTTGTCGGAACAATAGCTATTCATTGTGTCAGTTTCAAAGCTGGCACCGGCAAGCTAGTATTCCAGTGTTGTTCCCACACAAACAGATCCCGAGCAAAATTTCCATGACCTGATAGATTGGTGTAAACAACTCATTTGCAAGAGCTTTTTACATCTATCCCCATGTCACTCATTTGAAAACTCAAGGCTTTTCAGGGAGTCTTGTAAGCACTGCTTAAGAATATATATATATTTTAAACAAATGTTCATCAACCCCTGTGATAGAGTAAACGGCTCTGTTCTTTCCACCAGAGCTGTAGATGGGAGATCCAGCCATCAGATAGCACAGGTTATGGCAGAAGTCCTTTAAAAGCACCAAACTGTTGACTGGCTGGCCATGGCTGCTAGAGGTCTTGACTCTGGGACCAAAGAATAATGACAGGCTTTTTATGTTTAAGTAGTAGTTAGCATTTGCTAGCCCTTCATATTTGCAGTGACCTTTACAACTATTGTTATTAGTTATTCCTCCCAGCAACTCTTTGAACTAAATGACAAAATTATTTTTACTCAAATCCACCGACTCCCTCCCCTTCCAGTCCAATCACAAGACCTGTGGGGTTCTCTGTACCTCACGTTGATGTTTCCTCCCGAGCAATGATCTCCGTGATAAAGAATATGTTCAAGTCAAAACAGTATAAAATATGGTGCATTTTAATATATTCAGTGCAAGTTAGATCCTGTCACTTCTCTACTTCAAACCCCATGACAGTTCCTGGTCTTATTTGGTATAAAAGCCTGGCAGACCAGCTACCCTCCCCTCACTGTTTGGACCTTATCCTACTCCTCCCCTAACCCCACCCCAGTCACAGGGGCCTCCTTGTGTCTCCTCCACTCAGGCAAGGCTCTTGTCCCAGCCTCTGCCTTGGCTATATCCTTTGCCTCAGATGTTTTCCCTTCAGATACCTACAAGACTGACTCTCTCTTCCTTCTAGCCTTCGCTTAAGTGTCACTTCTCAAAGAGGTCTCCCCTGCCAGCCTAATTTAAAACTGCAACTGTGATCGAGTACTTACAGCCTTCTAATATACCATCTAATTTACTCAGCTATTAGGATTACTGTTTATTTTCTCTCCCCCCACACACTGTAAAATCCACAAAGGGATTTTGTCTGTTTTGCTCCCTGCGATATACCCAGATATATCTGAAACAATGCACACAAAGGCATGTAATAAAAATTTGTTGAATGGACAAATACTCCTCTGAAGGTTGTTGTCATGAAATTTGACCTACAGACTTAGAATGTGTCTCGATATGTGGTTTATCTTTATATTCCTTAAGCCATAGTTCCTATGCTTATTTTCCATTTATAACAAACAGCTCATTTTGATAGCAATTCTGTAGAGATAAATGAAGCACACAGATTCTTAAGGTTGCAAGGAAACATAAAATCTCAGTGTGGCAGCATAGGAAAGACTTTACGGGTATTGTAGCCCACTCATCTATTCTCATCCCATCAGCAGCATTGCCATGTGGCCGTGCATCTCCCTTTCCATCTGAACAGGGGGTAGAGTGGTGCATTGGTGAAAAGGATAGACTCTGCCATTAGGCGCCCAATTAGCTGATTCTTGTTCCATCAGTATCTACCATGTGACCTTGGACAAGGTATTTTAGCTTCTCCCAGCCTCAGTTTCCTATAAAGTGGTGATGAAAATCATCTCCATCTCATAGGGTTTTGTGAAGATTAATGAGTTAAGGCATGTAAAGAGTTTGGCATATAATGAGCGTCAAATCAATATGAGCTGTTGCTATTAATTCTGATTTTTAGAAAGTCCTAAATGTTGAGTTTAATCAAGTCTTATTTATGACTTGTATATGACTGATTTAACATATTTCACCGATTTGGGTTGGGGGGGTGCTACAAAGAATAGTATATCTGATCAGTTGCCAGAACACCTTCCTGCTCACATTAGTAGGGATTCTAAAACTTCCCTCTTAAGGCCCCAACCACCTCCCACCTCTTCTAAACATCCAGGAACACCAAGAACACACTGGTCTTTTTTTTTTTAAGAACACATTGGTCTTAATTCATTCCAAAGGGTCAGTCTTGGGTGTGAATGGTCTGCAGTGTTGTTATAAACTGGCCCACACAGTCCAACACCAACTCCTCCCTGCTTCAGGGATTCCCTTGTTGCCTAGAGCTTCAAGTAGTGCATGTGCTTGGGCTCCAAGACGACAGCCTTCTCAGTTTATAGTGCTCAGTGGTCATTGTACTCCACTCACACCCACATCCAGAAGGTTTCCAGTCACAGTCATGGCCTGTGTTGGAACCAGCCTCCTCCAACTCCCACAGGGATTGCCGTGAATCCCTGCTGGTAGCCAAGACCTTCAGTTCAGAATGCCCCTTTCCTTGTGGTGAGTTTGGGGGACCCCTTTGGGGCCTTTGGGGTCCCTTTCTCCCAAAAGGCTTCTTATGGGGTCTGTTCTAACCCATCAGGAAGACTCTTGAACTCCATGTGCTTTCCCACCTCTCATCAGAGACTAGCTCTGCATAATGGGGTATTAGACGTGCAGGCTTTGTGGAGCTACAAGAAGCTTTATTAGGTTCTCTCTCTAGACCCACAGGGCATGGTATCTTACAGCATCATAAGAACCGCTTAATGACTTTTCCCTGAAAGAGGGAGATAGGTATCTTCTTAGGCAGAAAAGTCACTGGCATTACCTAGCCAACTGATTTCAGGTTGCATTCTACCTAACGCTTTGTTATACTTAAATTCCCTGAATTTGGCTCTACTTCTTGAAGTCAGTATAAGCGTCTCTCCTTCCCTATGACAGAACTTCACCACTAGAAAGTAATTACACAGGCCCCTCGGATTCTTTTCTTCTCTATTGGTGAATTACAGGGTGATCTTAGGTTTGATTTCTCAACAGTAATAGTTGATGCTTATTGAGCTTATTATATGCCAGACACTGTGCTAAGTGCTCTAATGTGTTAACTAATTTAATCTTCAAGCAACAGCATGAGATAGGCCCCTTTTGTAGATAAGGGAACTGAAGCTTAGGAAGGCTTAGTAGCATGGCCAAGGGCGTGTATAGCTGCCAGGGCTTGAACTCTGGCTATCTGGCTCCCAAGCCCAGTGATGCAGTGCTGTTTCCCTAATTCAATTTCATGAGCTTAATTCTTTCATGAATTCAATTCAGCTCTCTAAATCAGGGATAATACTTATCTTAGAATATCATGGTAAGGATTAGATGTGATGAAGTATGATAAAGTGCTCAATGCAGTAGTTCCATGAGTGCTCAAAAATATGTTCGTTTGTCATCTTTCTCCTTCCATTCAAATCATCTCCTAGTTTAACTCCTTCACATTTTGAAAGTGCCTGACATAGAGTGGGTGCTCAGTGGGTGGTAACTACTCCTCTTGTTACCACATGTAGTTTGAAGTCCCCTCCCTACCCAGATTGTTCTCCTCTAACTCATTTAAAATCTTAGGTTATGCTGCTCAGGGCTGCACATGATAAACTAGGTGGGCTGGAATGAAGTGGGGGCAGACATGGACAGTCACTTTCAGCGGGGAGGGAGGTACCTATGAAAATTAAATCCTATATCCTGCAGTCATTACTTTTTTAGTTAGTCAATAGATATTGAAATTGCTGCCAGTCAAATCCTCGACATCTCTTAGGCTTGTACTGGTCCTCACTCACTTGACTTGTCCTTGGATAATTGATTGTTTCTTTTCCAAAAATGTCCTCCTCCCTCCCCCTCCCCCAATTCCTTAAATACCATGTGTCTGTTGGGGAAGCTTTGAAAAATGCAGAAGAAATCATAAAGAAGGAAATTAAAGTCACCACGAATAGCATGATCTAGAGATAATCACTATTAATACCTGCATATGTGTCTTTCCAGTATATGTGTGGGTCTATTTCTTTTTTATAAAATCAGGAACACACTGTTCAAAATATATTCTGAGTCTGCCACCTTTTACCATTTTCTCCCAGCCTAAGACACCATCATCTCTTTCTTAAAATACCACAAAACTGGGCTGCCCATGTGGCTTAGTCAGTTGAGCAGTCAACTCTTGATTTTGTCTCAGGTCATGATCTCAGGGTCAAGGGACTGAAGCCTGCATGGGGCTCCATGCTCACCATGGACTCTGCTGGAGATTCTCTATCTTCATCTCCCTCTGTCCCTCCACCCACTTGTATTCTCTCTCCCAAAATAAATGAATAAAATCTTTTTAACAAATGCCACAAAACCATTAGACTGCTATCCCCCCAAACTGATTTCCCTAATTCCGTTCTTACCCCTCTTCGGCATATTCTTCAAAAAGTAGCCAATGTGATCATTTAAAATCATAACTCTCTCCTACTTACAACCCTCCAGTGGCCTCTCATGTCATATAAGGTGAACCCCATCCTTCACCTGGCTGGCAGGGCTGCGTGTGAAAAAGCCTCTCTAACCTCAGTTTCCTTCTCTGCAGCATGCCCACCAGGCTCCCGTCTTATGTACTACCTTCTGGCCCCAGCTTTTTCCTGCTTAAGGCCTTTGTTCTTCCCAGCACTATGTGGCTCAGTTTCATTTCAGTCCCTGGTCAAATACCATTCATTAGAGACCACCTTCCCAGAGTGCCTCTGCTTCCACCACCTCCTCTCCCTTACCCTGACTCATTTTCTCCATTGCTTTCATCATTCTTCTGTAATTTATCATAAGTATTTTTTCTTTCCAGGTTTCATCTTGCAGGATCCCACCATTTCAGCCTGCCATAAGTGGTTGGGATCCTGGTAACTCCTATAATCAGGTACTTTTCTAAGTCCTTTTATACAGGCCAGTTTAATCTACTTCATCTAGTCAGGTAGGTACAATTATTATCCCCATTTCCTAGATGGGAAAATTGAGTCAGAGGATATACATACCTTTCTTAACATCACACAACCTGTGAGGAGTGGAGCTGGGATCCAAACACAGGCTCCCTGCTTCCACAGCTGGGCTCTCGACCCCTCCTCCACGCACTGGCTGCCTCCTGGTCTTTCTCCCAGCAGATGTCAGTAAACTTCCTTGTCCTGAAGTTAAGATCACCAGCTGAACAGAGAGGCACTGAAGACTGTGTCAAGTGCCATTAAAATCTGTCACCAGATTTACGCAACCCTGTTCTCCAGTCCTCTTTGGGGATTAGAGCTGAGCCATTCTGAGTTCTAATTGTACTTCCATGGAGCCTTTCTCCTTACCTGGTTCACTAACAAATTATGCAGCCTTGTTTGTTACCATTTCCTACCTCTACAACACCTGTGGCACACTGTTGCCATCCAAAGAACCCCATGAAAGAGACGACGCTGCTGTGACCAGTATTCATCTTCCTGGGTCGATGCAAGGTGTCGAATCTCTGCTAAAATTTTGCCAAAAGTGTCTATTACTAAAATGGAGACATTTGTCTTTCTGCAAGTTTCTCGAAGTTCTACCATGCCTCATAAACTCTCATATATTATCTCATTGCCATTTTTTTTAGATGTCATAATCATGAAGTCACATTTTTTTAGGTTACTAGGGCTGTTTACTTTGCTGTCCCCATTGCAGTGAGTATTTGGGTGCACAAGTGGATGGCTCTGAGATGTAATTCACCAGAGCCTGGAGACTTAAAGGCAGCAGCTTCCTATCTCCTCATATCTCAGACTTTAATTTCCTCTTGGCCATGTTTTTGCTCTCCTTTCTGGCTTGCAGATTGTTCTTCTTGATAGAGAAGATGGAACAAACTAGGAATTGAGTAATTCTGTTTCACTCTATCACTTCTAAGTTAACTGCATCATCTGCCCCAAGCAGTAAGCCAACTCTTCTCTTGTTTTTTTTCTTGTTCTGAGCACACCCCAGTGGCTCTTGTGGGTTTTCAATGTAATGCATTAGTCCCAGGCCCCAGCCTCTTGACTTTATTCTTCATTTTATGCCATTCCTTTGTATCTGCTCTTGCAAATTCCTCCTTTCTGCCTTTGTAACTATACTTATAAAATATAAGCTAATTGAAGACAGTGGTTTCTTTGAATCATTTCCTCTCTTCTTCCTCTCTGGAATTATGTGTGAGTTGATAGTCAAAATTATATTATATGGAGCCTCTAGTATTTCTGGAGTCAATTTCTATGTGAGTAGAGTCTCTGACTGTCAGACCAAAGAGCATCTAGCCTAATGCCTTCCACATAGAAGGCCTGCAATCATGGTGGTAACATCAACAATGATAGCAGGTCTTTACTTGATTCAGGCATCATGCTAGAGGCTTTTATATATCTTACTTCATTGACTTCACATGGTCAACATTGAATGTAGGTCCTATTACTCATGATCCTACTGGGGAACCTGAGATACAAGGAAGTGACGTCTACATAGCTGTGAGGGCAGTGTCAGGAGCCTGACTCAGGTCTGTCCAGATTCCTGAGCCTGCCCTTTGACCTCCACAGTATGCTGCCTTCCAAGTTTAAGTCCACTGACTCACCCCTTCTTCTCTCTGGACCTGTGGAGTTGTGCTTGCTTATAGTTCCAGGAACACAAAATGCTCATATTCCCTTCTTTGGCTTTTACAAATCATATGATGACAAGGTTCCTTTTCTCTCCAAGTGCCAATCACCTCCACACTGTCATTTATGTAGTTCTCCTTCATTGGCCAAAAGTAGGTCCTTGTCCTTTTGACATGTGACTGTCGTCAGAGCAAGACTTGAATGAATTAGATGCTGTACTTCTGGCAGAGTAGAGCTCCAAACAGACTGCTGAATGGTCCAGCCATCATTCCATGGCCTGTGGAAAATAGGGCCTGATGGTCAAGTGACAGGTGCACCTAGCTGGGTGGGCCTGAGGGGAACCGACCTTCCATCTTGCTGCTTCTCCACTGAGCTTTTCACACTCTGGGAATATTATGTTGTTTTGAAGGTTTTTCTTCAACTATGATTTATATGCCACCTATCTCGAAAAGAATATAAAATGGTTTACAATAAAACATGTCTAAAACAGGACAGTTAAAACACATTTTAAAAAGCAAGGCAGACAGAGAGAGGTCAGAAATCACTTGGTTTGAATTCCTGACAAGAAGTTTTATAGCACATGAACATATTTGATTAATTCCCAACACAAACATCTAAGTGTGTGGGAATGGGTAAAGACCTCTGCTTATCAAGAGAACCTAGGACAGCAGGGCCTGTTATATACGTGTAATCAAAATAAATGGTATCGTGCCTTGTGCCATGTATGGAAATACTCATGAATACTATCTCATCTCAGGAAGCCTCAGGGGAGGGCAGCCGAGGGACAATTGCATGGATTTATCCTAAATTGAGAGTAGCCAGTCTGTTCAAGGGTCATAGCCTGGATAATTCATCACTGTCATTGACAAAGGACCACAATAAATTTGTCTTTAAATTTTAATACCTAATTCACGTGTTATACAGCTATAACTCACACTGTTCCTTTATCTCTGTGTTATTCTTTTTAAGCACAGAATTGATATAAATCATAATGGAAGCTTTTAAAATTAACACACTTGTTTCAAGGGAGGCTTTTGTTATGGTTTATCTGCTGAACAAGATTTCCAATTAGGAAGAGATGAGCAAGGAATGAATGAATGAGGGCTGCGTGGTCCCATAACACTTGTGCACCTATCTCACACGAGCTGTGCCACAGACAGCTCATTCATTAAGGCTGGGTGTGTTCCTAGGCTGCACTTCCTGCTATAATGAAGGCTGACACTAGGGTAGTTCTGAGTCAGACTGGCAGCCAGCAGCATGACTCAGGATGTCGTGGGGAGGGCAAGGAGCACAATGACCTCGCTGACTCCATCCAGACACACACCTACAACCACCTTGCTAGAATTACATCTGATCAAATTCATTCTACAGCCAGGTGGAAAGATAAAGAAGGAACTTTGGCAGGAGAGGTTGGGCTCATGAATTTCTATGCCACCAGAGACGTCGTAGATGCTCAAAGTGACCAAAGGAATCAGAGGGGAAATTCACTGAGGTCCCTGGTGAGCATTTTCTGCCTTCCCTACAACTGTATAGGGCAATTCTTTAGGTCATTGAATGGAATCCAAGTGCTAAGACAGCCTAGGAACTAAGTACAAGACAGGTTCTTCAGTTAAAAGCAAACAGAACCAGGCACGAACCATGAACCATCAGGCCACAGATCTAACTAAAACTATTTTCTTAGTTCTTTCTGCCCCCTTAATGTGAAGTTTCTAAGGATGCAGGTAATTATGGGGGAGGTGAGAGTTATTTGTTGCAGGCAAATACTGATATTCTCTTGGGTCCAGGAAGTCATTACAAGTGAGAATGACAGAGGACAGGGGAAATGGCATTCATAAGTCTGGGCATAGCTATTTTTTGTCAGCTTGATAGAATTTGGTAGTAGTAATTTTTAGAAAAAAAATTTTTTTTTTGCTTTTATGAAAGGTTTATTCCTAGTGCTAGGTCCCAATCTTCCAGGGCTCTAAGCACAATTAAACTGGGTGGGAAGGTGAGAGGAAGTCCATTCGGATGCAGGGCCAGAAATGGGGCTCCCCATTATCCCCACCCCTTTGGTCCCAGTCCCCTTCTCTGCAATGGGGACACATAGAGGAGGGACAAAGGGTACTGGAGGCAACATCATTGGCCCAGGGGAGCCCAAGAAGAGCTTGTAAGGCTGGAATAAAATATATAACGTAAGAACCTTTGAGATGATATTACAGCAAAAGCCAGTCTTCACAAGTGACTATTCACCAATTCACCAAGAATTTATTGACCAGTTGGTTTTTTATCCATCCAGTCCATCTGTTCATCAACTTATCCTTCCACCATTATCTCATCCAACATTATCGAGCACTGTCATGAGCAGAACTGTGTAACCCCACACGGCAAATTTATATGTATGTTGAAGTCCTAAATTCCAGTACCTCAGAATGTGACTGTATTTGGAGATAGGGTTAAAATGAGATTAGTAGGTGGGCCCTAAGAGAATATGACCAGAGTCCTTAAAGAAGAGGAGATTTGGACCAAGACATACAGAGGAAAGACCTATAAAGACAGAGGAGGGAGACCATCCTTTACAAGCCAAGGAAAGAGGCCAAAACAAACCAGCCTTTTGACACCTTGATCTTAGGCTTTTAGCCTCCCACATGGTGAGCAGATATATTTCTGTCTGTGGTCCTTGGTTCAGGTAGCCCTAGCAAATTAAAACAAGCATCTGTAATACACCAGGACATGGTGCTAGAGGTGGGAATATCATCTCTGCCTTCAAAGCGCTCCCAGACTGCCAGGTACAAGACACTACTAAGTATTGGGGAAATTACAATGATAAATCAACTACTTAGTTTTATGATATGTGAACAGTCTGTAAAACTGAAGCGCTTCTCCCCGTTGGTTTGATTGGCACATGCCCTCATTTTATTTTGAATTCTGACCGAAATTTTTTCCAGGGTGAGGGATCAGTTTGGAATCAAGTGAAATATATTATCAGCCCCAGGAAACGAAAACCTGCCAAGGTAGGGAAGGTTTTTGTTTTGTTTTTTAATCCACGTGGCATTATTTAGGTATAAAATAGTCTTCAGAGCATTTTTGCTGCCTTAAACTTGTCAGAAAACTCATTTTCACAGTAAAATCCTGTCTTCGTAGCCGATCTGTTTCCTCTCAGCTCACCTGGCTTTTGCTGAACTCCAGAATGAGCACAAGGGCACCCGGTTCACTGTGATTCTGTTTGTGCCATTGCTGTTTACAGGGAACCACTAACTGAAGGAACAAATTGTGACTTGAACCACAGTGGAGGACACAAAGCAGGGCCCTGTGGCTTTTGGTGCAGAGTGTAGTCACACAGTTTAACAAACAGCATGAACCAGCTATAGCAACATGGAATTTCTAAAGCTCTGAGAGACTTTGGATACTGTCTAGTCTAAAAACAATCCCTCGCATTTCATGATTTGGAACCGGAAACACAGGTTAAGTGTTAAGTGACTCACCTGAATTCAAAACAAAACCAAGCAAACAAAACACAGAAAGCTAGCTAGTAGTGGAAAGGGGGTGAGAACTCTTTCTCTTGCTTCAAGTCCGGCTGTCTTTTCTGTAGGTTCAGGTTTGGGAGTTAAATACTCCAGCGCATCCCCTCAAAAATACCATGTGTGTGATTCAGGTGCATTGTGGCTGAAAAGAGTGCTGTCTATTCCTTGGCTTTGGTCTGAAGTAGCTAGAATTCCTATCAGTGTGGGAAACTGAGTAAGGGAAGGATAGTCCTCTTTTTCATTCACAAATAGAGCCGCTGATGAAACTAATAAATACTTGTTAGGTACAACTATGAAGCAGACACTGTGCTGGCCCGTCACCGTGAGGCAGGCATGGTTATCTCCATTTTACATATGGGAACACTGAGGATTAAGAGATTATATCTCTTATGCAAGATCTCAAAGTACCAATGGATAGAACCAGGATTTCTCCTGTGATTTTATGCTGCCCTCCTCAGCATAATTAATAAATGTTACATGATAAGGCCAAATTAACTTTATGTTAAGACATAAAGACACACGAATTCTGAATTATGTCTTACTGGTTAATCTTTAACTTTTGCAGTCAGTCCACTGTACAACACTGGTTCAACTCCAGGCTAAAACTGAACACCACTGAGGCTCACTGTGGACCTCTTTGGGCCAGGTAAATACCTGGCCCAGAGTTACATAACTTTGGGATAGCTTTGTATTAATGGCCATTGCAGGAAGCTTTCACTTACCCTTATAAAAGAGGAGAGTCGCCATTTTCATGGGTCCTCTTGCCTTGCTTATCAGGTCTGGCTTCTTTCTTAACAGAGATGTGGATCCCTTCTATGAAGATTTTTTTTTTTTTTTTTTTTTAATTCCGAGAAGACCTTGGGTACCATGTCCTGTTCTCATAGCCAGAGGTCTGAGTACTTAGGTCTACTGCATATTGCTTTTTCTTTTATAAACACATAAGAGAAAGGCCAGTGATACTCAATGTGTTAGTTTGGCACACTTAGATTCTGTTTGTAGAGTTGCCTTTTCTATGGAGCTAATATTTACAGAGGGCTGTTGTCCTAGGCACCATATGGCATCCCAGGCACCACGCTAAGCCTTTTCTGTGCATTTGTCTCCCTTAGGCCTCAGAGTAACCTTGTGTTGGACCTACCTGGTTTACAGAGGTATAAATCCTTACTAAGGTCAAACATCTCAGCCAGGTTTTTACTGCCGTCAGGAAGCAGGCGTGAGCTTTGAACCCAGGCTGTCTCTGCAAACCCTTGCACACACTGCCTCTTGACTGCGTCTCTTTGTTTCTTTGTGTGTCTCTCCATTCAGAGACACTTGACTATTTCCCCTAATTCCTGCTCTTGGAACAGATGATTTCCAAGATCCCTTCGAGTATTGAAATTCCATGACTGATTAAAGTTTGTAATTTATGCAGTTTGATTAATTTGCACCAACGTCTGAGTTCATTTATTACATTAATTCTTTTACTGAAGACTCCAACTGCTTTTTAGTTTACTTACAGATCTCCTGATGTTCAGGGAATCTTGCTGCTTTTCCCAGAATAATGTTTAAAACCTGAGTTTTAAAATTTAAGGTTTAAAAACATATCTGAAAGGATTTTTACCATGCACAAAATTTATCAATTTTCCATGTGGACCAAAATAGTTCTTTAAAGCCCCCGTTCTCTTGGTTGTCTTTCCCTAGCCTCACAGATGCAGTGCTAATTGCTTGCAGCTTCGGGTCCGTTTCAACATGAGGTAACAATTTTGTCGTCTTGGGGTCGAGCGCTGCATTTGTTAGACATGCCGGGTCTGCAATGGGTGTTGGCGCGTCAGGATGCCGAATCCATGTGGAACTCAACTCCTCTGAATGTGGGGGGGCTTCCTGAGAACTTCCTGTTGTGCTCCTCTGAACCCCAGAAAACCTGTTTGCTTCCACTGCCAGTGCACCTCTTGGTCAACCTGGCACCTTGGTGGGATGGCCCTTGCGGACAGGTGCAGGCATTTGAATCCTCCTAGTCAAGCTGCGGTTTTTGAAGAATGGTTCCAGAAGTGGCATTTATTCACAGACCTCCCAGCTGGACTGGTCCCAGTGACCAAGTTGCTCTTAGCAGCTAAAATTCATTCTGACTGGATGGAGAAGACAAAGAAGGCCAAAAAGAAGGGAAATTTAAAAAAAAAAAGTGTTGGGGGGGATTCTGCAACCACATCTGTAATTAGGGAGCCATGGGACTAACTGTGGAGACTGGCTGGACCTCATCTGGCTTTGCGCCTTGTCTATAGTTCTGGTCATTGGGGTCAGAAAAGCCTGGCTTCCAACAAAGCTCTGCTATGAAAGGCTGTGCAGTACAGAGGATGGCATTCGAACCCTTAGCTTCGGTTTCCTCATCTGTAAATGGAGATGGTGGCACCTCCCCCACGGGTGTGTTGTGAGGACCACACGTTGATGCCAAAACGCCCAGGTCCAACACGCGGTCAGCAGCTGGTGATGTTGTTTTTACTCCTTTCGCCCCTCCCCACCATGGGCCACACACCTCAAAAAATAAGGTTCTTGCTAACTAGTGGTTTAGGAGCACTTGCACGGTGTGCACCGTATGTGTGCTAGCTGAGGTTTCAATAAATCTAATGTTGAAATCTTGCTTTAAATATACTTAGGGAAATACCAAAAGGTACTCCAGAGCAGGTTGCTTTATAGAGACAATAATACTTTCCTGAATCCTTTTAATTTAGGCGTTTTATATATCATATTTTCATGAAATGAGACAACCTCCTCCCACCACGGCTCCCTAGGGGAGCAATAGCAAGGAGCATACAGTGTTTGCTTCCTGGAGATGCTCATGCTCCCTCCTTCCTGTGTTTCTCCAAAAGGCCAGCTCATTTAGCACAGTTGTCGGGTGCTTGCTCCCCTTCCCCTGGGATGAGGGGTCGGCCCGGGTCCTCAGCAGGCTAAGACTTGAGTTAACAGGTTAAAGTTGAAGAGTCACGATGGGTCTGTGTCAGAGAACCAGCAGCGTGGAAGGGACTGCCCCCAGGGAGCTGCCTGGGGCCACCTTGGAGAGGCTGGTCCTTACATTGCCCCAGAGATCCTATGCCAAGCACATCCATGCCTGTGCCTGGCCCACAGGAAGCAATGCGTGTCAACCATGATTACTAATGCTACTATTATTATTGCACTACTTGTTGTAAGACTCTCTGGGATTTGTCTCGGGTTGTCTTTTGAAAGGGTTCTTCCATCCTACAGAATCAAGGGGTGGATTTTAGAACCTGTAGCTGTACGGCCAATGGAGGAGCAATATGAAAGCCTCAGGATTGATTCAGCCAATCATGTCAGACCCTCTATGCCCTCCTTATGCTCCCTAAATAGCCAACCAGCTGAGCTCTGGCTGGGTCCTTCCGATTTACCTGGGCCATTGCAGTCTACTGAATCCTGCGGAAGCAATGAACACCTCATTGGTATTCATCCGATGGGCTGATGGAAATGGAATGTAGCCAGACTGCTAAGCCCACACTGTCCTCAATTGAGGTCTCAGAAATCTGATTCTGAGAACGTACATTTTGCATTACAATCTAGATTTCCAGAGTAAAGTTTTGGACAGAATAACCCAGACCTAGCTCTGGGAAAGTTAAAGCCTGGGTGAAATGAGGCAGAAAGAGCCCAGGATATACAAGTCTGAGTCTTGCCTGGGGAGGTGCAGAAGATTTGAGGTGCAAGACAGTTGGCTTCCCTCCAAGCGTTTACTACCCTGGTGCCCTGGGGCTGTGGGCAGGCCGTGTGCTTATTTGCCCCTCCCACTTTCCTTTCTCTTTCTTCCCCCTCCTCCGCATATTTTCCACAGGCTAAAGAAACTCAGGCACCTATGGACCCAGAGGGAAAGTAATGGGGGCAAATGAGACCAGGAGATTAGACTTTGCCCTGGCTGTAAACCATAGGTTTACAGTGGATGATCTCTCTGACTGTTAAATGTAAGAGCTGGCCTTGGACTTTGAATCCCAGTGCTCACCCTCCTCTGTCTGGGTGTGAACCTTCTTCCCTAGAAGCTCTGGTCTCCAGGAGAGAAGATGGCATGAGGCCTGGTCTTGTATCTCTAGGAAACAGGAAGATGGTGGCAGCCAAGAATTGAAACCGGCCAGTGACAACAGGGCTGCCGTTTCTTCCCTGCCCCATCCCTCCTCCAATCCCCCTCATCCTATGGTGCCCAGGCTGCCTGTACTATGTGGATCCCACAGACCTTGCCATGGGCCTTCTTAGAGACCGCTGATACATGTAGCTGGGGGTCTCTTTGGTGGGCACGTCTCTGAGTTCACCTCCCAGAGGAGAAAGCATATGCCACCGAGACCAACTGTGGCTCCTCACTGATGTGCCTGTTCCTCAGACAACTGTTGTTCATTCTGGAACTGCTTTCTCTTCTTCCATTATGTCACATGGAGTCCTGAGCCCAACCTAACCTCTGGATCAGAAGAATATGTGCTTGCAGGTGCTTTCTGAAGGAAGTGTTCAGAAACACAGACAACTGTGTATCAAACTGGAGGAATTACTTTGATAAGGTGAACGGAGGGCGTCTTGTCACTGTCACTGCTCTACTTCCTGTGGCCAGCAGCCAAGTATGCCTATGGACAGGGGGTACCAGAGGCCAGCAGATACCACCCAGGTTGTGTGTCTGTGGGTGGGGGTCAGGAGAGGCTGGGATTGCTTGTGCATACCTGCAGAGCCCCCACTTCCCTCCTATCCTGGGGCATACCAAAGGAGGGCCTTTCACCCATGGATCTCACGATCGCCGAAGGCCTTAGATTTGGATTTTTGAAAATTTTGTCCCCAGAGATATGCTAATAGGACTGGAAGAAGGAAATTATCATCAGCTTTAAACTTCTGCCAAATTTTGGTACCATGCCCATGAATTTTAAAAATAAATCCTGCTATTACATTGTGAATAGGATGATTACATTGCCTTGGGTATGTTTTAAATTTTACATGTGTTACAAGCCTTAATTTAATAAATGTAAGTTTCTAAAATGTACCACAATTTTTGGAACCCTATTTAGACATCTCTTCATTTTAACATACCTGGACTCAGGCCTCTCTTCACCTTGCCTCTTAGTGGACTGTAGGAAGATCTGTTCCCTTTCCACATGTCATTTCAACTTCAGAAAATCTAGAGACTAAACCTTGTTTCATTACAGTGGCTGACCTACTGAAAGAGACCTTCTAGGTTGGGCGTGCACAGTTCAGTCTCTTTCTCATGCCATTAGAAAATGTACAGCCCTGTGTTTCCCCACCGACTCCCCCAGTAAGGCTATCTCACTTACATACTGCGGCCTGCCCCACTCTGGCTGATATTCTCAAGTACTTTACCATTAGACAATGGTGCTCAACCCTAGCTGCACACTGGAATCAAGGGAGGGGTTTTTAGAAAACTGATGCCCGTGATGTGGATGGAACTAGAGGGTATTATGCTAAGTGAAATAAGCCAATCAGAGAAAGACAATTATCATATGATCTCTCTGATATGAGGAATTTGAGAGGCAGGGCAGGGGTTGGGAAGAGAAGGGAAAAAATGAAACCAGATGGGATTGGGAGGGAGACACACCCTAAGAGACTCTTAATCTCACAAAACAAACTGAGGGTTGCTGGGGGGGGTCAGTGAGGGGATGGGGTGGCTGAGTTATGGACACTGGGGAGGGTATGTGCTATAGTGAGTGCTGTGAAATGTGTAAGACTGGTGATTCACAGACTTGTACCCTTGGGGCAAATAATACATTATATGTGAATAAAAACAAAAACAAAAATAACAATAACAGCAAAACCAAACTGATGTCTATGTCCCACCCCTTAAGATTCTGATTTATTTGCCATGGAGTGTGATCTGGGCATTGGGAAAACCCAGATCAAAAGCTCCCCAGGTGGTCTTAATATGCAGCAAAGTTTGAGAAACAGTGAGCTAAGACAGTGTTGAAAACATCGGCATTAAAACTACCCTATGATCCAGCAATTGCACTACTAGGTATTTACCCAAAGGATACAAAAATACTGATTCGAAGGAGTACGTTTACCCTGATGTTTATGACAGCCTTATCAATAGTAGCCAAATTATGGAAAAAGCCCGAGTGTCCATCAATAGATGAATGGATAAAGAAGACATGGTGTGTGTGTGTGTGTGTGTGTGTGTGTGTGTGTGTGTGATGGACACACCATCACACACTCAGCCATCAAAAAGAATGAAATCTTGCCATTTCCAGTGATGTGGATGGAGCTAGAGTATATTATGCTAAGCAAAATAAATCAGAGAAAGACAAATAGCATATGATTTCACTCATGTGGAATTTTAAGAAACAAAACAGATAGAACATAGTGGGGAGAAAAGAGAGAGGCAAACCAGAAAATGGGTTCTTAACTATAGAGAACAAACTGAAGATTGTTGGAGGGGAGGTGAGTGGGGGTAGTCTAAATGGCTGATGGGCATTAAGGAGAGCATTTGTTGGGATGAGCACTAGGTGTTTTAGGTAAGCAATGGATCACTAAATTCTATACCTGAAACTAATATTATCCTGTATATTAACTAACTGGAATTTAAATAAAAACTTGAAAAGGGGGCAAAAAAATAGAAAACATTAACATGTATCAGAATAACATTGGGGCTCATTAAAAATCAGATTGCCGGACCCCATCCCCATAGTCTCTAAATCAGAATTTCTGGATGATGCTTGATAATTGCATTTCTAACAAGTTCAACTTCTGAGGTGATGCAAAGCTGCTGGTCCAGGGACCGCATGTTGAGAACTGCTGTCCCAAATGAAAGAAGCTGGGGAGTTGGGCTGGAGAGGGAAATATGAGTGAATGTACAAAGATCCAGCTATTTCTTCTCTCAAATTCTGCCACTGGCTTCAGAGGCGTATACACTTCTAAGCTCCTGGGTCACTATAGCTGCAGCTAAGCAGGAAGTCTAAGGGGGTAAAGTTGAGTCCAGGTAGCCAGACCTCCCAGTGGTTGAGGAAGGCGTGGGTCTGACACAGAGTCTGGGGTCTGGATGGGCTCTGACCAGAAACGTGTCACATGTGTAATTTCCTATTTTCTAGCTACATTAAAAAAAACCAGAAAGAGGGACACCAGGCTGGCTCAGTCGTTAAGCCTTTGGCTCAGGTCGTGATCCTAGGGTCCTAGGATTGAGCCCCCGACTCAGTGAGGAGTCTGCTTCTCCCGCTCCTTCTACCCTCCACTCCTACTTGCGTGTGCACACACTCTCTCCCTCATTCTCTCTGTCAAATAAATAAATAAAATCTTTAGGGAAAAAAAAAACTGGAAAGAAACTGTGAGATTAGCTTTAACCATATGTATATTGAATCTAATTATCCAAAATCTTACCATTTTAACATGTGATTAACATTAAAAATTATTCATGAGAGAGTCTGCAGTCTTTTTTTCCTGCTAGGTCTTGGAATCCGTTTTTATACCTAGAGCATATCTCCATTTAGACTAGCCACCTTTGTCAGGGGCTGCAGTTACGCAGCACAGGTTTGGGTTCCCCAGGTGCTGGGGCCTCTGGCTTCTCGGGAGGGGCTGATGCACACTGGTGCCCACTTCTCTCCACAGTGGGCAGCCCCTCCTTCCTGCCCTTCCTAGAGGCTCTGGAATCTCTTCTCAGTGTCTGAGAGCCTCTCCCACGTTCTGTACCAGCCGCGCTCTGGAGAGCACAGGAGGTCGGGTGGCCAAATGATGTCTGCGTGTCTGAGGACAGGATCCAGGAGGTTCTACAGGTATAAGCAGAGCCTGGCTGTTACCGGGAGAGGATGCGGCTTTTGTCGGAGAGAAAATGGGTGTTGGAACTGATCAAGAAGAGAGTGAAGTGAAAGCTGTGGTTGAAGGGAGCAGAACTAGGATGCAGTTTTCTTTTGAGTGCAGCCGGTGGGAATGACCGGATCTTTCGAGTGCTTCACCGGGTGAAGGAGCCCAGAACACCGCAGTTTTCACAGCACTGCCTCAGTCGTCACCACGCTCTCCCGGCCCCCCCTCCCCCCCCCGCCCTCTCTCCTACTGAAGTCATTAGACACTGAAGTACTGAGCGCTGGCTGCATGTGCAAGCTTACTGGGGAGGCAGTAGATTGTAATTCCTGGGATCTCGGGTGTTTTAGAAAGTCAAGCCTGAGTTCACATTGCCATTCTTTGCGATATGATCTTAGGCAAGTGATCTAATCTCTACGTCATGGTTTCTTCTTTTGCAAAATGGGGATAATACCACCGATACCACAGAAATCTGGTGAGGTCGGTGCTTGGCATGCAGGCGTGCCATGAGTGGTAGTGGCTGGGACGAAGGGAGGTGAGCCAGGTGCCGAGGGCATGACCTTTAAGGAGGCACTTGTGCTTGGGGTCATGCACGTTGCACTGTGTGGAGCTCTCCCCTCCATCCCCATTGTTGCTGTTGTATGATTACACTGTGGTAAGTGCCTTACACACCAGGCTGCATAAAGCCTGGTCCCGTCTCTCAGGAAGCGTAGGGTCCATGGGGGAGAGAAGATATGTATACACCAACAGATCAGAGATGAGCTCGATGTCATGATGGCCTTGAGGGAGGAAGGAGAAATCACTTCCACCTGTGGGATTCAGCTTCTGTGTCCCAGAAGAATGGACGAGGTATCTGGAGGCAGAGACTGAGGGGAAGGACAGTGGAGAGAGAGCGACTTGGTCAAAGGCATGGTGGTGAAGAACTGCTCGGCGAGCATGGAATGGTTGTGATACGGGTGCATGGAGGCGTTAAAAGGGAAGGATAAGAGGCTGGTTGCAGGGCTTTAAATACTAGGCTAAGGGGTTTGGACTGGACTTGGTAAAAAGTGGAAAGCCACAGACCGCATTCCATGGAGTAACCTGAGTCATGATGAATACCTCTTCTGGAAACAG